>NC_136063.1:1576269469-1576892354 GCF_964261635.1 Lissotriton helveticus | reverse complement strand
TCCAGAAACACTATTGTTTATTTGCTGGTGGTGCAAGTAAACTTTAGGTTTAGTGTATTACTGTTGATGCTGTTGGCATAGTCTAGAGCATTATTTCCGAACCTCGCCATAGAATGAAGATGTCATCTAAGTAGTGTTGGTATAAGACCACATTATTTGACATTTCAGTCTGGTATGTCTTCATGAGTACTTGCTCCTCCCACCAGCCCATATGCAAATTAGCATAGCTGGGAGCGAAGCAAGTACCCATGGCTGTGCCCTGTGTTGTTTTCTAAGCACCACTCCGTCATGTGTAAAAGCATCATTGTGTGATTATAAAAGCTTACGTCTCTTGTGCCCAGGAAGTGTTTTAACGCATTTAACCCATCTCTATGCCTTGTGCTCATTTAAAGGCTCTGTCCATCGAGTGTTATAAATACAAAATCATTGCACCAAGTACAGTCAAAGATATGTGATAGGAAGTCCCCAGTGTCTCCTGTAATGCCTGGACAAAAGGTTGCAGGAAATGATCAATACATTTACTGGTATTTTCGAACAGGCTGCCAATAGCCATTATTATGGGTCTGCCTGGTGGACATACAATATTTTTATGGACCTTTAGGATTAGGTACAGTTGCGGGGTCACGGGGTAGTCATTTTTCAAAAAGTCTAGCTCATGCCTTGTGATCAAGCCCTGGCCTCTCCATTCATAGAGGCACGAGTGGTACCGCTCCTTGATGCTGGTAATGTTTGTGGTACTGGTGCAAATGTAGCAGTCTTTGTCTTGGAGTTGGGTCATGGCCTCCCTGCTGTACATTTCAAGTGGCCAGAGTACCACGTTTCCACCTTTATCTGAGCAACGTACCACTATGTCCGGTCGCTCTTTGATTTTCTGCATGACCCCCAAATATTTGGACTTATGATTCCGTGCACCTTTGTTAAAGTCATTGCTGCTTGTTCGAGCTAGATCTTTGAGGTCTTGGATTACTTTGTCAGCAAACATATCAATATTGTCCTTCGGCATTTGTGGATTAAACACTGATTTGGGTCTAAATGGTGTTTTCACTGTGGCATAGATAGTGATGTCCGAGTTTGCTGCTGTTTGACTGTTACTCAGTGTGTCTATTTCTTCACCAATGTCCAATTCTGTTATTTCCCTGAGAAATGTCATTATCGCTAGACTCAGCGAGTTGGGTGCTGCAGGTATCATTGTCTCTAGTGGCCCTTCCTTAGTTTTTTTCTCTCATGTTGAAAAAGTGATTGCGCAGTTTCCAATTTGCGGGTGAAATATTACAAGTCTATTCTTGTCTGTGTGTAATTGAAATTTGTTTCCTTGCAGAATGATAACCCCAGAGCAAGTGTCTGTGGTTCTTCGTCTGTTAACTCCATATTTGTTAAGTTTATTACAGTGTTTGTTGTCCCTGTTTGATCCTTTATCTCCATCTGTTCCTCCTGTATGTTGGCTTTGTTCTTTGTGGCTATGTCTGTGCCATCGTTTGTTTTTCCTCCTTCTGCTCTTTGTGATTGTGTATTGTATTGCATTTGCTCCTGTCTCGGAGGCCTTGGTCGGAGACTCATGAGGCGTTCTACAAATAAAAAAAAAATTCATCAACAGGTGTTGGTACTTTTACTCGCCTCTTCGGATTCACTAAGTTCACGGAGGCCTGGTTGATTGCTATTGGTTGTAGATAGCTTCTGGTGGAGGATATTTTCAAATTTGCGTGTGAAGGTATAAATCCTTCCATGAAGATAGTCATTTCTGTCACGTTGAAATTTGCTGGCTTTTCTTTCTTTAATAGTTTGCTCATGTTTCTGTTCTTATGTCTGCAAGGCTTTTCTTTACATCGTCCTGGTTGGGCATTTTTTCAAGTTCCTTGTGTATTGCTTCAATTTTTGCCAGATGTTTCTCTCTGTCGGTGGTTGCGAATTTTACCAGTATTCGTAACATATTGCATGATGACTCTGCGCTGTTGTCTGCCCATTCTTGGAGCATGGCAGGATCAGGATTCTCGTACGTTGGCGCCACGAGAATCCTCAGTCCCCTCGGGATGCGGCCTACGTCCAAGTAGCTCTTCAGGGAAGTGCACTCCCACCATTTGGCTACCTCGTGTTTGCGCAATTTTTCTAGTTCTCCGAGTAGTTTTTTTAGGTCGCTGCCTGCTGTTGACAGCGTTGTTCCACTCATGGATGGTGCTGTGATGCCATCGTCCTTATCAGTGAATATATCCAGTGCTGCCTCCTCGAGCTCTCTCACCCAATCCTCTGCCATCGTTTATGGAATGTATATTGTCTTTGACTCCCACTGGTTGTGCGCTTCCGCTGCTTTCAGGGCTACCTCTCCCTCCAGCCACCAAGATACAGATCGCACAACAAAGACTGACAACACTAGCGAACCTCACCGAGTCTCTGTCTGCCCTCCGGCACCCACAGAATCAGGGTACTCACGTTTGTGCGGCCATATCGATGTCTGATATCTCTGTATTCTAGCTGCGGGGGGCTCTCAGCTCTCCTCGAAGTAAAGATAAGTCCATTCAGTTTCCCAGCAACTGAGAGCACCAGATCGAGGAGGGTTGGTGTGCTAGGCTATATATATATATATATATATATATATATATATATATATATATATATATATATATATATATATATATATATATATGTAACAGTGCGAGCACATGCTGCCCATCAGATGGCATTTTGAGGAGAACCACCGATGAGCGTCCCACTGCAGGTGGGTGAACCTTCTGCCTCTCATGATACCAGCCTGGCGGCCACCAATGCTCTTAACGGAGGCTGTATGCCTCCAGAGTTTTAGGTTTTAATTGCCGAGACTTTTGACGTGGTGTAGTATGCATAACATTTTGAAAGAAAAGACAAGCAGTGTTACATCGGTTGTGCCTGCAGTGCTCCCACAATCTTACCTGAAGCATCAAAACAGCCACACAATGTGAGAGGCCCCAAAGCCCCAACACTAATTGCCTGTAGTGACAAAACCAGCTTCCGCCCAGAATGGCTGACATAAAGGAATGTCTCATGCAATAAATTGGAACAGATCTGTATCCACATTTTCCGCAAGGACTCACCAAAGAGGGGTGGTGGCATGAAAAGCTTTCCAACTGTCTTACTGCAGCTGGGACTAGGCACTTGATTGAAAGCCGGGATATTCAAGAGAGTGCTATAGGCTCCCTAGTGACTGTATGTCATTGCGACAAGGAAGGGAGAGTCTAGCAGGCATAGGATTGACTAAAAACAGGAGAAACATGGTTTCAAACACAAGAGGGGTGAGCAGCCCCACCATTGCATGAGGGGACACTAGCTCCAACAACTGCAAGGCTGGTGTGCCTAACGTAGGTGAGATTAAAAAAAAATAAGACTGGCCCAGAGGGACGCTGCACATGTGGCACCATCAAAAGGAACTAAGCACAGCCCTGTTTTCACCCCGCACCTGTTTTCAGCACAGCCAGTGCCGGCAGTCTAAGAGAGACAGCCAAAGCTGTTGTGGCTGCCTGAAATCATTGCAGCACCCATAGCTGCTAGTCACACCGGAGACAGTGCAAGCGGCCCCAATGGGCTACGTGTGAGAAGCCAAGCTGCACTGCCCTGAAAAAGGAAATTATGGCCTGCAGTACCACCTAGTGACTATTAATGGTTACCACACCAGCAGCACTAGAAAAAACACTGTGCTGGCCTTCCCACCCCCTGCACCGGATGAGCGAAGCATGGCCATAGCGCCACCTAGTAGCAGCCCAAATACCTGCATGAACATCTCCCTGTCTACCATGCACCAGCAGAGGCTGCATCTGCCAAGGAGCACCAAGACCAGCAGAGACAGAGCGCTGCACACTCCCCTGGGGATTGTCTCAAGAGACCATGGGTTTTCCTGAGCAGCCCTAAATGACAAACATTGTATTTGTGCTATACCAGCCTGAAGGAAAGCCATTACTTCAGGTGGAGATCTCCCACGACACCACCACAGTACCACCAGCACTTCCCTAGAGAAAGGAAGGGAGTAAAGCCCTAGTGTGGCCTGAAGGCAAGAAATAGAGTATCTGCATCTCAACTGCAACAGCACCACCCTGTAGTGGGCCAGAGACTGTTCAGAGAGTGCCCCCAACACTGCTTTAAGACTGTATCGCACATCGGCCCATTACAGGCAAGAGGAGAGTTGCACATTCCCTAGTGGCAAGCTGCCACCACTGCAAATGGATGGAGAGTCTTGTCTCCCACAGTGATCCTGAGTTGCATGCGGAATACCTTGTTGAGGAGAAGAAGGTATGGCAGAAGCTGCAGAATGCATCGATCAAAGCACAACTACCTCCACTGTCACGCCCAGTCCTACAGCAGGACCGGACCTGTGAGTGGTCCTTGACGGGAGAAGATGCACAGTCCAGCTGACATGATGGAGCTGGCAGGGGGTCCCCGTGAGAAAAGCTGACAACAGGTGGCCTGTCGCCACTTCGCAGCAGGTGAAGAACAGACATGCAATTCTTTGCAGCGTTTGCAGAGAAAACATGTGGCTAGATGCCATCACATGGCACGCAAGAACTGAGGAAGAGGAGAGTGTGGCATGTAGCCACATTACAAAGAAAAGGAGTGGAGAGAATGGAGTGTGACAATCCTGTCACACTGAAGGACTGACAACCATGGCTGCACAGGAGAAACTAACAAGGGGACAAGAATGAGGACTCGTATCTATTCTCTACCTGAGTGCACCTACCAACACAATCAATCAATCAATCAAGCAAATTTATATAGCGCGCTACTCACCCGGGAGGGGCTCAAGGCTCTGGGGGGGAGGGGTCCGTTACTGCTCAAAAAGCCAGGTCTCGAGTTGCTTCCTGAAGGAGAGATGGTCCTGGGTCAGCCGGAGGGTGGATGGGGAGGGAGTTCCATGTCTTGGCCGCCAGGTAGGAGAAGGATCTTCCTCCGGCGGTGGATCTGTGAATGCGTGGTACGGTGGCGAGGGCGACGCTGGTCGATCGCAGCTGGAGGGTGGGCGTGTAGAAGGTGAGGCGGTTGTTGAGGTACTTGGGGCCCAGGTCGTGGAGAGCCTTGTGTGCGTGGGTGAGGAGTCTGAACGTGATCCTCTTGCTGACAGGGAGCTAGTGCAGGTCTCTCAGGTGGACGGAGATGTGGTTGTGGCGGGGGATGTCCAGGATGAGTCCTGCGGAGGCGTTCTGAATGCGCTGGAGTCTTTTCTGTAGTTTGGCAGTGGTTCCTGCGTAGAGGGTGTTCCCGTAGTCCAGTCGGCTGGTGACGAGTGCCTGGGTGACCGTCTTCCTGGTTTCAGTGGGGATCCATCGGAAGATCTTACGGAGCATGCGCGGGGTGTTGAAGCAGGATGACGAGACGGCGTTGACTTGTCTGGTCATCGAAAGGGAGGAGTCCAGGATGAAGCCCAGGTTTCGTGCGTGGTCTGTTGGCTTGGGGGTGGTGCCCAGGGTGGAGGCCCACCAGGAGTCGTCCCAGGTGGAGGGGGATGATCCCAGGATGAGGACTTCCGTCTTGTCTGAGTTCAGTTTCAGGCGGCTGGTCTTCATCCACTCTGCGACGTCTTTCATTCCTTCCTGGAGGTTGGCTCTGACGGTGGCGGGGTCGTTGGTGAGGGAGAGGATCAGCTGGGTGTCGTTGGCGTAGGAGATGATGTTCAGGTTGTGTTGGCGTGCGATGGCTGCGAGGGGGCTTATGTAGACTTTGAAGAGGGTGGGGCTGAGTGAGGATCCTTGTGGTACGCCGCAGATGATTTCGGTGGCCGCGGATCTGAACGGGGGGAGGCGGACTCTCTGGGTTCTTCCGGCAAGGAACGAGATGATCCATTCCAGTGCCTTCCCTTGGATTCCGATGTTGCTGAGGTGCTGTATTAGGGTGCGGTGGCAGACAGTGTTGAACGCTGCAGAGAGGTCCAGGAGGATGAGGGCAGCTGTTTCCCTGTTGTCGAGCAGGGATCTGATGTCGTCGGTGGCTGCGATGAAGGCGGTCTCGGTGCTGTGGTTGGCTCGGAAACCGGACTGTGAGGGGTCGAGGGATCTGTTCGTCTCGAGGAAGGCGGCAAACTGTTTGTTAACGGTCTTCTCTATGACTTTGGCAGGAAAAGGGAGGAGCAAGATGGGGTGGTAGTTCTTTAGGTCGGTGGGATCTGCTGTCGGTTTCTTCAGGAAGGCATTGAGCTCGGCATGCTTCCAGCTCTCCGGGAAGGTGGCGGTGTTAAAGGAGAGGTTGATGATGTCCCGGAGTTGGGGTGCGATGATGGAGTCGGCCCTGTTGAAGACGTGGTGGGGGCAGGGGTTGGTTGGGGATCCGGAGTGGATGGTGTTCATTGTGCGGGTGGTGTCTTCGGTGCTGACCGGGATCCAGGCGCAGAGGGTGGTGGTGGGGGGCGATGGTTTGGTGGTTGGGTGCGTGGTTGGTGCGCCGAAGCTGTTGTGTATGTCGGTGATCTTGCGGTGGAAGAAGGAGGCGAGTGAGTCGCAGAGGTCTTGCGAGGGAGTGATGTTGTTGTTTCCGGCGCTGGGGTTGGAGAGTCCTTTGACGATGCTGAAGAGTTCCTTGCTGTTGTGGGTGTTGTTGTCCAGTCGTTCATTGAATGTTGTCCTTTTGGTGGTGCGGATCAGCTGGTGGTGTGTGCGGGTGGTGTTCTTGAGGGCAGTCATGTTTTCTGTAGTCTGGTCGTGGCGCCAGGCTTTTTCAAGGGTGCGGCAGTTTTTCTTGGAAACTCAGTGAACCACGAGGCTTTCTTGCTGCCGGGTCTGCTGGGAGGGTTCTACAGCGGTGCGAGGTCGTCGGCGCAGTTGGTGAGCCACTGTGTGAAGTTGCGGACTGCTTCGTTGGGGTCCGTTGCACTGGCGGGAAGGTTCTGGCTGAGGGAGGTGGTGAGCTGGTCGGCGGTGATCTTGCTCAAGCTCCTGCGGGGAACCTGTTGCGGGTGGTGGTGGGTCGTGGTTCTCCATAAGCTGAAGTGGACGCAGCTGTGATCAGTCCAATGAAGTCCGGTGGAGTGGCTGAAGGAGATGTGCTTGCTGGAGGAGAAGACTGGGTCAAGCGTGTGGCCGGCGTAGTGGGTGGGGGTGTTGACCAGTTGCTTGAGTCCGAGGTTGACGAGGTTGTCCAGCAGGGTGGTGGTGTTGCTGTTCTTGTTGTTCTCCAGGTGGAAGTTGAGGTCCCCTAAGAGGATGTAGTCGGAGGAGGTGAGGGCGTGCGGGCTGATGAAGTCTGCGATGGCTTCGCTGAATTGTGTGCCTGGTCCCGGGGGTCTGTAGATGAGGGTGCCTCTGAGGGTGGTCTTGGGGTCGGTGTGTATTTGGAAGTGGAGGTGCTCGGCGGCGGTGAGGGTGTCGTCGGAGTTGGTCGTGATGCGGATGGTGTTCCGGTGGACGATGGCGATGCCTCCTCCGGTCTGGTTGACGCGATCCCTCCGGGTGATCTTGTATCCGTCCGGGATGGCTATGGCGATGTCGGGCACTGAGGAGGCGTTCATCCAGGTTTCCGTGAGGAAGGCGACGTCTGGTGAGGTTGTGTCGAGCAGGTTCCAGAGTTCGACGGCGTGTCTGTGGACGGAGCAGGTGTTGAGCAGGATGCACTTGAGGTGGTTGTTGCTGGTGCCTGGTCTTTCGGGTGCGGTGCAGGTCCGGAGGCAGGTGAACTTGCAGGCTTGGCAGGTGAAGGGTCCGTGGGTGCGTTTCGGGGTGGCTTGGTAGCAGGCGGGGTTCCGGTTGGGGTTGGGGTGGAGAAGTGTGGCTCAGTGGTTAGAGGCGGCAGACCCGGAAGCTGAGATCGACCGTGGACCAGGGTTCGATTCCCCGCCTCGGCGGGTCTCGGGCTCAAAAAAATTCCACGGACTCGACAATTCTCGCTCTGGTGCCTACTCAACTCACGGGGTCACACTCTGCGACTCTGGGCAATAGCTTGCTTAATCTCCACTACGGCCCCTCGCGGCGGGATGCCTGGCTTTCACCTTGTGGACACCCTGCCGGGGTTTCTCACAGGGGAATACCAGGACGGGTTCCCTAAGCAAGCGCCGGGACGCTCACGGGCAGCCGTGCGCTTTACAAATCCAGCACATTTACATTTACATTTTTGAGTGCGTTGAGGGTGGCGGCGTCGTTGGTCCGTCGTGTGGGCTGGCAGCGTCGGGGGCCAGGGGTCCTGGCGCTGGGCGCGGTCCAGGCGCGGATGGGTGCAGACGGGCTTGCCTTTGGCGCGGCTGCGCATCGGTCGCCATAAGAGGGGAGGAGGAGAGGAGTGGTCAGCTGGGAGGCGGGAGGGTATGAGCCAATGGGAGCAGGGGGGCGGGATGCACGGGAGGCAGCGGCGGGAAGGCGGGAGCGAGAAGAAAAAAAAGCAGTCACTCAGCCAAACGCTAAAAGTCACTCGTTCATACAGGGTACAAAATGAAAGGGGGGTGGACAGGCACACTCACGCAGTCAAAATGGGGTTACAGAACGAGAAGGAGGGGTGGGCAGGCACACACGGGGCACAGAGCACGGTCGGCAATCGCGCAATCGGGAGACGCGCTGAACTGGCTGGACACAGCAATCAGACAGGCGGAGCTGCAGCGGTGGAGAAGTGGCCTACCCGAGGGTCAAGGGTCACAAGCCAGCCACTGGAGTGCAGGGACGTCATGGGAGACGGCTCAGCGGAAGTGCCAAACGTAAGCAGTCTGCATGCGTGGACCGTGTACCTTCCCGACGCTGCAGAGTGTGACCCTCAAGCCACCTGCCACCGGCTGCTTAATGCAAATGGCATCCCTGCTTGCAAACACACATGGCAAATAAGAGGAGCTGCACCGAGTATGCAATGAATTACGTGGCTGCACATTTTTTCCACTAACCTTTGATCCATGCAAGTTATCGCCACCTGTTGTCCAGGTCGTCTAATGACAATCACTCCAATAATGCCATGTGCATCACCACCACCCTGGAGCATCAAGTACCAAGACTGGAATCCAGCACTATTGCCATGCAACATGACAGGAAAGCACCAGTGACAATCTGAAGAATCAGTGATCACCTGCTCAACTGCTTGCTTCCTGACTCCAGTACCAAGAGCATATTCCGACCTACACACATCCACCCCTGATGTTGCATGAATGATTAGGTAGAGGCTCCAAGGCGATTTTGCAGCTGTCCAGATGCCGACACTTATGCAGCTGCAGTGCAGCCCATAGGCAGTCCCTTGGCAACTCAACCAAGGGGCCTCTCCTAAACGTAAGAGATGGACTTGACTTTGCCCCACCAGTGTATTTCAGGAGGTAGCCAGTCCATGTGACAGAGACTTCAACAGGTCACAGCTCACCAAGACTATCTTCAGTGGATCAAGGAACACCATCGGCAAGCATTCACAATGGACTCCACTCGCGCTCCTGGTGCAGCAAGCTTGAACTGTTAATCACCAACTGCATCACCCATCCAACCCAGGCATCACCCGTGAAGTGACCTGTCAATAAAAGAGCCTTATTGCACATGCTCATGGCCAGTTCTGAGTACTATATTGAGTGTCCGTGTCATAATTATTTACAAAATATATGGGCGTAGAGCCGACTTAGCGCTGCCATGAGTAGTTGAACATATATAAGTCTATTGAAAAGGGAATTCATTTCAGAATGTGTTATTTTACTCCATATTGCATTTGGTAACTGAAATTCGGGCTACTGAAAAAAATAACTTTTGTAGGTTTTCATAATCTAAAACACATTGTCTATTAAATATATCCACTGTGATGACATCATTTATTTACGTAGCTACCGCTATATGATATTTGCAGAGGATGCGGTTGCTAAATAGCATTTAAAGAATCGGCAATAGGCCTGAGTGAGTTGGCACATGGTTCTATATTTTCTTAGTTTAAATTACATCGAAGCTACCTAAAAATGACTTACTCCTGTATTGAAGGTCATGCTCCCCTTCCACATTCCTGACCATCCCCTCTGGGAATAGTGTCTAGCCAGTGATTTTCAAATAAATGTATAACTGAATGTTCTTATCTGTTATCTTTAACAACGTTTGATTGCTTCCCTTGCAAACTACTCTCGCTCTAATAAACGCTCACATTTCATAAATATTTCTACTTATTTTGAGACAATTCACCTGCATTGTCTAGTCTCTCATCTGGCATAAAGAAGTTATGTTCTCATTGTAGATTCTAAAATAAGAAAAGATATAACCACGTGCCAAACTGTAAGGCTATGATTGTGCAAGGAACACAAAGTTATGTTAGTCATTTTAAATCCCAATTTAGTTTATAACAGCACACAAGAGAGTTTTTGTCCTAGATATAGGCAAAATAGAGACGTTTATCAGAGTTGTCCCTCGGATATTCCAGCCTCATAGTGAGTGTTTGAGGGCGCACAAGGCTGTATAATAGGCATTGGTTTCTGGGTAATATGGATATAGAGGAATCAGGGAAAGAAAGGGGCCGCCTAAGGGAAATTATTGTAAGGGCGTTGTTACACTGATCTGGCAGTTACCACTCTATGCTGCTAACCTCTCTCTAATAGTCTTGGTTCCCACGTCCGAGTCATTTTCCTTACATATCATGTCCTTTTGTGTCTAGTAAATCCTTAAAAAATGTATTTTCTAATTCCTTAGGAATATCCCACACCTAATGGAGTATGGAGACCAATCACTTAGAATTTTGCTTAATGGAAATATCAGGCTGCATCAACTTAAGGGACATGAAACTCCTCAATGTTTTCCGTTCAGCCCATGGTTTGGTCTATCCTGTCTGGGTCAACGGCTAATGGAGTTTTAGCAGCACTGGGCAGCATTAGCACAGGTTAATCTTATCTTCTTATCTTAAGGGAGTTTTGTATAGCGCTCTGTCACGGTAAGTTTCCTGGTGCCGGGTGAGTGCAGAAGAAAGTAGAAGAGGGGAGCTAGCCAGACTATGTAAAGAGACTGGTTTTCAGAAGTTTTCTGAATTCCAGGAGGGAATTAGAAGATTTGAGCGGTAACGGCAACTGATTCCAGAGTTTGGGAGCCAGATGAGCGAATCTGCGACCACCATGTTTTTTAAGCTTAATTGGAGGTGCAGTCAAAAGTTGGCGATGAGAGGACCGTAGATTACGTACCGGACAGTAAGGAATTACTAGGGATTTGAGAAAAGCGGGAGAAGTACCCGTCACAGCTTTGTAGGTCAGGCAGCCGATCTTAAATGCGGCTCTCTGTTCGACCGGCAACCAGTGGAGTTTGCAGAGCAGTGGTTTTGCAGACTGCCACTTCGGGGTTTTATAAGCCAGTCTGGCCACCTGGTTCTGCACAATTTGCAGCCTATGCAAAAGATATTTGGGTAGGCCATGGTACAAGGAGTTGGAGAAGTCCAGGCGGGAGAGCACCAGGGCGATCAGAACTTGTATCATGCGTCAGGCGAGAGGAGATGGGAAACTTTCCTGATTCTCCTAAGCTGGAACATGCAGGAGGACACCACTGCGCCGACCTGAGGCTTAAGGGAGAGTTCTGTGTCTATGATAACCCCCAGGCTCTTTGCCGACTTTGCCGGGGTGGGCGGGGGGCCCAGCTCCGAAGGTAAGAACAGAGGGCCCCAATAGATGGAACTATTGCCCGGAAGGATTAGCTCTGTCTTCCCCGGGTTCAGCTTGAGCTGGTTAAGGTTCATCCATTGCTGGATGTGTAGCATGACCGCCTGACAGTCGAGAGCTGCGTTAGGAGTATTAAGAGGGAAAATGATTTGCAGATCATCTGCGTAATTGAAGACGGTGATGTCCCAGCTCTTCAGAGAGTGGATGAGCGGGCGGAGATAAAGATTAAAAAGCAGGGGAGACAGGGAGGATCCCTGAGGCACTCCACAGGTGGATGGTTCCTTAGAGGCCAAGAAAGGACCCAGGTGGACAGCCTGGGTTCTGCCTGTCAAAAAAGATTTGATCCAGGCCAGGGCCAGGCCCCGGATGCCGGCTTGCTCGACACGGTGGAGAAGGGTGTTATGGTCCACCGTGTCGAACGCTGCCGACAAATCCAGTAAGACCAGTGCCTGAGGAGACCCTTTGTCGGCATTGCCCCTGAGAGAGTCCATAATCGCCAAAATCACAGCCTCAGTAGAGTGGGCAGGTCTAAAGCCGGCTTGATTGGGCTCAAGGTAGCCGGAGCACTCGACGAACTGAGAGAGGCAGCTGGTTCATGGATTACCACCCTATATATTCCCATTACAGCATATTCACACCTCTGACCCCTTTACTGAGCTGAATACTTGCCTTGTAAACTGTCTACAAAATACAGCTTAGTAGTTCCTGTGATTTGACCTTGATGGCCATTTTGCCCTAGTGTTTTCCACTTCCTCTGTTCTCTAGCTCCCTGTTTCACATCCATAGATATATCCTTCTGTATTGTTCAAGTGCTCCCCCACAGTTCAATTGGAGATGTTCTATTACCCCTGACTTTAACGGGCCTAAAAATAGGGAGCACTTATTGTGAAAGGCAACCCATTCATTTATACAGAGCGAGAACATTTAGCTACATTATATATTATGTTATGTTGTGTTATGTTATGCTATGTTATGTTATGCTATGCTATGTTATATGTATTAGTAGAGCACATGATTCACCAGGGAGGGTTTCCTTGTGCTGACAGCAGAAATAGAGTGGGCCACGCCTGGGCCAGTTGAAGAGCTATGTCTTCAGATTCGTGCAAAAATTCAAAAAATGAGATGGCTGTGATGTGTAGTTGCGGGTAAATCAAGGCTTTAGGAGCGAAGTGAGAGAAGGCATGATGGTTGGATCTGGCTCTGCGTATGTGGGGATGTATGTGAGTGGAGGTGTCTGGTAGGTCTGTGGAACGTAATGCAATTGTTGAGGTATGTGGGCCGGTTGTTTTGCGAGGCTTTGTATTTGTATGTGAGGAGTTTGAAGAGTGCCTGTTTGTGGTTGGAAAGTTACTGGAGTCCCTTGAGGTGTGAGGTAATGTGGGTGCACGGGGTTAGCCTCAAAATGAGTCTGGCAGGGGAATTCTGTATGGTTTGCAGTTTTCTGGTAAATTGTGTGTTGATTCTTCTGTAGAGTGCATTGGCAAAGTCCAGCTTGCTGGTGACAAGGGCCGGGGTGACATTTGTGTGAGTGGTTGTTAGGAATCCACTTAAAAATCTTCTTCACCATCTTGAGTGTTTGGAAGCAGGAGGCGGCGACTATGTTCCCTTAGTTGGTCATAGCGAGCTGGTACCGACTATTATTCTGAGATTCTTCATGTGTTTGGTTGGGTTGGATGGTGTTCTGAGTGCAGTTGCCACCAGGTAGTGTCCCAAGGTGAGGTATTATTGCGAATAAGACTATTTATGTCTTGCCTGTGCTGAGTTGAATGCCAACTTCATGTCGGCGTAGAAGAAAGATAGGGTGGGAGACAGTGTCGAAGGCAGCAGATAGATCCTAAAAGCCAAGTGCAATGGTGTCTCTCCTGTCCATGATCACTCCGATATCATCCATGGTAGCAATGAGGGCAGTCTCAGTGCTCTGGTTGGGTCTGAATCTGCATTGAGTGGTTGTGAGGAGGTGAATGTCATTAGGGTGGGTGATTAGATGTGTTTGTTCTAGATCTCCATAAATGGGAAGGGTAGCAGGGAGATTGGCAGGCAGTTGTCTAGAGTCTATGCATTCAGTGAGAGTTTCCTGAGGAGGAGGAGAACCATAGTGTGTTTCTAGTTTCTGGGAAAGTGTATGCGTTGATAGATTCTTTCAGGATCGAAGTGAGTGCAATGTTGATGGGGTCCAGCCATTTAGTGAAGACGTGATGCTGCACTGGTGCAAGGGTGCTCTGGGGTGTATGTGTCACATAGTCGCTGTTTCTTGAGGGATGATGATGGGCCAGGCAGTCATTCAGAGGGGTCATCTGGGTGTTGGAATAACTGTAGGCAGGCGGTGAGGGAGGAAGGGTCTGGTTGGAGCTCAAAGTTGTCATAGATGCTGGTGATCTTGCTGCTGAAGAAGAGAGACAACTAGGTGCAGAGGTCCTTCGAGGAAGTGATGTTGGTGGGGTGTGCTGCTCGAGAGGTGAATTCTTCCACAATGGCAAAGATTTCCTTGGCATTGATGGTGCTACTGTTTATGCGCTAGGTGAGAGCGGAGTGTTTGGTGGCTCTGATTGTTGATGGTATCGTCTGATGGCTGAACTGTGGGTGTTCTTGGCAGCATCGTCCTGGATTAGTCTCCATATTTCTTCTGGTTGCTTTCAATGTTGTTTGGAGAGTTTGAGCTCCTCTGTTTACCACTTTGCTTGTGGTCTGGTTTTGAAGACCTTAGTGGTCTTGAGTGGGGCCAGGGTGAATGCGCAAAAGGTGATCCAGATGTTGAAGTTGGAGATGGATCTCCGGTGGTCCTTGAGGCATTGTGGTCAGTAGAGTAGAAGTTTCGAGGACCAGGATTCTTTAGTGATCTTTTTCTATTCACGTCGAGAACATTTGGTGATGGTATTTCTGAAGTGGTGAGGGACGGGATGTAGAAGTGGAAGTGGCCATGATCAGACCAGGTAATGGGTGTGGGCTTGTCCACCATGATTTTGCTGAAGTTGGTGAAGATGGGGTCTAGTAGGTTTCTGGTGGTGTGGGTGGGGCTTTCCACTTGCTGAGTGAGCCTGAGGTTTGTCAGATCCTCTAGGAAGTTAGTAGTGTTGGGGTCGATGAGGTCCTTCAAGTCACAGTTTAGGTCATCGAGGAGGATGAAGGCACAGGAAATCAAGTATCAAGGGTGTGATGAAATCATTGATTGTGCTTCCAAAGTTGACTCCAGGTCAAGGGGGTTGGTAGATGAGGATTTCACTCAGAGTGTAGTTGATGGTGATGTAGTCAGGTGTTCCATGTTACTGTTGGTCTTTTCCGGGGTATTCGAGTACTGGATGTGCTCTTTAAAGATTATGATGGGTACACCTCTGGGTCGTTTAGTCCTGTCCTGTTTTCTGATCTTTTCACTCGGGGGAGTTTGGATTCCCATATCAATGTGAGGAGTCAACCTGGGACTCAGCGGGGTTTCAGCTAGGAAGAGCAAGTCTAGTGAGTGGTTATATAACAGATCCCAGATTCTGGTTTTGTGAGGGAGCAAGTGTTTAGGAGGGGACATGCTAGGGATGGGTGGGGCAGGGAGTGGTGGTGGATAGGTGATCAAGGCTGTGTTAGGCCTGGGTGTGAAATTCCACTCTGCTTACGGAGTTTGGAGAGTTTTTCCTACTCCGTGCTCTGAAGAGAACGCAGAGTTCCTAAAGGGTGAACTTTTTTCCTCGCTTGCCAACATTATGATGGTGAGCACGAGCGAGGAAAATCTTACTCCAGACCACCTCTCGGTGCGATTTCTCAACCCGGGCGGTCTAGGATGGCTGCTATCACTCGCGTTGAGAAACCTTCCATTCACATGGAGGAAGCTACTGCTCAAGTACAACATATACTAGAGTAGCAGAAAGAAGCTGTGCCCTCTTGCGCTGCTCATGGGGCCGTTCACACTGATTTTCCTGTGTCAGAGAAACACCCAGCGCTAAAAATCAGAACGAACGGCACAAACTAACGCATTCTTTCACTTGCTGAACTCCGCGTAGTACAGCTGAGTTTTTGGATCACTTCGCAGAGTTCTGTGTAGCTGAACTCCGCTTACTCCGCCCAGGCCTAGGCTGTGAGTAAGTTGTGTGTGGTCCGTGTGGGGGTGTGGGAAGGTCCTAGAGAAGTAGCAGTTGGGGCACGAGAAAGCACCTACGGCATTGGACAATAAGGCTCGTCAGCAGCACTGTGAGGTGCATTCAGGGAATCAAAGCATGGATGAAGCAGATGAGTAGCAGTGGTGAGAAGATCATTAACTATTTTGCCTTCTAGGGCATTTACCCTGGAACTTTACTGTTTGTGAAAATATGTGTGTTGAAAGCAATAAAACTGCTTACGCGGACTATATGTTGCTGCTGCCAGCTCAGAGCCTATCAAAAGGGTATCTGTTACAAATCCACCTGTAATGCATCTGTGTTTTTTGAGACCTACCATGGTACATGCCCAGTGGTTGAGGTCTAGGGAAGTGATTGAAGAAGTTGAGTCGCAGCAGGAGAAGTCCTTCCAAACTCAGAGTATTCCCATATTAGGATACCCACAATACATCAATAACTTACACCAAGGTATATGCATGTGCCCACACACACAGACACACGCATACACACACTTTTTCACACTCCAATAAAGGCATATGTAAATAACAGCACCAAATACATTGTTGCCTACCCTCTGCCCAGATAAGAGTGTCCCCAGATAAGAGTGTGCTTGAAGACACTTGTGCATCATGGTGAATGCAAGTGTTCTATTTCTTATGGAGTGCAATAGAGAATGACTATATAAATAAAAACTGCATTTAAATGTTTTATGTCAAATCCACACGATATGAATATTAACAGCTGTTCACAACTCAGTAAACACATGTGGCAGAAGACATGTGAGCCTAACATGCTACCTCCTCTCTACTATATTATAAGAAGCAGCATCATGCATAGGTTTGGAAATAAGATGTGCAACTTCTCATGAGGAACAGGTGCTTTAGAATAACTAATGTGTCTCTTTCTGTTACATCTGAATACGTCATAGAGAAGACTGTGTTGTCATATCAATGACTACTAGCGCTTCACACTGAACTTAAAGCAGACAGATCAATAGAAACATTATAATGCACGTGGCCAATTTCACTGAGGTGCTCTAATGAAGAAAAAAGTATAAAAAGCAGCATGGCAAAGGGCACCTGCTCAAAGTTAATCTCGACAGTGTGTCATCGTCCATGGATGTTGTTGAAAAATAAGGCTTTAGCTGCCAGATGAAAACCACCAATCACAAGTGGCATAGTCACTTTGCAGGGAGTACCCTGAGCTTCTGAAACTAAACCACTACTGCTGCGGGGGAAAGAATTAGAGACTTTCAAGAGGAGAGTGGGCCGCTTGTGATAGACATGGATATCAATGTTTACACAAAGACTACATAGTCACGACTGCACGCTGGTCCCCTTCCCCTCCACTCCACTCAAAAGAAGATGCATAGGCAAGTGCTTTCATCCGTAGGAAATTGCATATAAAAACACCACCTTGTGTATGCAAGTTTCTGAGCGATTTATTAATTTATTGTTACACCTCACATTGGTAATTAACGACAGGCTGAAGCTATGTAAAGCAGTACACAGGCAACTATGTACCACAGTGAATAGCACGACGATGAAACAATTTACACGCATACAAGTCTACGACATTGCAGAAACTTTCTTTACAAGCACATAAGTTTCATTTTTTTACGTTGATATGATGTAATGTATTTTAGATAATTGAGCAGGATGTGTAGTTGATTATATTTTATTTTTTTAACCAAATTCTTGTTTAGCTCAGTGCTGAAGTATAGCAGTCTAGCTGTTGTTTTGTCATTAACAGCCCTCCAGATTAGGCAGCGAACTCTGTCTTTCATCTCATTCTTGATTGACAGCCAGTCCAGACATGTCCTAGCATTAATGATATGGCCAGTTTTTTTAACCTGCAGAAAATGCTCACAAAACGCTTCTGGACTTCCTGGAGTGAAAGGACAAGTTTGCTTGACAGGGCACGATAAGGATAGATACAACATTGCAGTCTAGACATGACTAAAGCCTGTATCAGTCCCACTCTGTGAGCACACTGCAAGAAAGGTCATGAACTTGAAAGGCTATCTAAATCTTTCGGGGTAACGTTAGTAATGTCCTAACGTGTATTTTAAGGAAACAATGTTCGTATTATGCACTTATTACAGTGACTTTTTGGTCAATCCTATGGACTCTGGAGGATCAAAAGGAAGTTGTCAAGGGGGGTTCCTTGGCTTAGAAGTAGGCCTCATACTATATAATTATTAAGGCAGAACTAGTTATTTTGCAACCACTGCAGCCTGGTTTCAGACATCCCAATGTTGCTGATCAGTAATCTGACCCCTTGTCAAGGTTTATCAGGGTTTGGATTTCATCTGCATAAGGCGTGTCACTAAAGGTTATAGTCTGTGGTCACTTGAGGGAGAAGGAACAAGCAGATATCAATGCCACTGCAAGGGCTGTGCAGTACTGTTGGCGGGATTGATAAAAACTGGTAAAGGCGGCCATGGGAATTTATCTTTAAAAAGAATAGATTGCAGATGAATGTAATGTAATAGGATGTTCCCTGCATTTTATCCCCAACAACTGTTAAGTGCACTGTAGTTGTTGAGTAGTGGTGTTGAATGTGCTATGGGTGCATTGTATGCTTCAGAATGGAATTTTTAACCTGTATATATGCACACATGTATGCACACATATATGTGTCTCTCGTGTTAATCTAGTTATAAGGCAATTAGCAGTGAAAAAGAAGTGGAAAGTACATGTAAAAAAGGAGTGGTACATGTAAAACCAAGCTGCAGGTGGCTGGGTGATATAGTAAACGGTGAATGGTGTGTTTTTTGAAGAAGAGTTTTTGTCAGTTCCTTTTGTAATCAGGTGAGAGAGTCCTGTACTTTGTTGTCTCCCATGTGGTGATGTCATTGCTCTGGGTGTTGCCTTGGTCAAAGTAGACTTTGACTTTTTCTGCTAGGTAGGTCAAGATATGACAAGCTATGAGACTTCGCTGCTTTGAAGGAGATGAAAGAAATCATAAATATGAAGCTGTCAGTGGGAGAGATGATGTGTCTCGATACATTTTTCACATGGCCATTCAAAGGCGCCATATAGGACTAGGACACGTGCCTTGTTTCTTCATAGAAGAGAGAATTGATGTTCTTTGACTGTTGTGGGGTGAACTCCTACAAGATCATTGAACTTAACCTTGCCTGTTGTCAGATGTAACCTGAAAGCACTTTATGTTTCAGGGGATTCAGCTCCAAGTAGTTCTGTGACATTCAGGCTTGAGTGTTGGAGTAGCAATCTTTCAGGTAGTTGATCTTGCTATCATTTGAAACCTTCAGTAAGAGGTGGTAGTTGTAATTCTAGCAATTCCAATCAAAAATTAAAGATGACCAGAAAAAGGATGAAGTTACTTTCGATTTCAAAACATTTTTGGAATTACTTTCAGTCCTTTCTTCTCAATGAGTAAAATCCGGGCTTGACATTATTGTGTCTAATGCTTTATTTATATTTTTCAATTTAATTTTAGTTCCGAAACTATATCCTGTGACCAAGTTGATTCATTCCCACATCTGGTGTTCCCCAAAGTTGGATTACATTTTAAATTTCACATTGCCAGCAGCTATTCCACCATGTTGCACTGTCATGGTGGACTTGTCTTCAAAGACATTTCTCCTGAACCGTAGCTCCCACAATGTTTCTCTTGGCAGTCTTGCATAGAAGTAATGTAATTGAAAATGGTAGCTAACCAATGACCTTAAACTGGGCCTTTGGCTCACTGCCATTTCCAATTACTTCATGGATGTCAGACAACTATTTCTGTAGGGGGATCCTATGGTGACTTTGCGATTGAAAAAAACAGCTTCCACTGCCCTGTAAATGGGGCAAAAGAATGATAAGGTGAGCAGATAGATCATCCACCTCATTTAAGGTTTGGTGGACTGTCTTGCAATCGCTGGTGTGAAGGAGATAGTGCCTCCATCACCTTAGCTGCAAATGGGGTGCCAAATGTTATATCTGCTGCATATGTGTCCCCCCACTCCCAAAGTAGCCTCTTTCGGCAAGCCAGAAGATAGCAGTTTGAACATGACATGGAGGTATGACGGCATTATTATAGCAGTGTGGCCTTGTAAATGCACTTCCAAGTAGGGGTACATTTCCATTACCCATTTTAAAATGTCTCAAATGTGCTGGGAAATTTGTCTGTGCCCCTCAGAGACATTGCACAGCTTTCTGTGCAAGCTTTCAATGGTTTACGTAATGCTGTATCATAGAAATTATACCAATGTAAATTTCTTATATCGCTTACGAGGATGGAGGGCCAGAAACCATTTCCAGCAGTCTCATGGATGCCAGTTGTTTGCCCCACGACAGAGTCACTCTTAGGAACACTATCTTCACCCATCATTTATTAAGGTGGGAAATACAAAGAAAGGCAGGGAGGACATCTGTAATTTCTTGTTAGTTACATTTGTGCCAGCATCAGGCTGACAGATTAACAAGCTTTAAATCAGGACTAAAGGGACTGATTTAATGGTGGATGGTAACATAACATTTACAACATAAGTTGGATGTCACCCTCTGTCTCCTTGGCATTCCCATCCTATTTAGAGGCTTATGGTTGAGGTTCTTTCCTATGGTGAAGTCACATCTGAGTATGCCATGGCAAGACTTCTTGAAGCCATGATGTCACCTTATTTTCTTTATAGCCATTATTCCCTACATCAGGTAACTGGCCCAACGTAATTTCCTTGAAGATCACATCGAAGAAAGATCACAGTGAAAATCACGGTGATCTTGCAGAAAAAAACCATAACAACATGTCTGTTAAAGAAGCTCATGTCGTGGGATAAAACTGCCAGTTCACAGAAACATTTTAGATATTGGTATTGAAAATGCATCTCCCCCTTTAACAATACATTTCTAGTTCTCACACGTATGACAGCAGTTCTACCTTGTCATCATGGCATGGTGGACTTGGAACCTTGGTAAAGTTTCGTTTCAGAACCGTTGAGCCATGCAGACAGGAACCAGTTCAGGGGTCTGAAGCAGCCTTCAAATGTCCAAAAAGGGACAGTCAGATCACATTGGGGTTATGAAAAGACTCCCCTGAACTTCTGTGGCTGAATTTAGTGAAAGGGCAGAATGTTCATATTACTAATGGTTGTGCACCTTCTTTATTGCAAGCTGGGAACTTTTATTTAAATCATGGGAATGCTATAAATAAATAGTAAACAAAGACAATGTGTTAACCTGGGCTGCTATGGGAATTCACAAGGGCTTATTATCAAGCCCATTATCGCCGCTTTAGCGGCAGTTTCCTGCCGATAAAGCGGCGATAATTTTATCGCCTGTTCTTGATAATATGCCCCCATGTTCAGAATAACTTTAAACCTTTTTTCACTTTGCAGTGTGCTGTACAGTGCAGCACACATACAAAGGAAGGAGAAATTAAAGCATTTCTCCTTCATAGCGCCTATTTGAAATGGGCGCTATTATCTCTCGCTAAACACTGTCTACTTTTTTAAGTAAAGAGGGTTAAGTGTCAGAAAATTTGGGTGGTTGAATGAAAACGCCCATGCATCACCCATAGTACGCCTCCTTGGCGCTAAATAATGCAAAGCAGAGCTATGCCCTGCTTTGCTCAGCTTTGCGCTACTTTTGAGTCTGTTCCAGCACTAAACAAGATTAGCACTAGGAGGTAAATTTGTCAAAAAAAAGATTTTGTGTTGTTTTGCCTCTGTTTTGTCATGCAAACAGGAACGTTAAATCTTTGTAAATAGACCCCTTAGTGTTTAACACACAGGTTAGCCTGTCACAAACGTAACAAACTTCATGTCTACCTTAGTACAATTGTAGTAAGGCAGACGGCATAGCCATCATGTTTGTGACAGAGGAGCCATCCAACAAACTCTAAATCAGACTCTACAGTTCAAATGCCAGGCAGACCGCAAAATTGCTATTTAATTGTACCGCACACATCATCTTGTCCACAAAGTCCACACTCAAAAGGCATTGAACAATATGGGTGCTATGGAACAGAGCAAGAGGTGCAGCTGATGTCGCTGATGTAAGTGATGTGTCTGATTCAGAAGCAAGCTCATTCCTTCTTGATACCAAATTATACCTTTTTTACACTCTGTCCAGTCTCCCTTTCTTTATCCCAGAGAGATCACGTGTCCCGTTGTTGCAATTGCAGTGCAAACAGATCAAGTATGTACTCTGCTTGCATTATGCACCTAGGTAAACCAACACACATGAAGGCCACGAGTCTTGTCATCCTTCGGTTTTTATTCGTTTCTTAGTGTTAGAAATTACACTAATATTATTTCCTGAGCGGGAGGGACCTTTAAGGTCAGTCTAGGAATGTAATACTAATTGTAGATTCCCACGTTTTGGGGCGTATCTGCTGCATTGAGAATGTTTCAGGAACCTCATAACAATTTGCATTGCACATAACATACAGAATATTGATGTTCTCACTTAGATAGGGATGGCTGTAGAAAACCCTCTGAAAGTCCAATGTGTGCACGTGCCCAAACCTGCGGCCGGGGCTGTTTTCAGAAAGGACAAGAAAGGCCTGTTAATGAGCGCTCGGGGAACACGTTTCAGTTTTCTTGGGAAAATCTAAAGAGGGGGAGTGGGATTCCCCTGTCAGCGGGGTGAAGACTGGCCTCCTAATTCTCAGCAGCACATTCACTGTTTGTTGACAGAAGTCGCACTTTGTATATTCTATAACCACGACAGCCTGAGTGGTGTTTACAATAAGGAACACTCAGTCTAAAGACTGATGGTATTGTGCAAAAGTGGAGAAGTGTCTTAAAGAGAGAGGTCACCAGAAGCAGGTTTCTTTTTAAACATAAAAACAAGTAATCGGGTATCTTGGGTTACTGGTAAAAGTATCCGTTTTTAATAAACTCACACACCGTAGAGGTTAAATGAAATAAGAATCTCGGTATGCGTCACTCTGGTGCCAATGCCATCAGACAGTAGCAGTTTATTACCCCGACAGCAGTGGAATAAGGGTCGCATTATAAACACGGGACTTTTTTTTGTTAAACTGAACAGAGGCAGAGTGTGTTAAAATATTATTGCAGTCAATAAAGGGTGTAGAATATATGCGCTGCAAAACACAGAGCAGCCACACATAGGTAGCCCGAAGGTATCGATTTTACAGAGTGACTTTTATCGCTTCAGTAACTCTTTAAAGTCAGATTACTAATAGTAAAATATGCCTGCTACCAGACACTCACACAAAGGCCTTATTTACCGATTTCTTAAAAACATTTAAAATGGGGCTTATGTACATGTACTCCAACCTCATCATATTAAGTACAATGTTTGAGCCTTTTACTGCTTATGAAATAATTTCTCTCTCGCTCTCTCTCTCTCTCTCTCTCTCTCTCTATCTTTCTCTCTGTCTCTCTCTCTGTCTCTCTCTATGTCTCTCTCTCTCTCTCTCTCTCTCTCTATATATATATATATATATATATATATATATATATATATATATATATATATATATATATATATATATATATATATACATATCTCATTTCATTTCATTTCTATCTTTATTTCGATCGCTTGGACCATAAAAGATATACATCAAGAATTAGAAAAACAAGAATAATACATATTCATAAAAGACACATTTTAAAAATCACTACGGTTATCATCTTATGCAAGATAGGAATCAAACTGCTAGTTATGATTAAAAGTCACATTTAAAACCAATTGCAATCCCTTCTGATTTGTGCTTGTCTATGCTTTAATTTTTACAGTGCCTGTACCAAGTGCATATCAGAGTTCTGGATATGGCGAATGCGCTTGTGCCAAATCGCTGTTAAAAATGTAACTACCGCAAATACAATAGGAGGTGATAGATCCATCTTGAGTATTCTGTAAGCTGAAATCCAATGCCTAAAGCCTAGGTTTTTGAGGAGAGGAACAAGCCAATACTTTCTAGGTTTTTGATAGGCATTGCAGAAGAATAAAACGTGTAATTCGTTTTCCAACTGGTTTGAACATGCGGGGCATTGCTTAGTGGTGGAGGACTGACACCAGGTACTTGTGAATGCTCTAAGGGGGAGGGTACCATACCTCCACTGCAAAAATAACTTCCTGGTCAATACAGGACAGATTCCATCAAGGACCTGCTCCAAATAATAGTAGTCTTTGAATTGGATAAATGTATTTGTTAAAGTCCCCAGCCGCGAATTCCCTAATAAGGTATTTAATTTTAAATCGTAATACTCCTTTGTTAAACATTTGCGTGAGACCTTACGACAAACGTTTTCAGGGTCTAGCCATAATTCTGGCCTTACCAGATTTTCGCATACCTTTTTTATGTATTTTAACCAGGGAATATTCGCCAGATTTGATAAGCTTAGAATCTCTTTCAGTTCCTTCCTGTAAATCAAAAGCTCTGGAGTACTCCAGAGTCGTCGCCAAAATGTTAGTGGTTTTAGGCCCAATTACTCGTCAATGGATCTAAGGCCCATATCAAATATGAGAGGGAGGAGCGGAGTGCTTGGAGGTAGGGCTGCCAACTGTCTGATGAACTTGTTTTCTGTAATAATCAGGTCTTGGCTGGATGTATGCCCCCACAATTCCCCGCCATATGTAACTGCCCCCCTCGCCTGCATTTTATAAATTTCGAGCAATGGACCGAGGGGTTTAAGGGTCGATCTATTTATAATCCTGGAGATGTCACCCGTTAACTGCACCAATTTAAGATTAGCTTTTGTTCGATGCTTATCCCAGGTCATATTTTCATTGATGGTCACCCCCAGGTACTCAAATGTATGCACCCTCTCGAGCCTCATTGTACCTATGGTAGGGTTGGGGTGGGTTGTGGCCGGGGGGCTGAAGATCATGAATTTAGTCTTAAGAGCATTAATCTCCAGCCCCCTTTCACCACAAAATGCCACGAAACCATTTAGAACACGTTGTATCGCCATCTGGGATTTTGACAGCAGCAGGGTGTCATCCGCAAACATGATTGCGGGCACCCTGCTGCCGTTGAGCCTTGGGGCATCTATGTCAGTGATCCCAGTCAGATGGGCGATTACCCCGTTGACAAAGAGGCAAAACAGGGTAGGCGCAAGCACACACCCCTGTCTCACCCCCCTGTCAACGGGGAATCTCGCTGAAAGCAATCCATTCCTGCCACACCTGACCCGTGCAAAGTTTTCTTGATGAAGTCTCATCAACACATTCAAAAGGTCAGGTGGAATGCCCAGCTCCACTAACACGGACCACAATTTAGTTCTTGGCACCAAGTCGAAGGAGGCACGCAGGTCTACAAAGACCGTATATAAGCTGCCGCCCTTGATTGTTACAGTTTTCCAAAATAACATGTTATGGCGGAAAATCTGGTCCGTTGTTGAGGTTTTCTTTCTAAATCCGGCCTGGTAAATGCTCAGAATAGAAAACTCTTCAATCCAATCCTGGAGGCGATCTAGTATCAGTCTCCCGAATAGCTTTTGTGACACATCGATGAGGCTGATGGGCCTGTAGTTGGCTGGGAGCAGAGGTGAACCCTTCTTGAATATGGGGACGATCTCTGCGCCCAGCCAAGTACCGGGCACCTCCATGCCCCTCAGGACGGCATTAAAGATCACCAACAGATACGGAGCCCACACATCTGGCTCTTGTTTGTAGAGATCGCCCGGGAGCCCATCCAGGCCTGGGGCTTTACCAGATGCCAGCCTGGAGATTGCAGCGCGCACCTCTTCCTCGGTGAAAAGGTCCCGCTCTAGCTGTAGGACCTCAGTTGGCATTACGCCAGCTGAGGTCACATCTGGGTCCAAATGGGCCCCCGTATAAAGGGCTTGGAAATGTTCCTCCCAGACCTTCGCTGAGATGTTAGGTTCAGCGGCCGAAAGTGGCTCTTCAGACCCCGTGTTTACAATTTGCCAGAATTTGCGGGAATCCCTATCTGCCGGTGTGATGGTAAGAATCTCCCATTTCTCCTGTTACCATTCCGCCCTAGCATGGCGGGTCAACTGCTTGTAATCCCTTCTCCTCGCCTGTATTACAGATATATTATTACTTTGCTTTAGGGAAAGTAGTAAATCTGATTTAGCCTTTCGGCAGGCAGCGTTATACCATGAGGGATGGTGACTCCTGGTGCCCCCAGTTTTTCCTGGGGAGAAAAGAACCTCTGCCATGATCTTAATAAGGTCCTCGTGAGCGGTCCATAGTTTTTTGTGCATGTCATGGGCATGGGGTTGCGCCACTAGTGCGCTGACCTTTTCAAGTGTGGGAATAGCGCAACCGTACAGCTTTGAAACCTTTTCCGGATTGGTGGCTAGTTTGTCCCACCTCACTCTATGTCTATTATTCGCTAAGGTCATCCCTGGAACAGGGTCATCTACACCAGCCCGGTTTTCGTTGTCTATACCAGGTAAAGAAAATTCTAGTTCTAGTGCGTTATGGTCGCTATCGTCCCTAACTATCACCCTGAAGTCCTTAATTTTAGACCAGGAGGACAATTGGACCAGTATATAGTCCAATCTTGACTCCCGCCCCGCTTTATTATATGTACATTTGGGGGGAATGTCTGAATTTGTGCGCCCATTGCAGGCCCTAATTGCATGTTTAAAGGTTAGAGCAGTAATCTGGACTGCTAAAGGTGTCCAGGCTCTTGGGGGAGCCAGCGTGGGAGGTACTGACCACAGCGCGTCCTCATCCATTATTGTACCATCTAGTAGACCTGTAAGTGGCTCAAAGTGGCTGTTCAAATTCCCTCCAACCACGAAGGGTATACCCTTAGGAATGTCATTGAGGATAATGGAGAGTTCCTCTCTATGTCTCTCTCTCTCTACATATATATATACATATATATCTGTATATAGACATATATACATGCACTCACGTATATGTTTATATGTATACATATATTTAATAGATGTATGTGTGTATGTATATATATATATACATACTCATACATTTGTAAATTTATATTAGATGTAGATATATAGGTGTATATTTATGCATGTATCTATTATTATTATTATTGAAACTTCTAATGCTCACAGCTACCCCAAGGGGTTTCCCGGTGCAGAGCAGGTAGGAAGGGTGCAAAGAGACAAGTAAGCGCATCAGAAAAGCCAAGTTTACAGACCCTGAAAGGCAAAGAGAGAAGGGCAATTCCTCAGAGAATCTGGAAGAGAGTTCCATAGCTTTGGGCATACATAAACAAAAGAACATCCCTTTGTATGGGGCAAACAGAACTAGGTTCAGTGTGTGTGTGTGTGTGTGTGTGTATATATATATATATTCACTGAAAAAACAAAGGTTACAGGGATGTTATAGTTAGGAAATAGAATAAATAAGTCTTAGAAATTCACTGAAAAATTCAAAGATTACAGCAGTTTTCCAAACTGTGTGTCGCAACACATTACTGTGTCGCGACCCATACGTAGGTGTGTTGCTCGATGCGACGCATTGACGTCTGCCGGCCGGCCGATATTAGGGGAATGCGACTCGAGCCCCCTCACTCAGTGATTGTGATGTGCAAGGCTGCGTAGCTGAGCCTCATGGTCAGGAACTCGCTCCCTGTATCCAAAGAATAAGGGGAAATAGCTTATAGTTCAATTGTAAATGAGCGTTTAGACAGCTTTATAATGAAAAACCATCTGTGTGTTTCAGTGAGACCCACTTGTGCAATCTGCGAGTGCTGCTTATAGTGCGGCGTGGGATATTTTCGCGGAAGTATGTGGCATCGGTGCACCTTGCACAATGACGAGCGAGCGGGATGTTCATTAGAGGTCGATTGAGTGCCTCCAAGCAACTCAGTACCGCCATCCTAGTATCCAGGAACGTAATGAGAGCGGCGCATTCACCCCATCTAGAGTAACCCCGGGCGTCACGAAGAGGCTTACCTGAATATTATTAATTACCATCACCGCGCGTGCAGTGCTCTCGCTCATGAAGGCGTCCAGGCACTCTCCAGTCAGGCCCCCTCGAGACATGCTTCGGGGTGCGTCTCGCGGGTGGCGGATCCATGACTAATCTCTGGTTCTGCAGGCCCCTTGCGGTGACTTCCAAAGGGGAGGCGCATCCCTTGCAATGAATATTAATGTACTGGTGCCAATTTCGAACTGCGCTACTGTGGTCTCTGTTGTTTACATTGTTAAGAATCCACATGGCATAGAATCCTTCTTAAGAAACATCTTCAGACCCTCCTGTTAATGGCTGCAACAGGAGCGAGGATGTGTCCTAACGGCTAGAGCGGCTGAGAATCCTGTGATTTTGGGCAAATCACCTAATCTTCCGGTGCCTAAAATGAATGTAACGCAACTGGTGCTCGTGTAAAGCGCTCTGACACCTTCAAGTCGAGTTTGCACTATATAAAAAAATACATTTGAATGTGGGGTTGTGTGTGTGTGGGTGTGTGTGTGGGGGTTGTGTGTGTGGGGCGGTTGTGTGTGTGTGGGGGGGTTGTGTGTGTGGGGCTGTGTGTGTGTGGGGTTGTGTGTGTGTGGAATTGTGTGTGTGGGGGGTTGCGTGTGTGTGTGGGGTTGTGTGTCTGTGTGTGTGGGGGGGTTGTGTGTTACACAGTTAGGGGCCTATTTGCATGTCCCTTGTGCCGCCGGTGCTTCAATTTAACCATGCAAACCACCCCCTTAGGTGGTTTGGGCTCACTTGCTGTGCTCGATCGCGTTACCGTGTCCCTGAACATTTTTTCACAAAAAAGTGTGGCACCAACATGAAAAGTTTGGAAAGCTGTGGGTTACAGGGATGTTATAGTTAGGCTCAAATTTCACTTGTTCAAAACCAATGAAATTCAGCATTTATAGTTAGCTGAGCTAACTATAACTTACGCCCCCCAATGCACTGCTTATGACCTCACATATTACATCCCTGATGACGTGGTCAGTGACATCACTGGTGACATCTCAAATGATATCCCTGATAACATCATCCAGTGATTGTGAGTGTTTTCTAAAAGATTATGGGCCAGATGTAGGTAATTTTTATTTACCGACCTCTTAAATACCGAGTCATACCGACTCGGTATTTAAGAGGTCGGAAAATAAAAATACCGAGATGTAGGTAATTGCAGATGTGCAATTACCGAATCGGAAACAGTCGGTAATTTCCGATGTGGTAAATACCGACCAGTCAATGCCCATGCATTCCTATGGGCTTTGAAGCCCATAGGATTGATTGGGCATATACCGGTCGGTATTTACCACATCGGAAAATACCGACTGTCACAAGGGTGCAGGGGGTGTCACTTTGACACCCTCTGGCACCCCCAAAAGAGGCTCGGGTGCCATGTGGCAGGCATACCTGCCCTAAGGGCAGGTCTGCCTGTCATATGGCATAGGTGTGCATGCACACATGTGCATGCACACCAGAAACGGTATTTTACCATCAAGTAGCATTTGATGGTAAAATACCGATGTTGTACTGCTTGTGGGACTCAGAAGAGTCCCACCTACATACCAATTGTCCGGAATCAGTAATGATACCGACTCGGTATTTTACATACTCGGTAAATTTACCTACCGGTAAATTTACCGAGTCTGTAAATTACAGGGACCTACATGTCAAATTGCTTTTACCGGGTGGTAACGGCCGAATTCGGCCGTTACCACCCGGTAAAAGCCTACCTACATCTGGCCCTATGAGTGTTAAACATATAGACTAAGATACTATAAAATGTACATTGGTATACTTTGTGTACTAGTAATGAGTGATACTTTTTCTAACATGTATTATGTAAGTGGCTGTGTGAGTGGGTTTATCCAAGTAGGTGTGTGAGTGATTGGGTGTGTGAATGGTTGTGTGAGTGGTTGTATGGGTGAATAAGTGGGTGTGGTGAGTAGCTGTATGGGTGAATACGTGGGTGTGTGAGTAGATGTATGGTTTAGTTAGTGGCTGTATGAGTGGGTGTGTGAGTGAGTGGCTGTATAGTTTCTGAGTGGCTGTGTGAGTGGGTGTTTTGTTAACTGAGTGGGTGTGGGAGTGGCTGTATTGGAAAGTGACTGTATGATTGGCTGAATGGGTGAGTAAATAGACGTGTGGGTGCTTGTTTGGATGTGTGCATAGGTATGTAAGTGGTTGAGTGGGTTTGAGTGGCTCTCTTGGAAAGCTGTATGGGTGAGTGACTGGGTGTGTGAGTGGCTGCATGGGTAAATTAGTGAATCAGTGTATGGGTAAGTGAGAGGCTGTGTGTGAGTGAGTGGGTGTGTGACTGGCTCTGTGGATGAGTATGTGGGTGTGTGTGAGAGGTTTTATGGGTAGGTCAGTAGTTGTCTGAGTGATTGTGTGTGGGTTTGAGAGGGTCTGTGGATAATGTCATCAGTGCTATCATCTGTGATGTCATTTGAGATGTCATCAGTGATGTCATTTACCATGTCATAAGTGATGTTATACATGAGGTTATAAGCAGTGCATTGCGGGGGCATAAGTCATAGTTCGCTCAGCTAACTATAACTGCGGGATTTCACTGGTTTGAGCCTAACTATAACTCCCCTGTAACCCAGTGAATTTCTAAAGTTTTTATCATTCTATTTCGTAAGTATAATGTTCCTGTAACCTTTGGTTTTTTCAGTGAATTTCTATGGTTTTTTAATGTTGTTTCCCGACTGTAATATCCCTATAACCTTTGTTTTTTTAAGTTAATTTGGAAGGTTTTTTAATTTTATTTCAGAACTGTAACCTGTAACCATTGAGAGTGTATGTGTGAGTGGTTGCATGAGTATCTCAGTGGGTGTGTGAGTGTCTAATAGGTGTGTGAGTTGGTGTGTGTCTGTGTGGGTCTGTGAGTGGCTGCATTAGTGTCTCACTGGGTGTGTGAGTGGGTGCGTGAGTGTCTGAGTGGATCTGTGAGTGGGTGCATGAGTGTCTGAGTGGATCTGTGAATGGGTGCTTGAGTGTCTGGGTGCATGAGAGTTTGAGTGAGGGTCTCAGTCAGTCTGTGAGTGAGTGAGTGAGTGTAAGAGTGTCTGAGGTTTGTGAAGGCCTCCATCAGTGTGTGAGTCAGTCTGTGAATGAGTGCCTGAAGTCTGAGTGGGTCTGTGAGTGGGTGCGTTAGTCTCTGAATGGGTCTGTGAGTGGATGTGTGAGACTCTGAGTTGGTCTGTGAGTGGCTGAGTGAATGGCAGTATGGGTCTTTGAGTGGGTGCATGAGAGTCTGAGTGGGTCTGTGAGTTGGTGCACAAGTCTCTGAATGGGTATGTGAGTGGCTGAGTGCATCTGTGAGTGGGTGTATGAGTGTTTGAGTGGGTCTGTGAGTGGTTGTATGAGCGTCTGAGTGGGTCTGTAAGTGGGAGTGGGAGTGCCTGAGTGTGTGAGTGGGTGTTTAAGTGTCTGAGTAGGTTTTTCAGTGGCTGTGTGAATGACTCAGACACAAAGGAATCACACCTGCCCTTTTATCTAACAGGAGTCCACAATATTACACAAAATAGCCTCCAAAGTGGAGTACTTTCTACTAGTTAATTACTAAGTGCTACCTACTTGGGCAAATGTCCTGTAAGTATTCTGCCCCACAGCTGCATAATGGAGCATGTGGAAATGTCACTAGTGACCTTGTGTGCATTTCAAGCAATGTGATTGCTCCAGGTTCATCTTTATCCAGAAATATGTGATAACATGAATCCTCCTATATAAAAAACAACAAGGCTCCAAAGACTTAAATCTCTACCAAACAAGAGTCTTTCCTCTTAACTATTTGAAGTAAGTGCTTCTTTCTTTGTTAGGGATGTCCTCATATTCTTCGGCAACAAGAGCTCCTCATCAAAATCGGCAGTAAATGTGCTGAGGGGCCGCTGGTTAAGGTGTCCTCTTCCTGGCAAAAGTCAGAAAGACCTTTACATACTACTAAGGTGGGTGGGGCTAAACGGGTGAAGCTTCGAAGTGATTTGCAAATATCCATACTCAAAGTCATTTGAAGGGAGAACCATGAACTCTGCTCTCACCAGGACAGGACAACAAAGAACCCACTTGTCACAGTCACATACAGATTGTGCTTCAATAGTTCAACAATGCATTCACCTCGGGGGCGTGGCCAGCAGCAAGGCCGAGTAAGACGTGCTTTCGCCGAGCTCCGGCTGAAAGCCTGATCCGCCATAGATTCTGGCAACCTGCAGACCCGGAGAACACTAGCTATATACACCTAAAGACCTAGATGACCTCCAGAGATGGTAGCTGTGGAGCTGAAAGTCCTGAATGAGCTACACTGGCTAAACATCGTCCTGACTCCCCGCCGAGAGCGAGACCCAAGATGGTGCCCTGGAGAAACTGAGTCGGCTGCGAGATGATCTGAGAGACCGGGAATATGCCGTGGAGGCAAAAGGGGACAGGAGCCGGCGAGGTGAGCTGCCCTCCCATCCCCACCTGAGACTATCTGAGAGGTGTGGGGTCCCCGAGGGTGGTCTCTGAGGCTGCGGGGTACCACGGGCGAAGGATCTTCCCTCCCCCTGTGGGAGTGTGTCGGAGTAAGGCTGGGCTCTGGCATCCTGTGGCTGATGCTGTGGGGGTCGACGTGGTGGTGACTGCTGGAATCCTGCTGAACCAGCATCCGGGAGAGGTGGTGCGACTCCGGAGGGGACTGCCTGAGAGCGGAGGTTCCCGGTACATCGGACTGGCGCGGTTGCCACGGGCGGTCGTGGTGAGGATCCCAGGGGTGCGAGGCCAGCTGAGGGAGCGATCTCTGAGGGAGCGCCGATCCCCGAGGACTGCCAACCGGCAGACACCGGTGAGGAGTGGTGACTGGCGAGCAGGTGACAGGGGCGGTGAGGTCTGGCAGTAGCCACGGAACAGCGGGTCTTGCCCCCCGTTCCCTGCCTTTTTTCTCCCACCCCCTTATCAGCAGCAAGACGAGACAGCCGGGAAAGACCGGCGTCCCCCGGACTGCGTGATCAGGCGGCCTGGCAGCGAGTGCCCCCAGAGAGACTGGTAATTCCTTTCTGTGTGGGGAGAAGGGGGCGGCCGCAACTTACCTGAAGGCAGTGCATGAACCCTCGTGAAGGTGAACGAAGCTGGAGGAGATCCCAGATTGGAGCTGGGACTTGGGAGGCCCAAGAAGGCATCGCTTGGCACACAATGATTTGGGGGCACTGACTGCATGTATACAGGCCTGCACTGAAGGGTACCTGTGGGGGTGATGCCCATAGACTGGGGGGGTGCTCAGCCACAAGGTGAGACTACCAGATAAAGTGCACACTTGTCTCAAACAATATCATTTAGTGCGAGAAACCTCTGCCTACCCTGGCCCAACATCGTCCATTATGGGTAGAAACAGAGAACCAAAGCCGCCATATCAGGGCAAGATGGACCACTACACGAAGGTCATTGCCCCCTCCTAAGGAACGTTCGACCCCCCGCTCGGACACGGACACCGTCATTCAGGCGATTCATGCATCCAGAGCGGCGCTAGAGGGAAGATCGGTGCAGTGGGCATGTAAGTGTCACTTCTGCGGCAGGACCTCAGGAATTTGGCAGATAGGGTCACAGAGACGGAGACTAGGCTGGGTGATGCGGAAGATTCGCTACAAGACCTGCGTAAAGGAATTACAGAACTACAATCCTCCCACATTGACCTACTATGGCGGGTGGACGATGCGGAAAATAGAGCATACCGCAACAACCTCCGCTTTGTGGGCTTTAGAATTGAGAGAACAAACATGCCTGAGTTCCTGCATTCATGGCTCCTACGCACCTTCCTGAAAGACACATTTTCTACCTGCTTTGTCATAGAGAGGGCCCACAGGGCGTTGATGGCCCAACCACCTGCAGGAGCGCAGCCACGACCCGTGATAGCGCGTTTTCTGAACTTTCTGGACAGGGATATGATCGATAGGGAAGCCAGAAAGCTTGGGGAGATCCAGCATGAGAACACACGCATAATGATTTTCCCAGACTACAGTAGGAAGGTGCAGAAGCACAGATGTACATTTGACTTCGTAAAAGCCAAATTGCGAGATCACAAGATTCAATATATGTTACTCTTTCCCACGAAACTGAAAGTGCTATTTATGGGCAAATCTCACTTCTTCCAGACGCCAGAGGTGGCTTGGCACTGGCTGGAAGAACGTCCCACACTGGGACGACCGGACGCGCCGACACGCAGTGATGTGTCCTCGGGGGGGGGGGGGCGCCAGATGGTCCATGGGCCCACAAAGATCACTAAGACTTGACAGGCCCGCAGGGTCGACTTCTGGAGGTGACTCCATATGCCCCAAAAGACACTGGCAGATTCAGAAGGTGCAGTGGATGTTCCTTGGACATTCTGCGGGCTCGCGCACGCTCCCCCTCCCTGGTCATCCTCATTCAGACACGTAGAATAAAAACAGAGACCTCCGGAGAAGAGGAGGCTGAGGGCCCCTCTATGTACCCCTTGGCAGATGAAATACTGGTGATGTAACAGGATGCAATGGCGGATGCTGCAGCTACCCAAGGAGACCTACCAGATTCACACTCGTGAACAGGGGCCTGCGAGGTTGGCCGTGGACTGGATTGAGATTCCAGAGCATGCGAGCTGGATGCCCACCCCATTTCTTTCTATTCTTTTTTTCTTCCTTTCTTTGTTCTATCTGCCAAAGCCTGCGGAGATCTAGAGGACACCCACAAGCCATAGGCCCTGGAGTGGCTACAGACTTGGATTCTCGGCAGTTCCTTTGCTTTGGCAGCTGCGTTTTTTCTTGGATCTGTCTTTATCTCTGTTGCTCCTCCTCTTTCTTGTTCCTTCTAATGGATTTTGGGCCTGCTGCGAGATTTGGAACTTGTGGCGTGAGTTGGGACAGGGAGGGCGATAGACCTCCACCACCCTAGGGTTCACTCCCCAGCGACCGAAGGGGGATGTGACATGGGGAGGGGGGAGGTGGAGCGGTAGAGTGTTGGGGGGGTTACAATAGTTCTATAGTTGGGTTTTTAAGTTTGTTTTGCACAGCGGTCACATGGTCATTCAGCGGCGCATGCTCACCTGTTGCCCCCACCTGGGATGTACTCGGGCCACTCATGTCTATGGCCCCGTTGAATGAACATAGACTCCCTGCAGATGGGATGGAGACTGACCCCTACAAGATACTCACATGGAATATGAATGGCCTAGGGGATAAAATTAAGAGAGGGCTGGTTTCCTCATAGATAAAATGGGTTCACCCAGATGTAATCCTATTGCAGGAGACCCACCTCAAGGGTACAAAGTGTGGGTTTCTAGTGAGGGGAGTTTACACAGTATTAGCACACGCAGGATTCACAGCGGGCTCTCGGGGGGTGGTTATCCTGCTTAAAAAATACACCCCTTTCAAGATAACTCGGACATGGACAGACGTGGGGTAGACGGAGGTTCACAATAGTCTCGGTCTATGCCCCCCCAAAGTTACAGGCCAGGACTCTAACTGGGCTGACAGATATCCTGTTGGATACCCCAGATACACTAGAGATTATAGGGGGTGACTTCAACGACTTCATGTCCATCCATATGGACCGCTCAGGGAACCGTATCGACCAACCCCCGACTACGCAACTGGTCAGGGTGATGGTCAGAGTGATGGACACATTGGGTCGGATGGATGTGTGGCGGCACCTCCACCCGGACTCCAGAAGTTATTCATACTATTCCGGTGCACACAAGGTGCACGCTCGACTGGACTATGTCTTCTTTACGCGGCGGGCCGCGGGTACTGACTGTGAGGCGGAGTACTTGGCACGCGGGATCTCTGGCCACTCCCCTCTGATGGTTAGGACAGTAGGGAGGCCCAGGGCGAGAAGTGGAAACTGGAAGTTGATGGCTTGGGACCTGCAGAACACTGAGATATTGCTGGGTCTCCGGGCTGACACGACAGTGTATTTTGCGGAAAATGTAGGCTCAATGCAATTGGGCGTTATAGTGTGGGAGGCCTATAAGACAGTGCTCCGTGATAGAGCCCAAAACCGAATAACTTGGGAGAATCAGAAAGCACAGAGGAGCTCACTACTTTGGAAACCCAAATGTTGGTGCTAGAATAACGCTATCTTGTGGGACGTGAGTCACAGGTCCTCCGGCTCCTGACTAACACACAACAGCGCTATAGAGCCCTATTGACGGAAGAGGCTAAAAGGCAGGCGCAGGCGACCCTTCATAGGTTATATGACATTGGGGATAAATCTGGTAAGCTCCTAGCCTGGCTCAGCCGTAAGGAGTTAGACACCCGATGGATAGAAGGCATAGTGGACAAACAGGGGCAGACGCAAAAGGGAGATAATATTAATAATAATCCACATTTGTAAAGCGCACCACCACCCGTAAGGGTCTCTAGGCGCTGGGGGCCGTCGGGAAGATTTAGCAAGCTATTGCCCAGAGTCACATGGTGCTGGGCTAATCTGCCGCCGGTGCCGGGGATCGAACCGTGATCCCCAGATTCCAGAGTCAGTCACCCTAGCCGCGGCACCACACCTCTGTACGCACATTTGCCTCCTAGTTTAAGGATTTCTATAAGGCCAGGGAACTGGGTGCCCTGGAAGAGATCCTAGCATATCTAGCCACTATTCAAACCTCGAGCTTAGAGGCTGAGGATAGGGAGGAACTTGAAGCAGACATATTGGTAACCAAATTTAAAGAGGCAATAACTAAACTGCGCCCTGGGAAGTCCCCAGGTCTGAATGGACTCCCAGCTGAATTTTATAAAAAAGGGGCAGACCTCCTAGCGGTGCACTTGTTAGCACTGTTTAAGGATGCGGCTCAAGAGGGTACCCTACCGCTAAATCTTGGATTGGCCACGATCATCCCCATCCATAAACCAGAAAAGCCCCCCCCCGAGGATTGTGCGTCTTATCGCCCAATCTCCCTCCTCAACATAGAGGTTAAGCTCCTGGTGATGATACTGGCCCTCCCTTTACTCCAAGTAATCTCGGGGCTGGTGCATCGAGATCAGATGGGCTTCTTACCGGACTGAGTGACCAAACAGAACCTACAGTGGACCCACAATTGGCTTATAGTGGTACAGGGCCAGGATGATCCACACATGTTCCTCTCCTTAGACGCAGAAAAAGCGTTCAACGCTCTCCACTGGCCCTTTTTAGAGGCGGTTTTGGTCAAGTTCGGCATAGGCCCTAAATTCAGACACTGGGTGGGACTCCTATATGCGGACCCCAGAGCCCGGGTTAAAGTAAATGGGCTATTATCTGAGGACTTCCCCATCAGAAGTGGAACCCGACAGGGGTGCTCTTTGTCCCCCCTACTATTTGCACTCACAATTAAAATAGTGGCATGTGAGGTCAGGCAGACAAAGGAGATACTGGGGTTCCAAATTACACAGACTGATTTTGAGGAAGAAAAGATTTCGCTATATGCGGACGACATACTGTTATATGTTACCCAACCAGCTGTCACGGTCCCCACACTGTTCAGGCTCCTGGGCAGGTATAGCTCCTTCTCGGGCTATGCGATAAACTGGCATAAATCGGTCCTGTATAGCCCACGAACTGAGGAGACGTGGCCCCCTCTCCCTGGGTCTCTCCAGGTAAAACAGATGGGATTCACGTTTCTGGGGATCTACCTAACCACAGACAGAAATCTTTCTTACCAAAGAAACATTCAGCGTTTCATAACGAATTTTCAGCGGATGCCCTATGATGGAAAGCCCTCCCCCTTACGATACTTGGCTGAGCTGCAATGTTTAAAATAATTATATTGCCCTGCTTTTTACATGCCCTCGAAAGTGAATATTTCCCTCTTCCCAGACAGACGTTTCGGGTAATAGACGCAGAAATGCGCTCTCTGCTGTGGTTGGGAAAGCAACCAAGGATTGTCCTGAGTACGTTGCAGCGCAACCAGTATAATGGAGGGATATCCCTGGCGGACATCGAGGCATACAACTGGGTAGAGCATCTGGCGCCGGTAAATGAATGGCTCCATGCCCCGGCTGATCACCCCACCTACAGATTAGAAAGGGACACCATGGCACGTCACTCTTGCCTATTTCATTTATATGGGGGTCCATGTTGAAGATGCAAATAACAGTAGAGGTCTGGGATTGGGTGACTAAGATATTGGGATGGACATGTAAACTGACAAAACAGACACCGATATGGAACTGTACCTGGTTGAGGGACCTCCCCAAACTCAAGGGCTTTGGTGGCTGAGATGACATCGGAATCTCTACGCGGGGGGATGTGGTGGCGAAGGGGGACCGTAAATCCTTCAGGACTTTGGCAACGGAGTTAGGGCTGCACCCCACCCAAGTTTTTAAATATGCGCAATTGCGACATGCATGGAGAGCCGAGAGCTTGCTCTCCTCTTCCTTGCCAGAATATGCCCCTCTGGAGGGTCGCCTATTGCAAGAGCAGATATCCAACAAGACAGTCTCTATAACATATAGGACATTGAACACTAAGATGCCAGACAGACTGGGGAAACTGAGAGAAACATGGGAGCGGAACCTGGGCACGATGGATTAGTAGATTGGGAGGCGGCCCTGATGCATCATAGGCAGGTGGGGTTTAAATCCCGCCTCCAACTCATCCAATACAAGATACTACACAAGGTATATTTTGTCTCCACCGAATGGGCCGGGCCAGTGATCCAAACTGTCTGCGTTGTAGACAACCGCAGGGGGACTTCTACCATATCATCTGGGACTGGTCCGCCATCCACACATACTGGACACAAGTACTAAAAGAGCTGAGTAAGGTGCTAGAGGCCACACTTCCTCTAGACCCTAAATTCATATTGCTGGGGATATCAATGACATTGACTTGAGCCGCCCACAACCTATTTTTGCACTATTGGCATTAGTGGTGGCGAAAAGAGACGTGGCACGTGCATGGGGGGATTCCCTACCCCCTCAATTAGGAGAATGGAGGAGGGGAATGGACATGTATATGATGGCAGAAAGGGTCACATACAAAGCGAGAGGATGCCCCTGGAAGTTCCGTAGAACATAGGGAAAATGGAGAAAGTATCATGGCCTGGGTGGGGGTTTGGGAGCTGACTAGCACAATATGGACCCTTTTGAATTTTGATGTGCGCCGAGATGGAGTGTTACTGGGCAGGTGTCTTAAACCCTGGTGGAGTTTCAGTGGGGGGAGAGAAGTTTACCAAAAGTGTCACCTACAGAGGAGACGGATTTTGTTTGGGTGCATGGCAAGGAGATGATGCTGTGGGTTGCGGGTGGGGGCGTAGGGGGGTATTCGGGCACAAGACTGACGACATGTGACATGCTAGTTGTTTTGTATTGGTTGAAAATGAAAATAAAAATATTTCTAAAAAAAACAATGCATTCACCTCTACAAACCATTTCAGATCATTTTTCAATATGTAATTGCAGAGAAAACACACTTGCCCAGGAATTAGGCTCCTTTGTCCTTTACAGAAGTGGTGCTTCAGCAGGAGCAACTGCTATGTTTATATTTGTAAGTGCCTCCACTGAGTCTTAATTTGTTTAAAATGAGCATTAGTGCCAAAATGACCCGGGGGACCTCATACCCTTGGGTCAAGCCGGGACTTAATGAGAGAGGGGGCAATGTGGATCCCTCCCCAGGTTGAATTTGGCCTCAGTGACCCCATCCCCTGGGGCCCAGCCAAGATCCAATGAGGAGAGGGGGCATGTGGCCGCCCTCCCTGGGCCAATTTTGGTCACTTGGATCCATCCCCTGGGTCCTGACCTTGGCATGCTGGGTGCCCTGGAGCTCACCCAGTGCACCCAGTCGGCACCATTGCGATTGTGGGGGAGTCAGAATGCCCTGCAGTCCCTGTCAGCTCCCGCCTCCAGCAGTAGCCTGCATTGTTCTCACACACGCATGCTGCTCCCTCTTTGTGAGAGCAAATTTAATCTGTTTCCCTGCCTGCCTGAGAGCGGGCAGGGCAACAGACAAACACTTACTCCTGGTTTCACAGCTCCTGCTTGCTGGGAGTGGAGTTAGTGTTTGCTCTGACTTGGCAGGAGCCGAGCCAGAGCAAGCTGCTATGTCCTGAGGGTGGGCACCCCGGGGAATAGGGAATTGGCCTTGGGGGTGGCTGGCTCCAGGAGAGGGGGCATTCATCCACCCTCCTTCTGTTTTCATGGCCTGGCCCAGGGGAGATGGTGGTCCGTCGGGCCTTACTTGGCCCGGGAGGGGGGCTGCGTGGCCCCTCTCCCTCATTTATTTTAATTACTTGCTCCGGGGAGCTGGTGGTCTCTGGAGCACGGGACTCCACATGGCCCCCCATTAGTTATTGGTTTTAAGCCCCAGGGAGGTGGCTAAAGAGCCTATGGAGCGCGGTCCGCATGGGCCCCCTCCAATATTATAAATAAAGTCCCTGGGGATAAAAAGAGCCTAGGTGGGGGGCATTGTGTGCCCCCCTTCTTTTATTTTTTCACGAGTCAACATACCCCAGGGATCTTGCCCACCTAGGGGCTGAAACAAAACAAGTGTGCTTGTCTTTTTTTTCCCATTTTTCCATAAATTTTGGATCCATCCACGATTTTGTGGAAAAATTGCAAATACATTTTTTTGTGAACCCAAGTAGAGTCCCTGTGGGACCCCCATGACCACTCCTAGGGGTCAGGTTGTCACTACCCTGCCCCTTTTTCTTTATTTTTAAAGTTTTTGGGTGCGACTCAGCTGAAGCCAAGTTCCAAGATGGCTGCCAACACATCCTGGTTGAAATGTTGGCAGTCAATCTGATTTCAGCACGAGGACTTTCAGATCTGCTGCAGATCCGTGCCCCCTAAAGATACAAATTTGGTTTTCATTTAATATCTCTAAAACTACTGAATGGATTTACACCAAATTATGGAAAGGCCTCTTTCTGGACCAAGAGCAAGCTTTCAGGTAAATTTGGTGTAATTGCATACAGTGGTTCAGGCTATAATTGTGTTCAAAATCTCAATAGGAATTAACATAGGGAAAATTCATTTTTGTACCCACCCTTTTTCCTGGGCTCCTGCATGAAAAATCACCCAAAACTTTCAAGACAGCAGCTGATTTTAGTGTCATATTGGTTTTGAAAATTTCATGAAGATTTCTGAAATGGCGCCAAAGATATTAGCAAAACAAAAAACGCCTTTCCTATGGAAACGAGGTCCCAACTATAATACCTACTGGCGACAACCAGTAGATATATATATATATATTTACACAAAATGTTCCTCAGATGCGAGACCGCACTCTAACAACCAGTAAGTTACTCTCTTTGATAGACCGACATGTGGCTTCTCTTGAGGTACTGGGTTTTTCAGAACCGGTACCGAACCGGTAACCCAGCGGTGTCAGGGTACACCCTAAGACCTCGAGTACTTTCCTGATTCAGACACAGAAACTCAGAGTCTTCTAGGTGAAGTCAAAGATCGAATTTATTGGCTGCAACCAAGTAACAGGCGTCCTAGAAGTACAACAACACGGTGTGTATATTCTCAGGAGACTGCTCAATCTTACAAAGCCAGGCTTCTCTTTTTATACCAAATATTGTGCTTTAGGCAATAATTCTTCACATTTTAGTATACCATTCACATGTTTTCACTACAAAAGGAAAAGCAGAGTCATGATGACAAGCCCACATTACAGTTCGTCCAGCCCACAACAAATTACCCGTCAAGGCCCAACATTTTCATCAGATATCGGTGGACCCCCAATAAAAACGGGCTCCTCCTCATCATAAAGCAAGTGAGAGAGAAAAGAGCAGGGACAGGTGTGAGCAAGATTAGGCAGGGTGTGTGTGCGATGAAAAGGGTTTATGGCATGTTGTGCCTTGATGCTATCTCGTTCGGCCACTGGGAGAGGAACTGACCAAACAGGTTTGGCCTGGGGCAATGGTTCCAGCTTGCCCAGGTCACAGAGAAGTCAATTAAGGTGTACGTGTCCTTTGATATCGAATTTGGCTGTAGTTATAAGCCTATGTGAGGGCAACTCACAAAATGGCTGCCGTACACAAAATGGAAGCCAAGGGTTCAGGACGAAAATGACGATTTTGAGGTGAAATCGTCACTCGAATATGACGAAAATGCTTGTACATAGTGTACTAGCCATTCTCGGTCTTTTGATATAAAAATCGTCATGCTATGATGAAGTTTTATTCACGAGTCCAGAATTTTCAGAACCACAAACCCTCCTTTTGCTCTTACATAGGCAATTAACCTATCCTCATGCTAATCTGAGTCCAGGTCTATGTTCCTAAAGTCATTGAGATGTTGCTGTAACATCATTCTATTACTTAGTTCGTCTTTTGATACAGGCTTCCTTACACCTGATGTAGCACAGAGGCCACATATTGCAGGAGCACACTGCACGCACAGACAGAACAGGAAAAGAATGGCTAAGACCATCCCAATGACCATCAGAATTTTCCATCCCCAGGCGGATATCAGTTCCCAGACCCATCCCATTAACGACCAATCTCCTTTATCCACATGAATAGATTCGGAAATCTTATGCAGTTTGGAGATGGCCTGGTACACTGTTGGAGCGTTATCTGGAATGAAAACACAGCAACTCGATTGGATCAATTTACATACCCCACCTCGGTCTGCGAGTATGGCATCTAATGCGACCCTGTTCTGAAGGGTCATAAGACGATCCGACTGGAGCTCAGCAGTCAAGTTACTAAGGGCACCAGCAGTTTCAATTACGGTGGACTCAACCACCCTTGTCAATTGTCTTATGTTCCTGCTGTTAACCATGGGTCCCCAGAACGCCAGAAAACCCTTTGCGAAGTCCCCAAATTCTTGTCCTACAGTGTCTTCTTTACTCAAGACACCTCTAGCTATCCTTGTCTTGTGGTAATCTGCCGCTGCTGTGTAGGTGGGAGGCAACAGGAACGAAACAAAACATGAGCCCGAAAAGTCAGGGGGCAACCATGTATAGGCTCTATCATGGCAGATGAAATAGGTACCCTTAGCTGCTAAAAACGAAGGGGAAGTCTGAGATGCAAAAACATACGTTTTAGTGCAGATACTCTTCCCTAACTGAGCTCTGGGATTCTTGCCAGTACCTTGCAGACACAGGTGACCCTGATGGGGTACAATCCAAATCGGGGAAGATCTCTTAGCTTGCTGTTTCTCACTCAGAGTAGCTCCATATCCGGTCACGTTTCATCCTATGTATACTATTGTCTCATCTCTCGGGATAGTCTCATAGGAAATATCTTCCTTAATCATGTCCACTATACCCTTAACTAGAGCACTATTCTTAGGATTGTCTGTTACAGAACGTAGGGGGTAGACTTCATGTGCATAGATGAACATTGTTCTGTATGCCCACACAGAACCATTGTGGCTGAATGGCAGGACCAGCTAAGGGATACCTTTATCCGTTGTGTGAGGCATAAGACCACACACCAACAACTGGAGCCAACAACTTGCAAATCCCTTTCACACTGATGTGAGCCATTCCATGGGCCATTGTAACCACTGCAAGCACGTACGCATCGGGTAACAACCATCTCTGATGCTCTGACAATTCAATCCAGCAACCATTGGCATCCATTTTACCCGTACTTTCTCTCCACACACTCAACTCTTTCTCTGTAGCCTCAGCTTGAATAGACTTCACACTCTCTATCGTGTCTTCACACATTCCAACATCACCAACCCATCTTGCAGGGCCTGCAACATACATTCGGCTCATCGCATTCCTTGCTGTTTCTTTTGCAATTTCGTCAGCAAATGCATTTCCACGACCAACATCATCAGTCACTTTCTTGTGTGCGCTACATTTCACAATCGCAACTTGCAAGGGAAAAGTAAGTGACTCAAGAAGCTCATTCACCAACTGACCATGCTGAATCTTAGCTCCATGCGAAGTCAGGAACCCACGCTCTTTCCACAATCGTCCAAAACTGTGAGCCACTCCAAATGCGTATTGGCTGTCGGTGTAGATGGTCACTTTCATTCCTTTCGACAACACACATGCTCTCGTGAGTGCAATCAATTCTGCTGCTTGAGCTGAATTATGTGGAATACGTGCAGCTTCAACAATTGTATGCAAAGTCGTGACAGCATACGTTGCAGTCGTATCACCATTCGGAAGCTTGAAGCATGAACCATCCACCCATAAGGTACCATCCCACTTTGCAAGAGGAGTGTCCCTAAGATCTATTCTCCCTTTCGTTTCTTCTTCTGTTCTAAGAAAACAATCATGCTGTTCTGAAGCATCTAATTCCTCTACACTCGACAACAACGTAGCTGGGTTAAGAGTGTTGCATCTTTTTATGTGCACATGACTCGCTAACAATGTCAACTCGTAACCTGACAATCGAGCACTAGTTAAGTGCTGTGTCTTGGTTCTGTTTAACAACATGTCTACTGCATGTGGGACCATTACAATTAACGTGTTATTCATCACTAGACCAGCACACTGTCGAACAGAAACAGCTGCTGCCGCTGTTGCTCTTAAACAACTCGGCAATGCTTTAGCTACCGGATCCAAAGTCGACGAAAAATATGCACATGGACCCTGCTTGTCTCCAAACAACTGTGTCAACACTGACAATGCACAACCTTGTTTCTCATGGACATACAATGTAAAGGGCTTACTGTAGTCAGGGGTACCCAACACAGGAGCCGAACATAATGCTGTGCGCAATTCAGAAAAACTTTTCTGACACTCTTCAGACCATGGGAGGGGATTCGGTGTATCTTTACACGTTAATGCCACCAAAGGTTTGGCTAATAACGAAAAATTTGGTATCCATTGCCTGCAATATGATGTAATGCCCAAGAAAGCACGCACTTCTCTCTGTGTTCTTGGCACACTCAATTTTGCTATTGCCTGAATTCTTTCTGGAGTCAGTTTCCTTCCCTCCTTCGATAAGAGATGACCTCAGTAGGTTACTTCTTGTCAACAATATTGCAATTTTGAGAGAGACACTTTGTGATGCAACTCACACAAATGACGCAACAATGACAACGTGGCTCCTTTACAGATTTCCTCAGTATATGCAGCAACAAGCAAATCATCAACATACTGAATGAGGGTAGCGCCATCAGGTAAAACAATCGTATCAAGCTGTGTTTTTAAAGCTTGACTATATATCGATGGGCTTTCACAGTAGCCCTGGGGAGCGCGTTTAAAGCGGAAGCTTCGACCTCCTACACTGAAGCCAAAAATATCCCTACTCTCCTCAGCAATCGGGATGCGGAAGAAAGCATTCTTAAAGTCAATCACCGAAAACCAGGTGGCAGAAGCTGGAATCATAGTCAATAGGGCAGTGATGTCAGGAACAACTGGAAATTGTGGCACAACTATTTTATTCACCTCTCTAAGATCAATCACAAATCTGTAAACAGGTGGCTGGGAAGGGTCAGTTCGCTTCAAAACAGGCAGAACAGGACTATTGCAAACATTGCCTCTTGTCTCTTCAATTACATCTTTTTCAATCAGATCATAAATGATCGCTAGTAAACCTTTTTCACCTTCACTAGAAATTTTATATTGGGGAATTCGTGGCATTTTAACATTGGCTTTCAATGTCACAACATATGGCTGTAATTCCAAAAGACCCACATCATTAGGACTAGTAGCCCAAAGAATATCAGGAAGAAACGACAATTCTGTCGGAGGTTTATCCCTTGACAAATACATTGGAGAAACCACTTTCTTACCCAGTGTAAGTTGTACTCCCGAAGAAGAACAGTACAAAGTTGCATACAATCTTTTCAACAGATCTAATCCTAACAGGTTTTCACCACAACCTGTTGTCAGAATAAGGGGTGCTTCGAATTCACAAGGACCAACAGAAAGAGACAAAGGGTCAGAAATCGGATTTCTAACCGGGGCCCCAAAAAAACCTACTGAAACATTCATTTCGCCAGACAAAGGTGCGCCAGGGAGTTTGGAGTGCATAATAGAACTCTTTGTAGCACCAGTATCCAACAGAAAAGGCTCTGACACACCTGATGTAATCACCTCAACGTAAGGTCCACTCTGATCTACTGGAACTGAAACAACTCCCTCTCTTTGTCTATGGCTGTCCTAGCAATCATTACCTTCCATATGCTCATCTTCTGCATAGTAATCATCAGCATAGTATTGAGCTGCCTACCAGACGCGTTATTTTGCTGAACAAAACTATTCATTGAATTTTGAGGCGGAAGGGAACAAGCGTTCTGGGGGAAATTTCCACGTCCTCTACCTCTAGGTGCTTGTTGAACACCTCGACCTCTTGCACCAGAAACGCCATTTGCGCGCTGTAACAAAACAGGGCAACTATACTTAAAATGACCCTCTTCCTTACAATATGAACACTGATTGGGACCTACAGGAACACGTGGTTGAGCATACTCTACTCTTTGCCTTTGAAACTGTTGAGGTTGCTGATAAGTATTCTGATAGTTACTCTGAGCACCACTATTTTGACCACCACGTGGCAGATATGCTTGCTGTAACAAAACCTTTGTTTTTAACTCTTTAGTTTTCTTCTCTGCTCTATCTTTCTCATCTTTGTCTCTATTTTCGTAATATTGTGCAGTAGCCTATATCTGTGCAGAAGAGGTAACTGCCGAAGAACTCTCTGAATCTTTCAACTTTTTACACAACTCGGGAAGCAAATTATGCACAAATTTATCGACGAACAACCGTTGACCACCTTCTGTACTCATATCTTGACCACTGTGGTCAACAAACGTCTCTTCAAACCTGGTGAAGAAATCTGACACCGTTTCATCTTTCTTCTGCTTACACGCAGACAATTTATCCCAATTACCACGCATCGCAGGCATTATAGTCTTCATGTAATCAATGATCTTACCAGGAAGTTCTGCTACTAAAGGTTCAGGTCTAGCACCACCAACTTGACGAGCATCTGCAGCAGCAATATTAGCCCATGAGTCACCTAACTCCTGATCATGATCCGCATGGCAAATCTTTCCCCATTAAGGCTGTGGAACAACATTCCCAAACAACATGTCTATGTCAGCTAAATTCATGATGCATGAACCTGCAGTCTGTGACAATTCCTTGTAATACCCTGCAGGATTTTTACGGGGGTCAGGCAATGTCTGTTTAAGGGCCAATACTTCAGCTCGCTTCCATGGAACATGTACCCACACATGCTGAAAGTGTGCTGGAACAGCATCAACGTTATTAGCTACATCAGCGGCAACGGCGTCCTTCCATACTGGAGGAACTTCTCTCATGGGATATTGTCTTCCCTTCTTTTTACCAGAGGATTCAGACTCAAACAACGACTTGGAAACACCTTCAATCCTAAGCGACAACAACGTCGCAACTGCTTTCTCAACATCTGAACCCACAATTGCGCCCTTTGAAAACTCAAACCGTACATGGCTCAACTCGGGCGGATTAGAGTCCAAATCATTGTCCTCTAAATCTTCACATAGAAAACCACACATTTTCTCAAAAACGTATCTCTGCTTTGATGCTTCCCACTGATGGAAGACATCCATAACAGATTCTAGATCCTATTTCATCAGGTCAGTCACCCATCTATGTGCCAAATGATTCAACGTTTCCTCCTCCCTAGAATCAGGCAGTTGGCTACGCAACTGTGTGCGCTCAGAGATAGGAGCCGGACTTGCTGCTTCAAAGAAAGGATATAGAATACTAGTAACAGTACTAGTCACTCTCTGATGAACAGAAGGAGAAGTCGATGAAAAGACAAGCGGAAAAGCAGGTTGAGGCAAGGCAGATGCAGAGGCAGTGTCAGAAGGAATACCAGAAGTGGGAGTCGATATAGTAGTTAAAGTTGTAGGGAGTATAGGAAGAGCAGATGTAAAAGCTGGTGGCCCTTGAGGAGGCTGCACCGGAGGAGCAGGAGCCAACTGAAGAACAGCTGGTGGGTGCTGTAGAGGAGCAGGAGGCAATACAACCAAAGGTTGCGCAGCTAAAGGTTGCGGAGGTGCCGTAGCATTTTGCGCATAGGGGGGTGGCGAACTTAACAAATGCGCCATTAGGGGATCTTTTTCAAGGTCTTTTGCTGCATCTTGCTGAAGAGGCGGCAAAACTGGATAGCATTTATCAATCACCATTTCACATTGCCTATGCAACTGCTCACTCATCTGTTCCTCTTCATTGTCTTTAAACTGCATAGCAGCTTGCATTATCGAAATACCCCTTTCTCTCTTATTTTTCTTCGCTAATTTAATTTCCTTCTGTTTGGCTTCCTTACGCCATAGGCGGAAAGAGTCAAACATCGCCGGCCGGGATTTCTTCTTAAAAAGTTTAACTTCGAGGTTATCTAAGATTTCCGTGTCAAAGCTACCATATTGGGGCCATTTTAAAACACCATCTTTTCTGGTGTATTTGATCCACACTTCATTATATGTGATGGGGCCTACTCCATGTTTCACATACAATTCATAGGTTGGAGTTCCAATCGGAGGAACCGGACACGAGTCCTCCAATCGGGAGTCCCTATTACTACCACAACAAAACAAATTTCCAAGTCTGCTAATACCAGGCATCTTCGCTCTCTAGTCTAGCTTCAAACTTCAAAGGATTATCGATTACGATATTCTCGTGAATACACGAGTCCTTCGGCTTTGGTACTTGCAAGTTCCAAATCAAAGATCCCAAAGGGATACCCAAAACTAAGAACCAACTAAGGACTGGGAGACGCTCCACTTATACTTAACTGAGATATCGATGACGTCACCAGTAGACTCGTCTATCGTTTCGCTCTACCAAACATCAAGGGTCCAAATCAGGGCGATAGCCAGGGCAGCAGTCCTTTGTAGCCGTCGGGAAGCGGGGAACCTCGCAGCAAAGACTTTCGAACCACGTCGACATGCTGGGGTCGATGAAGTGGCGGCCTTCCCCCAGAATTTTCACACGAAGCTCCTCACGAACCTCTGGCTTGGACCGGTACCGTTGGTATCGCCCCGCGTTGGGCGCCAGCTGAGGTACTGGGTTTTTCAGAACCGGTACCGAACCGGTAACCCAGCAGTGTCAGGGTACACCCTAAGACCTCAAGTACTTTCCTGATTCAGACACAGAAACTCAGAGTCTTCTAGGTGAAGTCAAAGATCGAATTTATTGGCTGCAACCAAGTAACAGGCGTCCTAGAAGTACAACAACACGGTGTGTATACTCTCAGGAGACTGCTCAATCTTACAAAGCCAGGCCTCTCTTTTTATACCAAATATTGTGCTTTAGGCAAACATTCTTAACATGTTAGTATACCATTCACATGTTTTCACTACAAAAGGAAAAGCAGAGTCATGATGACAAGCCCACATTACAGTTCGTCCAGCCCACAACAAATTACCTGGCAAGGCCCAACATTTTCATCAGATATCGGTGGACCCCCAATAAAAACGGGCACCTCCTCATCATAAAGCAAGTGAGAGAGAAAAGAGCAGGGACAGGTGTGAGCAAGATTAGGCAGGGTGTGTGTGCGATGAAAAGGGTTTATGGCATGTTGTGCCTTGATGCTATCTCGTTCGGCCACTGGGAGAGGAACTGACCAAACAGGTTTGGCCTGGGGCAATGGTTCCAGCTTGCCCAGGTCACAGAGAAGTCAATTAAGGTGTAAGTGTCCTTTGATATCGAATTTGGCTGTAGTTATAAGCCTATGTGAGGGCAACTCACAAAATGGCTGCCGTACACAAAATGGAAGCCAAGGGTTCAGGACGAAAATGACGATTTCGAGGTGAAATCGTCACTCGAATATGACGAAAATGCTTGTACATAGTGTACTAGCCATTCTCGGTCTTTTGATATAAAAATCGTCATGCTATGATGAAGTTTTATTCACGAGTCCAGAATTTTCAGAACCACACTCTCCCCCATTGTAATCCCTGGCCTGACGCGTTTCAAAGTTATTCTGCTTCTCTTCAGAGGCTGTGTCAGCAGGCTTCAATTAAGGCTTCACCTCTGTCCCCTGCATGCTTTATAATCTCTGTGGCTTCCGGTGCGCAACTCTCTTCATTGCTTGTTTTGTATTGCATACTGGGAGTTGAAGTACCCTCTGCCTGTTCCTCTCCTCCAGTGGATTATCCTGCTAACACGAAATTCGGGACATTATTTACAGCCCTCCAGTGTGCTTCGGAAAGGGATTGCACATGCCCAATTATGTCACCAGCTATTCCCTTCCGATAGCATAGTTTCAACCGGTGGGGTCTACATTGATACAAGCAGTGCGTCGTATCCGCGGCCGTAGGCACCGCGATTATTTGTTTACACAAAAAGTTCCTCAGATGCGAGACCGCACTCTAACAACCAGTAAGTTACTCTATTTGTTAGACCGATATGTGGCATCTCTCCCCATTGTAATCCCTATCCTGACGTGTTTCAAAGCGATTCTGCTTCTCTTCGGAGGCCGTGTCAGCAGGCTTCAATTAAGGCTGCACCTCTCTCCCCTGCATGCTTTATAATGCGATCGGAAGGGAATAGCTGGTAACATAATGACTGTGGCCAAATAAACTAAGACCTGCTACAACCACAGGATTGGGTGTTTGTGGGCGGGCAGACAGGTCCTGCCCACATATCTTAGCTCACATGGACACTGCAGCACATAGACCACATAGTCTGTTTTACAGGTTAATCTCTTGGTGATGGGTATTGGTTCACTCTTAAATGGACTTAAATAACGGGTCTTGTTGCAACCGTAACGACAAGCCTTACATGATGGACATTTCTTGAAACCTTTACTTAACGCCATCCATGTGTTTGAAATCGGGGCCTCAAGGTTACTCCTAACCAAGGCATTGCCCATAGAGGGAGATTTTCTGAAGGTCAGTTTGGGTTTGTTAGCCATCAAGCCGCCTATCACCGGATCCCCCTTCACCAAATTCCAGTTCTTGTAGTATACTTTCCTGATCTCAAAATGCTGTCTACTAAATGTTAGAATGACTCTAGACTGTATCTTTCCCACTACATCATCTGATTTCTCAACACTGTCCTTAGGGATCATGCTCCAAACACATCTGTATCCTGGTTAAAATCATTCTGTTGTGATTTGAAAAATTAATTGGACGTTTGTTCAAATAATGTTCCACAGCTTTCATTCCGTCTTGGTGCCTGATTGACGTATACAAGGAAGCCACGTCTAAAGTCATTAATAGACAATCTGAGGTCCAGTTCACATCTTCCAATTTACGAATAAAATCAGTGGTGTCCTGAACAAAAGAACTCAAACTTTTTACTCAATCCTGCAAGAAAAAATCAATGTACTTGGAAATGTTCTCAGTGGAGCTGTTAATGGACGAAATTCTCGACCTGCCAGGTGGTGTATTTATGTCCTAATGTACTTTTGGAATCAAATAAAATGTGGAAATCACCGGATGTTCCTTTTTAAGAAATCGGAACTCATCATCAGAAATTAATCTACCACTTCTCCAAGCCATCAATTTAGAATTCTGGTCAATCTGCGCTGCCTTGATCGCCATGATATTGCTCCTTTTGTAGCAAGATGGATCCCCCAATTGGGATTCCGCTTCTTTGATGTACATATCGCGCGGCCACAAGACAATATTCCCACCTTTGTCCGCTTACCGCTCAATAATATTCTGGTTTGATTCCAGTTTCTTAATCATGTGTCTGTAACATTGATTCTGCTTGTTGATGGCGAATTGCTTTTTGTTTGTGGCCATGTATCATTTTTTAAGATCATGTGTGATGAGTTCCTGATATGTAAATAAACACACCCAGGCAAAAATCACTACCTACTAGCACATAAAGGATGGCAAATAAGCCACAAAATTAAATGATACACAACTGTTTTAGCACGAAAAGTACATTTTAATTACATACATAGGATAGTTTTTGATAAAAACAATGAATCATTGATGAAACTTGATAAAACATTTTGGCATTATAGCATATGCATTGATTGATACAAAAACAAATTCTATTATAAAAATATGTGGATGGTTTCCTGTCTACGCGTTTCGACACCGTGTCTTCCTCAGGACTGTACCATCATGATGCTGTAAAAAATATTTAAAAAAAAGTTTTTTTACAATCTTGTTTCTTTTGTGCAAAACAGTTGAATACTCTAAAAAATAATAAATCCATTGTCATTAAGAGCAGTGACATGGGAGGAGGTATTGTCCTCTTCGATTCTACTACCTATGAAACTAACATGTTAAATATGTTGAATGACCCTGTATTCTATAAAAAAGTTACCAACAACCCTACAAACAGAGTAGTTAAAAATATTCAGAAGATAACAACTAAGGCCTTGAATGAAAATATAATTACTAAAAAGGAGTATGAATTTCTAAATAAATCCCAAAAAAAGATAGCCTGCATTTATGGGACACCAAAAATGCATAAGAACGAGCACAATCCTCCATACCGCCCTATTGTCTCGAACATAGGCACTCCAACAGGGGCCTTATCTAAATATTTGGACAACATCCTTAGGCCATACATCTCACTAACCCCGTCATATATTAAAGATACCGGGGCTATTATTTCAAATGTCGAACATAAACCCTACAATGAAATAAATGATTTACTGGTAACCTTGGATGTTGAATCCCTTTATAGTAATATCCCGCAAAAAGAAGCAATAGAGGCCACTATGTGGTTTATAGATTTGCACCAAATCCCCTGTAATAAGCCATTTGTTTATGAGTGCCTATCATTAGTATTAAAAGAAAATGTCTTCCAATTTGGTGAAGACATGTACCAACAAACTAAAGGCGTCAGTATGGGGGCAGCTATGGCCCCATCCATAGCAAATATTTACATGGCCCGTTTTGAATCCCTCCATATACATAATGAAATGGCTCCATTCTTTGAGTCTGTTTCCCATTGGTACCGATTTATTGATGATATTTTTTTCATCTGGACCAATGGGGAACAGACTTTACAAGAATTCCTAGAGTGGATTAATCTTGCAGATGATAACCTTCGGTTTACTGCACATATTGATAAACAACAAGTAGAGTTCTTGGATATATATATTAGAAATGAGTCAAATGAGTTACAAGTAAACCTATATACAAAGTCAACAGCAAGGAACACATTGCTCCACTTCTCTTGTTACCATCCTAGAAATCAAAAGGATGGAATTCCTTTTTCGCAATTTCTTAGAGTGCGAAGAAATTGCACAAACATTAAAGACTATGATTCCCAATCTGAAAAGATGAAACAGAAATTTTTAGAGCGAGGTTACCCCCACCGTCTGGTACGAGAAGCATATAAGAGAGCTCGATATTACGATTGAGATGCTTTACTTAACTCAAACAAAAAACAAGACGAACCAAAATTGGTTTGCATTACGAAACACTCTGAATGCTACAGTTAGACAAATCATCAATTCTAATTGGCATTTATTAAATATAGAACCATCTCAACCTAGATTAAAGAAACCTATGTATGCGCATCGCCGCAATAAAAATATAAAAGATCTTGTGGTAAGATCGCGTTTCACGGGAACAATCACGAAGACCGCTTTTGTGCAAAAGTCAATAGATGGAGTAAATGCCATCAAAGGCACATCTAGATGCGGTTCTTGTCAATCCTGTGATGGAATTATATCAGGAGAAATATTCACTTTTAACCAATTTAAGATACAGGCTAGCGAACTATGGACATGCAATACAAGTAATATAATATATCTCATCCTGTGCCCATGTAACTTAGGTTATGTTGGTGAAACCGCACGAGCAATGAAAACTCGACTTACAGAGCATAGGTCTGCCATCAAAACACGCAAGTTAACAGCACCGCTTGCGGGTCACTTCTCTGAATTCCAACATTCCCCAATCAGACATCAGATGGCGAATTCTAGAAAAGATCCATAGACCTAACAATAATGGAGGGAATAAAATAAGAAAAAAGAGAGAAGTATACTGGATCTTTTCTTTGAGAACTTTTACCCATGGTTTAAATAATGATCTACCATGGGCAAATGCGATCCTTTGATCAATAAGTTGTATTCTGTTGTAATCTGCTGTGATATAATATCATCATGATCCATAGATGAATATAGATGTTGCATTCCCGTAAGGAATTTATACAAAAACTGCACATAGTGATTATATACTCGAGAGGATATATAGATACCCATGTTAAGTACAATGATTTGTTAATCGGTCAACCTCGCAGGAGAGTCAAGAGATCGGCTAGTAGTTCTACCGAAAGCCTTTAATGAATAGATTAAGAGAGGCCTTATACCTTTAATAAACTAGATAATTAGGGTGGACCAATAAGCATGCAGGTTATTTAAACCTATCAAAATGAACGTTCTGATTCTGCTGCTGAATACGAAGACGCTATCGAGAAGTTATCCGGCACGCCACTGCCTCGTCGAATAAAGGTAACATATAAATAATTAGGACACTAGGATATTATGTATATTAGTTCTAGCCAATATCTCAGAACACAAATATTATCAGACGGCTTTCTTTGCAAATGTCGGAAAGCCGTAGGTTCATGACTGCACTAAGCAACTGCCGGTTTTTCTCATCGGACAAATGAGTCCCTGTTTGTAATTGTAAACTGAAAAATCGTGTTACAATGAAACTAAGCACTCGCCGATTTTTCTCATTAGAAAAATGAAATCCCTGACCGTTTACAAATACTGAAGAAACATGTTAACGCATCAATTATTGACTGTGCTACGGCTAAAACATCGCGTAGGGTAAGCCATTATTAACTTATGTTGCACACGTTTTTCGTATAGTAATAATGAAAAGTAAATTGATGGACCGATTATGTTCTTACAGCTAGTTGCCAGCCTTCAAACGTTTTCAGCGCACTACCTTTCTCGTAGACGCAGGCACTGACACGATAACTCGATACGTCACGGGAGCTTTTAAACAGGTAAGCAATGCAAAATACTGGATAGATCAGTTATTTGATAGATAGAATGACTATGCAAATAAAACGGAATATTGATTTAAGCAATCCTATGTTTCAGTTCACCGGTAGCTTATGAAGGGCGGACATAGGTATTAAGACGCAGTTCCAAAATCCTCCAAGCTGTCTATAAACAGGTGATTAATGTAGTAACTTCAACAAACTAAGTACCTGAATCGACTATAAAACAATGAAAGATATTGAGTTTAAATAATCTCTGGTTTTAAGAAATTGACACATCGTGGTTATACCAGTATGATCTTATAGGTGGCATACACTACTCAGAAGCATTAGGCCGTTTAGATAACGATTAGATAACAAAAGATTATATGATACAGTTCTAGAAAAATCAGATAAACAGAGAGAGAACATATATAATTGCTCTATCCATTTACAGAGTATCATCAATTGTGAACATACATCAGCAGTTAACTGGCAAGGTTCAATTAATAGGATAATTTTAAAGAAGATTATCTTCAACAGGTAAGAGTGAACTGAAATAATTAATAATGTTATCCCATCATGAAGATATTAAATTAAAGGAACTGCATCAGCAAATAATTGACAATAGTGACACCTTAATGCACTGTTAAAATGGGTCTAACAATTTTGTGTTCTCCTTAGAGATAGTTCTTACTAGTACCCCATAAACAGGAATGAAGAAACCCCCTTTCTAAACTATTCTTGCCATTACTTTCTTTTTTCTATCCATTCAAAATAACTTTGAGCATGTAGTTTAATCATTAAATATGTTTGTACCCATGAATTATGAAGGATAATATTGTGTGTATGATATGAACTGTTTCCAAATATGAAAACTACACGGTATAAGATCATTTCCTTCCGCAGGGAGGTATATGTTAATATGTTTAGATAAAACTATCACTTATAGTATAATAATATTTAGGCGGTATCATCAAATCTGTGTAACTGTTACCTAGCACATAAATTATCGTAGAAATGTCAACTGTTTTGCACAAAAGAAACAAGATTGTAAAAAAACTTTTTTTAAAATATTTTTTACAGCATCATGATGGTACAGTCCTGAGGAAGACACGGTCATGTGTCGAAACGCGTAGACAAGAAACCATCCACATATTTGTATAATAGAATTCGTATTTGTATCAATCAATGCATATGCTATAATGCCAAAATGTTTTATCAAGTTTCATCAATGATTCATTGTTTTTATCAAAAACTGTCCTATGTATGTAATTAAAATGTACTTTTCGTGCAAAAACAGTTGTATATCATTTAATTTTGTGGCTTATTTGCCATCCTTTATGTGCTAATAGGTAGTGATTTTTGCCTGGGTGTGTTTATTTACATATACTGTTTTCCCTGACCCAGGAATTTGATCCTTATCAGGGGGTCCTTGTTATCTCACACATTGATGAGTTCCTGATATACATCGAGGTTATCATGTGTCATGATTGGTTGGAATATTGACTTTGGTTTAAATGGAGTTGTGCAAACCCCCACATCCGCTGCTGATGTAGATGCTAATGAGTCATCATAGGAACTGCCCTCATTTTGAAGTGACCAGATATCTTCAAATGAGAGACGCTCTGCCACTGTTAATAATGCTGGACTCCTGTGTATTTCACTTTGTTTCTTCTTTTTGTGAGGTTGCAATTGATGAAACTTACTGAGTTTTAGTTTTCTAACAAACCTATATGCATCCATACAAGTGTTAGCATAATTGAAGTTACATGGGGCCCGATTCACAGAACTAACTTAAGCCAAAATCCTAAACTTACTACCATTTACGTATTCACAGAAGGCACTTACTCATTTTGGTATTCACAGAAGACACTTACTCATTTCGGTATTCACAGAAGTTAGGACTCCTAACTTTAGGACTCCTAAATGCATTCTGTGAATACCGTAATTCTTAAAATGAGTGTTTTTCTCAATGTAATAGTAGTAAAGTTAGGACTTCTAACTTTAGGACTCCTAAATGCCTTCTGTGAATACCGAAGTCTTAAAATTAGGATTTTTCCCAGTTTAGGAGTCCTAAAGTTAGGAGTCCTAACTTTACTACTATTAAATTGAGAAAAATCCTAATTTTAAGACTTACGGTATTCACAGAATGCATGTAGGAGTCCTAAAGTTAGGAGTCCTAACTTTACTACTACTAAATTGAGAAAAATCCTAATTTTAAGACTTTCGGTATTCACAGAAGGCATTTAGGAGTCCTAAAGTTAGGAGTCATAACTTTACTACTTCTAAATTGAGAAAAATCCTAATTTTAAGACTTACGGTATTCACAGAATGCATTTAGGAGTCCTAAAGTTAGGAGTCCTAACTTCTGTGAATACCGAAATGAGTAAGTGTCTTCTGTGAATACCAAAATGAGTAAGTGCCTTCTGTGAATACGAAAATGGTAGTAAGTTTAGGATTTTGTCTTAAGTTAGTTCTGTGAATCGGGCCCATGGTGGACAATATGATAGTCCCAATCCCAAGATCGCTTCATCTTTTTTTGTTAACTTCTTGCCTGTTAGATTAATTATTGAGTTGGTACTGATGGTTACGGCCCGTTTTGGTACTTGTTCCATCTGCCCCGGGTTGCTTTCTTTTCTCCGCCTTTCTTTTCTTTTGCGGGATTTACGTTACCGCTTGCAGTTGGCCCTTTGTTGTTTGGTTTGTTGCCAGACTGCAATCTGGCTCTCAGCGTGTCCCGGCGATTTTGACATGAGCAGCTTACTTCTTGCGCCAGGGATAGTTTGATAAACCCCACTCGTGGTTGGCTTGTCGGGTCTTCCTCTGGCTCGCTCTCTGCTGCCGAACTAAGATCTGTGGATGAGGCTGACATTGGAGCTGCGTCACGTGTTTTCTGTTCAAATCTGCCCACCCGATCTTTAACGTTGTCCTATCTCCGGGCAAATTGTAAAATCTGCCCGTTCTGATAGTCCAAACGGTCCCTCTCGAATTTAAAAGCTTTTCTTTTCCTTATGATGTCTTCATCCTTTCCCTATATATATATAAACACACATTCATACATTTATATATATATTCACTGAAAAAACCTTAGGTTTCAGGGACGTTATAGTTAGTTGGACATTTCTCTCGTACAAAACCATAGAAACTTCCCCGTTATAGTTAGTTCAGCTTTTTCAGTGAATTTCAAAGGTTTTTTAAATGCTAATTTCGAATTATAGTGTTCATTAAACCTATGTTTTTTTTCAGTAATTGTGAATTTTTTTGTGACATTTTGTAACTTTAACATTCTAAAAATAATTTTTGTACATTTTTTGTTTGTTATTAAAATAATATGTCTTCTTAAATATTAATATATATATTTATTTATTTTTAGAAAAAAGTGAAGTCGCGCACCCATTGTGTACCTATCTCGGTGGGTGTGCGGGTTCAAACCGCCATATTGGTAAAGTCGTAAAGGATACGCGTTTCAGCCAGCCCACTCCGCTGACGCTTACATGGAGGTAACTACAATGCTAAATGTCTCAGGTCTTCCCTGTAGTGGTCTGCTGATCACAGGTCTAGTTGTCAGCATGCCACAGCCACTCCCTCATGGCTGGTTTACCCCCACACCACACCCATGCAGCACAGGCGTCACAGGACATGTGACCCTACCAATAAAAAGGGTCGGGCGCACGTGCTCAACGCCATTTCCACTCTCTATCTGGGTGTATCCGTGTGCTTATTATGTTGGTGGCAGCCGAGGCACATTGGCTGACACAGGCCTCCCGCAACGTGGCGATGATTTGAGATGCACAGAGTTCGTGGCAGCTGAAGCACTTTGCCGGACACTGGCCTCCCACCACGTGGCGATGACTTGAGCTGCACTGAGTTAATGCCACCAGAGCTGAGCGGGTGTGCAGCCTGCGATGATGCGTAGGCCTCGATACACCATCCTGGCAATCAAGATGCGATTTGAATTGTGAGCTCGGCTGGGCCGAGTGTACGCCAAAGGCAGCTGGCTGTACAGACATGACTCCTCAGCGCGGTGCAGCAGAACGTGCTGTGGGCCTGTGCCTCAGAATCCAGCGATGGCTGTGGAGGGTGCTCCGGCACGTGGTGGGCCCTCTTGGAGATATGCCAGTGGTGACAGGTGAGCACTGAGGTCTGGGTGCTCAGAATTGGGCAGTAATGGCTGGAAGATGGAATGGTCTGGAGACCAGTGCTGGGTTGCTTGCGAAAGATGTAGGAATCATGCACACTGCCTGAGAAGTTTGCGATGACATTAGTGTCCCGGTCGTCCAGTTTTGCCTGCACATTGTTGGAATGCGTGTGGTTTCTGTTGCGGTGATTGTGTGCAGTGTTGGCAGGGGGCACAAGTAGTTCATGTGTGCAGTCAATTGCCCCAACACATGCAGGAAGCCTGCTATAGCGTGGTTCTCTTGCTTGGTCTCCAGCTGTTCCTGCGCAGTGTGGGTGAAGCTGAAATGAACCATGATGCTTACTATAATGAGACCGTAACAGAAGTTTGTGTGGTTGTAATGTTCCTTTTCTTTCCTAGGAAGGTTATGACCACACAAACTTCTGTTACGGTCATTTTGTGCAGGATTGATCATACCTGTAAGCATTCCGGTTTATCCAAGTGCAATACATTGTACCATATTACGTTTGTGACCATACTAATGCTTGACCATTGTCTTCTTTTATCTAACAGGTTTCTGAAAACAGAGTTCTGGGATTTCCTGAACGATCTACAGTTATTTCGATCCACAAGTTGATGTTCCCCGTTGAGAATATCACTCATTGTTTGATGTTTTTGTGTTGTTAATGTATGTCTTTCTAATGAAGTACTGTTATTCCACTACTGTTGACTGCTAGACTTCATGATCTGGCGCACCCCTATTTCAGTGACTACAATCTTGGATCTGGAGCACAGAGGTGTCAAGCAACAGCTGGGGTTGGGGTTGGTTGTGCAGCAATACTACAAATTGGGATGAGCGGGTGGTGCGGATTCAGGGGCCCTACGCTGCTTTTGTGGACATCCATCCAAGACGTGTGAGGAAGTTTAATAGGGCTGGCTGTGTGACTCCTCCGACTCTCGCAGTTGTTCGTTGGAAGGTACCAGAGGCCAACAGGTGCAGCACAGCCAGCAGCTTTGTCTGCGGAAGGATGTTAATTGTCTGCTGTGTTGGTACCATCAGCCTGTGGGCAATGTGACAGTGTGCGCCTACTTGAGACTGGGGCGATAATTCTTTTGCCACTTTTGCTGCGCTAAATTGTAGATAACTGGACACCCCACTGTTGGGGTGTGAGTTACTCTAAAACCAGCCCTTGTGTTTATTAGGACTTTGTTGTTGCTAAATGCAAATCACAAGAAAAAGATGAAAAGACTAAAATAAATGCTAGGGTACAAACACCCTGACCCCTAGGCCTGCTCAGGGGATCCCACAAAAACCACCAGGGGCAAAAAATGATTAAACATTTTTTTTAAAGCGGCTGGGTGCACGAATCCGGACAATTTATTTTCAAAAAACGATGGGGTGTATTCTCAAGGACTTATCGCTGAGTTAGCGGAACTTTAGCGCAGCATAAGTGGATAAAGAATTATCATCCCATTCTCAACCTGGTGAAAACTGCCAATATCGCCAGTTTTCCAGTGATAGCTTCAGCAAAAAACATTGCCACGAATGAGAGTGACAACTAACGCTAATGATATGCACAGGAGGCGTTCCTGTGCAAAAAAATACGAAAACACTACTTCCCGATATTTTTAATGACCAGCCAAATCTGCGATGCGATCCATAACCAGGCGATAAGCCTTGTTAGCTGTAAGAATTTAACATCTGCCCTTTACTGGTCTAAAGCAGAGCGACTACCTACAGTATGAAAGGGAGCCCAGCCCTGAGCCACATCTTAAGACCAACACATGTCATAGAGCTACTGATCATGCAGCTCCAACACCCAAGAAGGCCACCACACCCACCGCCACCAACCCCAGGACCTACCCCCCTGGACCACCCCCACCTACTACCACTGAGGCAGCACGGAACAGGACAGCGGACCTTCCCAAAACGGCATGGCCCCTCAGCCATACAATAGCTGAATGTTGGGAGAGGTGGGAACCAAGTATGTGTGAAGGAGGCAAGTCACCCATCAATAACAATGCACACAATGCCAAGGGTAGCGTTGATGTGCTGGACAGACCTCACCATGCAGAGCACAGACCTCTCCATGTGTACATATACTGCTGGTGCTTGTAGTGTTGTGGACAGTGGGTGTAACCATGTTACCTCAGGCAGTGGGGAAGATCTCGGTCATGTAGCTGTTTTGTCCTCCCCTGTAAGCGAAAGTGGAAGCAGAGTGGGCCGGTTCAAAGTACGCCACTCCAGCATAGGAGTGTGAATAAAGAGGCCGGGGCTCGGGTGTGGTTCACTTCTGGGAAGCTCAATGCATCTGCCAGAGCATCGCCCCTCACCCTGCCATGAGGCCACCGCCGTGACCGCTGGTCTCCTCGACACAGGCCCCCTGCGAACCCAGCAGCACAGCACTACCGAGTTGTGTCTGTACAGACTACTGCCTTCGATGTACACTGCGGACAGCAGGGCTCACAATTCAGATTGAGTCACTATTGCAGATGACACAGTCCAGTAGGCAACAGACATTTCTACCAGTGCGGCCCGCCCGGAGCAAGCATCATCGCAGGCTGTGCACACGCTGAATGCTTCTGGTGCCACTAACTGTGCAGCTCAACTCAATGCCACGTGGCTGTGGGCCCTTGCTGACCGCTGCCTCCGCCCTACACTGCGAACAGCAGGGCTCACAATTCAGATTGAGTCGCGATTGCAGATGACGCAGTCTAGTAGGCATCAGACATTGCTACCAGTGCGGCCCTCCCGGACACACATCATCGCTGGCAGTGCACACGCTGAGTGCTTCAGGTGCCACTAACTCAGTGCACCACAAGTCACTGCCATGTAGCCTTATTGAGGCAGAATTCATTGGTCAAAAGACATCGCTCCCAGTGCGGCCCTCCCGGAAAACGCATCATAGCTGGCTGTGCACACACTGAGTGCTTCAGGTGCCACTGACTCAGTGCACTACAAGTCATGGCCCCTTAACGATACAATCTTTTGTGTGTGATTTAGGATCTGGTGCCCCTACCTTAGTGCACCACAAGTCATGGACCCTCTATGATTGAATCTCTGTGTGTGATCCGATGATCACTGTTGTAGTTGTTGTCAGCACCAACCATTCCCTGAGGGCTGGCTTACACTCACTCCACACGCATCCAGCACAGGCATCACTGGATATGTGACCCTGGTAATAAAAAGGGGCCAGGGGCATGTGCCCGTAGCCAGTTCCACTATCTATCTAACTGTGTCCATGTGTTCATTATGTAGGCATGATGGCCCTGGGCCCTACCACATTATATTGTGCTGTTGACTGCGCACACAACCATGATAACTCTGGCAGTGGGGGAGACCTCAGTTATACAACTTTGTCTGGGTCATTCTATGCATACATGGGTAGAGACTGGATGATTAGAGTACTGCAAGGAGAGTGTATAGTGAATTTGTAAGTGCTTGGGGATTGGCGGAGTGATTGGATAAGTACATATGTTGGCAGAGCCTAACCCCTGAGCACGAGCTTGGCTGTAATTGGCTGCCAACCAGTGGCAAACCCCGGCAGAGCATCAGGATTGCAAACCAAGGCTCGGGAGAGCCGACGCTACACACGGAGCGTGAGTAGGCACCGCGCCAGTTCCTGAGGCACCTGCCTTCTTTGCTACAGGATCCCCCACAGCCTTTGCTCTAGTACCCTGGGTTCCCGCCCACTAAAATCTGAGCCACTGGCTAGCGGGAATACCACACGGATGCCTGGAAAACCGAGTACAGGAGATTGGAATTCTCATTGTGGTATACTGCATTCTCATTCAATGGATACCCTACCAGGTCGTTGATCACTGGATCAAGGAATTTTGACTGTTGGATCCCCGGAGTCCCTTCCACCGGATCCCCTAAAGCGAGCTGCTGGGTCCATGGAGCACTAGTAATAAAAGGCTCAGAATCCTGTCTGCAAGATATTCCCAGCCCCACAGCTGGATCATTGACATACGGCGGATAGAATCTACAGAATTCTGTAAACGTAAGCGGTGTCGGCTGAGCCGGCGTACGCCAGTCTGGGTCGCAACTAGAGGCAAATTTTTGGGGAGGACTAATTCTTCCATTCATAGGCAGAGTGGAGATGCAGGGGCTCTAAGAAGGGGTGAAAACACAACAAAGCCTCATTTACAGGTAAATGGTCTTTTAAACACCTCTGAAGTACTCGGGTGCAGTGCTGAGAGCCGCGTACCCAGCGGGTTCACACTAGGGGGCCACGCTGAGAGCTGTGCACCCATCACATTCACACTAGGGGGTCTCACTGAGAGCCGTGCACCCAGCTTGGTCACACTAGGGGGCCGTGATGAGCGTCGAGTTAGAATCGCCACTCCAAACTTTTTTTTTTTTAAAACGGTCCACTTCTGTTAATTTATATTTGCCCCGAGGACCCCATCCCCCGGGTCATGCCCAATTCTTGAATGTTTTTATTAATCATTAGGAAGGGGGCTGCGTGGTCCCTCTTCCCTTGTCCACTTCTGGCCCCGGGGACCCCATCCCCTGGGGCCTGCCCTTTTCGCTGGGGACCGTGGGGAGAGCCCCAATGCCCCCACAGTTCTGCCGGCTCCCCGCCTCCTGCGTGAACCGGCATTGCTTTTGGGCAAGGGGAGTTGCTAACATGCAGCTCCCCTTGCCCAAAAGCAATCCTGCTTTGCTTCATTGAAGCGAGAGCAGGTTTTCCTTCTCTTGCTTCAACGAAGAAAAGCAGGGTTTGCTATGACAGGGTGGGAGACATGCTTCCACACTGTCATAACAAACAACAATGTCCAGGAGGTGGGCTCCCCAGGACATTGCAGGAGCCGGCCTTGGGGGGGTGGCGGTCCCCAGGGCCATCAAGGGCTCCAGGAGGGGTGTCACGTGGCCCCCTCCCTCTATTTTCAGAGCCCCAGTGAGGTGGTGGTCCCCGGGGGTTCGGGGGGCCCATGAGGCCCCCCTGCATATTGAATTAAAGCCCCAGGGGTGGTGTTCCTCAGGGCCTCGGGGGGCTTCAGAGGCCCCCCAATAACTACAAAACAAGCCCTGGGGAGGTAGTGGTCCCCGGGGCTGTGGGAGGGCTTTGTGCCCTTCTGCACCTAATTTACATGGCCCCTTGTAGGTGGTGGTCCCCAGGGCTGCAGAGGCTCCGCAGGCCCCCGCAATATAATTATACAATTGCCCCAAGAATCTGGCCCACCCGGGGGCTCATTTAAATGAAGTGGGGGAGCCCCCGTTTCATTTTTGAAAAATGTCATCCGGATTCGCGCATCCAGCATGGATTCAGACGTTTTTTTTTTAAATTTGGGGCCTGTGGGGTCCTTGTGGGACCCCCTGAGCATGACTAGGGGGTCTGTGTGTTTCTACCCTGCCCCCTTTTCTTCTTTTTTAATCTTTTTTTTACTGTTTTCTTGTGACTTTGTTCTACCGAGTTACAAGATGGCTGCCAACACTTCCTGGTTTGGAGTGTTGGGAGCCAATCACATGAAGCTTGTGGTCGCGGCAGCCATTCACAGTAAAACTCGTGGTGGGGAGGGTGCGCGAACCCACCACTGCCCCAGATATTGAAACTTTTATTTTATAATTTCCCAGCAGCTACTGAACGGATTTACACCATTTAAAAAACATTGTCACTTTCTGAATCAAGCACTACCTTTTTGTCAAATTTGGTGTAATTTAGTTCAGCAGTTCGGGCTGTAGCCTTGGCTAAAGTTTCCTGTGGGAAATAGATTTTTAGACTTTTACTTTTTGAATTTTTCAACAACTACTGAACGAATTTACACCATTTGAAAAAAGGTCGCTTTCTGAAGCAAGCGCTGCCTTTTTGCCAAATTTGGTGTAATTCTGTTAAGCAGTTTGGGCTGTAGCCTCTAATACATTTTCCTATGGAAATTAACATGGAAAAACACTTTTTGGGACCCCCCCTTTTTTCTCAGCCCCCTCTTGATGAATCACCCTCAAACTTTCAGGATAGGAGCTAACCTGGATAGACCTTTTTTTGGAGAATTTAGTAAAGATACGTCAAACAACGCCAAAGTTATTAGCAAATCAAAAAACGCGTTTCCTATGCAAACTAAGTTTTAACTATAACTACCTACTAGCGACCGCCAGTAAGTAATGCATATAAAAACATATATTCACGAGGAATTCGATCTGATAAGAGCAACATGGCTACGGGGAGGCAAAACCAAACCCCCGGAACAAATCGCAGGAGAACAAGGAGGGGTGGTAGGAAGAGGAAGGGGCAGAGGCGGAGGTCAAAATCAAAATCAATCGACCACAGTAAAGAAGAAGAGAGGGGGAAGGTGGTAAACACAGTAGATAACCTAACGATAGTGAATCTGACTAACAAGAAACTAACATCATACGAAGAGTCCGTATTAAAACTAGGATTTTCGTTTTGTCCACCGACCAACCTAGAATATACCCAAACAAGGATAGATCTCTACAAATGTACTAGAAAATTAAAACTACACAAATACTACAAGCTAAAACCTACAGTCAAAGAGACTAGACTCCTACAAGATACAATAAGGGACACGGACATCATACAACTGGATGATCTAACAACATTGGAAGCCCTAGAGGAGATTAGAACTGAAACTTGTATAGAGAGACAAGATCTTGAGACATGGACACAGAGAAGTAGAAATTTGGGAATAGGACAGGAGGCACCAAAAACCAACTTCAAACCTATTTCCCAATTCCTTCCGCAGACACCACAAGACGCCATTGATATCTTCAGTGACGCTATGCTTAAAGATCTCAGTGAATTCCGATGCAAAGTTGCACGCAAGTGGACCAGGAGCCCACTTACTAAAGGACAATCCCTAGCCTTGAGGAAATTACAGGAAGAACCAAACATAATCTTTAAACCCTCCGACAAGGCGGCAACGTTGTGCTGCTGACTAGGGAACAATATGTAGGAGAGGCCATGAAACAACTAAACAACAATAACCAATATGAACGTACGACTCACAAAAATTATCAAGGGAGCATCGAGGAATATGACAAATTGATCCTTAAATGGCACAACAAAAAGATGTTGGGCACTGACGAATATTTATTTTTAAGGTCAAATCATCCTGTCATACCTACGTTCTACCAGTTGCCCAAGATCCACAAGGATACAAAGATGCCACCGGGACGACCTATAGTATCTTCTATGGGCAGCCTCACTGAAAATTTGTCAATCTTCATCGACCATTTTTTATTTCAAGCAGTAGTAACTCTAAGCTCTTATATTAGAGACACTAAGGACTTCATCATGAAACTGGAGAAATTGAAATGGGACAATTCTTACACCCTAATTGTTATGGATATTACGAGTCTGTATACCTGCATCGAACACACCCGGGGTTTGAAGGCAGTTGAATATTTTATGAAGAAAAGACCACTGAAATTTGCAGGTCACAGCACCATGCTTCTTGAGATGACAGAGTTCTGTCTACTAAACAATATCTTTCTCTTCGAGGGCAATATGTACAGACAGGTCTCCGGGACTGCGATGGGCACCTGCTTCACCCCCAGCTACGCAAATTTATTAGTGGGCTGGTGGGAGGAGCAGGTGGCCTGGTCCGACGGCAACCAATCTTGGTCCAATCACTTAGTCACCTGGCATAGGTACATTGATGTCATTTTTATGGTCTGGGAAGGGTCAACTGAAAGTGCCAAGGACTACATTGAACATCTGAATGATAACAACTTGAACCTCCACTTTACTGGTGAGATTAGCTCAGTGGCAGTGAGTTATCTCGACCTGAGAGTAGAAATAAAGGACAATGAGGTCACTACATCGTTGTATAGAAAACCCACCGCTGGTAACAGCATATTGCATGCTGACAGCGGACACCCAGTTGCTCTAAAGAAAAGCATTCCTTACGGGGAGCTTCTGCGCCTTAAGCGCAATTGCTCCAGAGATGAGGATTTCCTCAAATCTGCTGATGAAAGCATTGAGAGATTTAAATCCAGAGGTTACGAAGGTGCACTCTTAATGAAAACTCTCAATAAAGTGTCCAAAATTCCACGCCATCAACTGTTGACTGATGCTAGGGCGGGAACGAAGCAAAACAAGGAGGAAGGTAGATTCCGCCTAATTACATCATTTTCTGAAGATGCCAGTTTTCTGAAAACCATTCTTAGAAAAAACTGGCACATTCTGAAAACAGATCCGATTATTGGACAAGATATTCCACAAGGTCCTTTAGTCACCTTTAAGAAGGCCAGATCCATTAAAGACCTATTGGTGCATAGTCATCTGGACATCCCCAAGAAGAAAGATAACACCTTGAAAAACATGAGAGACTTCTTCCCATGTGGGAAGTGTAAAGCCTTCGCATTTAGTAAGAGGGTGTTAGGATATGAGGTACCAGGATTGCAAGAGCGCAAAAAAATATCTAAACTCATTACCTGTCAAACATCACATGTTGTTCATTGCTTGGTCTGTCCGTGCAATCTCAGATATATTGGGAGCACGGTGAACAGTGTTAAACTAAGAATTCTGGAGCATATGCGGGCCATAGCAAATAAGGATATGAAATCCCCAGTGGCCAGGCACTATGCATTTAAACACAAGAGTGACAGAGATGCCCTGCAATATTTTGGTATTGATCATGTCCTTGATCACGAGAGAGGGGGTGACAGGATGACCAAACTTAGACGTCTAGAATCGAGATACATAATAGATCTCCAGACGAAGACCCCTAAAGGCCTTAACAGTGGGGAGGAACTTGCTGTACACCTTGGGAAGTGAATCTTCCCCTTTTCTCTAATACTGCATTACACTAGTGCATCCCTCAATTGCTGCTAACTATTTTGTGATCAGGGGATTAGCCGATTGGCGGCTCAATTAGGAGGTACATTTGGCGGTTCTTGTTAGAGCCGCCTATGCCGATCCACGGCAAGATTGATTATCCTCATACAGGCTGTGCAATATGAGCTGAGCGAAGGTCTATATGAATTGTGGACCCTGGCTGTAACAATTATGTTTATCAATTTAATGTCATGCATGGTTTGTAAAATAATGAAATTTTAACTTGTATGCATTTAAAATTGCAATTGTATGATGTTTTTTGCACTCTGTAAGATGGCGCTCACTGGGGTAATGCTGGTGAGCAGTCCTACCTCCATTTCCTCTATTTAGTCACGTGCTGGGTCCCTTTAAAGTAAGCTTCCGTGTTTCACCGCGGTGAACACATTGATAAAGGGGTTTCCCGAAACGCGTCTGTGCGAAGCATTGAATAAACTGAATCTTTGAGGAACCACCCCGCGAGTGCCGTTTCCTTCCTTCCCGGCCAGGAGAGGGGGGTTTTGAAGCGTTAATATATATATATATATATATATATATTATATACAGAAAGGGCAGCACAACTGGATACTTTTTCAAAGTTGCTTTATTTCACAACACTCCACCAACGCGTTTCAGCCTCACGGCCTTTCTCACAGTTGAGAAAGGCCGTGAGGCTGAAACGCGTTGGTGGAGTGTTGTGAAATAAAGCAACTTTGAAAAAGTATCCAGTTGTGCTGCCCTTTCTGTATATAATTGAATTGGGGCCTTGATCCTGCCTTCGGGTTGAGCACACGCTGGCGAGCGCTCTCATGCGGAATGGATCGGATTCTGTGGATATATATATATATATATATATATATATATATATATATATATATATATATATATATATATATATATCACCTACTGGCAGTCGCCAGTAGGTAGTAATAGTTAGGACCTAGTTTCCATAGGAAATCCACGGGAAACATCCTTTACAACGCAACTTTTACAACGCAGTGCCTTTACGATGCAACTATTACAACGAAAACTATTACAACGCATTGCGCTGGGGGGCGCTCTAGGATAGGGAATAGATTTAATTTACTATCCAACACCTTTCCTAGTGTCCACGGGGACTGGAGTTGGAATAGTAAATTAAACTATTCACTATCCAGCAACCCTAAGCACTATGCGTTGTAATGGTTTGCGTTGTAAAAGTTGCATCGTAAAGGCATGCGTGGTAAAAGCATGCATTGTAACGACGTACATCCGAAATCCACAACATTCTATTTGGAATAACTTTGGCACTGGTGGATGAATCTTCACGAATTTCTTCAAGAAAATGGCCTGCTCCGCTCCTTCCCTGAATATTTGGGGGTGATTCGTCATGTGGGGGGCGAGAAAAAAGGGAGGTCCCAAAAGGTGTTTTCCCCATACAATTTTCCATAGGGACCTTTATCCAGGGCTACAGCCCGAACGGCTGAACGGAGTTATACCAAATTTGGCAGAGAGGTAGAGTTCGGTTCGCAGATTGTGTTTTGTAAAATCATAGCGATATCTAGAGATGAAGTACAGCACGCGTACGGAAATCCGTACAATTACGAGCACGACCTGCATGCTGATTGGATGTCAAGTGTCTGTCAACACTCCAAACCAGGAAGTGTTGGCAGCCATCTTGTGCCTCGGTAGCACAGAGTCACAAGAAAACAGTAAAACAAAATGGAAAAATAAAGAAAGGGGGTAGGGTAGAAACATGTTGACCTTCTAGGCCTGCTCAGGGGGTCTCACATGGATGTTTAGGCTCAATTATTTATTTAAATAAAAAATCCGCATTGTACGCGTATTGTACTCGAACGCGGTGGAAAAGGAAAAAAAAACTAGAAGTTCGTTTTATTCCTAATTAGCTCCCAGGGGGGGGCAAATCCCGGGGGTCATTTTTTTCTATAATGGGGGGCTTGGTAGTGTGCAACAGGAAGAAAAGAATGAAAACAAAAAGTAATGTCGAGGACAGTGATGCTCCTGGTTCCTGCGTTTTATGAGGTCCATAGACTGTTTCCCATAACACAAAAGTTTAGTACAATAAATGTAATTTTAACTTGATTAAAATCAGGATGAATTTGTGTGCGTGGACTGTTTGCTGAAAATGCTGCTGCAGCAGTTGATGTGCTTGGTGCAGTAGCAGGTGGGTTGTCCTTCAACCTCTGTGTTGCAGCTCGAGCAAAGTTGTTGGGGTGTAAGTTCTTTACGTGTCGCTCCATATTTGCTGTGCTAAAGGAGTATTTTTTAGATGGATCACCCCTTGAAAGAGTTTGGAATATTTTACAGGTTGCTTTTGGAGCATTAACCTTTTTTGCCGTTCTGGAAAAGTAAAAAACTGCCAAATTAGACCTTCTTTCCTCTTCTTTGGAGTTTCTTAAGGAATTAAATATTCTTCTGAAGAATGGCTGGAAGACGAGTCCATTGCTGTTAATATGGTAAACTTTGTTCTATTTGACAAGATTCTCGGAAGAGATGTTTCTTTTTAGAAAGTCAAAGTAGAATTTTTAAAATGGGACGTGAGTTTCAACAGTTGGAATAGGAAGTGTTATGAACCAATGAAATTTCTTCTTTTAAAGTCACATGGCTTTGCGCTGTTATTACGCTGTAATTACGCTGTTATTATGGTGTTCTTAGGATGCGAGTACGCATGACTTTTCACCGCGATTGGTGTAATTGCTTTGAAAAGTAATGTAGGATTATTGGAACCTAAAAAAAAATTTTTGTATATGTATCCTAGATAATGTGTTCTGTTAGTATGTTCAATAAATACATAAATATATGTTTTTAAACAATTAAAAACATTTGCGTCTTTGCGTATGGGGTGCCGTACATGACATCACACGGAAGCTTTGATGCGACGCGTAATGTGAAAGCGTATTTGTAGCGTGTGATGAGAATGATTAGCAGTACAAACTATGGTGCGATCACTCTCTCACTGTCAAATCAGAGCACGGGGCGCGCTATGAGAATGGTTAGAAGTGGTCACTCATTGGAAATCTGATTCAACTGTGTTGCTTTTCCACGGTATCATAACGTTACTTTTTAGCCTGTTTAAGTTTGAGGTTTGCATGTAATACTACGGTATAGGCAGATATGGATGTTTAGACAGCGCTTATCTCCATTAAGATTGGTTTTTATCATTTACACATAGGTGTCTGAGGGAGGGAAAAAAAGTCTATGTGAATGGCGAGGATTGCACAATAGCACCACATCACTCCTTAATTTGTAGACACATACAATTGCATGGCTCTTGTAATCAAGATGCGCCTAATTTGGTGTGAGTTTTGAAAGGCACTGCGACACCTGCTATCATACCATCGTTCAGTTTACTGGAAACGTGAGTTATTTAATTTGAAATAATGCAGATTGTTGTGCAATGTTACCAGGCATCGGTTACATGATTACGGTAACTGAGCGTGTGGTTTGCTAAAAAAAAAGTGTGGTTGTGTTTACTCCTCTGCATGGGAAGCTGGATGTTTCCATCTGGCCGTTGATTCTGACCTTGAAAGCAGAGTCAACCAAGTGAGCCGTATAAGAGCGCTATTGTCTCAAAAAGAGGTTGCTCTTACATCTGCTAGAGAAACATTTGTCCTTCATGTAGTAAACACGCAGAGAAGTGTATGATTTATTAAATACAGACGTGCCTTTGTATTTTGCGGAATTAATTCAGAGTATCTTTAATGCGTCCTTGACTACAGGGTTCTTACTTTTTTAAAGTTAGAAGCAGTGGTCTTGTGAGTTCTTTTCAAACTATAATTTGTGTCTTTTCGGCATTTTTTATTCGATGTTTTCCAGCATCTTTGGTGGATTCCCCTTAATAGTCGCATTAGTTGCCGGTATGCTTCCATTAATATGTTTACTTAAATATGGATGTACATCCTCCAGCACCCTACAATATGTCCCGGCTGTTGCTGCTGCGCAACTGAATGCTTAGTTATTACGGAGCGCTGCCTCTGGCTACATTGAGTGCAGTTTATGGATTATCGTTTCAATTCTCCTTTATCACATGCGTTCAACCTGTCTTCCATTGCCTGAGCTGCGATTTCGACTGGGCCCTGGATTTGTGTCCCTGCAGTACGGTGTCTCCCAACGCGTATTATGACCAGCTGATGAGCGCCTTAGTGGTTCATGACTTGCTCTGTTCTGGTGGCGGGATTATGGCCTTAGCAGCGATAAATGGAATAATGGGACGTTGGAATGTTTTTGCAAAGGCGCATGACTTCTTGACACTCAGTTACATTGAAGATGACCCGAGTTTCCTCCGATGGTGATAGAGGCTCCGGTCGCTGAGGAACATGTATGTTCATTCTCACTATTGAATTGGATGGCTGAAATGTTTTCAGATGAGAACAATGACTTCCTCTTCGAGGGTGTTGCTACATACTGTGCTTATACGCTGTTGGATTAAGGCTCTTTGATTTTTCTACCTATTCTTTATAATTTAGTTACTGTTTTCTATCAAACAGCGAATAATTTGTTATGCAAATTTCAACTTGACTCAGCTTTTCAGGCTAGGACTCAGCGTTCCTAGTTCGCCTACGTTTATATCACGTGGCTCTATCGAGGGAGGGTGTCGTGGGCTGAGCCTTGCACTCACACCGTGTTAAGTTAGCATGGGTTCATTAGAAGCTTAAACGCCATTTTTGCTTTCCTGCTCTGCTTTGCACATGACACGCAATTTTGATATTGTTTAGAGAAGGCTGAGTATTTTGTTTCACATGAGAATAATTTGTCATGCTACATTTCTAGACTGCCTCACTAGTTTAGTGTGTATAGTGAGAGCATGGAACATCAAGGTTATCTTGGATACTGTGTCTGTTATTTGGTATGATCCTCCCACTTTCGACCTATAACACATATGCAGGTGTGGCCACGTCTGGTCTGCAATGTTTTCATTCCTTTCCCTTTCTCCTTATAGCGTCTAAATCCACATTGTTGGGACCCTACGTGCATGGTCCTTGATTACCTGCACTGTTAATTTTATAATCTTCGCATTGCGTGTTAATTGCAACACTGCAAGGTAAGCTAGACACCCTCGCGCCGAGTGCCGCACTTACTCACAGAGCCGCTCCCGCAGCCTGAAACTTAATGCGCCTTTCTGTTTTCAGCGCCGCTTTCACGGTGGAAAACGATTAGCACTGCCTAATTGTCTCTCTTTACAAAACCTGTACGGACCCCCGAAGAGACTTCCATGCCATTTCACTAACTGGTATGTTGTCCTGTTCTAGCGGTTTTAACTAAGAATTCATGGGCTTTGTTATTTTTAAAACTCGGGGGAACCAACCTTGCGCCCTCCATACCTTTGTTTCTCCGAACCAATTGACAAAAGGGTACTACCACACGGGGATTATAAGTGACCCCCGCCCTCATTCCTAATAAATAATTTTCTGTATCACAGACACGTCTTACCTACTATCCCCATACCCATCTGAATGGAGCACGATCACGTCACGTCACTGTGATTCTTGCAGTCCTTCACGCACGCCACTGCGATTCCGAGTTGTTTTAAATGCTGTTACTTGATGCTTGATTGAGTCACACTCACTGTGCACTTGGCCACACACTGCGATTTCGATGTACAGTTGGCATGCGTCTGAAAAACTGCTCTTAAGTTGTTTGAAATATCCTTTTTCTTCGTCTCTCCCAAACAGGCTTCTTTTACAATCAGGCATGTTTTGTGTATTACAAATGTCCTGATGATGATCCCATGTATCTTATTGAGCAATAGGGATCGAAACGTCGACACCCATGAGTGGTTTCATATTTATAACATTGAGCAATAAGATTGTTTATGTTCCACTCCAGGCGATACTGTGATTGATTTTTTACTTATAAACAGTACCCTGTCTTTGCTCTCGCTCTTTGCCTGATAGACACCCCTTTCACCCTTATGCTATCTTTCTATTTCCCTCTTTTTCTTGTACGACACAGGCTTGTGTCATGTGATTATGAATGTATTACTGAATTGAACATTGCTTCTTTATAAAATAAAATCCTTTCCCGGCTGGGTTTGGAAATTTTATAACAAGTATAGTTTTCCATTGTGTTTCTATACACCATTGGTTTGTTGATTTGGAAATAAGCTAAGAACCGTTTTGTTCACTATAACGTTGTTATACCCATGGTACTTAGCTATCTGTTGGGTCTCCCTTGTTACTTATAAAACTATAGCGCAATCACCAGGATTGCAGGGTTTTTCTCTAAACTCGTTTTACCTCGGCATCGAGGTCGACCTTCCTAGTGTCCCTGTACACACACTTGTACACTTTTGAATTTACCTTTCTTCCTTTGTTCTAGCCCTAGGAGATGTCAGACCATGCCCCGTTGTATTCAATAGACCACATTAAGCACCTATGCACATTACCGTCACTCTTGTCAGAAACTCCCGATGCTCCGACATCTGCAACATCCAGTCTCCCAGAGCAGTTAGAGAAACTGCAAAAAAAGCAAGTTAGATTAAAACTAATGGTATTAATGTTAACTGATTACCTCAAATCCGGAGTAATCCCACTTGGTCTCCAAGTACGTAATATCCCTGGGATCTTCACGGATAATCCCAAATACATTACCAACTTCAGCCACATTGGGACCACATGCTCAAGACAGTGGCTGGCCCTTGGCATCGACATTGCGACAGAAACACTGAAAACCCTTGAGGTTGAGATTGCAGATTTACTTAAAGAAATTAATGACTCTGACCCCACAGCTGAATGTAAGAAATTGCTGGAACAGGTGGAAAAAACAATAGCTGATTACTGTCGTATTGAACAGAACAAAAAAGCTAATAAGGTTAAAAAAGATATCAGAAATTACAGCGCTGAGACCAATTATCCATATTTGAATAAAGAGTTTTATACCAACAGGCCACATTTCAATCCCCAGAATAGACCTTGGGGCCGCTTCAATAAGAGACAGAACATAGTTGGGTTCTCAGACACCTCCGAAGATTCATCTGATAACTCAGATCCAGGAGAGGGAGGAAGCAACCGAGGTAGAGGTCGTGGTGGTGCACAAGGCAATTTTTTAGCCAGAGGCCAACCAGGAACCCCTCAGCGAGGGAGGGCCAAGAAACCCAGAACATGGTTCAACGCCCCTGGGGAACGGAGGACACGCAACAATTTTTATCAGTGGTGATACCCACAACAGAGAATGTGACTGAAACATTGCCTATTTTTAACTTATCTAGTCATGTTCTGCAGCACTCAGAATTGGAAGTTCTGAAAAAAGGACTCTCCTTTGTTCCCACTGTTCGCCCCAATTTCATGGAGTTGCAAACGGAGTTACTACGCTTTTTTAGACTGGTACGGCTGAAAGCATTCTTCCAATTGCACCCTACTCCTGAGGCAAACCGTAACACCCCGTTTGCCCCTCCTTCTACTTTCCTCCCTACGGCGAGTATGATTCCGCCTGAGATCATTACGTTTGAGAAACTCATTCTCAAAGAGCTCGAGTTCTTGGGAAGTAAGAGGATATACATTCCCTACAACATTTCAAAGAATGAGAAGGAGGCAATAGACTCACTTAAAGGCAATACGGACCTAATCATTAAGAGCGCTGATAAGGGCGGAGGCATTGTCCTGCAAAATATTGATGCCTATAAAAGCGAGATTATTCGACAATTGAATAATAGGGAACACTACGTGAGACTAGGCCGGAACCCAACGGCTGAAATTCAAGGCCTGATAAAACAAATTACAGTGGTTGGCAGGGACGAGGGGTTTCTTAGCAAGAAGGAATTCAATTTCCTGAATGTTAAGTGTCCCAGACTCCCAGTCATCTACACACTCCCTAAGGTTCATAAAAACAGTGTTAACCCACCAGGCCGACCGATAGTATCGGCCTGTGGCTCTATTTTGGAACCGTTAGGGTCCTATGTGGACTTTTTTATTAAAGACTTTGTGCCTGAAACATGCTGTTACGTCCGTGACAGCATGGAAATGATCAATCTCGTGGAACATTTCCCCTATGACCCCAACAACCAAACACTTTGCACGCTAGACGTAGAGTCGCTCTACACTAATATCCCTCAGGGAGCGGCTCTACTTGTCATAGAGCGAGTACTAGATTCCAGACCCAGACCACACAGGGTACCGACGTTGTTTGTCTTGCAATTGCTAGAACTCTGTCTTACCAGAAACTTCTTTATTTTTGATGGGACATTCTACCAACAGATTAAGGGATGCTCGATGGGAGCGATTTTTGCTCCTCATCTGGCCATTCTTTATATGGATGCGCTTGAGACAAGCTCAATCCTAGCCGACACAAATCCATTCAGGACCAGCATTGGTATTTGGCGTCGGTACATAGACGATATTTTTCTGATTTGGAATTCAGAGGAAGAAGGCCTTAACTCGTTTTTGCACTGGCTAAACAACAATTGTGACAGTTTGCAGTTTACTCTCTCAAGCCATAAAACAGAGATACCATTCCTGGATCTTTTGATTTATCATGAGGCAGGGGAGCTACTCACTCGACTCTATAGAAAACCAACTGAGCGGAATACATTACTCAGGTACAATAGTAATCACCCTAAAGCCCTGAAGGACTCACTTCCATACTCACAGTTCCTTCGGATTAGAAGGAATTGCTCTGCTAAAGTTGATTACTTTAAAGAGGCAACGATCCTGTGCTCAAAACTCAAATCAAGAGGTTATCCGAACAGGTTAGTGCGTAATGCCTCTAAACGTGCATGGTACTGTCCCAGAGAGGTTCTCCTCCAACCAAAAACTAGGCCCAGTGCAGGCAGGATTGCCTGTGTCACAACCTTTTCCCCAATCTCTGATAAAATTCGGAAAACAATTCTACGACATTGGCCAACCTTAAATGCAGGTCAGCTGGCCTTTGACAAACCCCTGTTTGCTTTCAAGAAAAGCAAAAATATAAAAGACCATTTGGTACAAGCAGCCCTACCTTCGCAGCCTCCGTCAGGTACAATTGAGTCCAGTTGGGGCCTGCCCCCAGTTAGAGGCCATGTAAAATGTGGTCATTGCATTGTTTGTGATTTTACACTTGAGGGGCGCACGTTTAGTCACAATAACATCACGGTTGAATTAAGAGATTTCACAAACTGTAATAGTCACAATCTGATTTATGCGATTCTATGCCCTTGCCCGTTGATGTATGTGGGTCAAACCACCCAAAAGATTAAGACCAGAATAAGTCAGCATCGAAGCCGCATTAGGTGTGGTACTCCTAATGCGCCCCTGGTTGAACATTATGCCAGCATGAAGCACACAGCGGAGGACTTGCAATGGACAGTTCTGAAATCCGTCAAACTACCGCAGAGGGGTGGTAACCTACAACAGTTGTTAAATCGTGAGGAATTGAAATCCATCATTCAATTTAATACTATTCGGACTGGGCTCAATCGGAGTGAGGACTGGACTACGTTGCTCTGATGGAACAGTGAGCAATAAATCAAGATAAGACAGCAATGGACTATGTTGCTTTGATTGAACAGTGTGCAATGAATCAAGATAACACAGTAATGGACTAACCCTCTGGGTCAATGCTTCGCAGTGAATACTCCATGAATAGTCCATGGTTACATGGAAAACTGAAAATGTGACCCCATGTAAGTGTGCTAATTAATGTTTCTTATTAACGATATGTTTCACTTTATCTGAAGTCACCTTGGCACTATTACCATGTTTGCACCCGCACTCCTTGCCCGGTATTTATCCATTACAAAATGGCCCCCGCAATAGACATCTGTCCTCTTAGGCATGGCACCCGCAGTCATGGTCATGTGACCTACTTGGGTTATACTATCCCGGCGCGATCCCCTAGCCCACTGACTTCCATTCGGCATCGACCGAGAAGCCACGTGAAGACGAGTCCTCATCGGGACTGAGTAAGTAGTTGCTGCGCGTCCAAGCTGTTTAGTTATGACCCACCCGCGGTCTGCAATGTTTTCATTCCTTTCCCTTTCTCCTTATAGCGTCTAAATCCACATTGTTGGGACCCTACGTGCATGGTCCTTGATTACCTGCACTGTTAATTTTATAATCTTCGCATTGCGTGTTAATTGCAACACTGCAAGGTAAGCTAGACACCCTCGCGCCGAGTGCCGCACTTACTCACAGAGCCGCTCCCGCAGCCTGAAACTTAATGCGCCTTTCTGTTTTCAGCGCCGCTTTCACGGTGGAAAACGATTAGCACTGCCTAATTGTCTCTCTTTACAAAACCTGTACGGACCCCCGAAGAGACTTCCATGCCATTTCACTAACTGGTATGTTGTCCTGTTCTAGCGGTTTTAACTAAGAATTCATGGGCTTTGTTATTTTTAAAACTCGGGGGAACCAACCTTGCGCCCTCCATACCTTTGTTTCTCCGAACCAATTGACAAAAGGGTACTACCACACGGGGATTATAAGTGACCCCCGCCCTCATTCCTAATAAATAATTTTCTGTATCACAGACACGTCTTACCTACTATCCCCATACCCATCTGAATGGAGCACGATCACGTCACGTCACTGTGATTCTTGCAGTCCTTCACGCACGCCACTGCGATTCCGAGTTGTTTTAAATGCTGTTACTTGATGCTTGATTGAGTCACACTCACTGTGCACTTGGCCACACACTGCGATTTCGATGTACAGTTGGCATGCGTCTGAAAAACTGCTCTTAAGTTGTTTGAAATATCCTTTTTCTTCGTCTCTCCCAAACAGGCTTCTTTTACAATCAGGCATGTTTTGTGTATTACAAATGTCCTGATGATGATCCCATGTATCTTATTGAGCAATAGGGATCGAAACGTCGACACCCATGAGTGGTTTCATATTTATAACATTGAGCAATAAGATTGTTTATGTTCCACTCCAGGCGATACTGTGATTGATTTTTTACTTATAAACAGTACCCTGTCTTTGCTCTCGCTCTTTGCCTGATAGACACCCCTTTCACCCTTATGCTATCTTTCTATTTCCCTCTTTTTCTTGTACGACACAGGCTTGTGTCATGTGATTATGAATGTATTACTGAATTGAACATTGCTTCTTTATAAAATAAAATCCTTTCCCGGCTGGGTTTGGAAATTTTATAACAAGTATAGTTTTCCATTGTGTTTCTATACAGCATTGGTTTGTTGATTTGGAAATAAGCTAAGAACCGTTTTGTTCACTATCACGTCTGATACTGGCACCTCTAATAATGCATTGTGGAGGCATAACTAGACACAGTTGGAGAACATTGGTATCCTGACAGTTTGTGCAGAACTCAATGTGATCCACTACTGCTGAGTACCAGAGGTATGGGACCGTCCATGTAATCCTATGAGACCTTCTGTAGTTATAAACTAACCTGGTAGGTAGGGAGGGTGAAATGTAGGTATATTTTAAACCTGTTTCCCGTTAGCAATATAAGATGCTTTCTCACTTTGTATTTTATGGAATAGTAACAATGCTGACAACCTTGTTTCTGATAATATGTTTGGTTGTGTTATCTAAGGTACTGTGCATGATATTACGGCTTAGAAATAAACATTTCACACTTGCACGTGCCTTTATTTACTCCTTGTTTTGGACTGGTGTAAGATTATAACGAAAGAGTGCTCTTTTTAGCTACCTTACTTGAGGTAATCTAAGTCGCATGTTCTGGGTTGACTAGTCATTGGTGTTTTTGCTATAGGACGTAGAACAAATGAGTCACTGATTGCTAGTCTGGTAGGGGGTTTGGGTACTAAGGTGGGTTTTGGTACACCGTAATTCACAGAGGTCCTAAGTCTTTATGCACAGTTCTGTGTAGGAGCAGAATTCCTGCAACAGTAGTTACAACAAAAAGGCTCGATAAAGGGCCTTGAGTTTGAATCAGAATATGAAATTGAAGAATAATTGATAACCCCACCCAAGAAAGGGAGCAAGTATGCAAATTTACAATGTCTTCGGCTGGGGTACTTGGTACAATAAAAATGTTTGATAAAGGCCTGCACTTTGAATAGGTATATGAAATAGAAGAATAGTTGATAATCACAGCTAATGTATGCAGCAAGGAGTTGTGTGTATGTGTGGATGATGTGTTGATTGAGTGGAAGGTAAAAAAGGTGAAAAATAAGAAAGGTTGGAGACACGCATACTACCCACTACCTTCTCAGTGAAGAGAATATTTGGATTTCCAGCTCATTATACAGATAGGGTGTTGAATTCCGCAGTGGGAGCAAGAGAAAGGAGTAGCACATCTAAGGAAGCAAGCTAGTGCATAAAGTACACATAGTGTGCGGTAGTAAGGACGAAAGAAAGGACGGGAGTGTGGAAATTATCCACTGCTATTGGTGGGTAGTAGTCACGAAGAAGGCTGAATAAAGGGCCTTGACTTTGAATTTGAATTCAAGAAGAATAATAGATAAGCCCAGCCAAGAAAGGCAGTAAGTAGGTGTGTGTATTTGTGGATGATGTGTTGATTGAGCGTAAAATGAATAAGGTGAAAAAAAAGTGAGGCTGCAGAGATGCAAACTTTCCATTTCTTTGTAAGGGAAGTGGGTGTTTAGTTTTTCAGTGCATATATATATATATATATACTAGCAGCACGTCCCGACGTTGTCCAGGGATGAATGTGTGTGTGATTCACGCTGGTAGTTTGAGTGCTTTGAAGACCCGCCTGAGCCCCGGACTAAATTTCAATCGTGAAGTGGCTTTTATCTTGTGGTACGCTGCCTACCTTGAATCTCCGCCGGAGCCGTTGTAGCGTGAATGGCACGCTGAGTGAAGGGCGCGCTTGTGCTCCCCTTTTATTTTTTTTGTGCAGCCCCCTCTGACAAAGCTGATGGCCAGAAAGGAGTAAAGGTTTGTATTTGTTTTCAATTTGCAATGCAGTATGGCAAGGTCCGTGAATGCGGCGCACGTTGGTGTTTGGAGACGGCCATGTCAGAAGTCAGCAGAACCCAAGGTGGAGCGTGAATGTGCGTGCACATTGCTTGTGAAAGCTGCGCCCCTTTTTTTTATTTTTTGTCCAGCCCCCTCTGACAACGCTTACGCCCACAAAGGTTGCGCCGCACTATATATGAGTAATGCCGCCTGAATGTCAATAGGCGTGAATGCGGCGCACCTTGGTGTTTGGAGACGGTGGTGTGATAACTGAGCACAACGCCAAGGTGGAGCGTGAATGGTCATTCACATTGCTTGTGAAAACCGCGCTACTGAACTCCACGGCAATTATTATTTTTTTTATTTGGTCCACGCCCCTCTGACAATGCTGCACGCCCACAAAGGACTAATGTGAAGTGTACTTTGACACACCCACGCCAACTTTTTATTTGTGCCACGCCCCCCTGACAACGCTGCACGCCCACAAAGGAATAAAGTGAAGTGTACTTTGACACGCCCACACCAACGCCCACAAGGGACTACTTTACCCCTAAGGTTCTTTGACCTTTGTAATGTATATGGTGGGCAGCTTTTTTGCCTATGTCCATCTGCTGCAACTCCCCTTTACAATGCTGTATTGGGTGTTGTGATTGGTGCTGTACTTCTTGAGCTTAACCGCCTCAAAGGTTTCAGCTCTCTCTTTATAATAGTAGTATTGATATATTCACTGAAAAATAAATTGGTTTTAGGTATCTTATAGTTAGGAATTAGTATTTAAAAACCTTGCAAATTCACTGAAAAAAACAAAGGTTTTAGCCTTGTTATAGTTAGGATTTAGCATTTAAAAAACCTTAGAAATTCACTGAAAAAACCATAAGTTTCACACATGTTATAGTTAGGAATTAGCATTTAAAAATCTTTTGAAATTGACTGAAAAAACCATAGGTTTCAGGCACCTTATAGTTAGGAATTAGCATTAAAAAAACCTTAGAAATTCACTGAAAAAAACATAGGTTCCACACGTTATAGTAAGCTGGGCATTTCACTCATACAAAACCTTTGAAATTCCTCCGTTATAGTTAGTTCAGCTAACTATAACTCGCGCGCCCGCAATGCACTGCTGATGACGTCACATATTACATCACACATGACATGGTCAGTGACATCACTCATGATATCACTGATGACATCTCAAATGACATCACTGATCACAACATCCTTGTGAAAGAGTGGCAGACCTCCTCTCACCCTAATATAACCTTTGATACACACATTCCAAAATAGAAACTATAATTTTTTTTTTAAATGGAGATACCAATACCAGTTACAACAACATATGAGGTAATTCCAACATCTACATACACATCCACTCATTCACCAACAGTTCTATATAGTCACTCATACATGTACTCACTCATCATATGTACTCATACTCCTATACATCTTATTACACACCGATACTCATCCATAGAGTTACTCACACACATACTCACGCATGCAAATAAACTATCAAACATCCATTTATTTGCATATACAGCTATACACACACCACTATACTTACTTTTACAGAAACGTACACATACTTACTCTCTTAAACAATCACTTATAGAAACACATACTTATTTATACAGGAACCCCTACATTCTCTCACTCTCACATATACTCACTTATATACATCAATACTCACATATACTAGTTTAAAACATATGTAGTTACTCATAAAGATACTATTGAGACAGTCATTCACTCACTAACACACCCATACACACACTCATCCACCCATACAGTCCTGCACACATGCTGTCTTCAAAACACATACACACAGTGAGTCAGTCATTCATGCATCTGTGCGCTAAGTAATACCCCCCCACCAAACCATACAGACACTCATTCTGATACTCACAAAAACAACTAATAACCCAGTCGAATTTACTTTATTCGGTTGATGTGCAAACTATAAAAGAATACTAAAACCATACAATTTCAATAGAGATTTAAAAACCCTAATTTACATATAAATATACTTAAAAAGTATCCAAATATTTACATTCATAAAACAATAAAAAAAAATTGGGTAAATTACATCAGGACACACCAATTAATTGCAATAAACACAATTTGGCCTTAATTAATCCTTAGGATTCTTACAGCTGCAGACAAAAAATTTGCGATATTAAACATTTCAAATACATTTGACAATAGCTGCAGGTAGAGTAGGGCTGGCCTAACTTGTACAAAACACTTTTTTGCTAAAATTGGGAAAATAAATCGTTTCCGAATACCACTAAGGTGCTCACAAAAAAACATAAAGTGCATAATATCCTGCCCAGAGAAATTGTCACATGTGCAGGCCCCAAGATCTTCAACCCTCTCCCATCCTGGTACATCACCAAGGAGAAAATGAAATTGATCTAGTCTAAATCTAGTCAACAGGAATCAGTGATTGGGGTTTGTGACAATATGCAGATATGGTTCCAGGGACAGGGTGGTCTTTCGCAGTTGATGAGCCCTTACTGTTGGTTTTACTAATTCCCTCTCCTCTCTCGCCATGGTTGTTATTTGCCGATACATTTCTTTGGTCCATTTTGTGTCCCCCTCGTCAACCTATCTGGTGAGTTATATATTTCTGGTCTCCCCAGCTTCACTGATAGATTATGGACATAATTAAGCCAGGGAATGCTACGTCCTTGATCAAGTGCCATACAGTCTTTCATAATTTCGTGATTTAGCACCAGCTCTGGGTTTAACCAGGTTGCTATCCACTTTAACAATGGTGCCACAGCAGTCTTCTACAAAATCTATGTCGCATTCTTGATGGGCAATGTAACTGGCTGTTGATTGCGGGACAGATAGGACTTTCTTAAGCAGCTTGTCTTCGACCTTCTGAATGGACTTCACATTCCTAATGCCCCACAAATCAGCCCCGTACATTGCAAGAGATACACATTTGGCTCTGTATATCTGGAAAAGGGCCTTTATTGGTCTGGCTCCAAGTTTGCGAGCGAAGCCTAAAATGCCCCCTGTGGCTCTTATCAGAACATTCTTTTTTGCTAAAATTTGGGCTCCCCAGGAGCCTTGATCATCAAATAGGACCCCCAAGTATGGGAAGGTGGATACCCTGGTTAATGTGTTACCCTTGAAGGAATCAAATTTATTTTAACGTGTCACACTTACCAATAACCCATAACACATTAAGGTTAATAATAATTCAGTCGGCAATGGAGAAGGTTCAATCATTTATTCTTCAAATACAAGCCCTGACAGGGGAGCCTCAGTCTACACGACCCTCGGAGGTGCGCAGAGGAGAATGATTACATATTAAGTACAAAGCATATATACGTTTCATGCGTTAAAGATGACACCCTACAACGAAAAACACAGTTTGTCAGTAAGCCAAGAGGAATACCCATAAAAGGCACAATTGATTGGTAGCAACCTAGGCCTAAGCTATTCCGGGGGCAGGTCAGTAGGGCACCTCCCCGTCTATCTGGAGCCTGGGAGGACGGGAACGGGATCTGCTAGAATGTGCGCATCCCACTAGAAAGGCAGGTGCGACCTTGAGTCTCCCTCGAGCTAACAGTTAGCAACAATTGAAAATGGTTTAGCTGACACCATGGTTTCGAACAGAGAGCATAATCACGTGATTTCAAGGAAACAGCACTTGCACAAGAAGAAACGAAACAAAATGGCTCTTGCTATATCAATAGGACTAACCAAGTCAAAAGTGAATCATAGGTTACTACATGATTATAGTGCATTCTAACTACATGATTATATAATTACGAGGTTATATTGGACATATGAGGCCAATAATGTGTATTATCAAAAATTCGATCCCAACACCCTCACAATGAAGAGTTTTTATCCTAGTAGTTCCATATCCAATCGCCATTACATGAGATTTAGAAAAATTTACAGTAAGGTCCTATGATCTGATGAAGGCCGCAAAGGAGTTTAAGAGTAGTTGGAGTCCCACCGCAGTTCTGGCTAGCAAAGCGGCATCATCTGCATAGAGGAGTGCCGGAATCATTCATTCACCAGCACGGGGAATGTCTTTACATGAGGCACACAAAGTGGAATCCAAATTGTTAATGGATAAGGTGAAAGCAAAGGTGCCAGAATGCACCCCTGCCGAACTCCATTTACAACAGGAATTCCTTCAGTACAGTTGCTCCCCTGATCGTACCTCACGGTGGCAGATAAGTCTCTATCTAAATCACCTAGGAAATAGACAATATTTTCGTCAATTCCTAGGGTAAGGAGCATGGGCCACAGTTTGGACCTGTTCACACGGTCAAAGGCCGAGGACAGGTCCATAAAAGCCAAGTAGAGCGCACCCTTCTTGGCAACTGTGTATTTCCCAATTAATAATTGCAAATTTAAACATTGGTCTATTGTGCCCATCCCCTTTCTTAAACCGTACTGCAGTGCTGAGAGTGTACCCGTCCCCTCCAACCAATCAGTTAATTTACTTAACACCACCTTTCCCAGAACCTTGACTGAGGAATCGATAAGGGATATTGGGCGGTAACAACTGGGGTCCCCTCTATTACCTTTTTTAAAGATAGGTACTATGACAGATTTTGCCCAAGTGTTAGGCAGGCCCAGATGACAGGCATTGACAAAGACATTCTACAAAATCCTTGACCATATCTTAATCTCGGATTTGAAAAGGTCAGCAGGCACTCCGTCCGGCCCTGGGGCCTTATTGCTCGTCATTAATAGTATAGCCTTAGTTACCTCAGCCTCCGTGAAGGATAGGGCATATTCATCAATATGAAAGTCCAGGTTAGTACGGGAATCATCCCCATCATAAACTTGTTTAAAATGGTTGTACCAGACCTGTTCCTGGATGCCACAGTCAAGTTCACTATTGTGAGAATCCTGGAAAAAGGGCCTATTTATCACAGCCCAAAATTTGGTGCTATTTTTAATCACGTCAATAGATAGCAGCTCATTCCAGGCCTCCTCCCTAATTTCCTTCTTCCGGGTATTTAAGGCCACTTTATATGTTTTCCTTAAGCTGGGATAACTGGTTTATCCGGTGGGATGGATTTCAGTGCGACCAATAATTTCCGGTGGGCTACGGAACAATTATGGTCGAACCATCTCTCCCCAACCTTTTCACGATCTTTACCTGACGATTTGAGATCCCTGTCAATTTGGGTACAGATTTTAGTAAAAGCCATCAAGACCTCCTCTTCCCTCATGCCCTCTGTTATACAGATAGACATTTCGGGACCGACAGGGGCTACCAAGTTGTCATGACAGTCATGAGCAACCACCCGACACCATTTAAGTCGGCGGGCTTGATCAGTGGACCGTATGTCTAAGTTACCCATTGTCTTGTTTTTTTTCTCCTTTTCCTTTAAATCGTCTGCCAGGGACAGGGTAACAGGATTATGGTCACTAAAATTGGACCAGGAAACACTGTACCCGCTTACCCTTTCAGACAGTGAAATACTCGCAAAAATATAATCTATGGTGGGCCCAGGTCCTCTGCCCTTAAAAGTGGGGATATCCCCTTCATCAAACTTTCGCTATATCAGATTATTTTCAACCAGTAATTCCTCCAGATAAGATCCCTGTGGTGAATGCTCAAAGTGTGAATTCTCTTGGTCGGTTGGCACCAAGGTATCCCAAACAAAACAATTACCTTTACAGCAGTGAACATTAAAATCACCCAGCACAAAAACCAAATAGGAATTTACAGTTTTTTTTACTATATAGTTCCAAAAAATTATGTAGACTGACTAAGTGTTTATTATAAAAAACTCTGTCAAAAGAATTATAAAAGTTAACAATGAGCCAAATGCCAGCATCCTTGGTTTGAATTTGGACTGCCAGACAATAAGGCGAGTCAGTTTCCACTTTCGTATAAGTGCCCTTGATTTTAAGAGAAATTAAGGTCAACAGCCCTTCCTTGGCCCTCCCCATTGAGGATGCAACTGCGGGTGACCCGAATGCCGTGTAACCGTCCAAACAGAAGGTATTTTTTGAGTCCCAGGTCTCCTGTAGCCCAATAATGTCACACCCTGTAAGGCAGTCCCTCCAGATGATGTTTTCTGCCTTATTACTTAGCCCAGCAATGTTCCAACTTAGTAGCCTTGTTCCTACTTCGATCGTTGTCATTGGGACACTTATTACAGGGGGCTCTGTTTTTACGTCTATCCTACTGGGTATGGTGATGCCTACTGGCGCTAGGGGACTCAGTCAATCTATCTCCTCAAGGCTGGTAAATGACTCAAATCTATTTTGTGTTGGTATTAAGAATTCATTTGGGCCCTGGGTTTGTGCCCTGCTAATCTGTCCTATCCCGCTTCTTTCCAATGGGGCTGTGTTACGATAAAAGAACCCTAAGGGTACAATGTTAATGCCTACACCCCTTATGTTCCTTGTCCCTACCCTCTCAAAAATTAATTTAACAAGTTGCGAGGAGCCGAAATTAAGCACCACGCAGTCCCCTCTGCTTGATTTCGTAGAATCCCCAATCCAAGGAATTCTTCGAGTCATTTTAAAGTCTCTGAAGAGACAACTGCCCAACCCAGTTGATTTATCAAGGAAATGGAGGACCTTATTTCTAAGGGAGGACCAATGTTCCTCCGTGCCTTGCTGCAGAGGGGGGACATTCGTTAAAATGATGGTAAGCGGATTAGCCTCAGGTGGTAGGTTGAACTGGTTAACTTGGTTTGGTCGATGGTTAACTCTTTGTAACGGGCCATGAGCAGCACCCATGTTTGGATCTGGGGGACAGCTTTTATTTACCTGAGCAATATCCGTGGTACATTTCTCAATGTTAGGGGTTTGGCTATTACCATTTTGCCCTATAGAAGACCCCCAACATGGTGTATTCTGTCCCCTGGCTACATCCCTAGTCCTTTCAACTAACCCTGTTGGCCCTTCTCCCTCTGGGGTGCCCTGCTTTGACATTAAATGGGTCTCAATCTTACACAACCTACAGTCTATGTACTCAAGTTTTATGAGGTTAGGTGTAAGCATAGACTGTAGTTTATCTTCTAGTTTCAATATAATGCAATTTTCTATATCAAGTTGAACCTGCATAGAGGAATACTCTGGACTAGCATTACATTGCTTATTTGCACCAGGAGTGACAATGTTTTGTGAGCGACCCTTCCTCCCTTGGGTATTTTTAGTTTTGAGTACCTTGCTTGCCTGCTGTATAGTGAGTGGGATACTACCTGCCTTCCTTTTCTTTGATGATGTGCTGGTACCGATGACAGCCCCTCCATTCCCTACTTGGGCTATACGTTGTTGACGAGTGGGAGGTTTTATGGGGGTTGGCTGAATGGAGGATAAATTTACCTCAATAGGGGGTGAATCCTCCAAAGCTCCGGATACTTGGGATAGGAAATGAACTTGTGCTTCATGAGTGATTTGAGTCCCTCTTTTTTCCGTAGTGTTTACTACAGTGTTCAACCCCTGCTGTGAAGATTCCATGTGGGGCTGGTTAAAATCTAAACACCGCCTTTTTTGAGTTTTCTCAATCTCCTGGCGTAATTCGGTTTCAGGGTTTCCCTTTTCTTGGTTATTGTCGACAGATAAGACAGAAAATAGTCTTATATGTCAAGTTCTAAGTCACATAGATATGAGGCACCCACAACGGATAACAAATTTACAAAAGAACTACTAAATACACTTGTTCTTATTCCATGCAGCTGTCTTATTTCAAGATGATAAGAGGTAATTGAATACTAGAGTCATATTAAAGACTCAATTAATTAATTAATTGTTCAATTAAAATATTCTTTTTATCTTTTACTTAGATTGTTTTAACCTGTATAAAGCATAGTCCTGAAGAAGGTGTTCAAGCCAGTTCACCGAAACGCCGCGTCGACAATTCTTGTGCTTTTCTGCTTTTGTTTTTAATCGCATTGCATTTCACATTTTTATATATAAAGATGTTGTTTTTAAAGAAATTGTAAAAATTGTATAATTTGTGTTTGCCGAATATAACTCAACTAAATAAATGTATGAATTTTAATATGACTCTAGTATTCAATTACCTCTTATCATCTTGAAATAAGACAGCTGCATGGAATAAGAACAAGTGTATTTAGTAGTTCTTTTGTAAATTTGTTATCCGTTGTGGGTGCCTCATATCTATGTGACTTAGAACTTGACATATAAGACTATTTTCTGTCTTATCTGTCGACAATAACCAAGAAAAGGGAAACCCTTGTTTTTTCTATATGAGACCCATTCCCTTTTCATCGAAGGGTGCCTCCTTAAATCTTTATACCGTAATTCGGTACAGCCCTTAAAACAGGTCCCACCCAGAAACAAAATAAAAGTCTTGCTTACTGATCCCAGTGTCTTTTCTTTTTAGAGTTCCTTTTTTCTTATAGTGAGAAGGCCCAAATGAAAGAGGCGCGGCCCAGCCCAGCCTCTTCCAGTCGCTGACGGGCGCGGACGGGCCCGCCCTTGGCCCGGGCATGCCGGCGCGCGTCCCGCACTGCGGTGGCGCTTTGGCTGTTTTATGCACCTCCAGGTGCGTGTGACCAGGCTGATTGGTGCTAGGGATGATGGGAGATTTAGTCTCCTAGCGCTGTGTCCCGGAAATGGCAGCTCTCTGCAGCACTCGGGACGACTTCTCGAGTGCGGCTGACCCCCAAGGAAACCAGGACTCTCCCCAGTAGCGGCGACAGGTAAGGGAACTTAGCAGAGTTCCAAGCAGGTATCAAGTAACAGGGGCTCCTAATAACACGCAATGCAATAGTCACACAAGCATCACATAAAATAATGATGTGTTGTCTGTCCTTTTGGAGAAAATTATTAACGACTACAACTCCCATAATGCAATGGGGTTGTTTTTAACAGGAAGTACTTCAATAGATGTTGAAAGTAGTGTCTCCCTACCGTGACCAAGGCCGTAAGGCCGAAACGCGTCGGTTGACAGACTGGCTCTGTTTACAAAATAAAAACTTGGAACTCAGAAGGATTGTTGTGTGCGACTAAACTTTGTTGTAAAAAAAATAATATATATATATATATATATATATATATATATATATAAAAATTATGGACACATATACACAATATACACACACATGAATAATGGAAAGTTTTATGGTGATTGGTCAAGTAGGGTGCACAGAAAAAAGGGGGTTCCAAAACAGGTTTTGACCACTGGTTCAATTTGGCAGCATTAGACATTATGGTGCTCAGATGTTCCTTTTGCATACTACAGTTAATTAGGGTATTTGTTTAAGTTCTAGGGTTTTTTTACTTTGTGAGATATTTTCAGAGAAATTTTGCTATATTTCACTGTATTTCGCTGAAGTACTGCTTTACATAACGATGACGAGTCATTAGGTGATTGGCTAATGACTGCCTTTACAAAAGTTAAAGGAAGCCATGTTATTTTTAGGTGCAGATTGGCTGTGTTCTGCGCTACACCTTCAGATCTAAGTAAATATTAGCTTCTATATTTCTCCCCCACCTATTACCACTTTACTAAAGTGGTAATAAGTAGGGAAAAATATTTATAAGTTTGTATATATTTTTTTTAAAACTACAGAATACCGTGGTACCAGAAATAATTTTAAAACATCAAAAATTTAAATATACTATAATACACAATATTTTACGAATAGAGTGTATTAAAGTGTGTTATCTATTTTTAACATATTTAAATATATACAAAAAGGTCTACGGGGTGGCACAGTAATACCTACAAATTAGCAACTTATAAAAATGTGCAGTTCTTCCTAGACTGCTGTATAAATATATAGAAAATTATAAATACATTTCTCTATCTATTAACACTTTAGCACAGTGGTAAGAGCAAAAATGAAAGCTACTAATTACCTATATTTAAGACCCCAACCTACAATGCAGTGAAACACAGACCACAGAATGCTCCAAATATGTGATTAAATCTATGTCTGCCTTTTATCCTTTACCAATCACATACTGACTTTTTCCCACATGTGCTATGGTATACTATGAACATAGTGCGGTATACCATGCCACTATATGTAAATGTGTTTTTTAAACTTATAACTTTAACACTACCTACACTGTTCACACATACTATAAATAATTGCCATTTACTCCTTATAATGTATATTGTTGCCACATTAAACCTTCATCTGCTTGCACATTTTCAAGCTATGTCTGTTTCAATTAGCACACTACATTCTATGCCACTTCATTCTATGCTGTCCCACACCACTCTACGCTATTACACTCTACAACCACTCCACTCTACATCACTCCACTATATGCCACAAAACTCTACACTAATCCACTGTACGCCAATCCACTCTACTCCCGTAATTCTACATGACTTCACTCTACACCACTCTATGCTATTATATTTTACACTTCTCCATTCTATGACACTCCAATCTACATCATTCCAGTGTACGCCCCTCGACAGTACACTACTCCACTGTATGCTGTTCTTCTGTACTCAACTCCACGCTACGACACTACACTCTATGCTGTTGTGCTTTATGCCACTTCACTGTACAGCTCTACACTGTACGCTATGGCACTGTATGGCTCTCCACCCACACCGTGGCACTGTATCGCTCTCCACTCTATGTCATTTCATGGCATGCCACTACACTTGACGCGACCCCACTCTATGACAATCCAGTGCACGCTATTACAGTGTACAACACAACATTCTACGCTACTCCATTCTATGCCACTCCCCCCTACATCTCTACACTCAACGCTACTACACTCTAAGCTATTCCACTCTAAAACACTGAACTCTGTGCTAATCCACTATATGCCACGCTAACTCTACTCCACTTCTCTGTACGCTACCAGACTTAATATTATTCCACTTTAAACTACTCCCCTGTACACTAGTCCACTATATGCCACTCTACTGTATACCGCTCCACTTTGCGTCACTGCACTCTATGCAGCTCCACTGTACAATATGACATTATATATACTACGCTGTACAACACTCATCTACACCACTCCATTGTACTCTATTCTAATTAGCGCCACACTACTGAATGCCACTCCACTCTACAACACTTCACTCTATGCTACTCCACTCCACTCCACCACACAACACTCCAATGTGCCGCACTACCCTGTAAAACACTACACTGTACTATATTCCACTCCTCTGTACAACACTTTCTCTATGACAGTACGCTTTACAACACTCTCCCCCACTCTACTGTACCACATTCCACTTACTGACACTACACTCAATGACAGTAAACTGTACGATATAAACTTTTATTATTAAAAAAAATAAAAAACATTGAAATTCAATGAGCAAAACAAAGCTTAGGGAAAAATGATATGAAAAACGTTATTCTTTCTATAAAAACCCAACGTAAACAGGACAAACATTTAGAAATTCTCAATTTATAATTATAACATAAATTTATAATATACACCTCACTTTCAAATTATTATAAGTTGCATACCTACGTATCCAGTGTGGTCACCTCACTCGCCACACTGGTTATACTTCTCCAAATGACATCACTTCTACCATGTGAAATCATAGCATTTATAACAACACTTATAGCATCACAAACAACATATTTGTGATAACACAATGCATGGCTATGTGCGAGTATAGTGAATGTAGTGTCTCGAATGAGGTGACAACACTGGATATATTTATATGCACACATGCACACACACACACATACACATACACACATGACAAATACAATGAATGTGTTATTTTTTTCTTTTTACGAAGTTACATGCTATATGTGGATTCCAGACAATCATGACACCCACAGCATTATTGATACTATAAATTTACAGGGATCTGGTTAGGGAAAGGTCACCTATATTAATCTCGAATTTGAGTATCCACTTATGGCCCTCAACACTTGTAGGGGGTGGCAGCCACAAATGAACGCATCATGCAGACCCCTGACGCGCTCTCTTCTAACACTTAATCAGCGTCCTTCTTGTTAACTCATTTCTCCTGGGGCTATTCGAGGGGACTCCAGCTGTCTGTATGCACACCTACATTCTGTTAGAATAAATAAGCTGGGGTGGGGCTGGATACCGTGCCCCCGAGGCAGTCAATGGGACCCTATTCTCCTTCAATAGTCCCCGTTCCCTGAACTGAACTCTGATTACTCCGAAGGGCCGTCTGGTTTAGATGTTCCCTTGACGTGTTTTATTGAACGGCCTATTCAGAGCTGTGTGTGTGCGATGCTGGAGGTAGACACAACAGGGGCTCGACACGATAGCGAGCCCAAGGCTAGGGGAGGAAGGCTGTCTTAGGAGGGGGGACCAGTGGAGAAGACAAACAGAAAACAAGCGCTCTGTCAAGTACAGCTATTAAAATAGTGTCATTTGAGCGCAAGGGTCACTCACAGATTCACGAGACCTTACAGTCCTGCTAGAGATATGAATTGAAGAAAATAGTTTAAAAGAATAGTGTTCCATTTTCCATTCTGGAAAAAATGCTAGCTTTCAAAAACCAAGGCCTTATACCTAAAATCCATTTTGTGTTGATAAAATAATGATAAAATTACAAAGTTTGTTAACTTTTAAATCACACCGGATATTACGTGCTAGCCGTTCGATAGACACGGAATTAAATCATCTGTAGTTACGCAAGTATGTCAACAGTTTTCAACAGAATCTTTGTCCAACAGCACTGGCCTGGGAAGGGGAGCGGGAGGAATGCATCACGTGTTTGCAAGACCAGTGAAGTAGGTGGCCAACACCCCCGCAGGGAGAAGTGACGGCTACTGGTCTTTCTTAAGGTAACCCAAATGTTTGCATAGCACAGTTTTATTGCAGTTTTATTGAAGGCCCAGCAGTATTTTGTTCTCATAAACCGACATGCACAAGGGAGACTGGGCATTCAGAGGCAGGCTGGCCAGATTTGAAAAAATAAAAGTCAGAAGAGGCTACTGAATTTGCTGGGACTAAGCACATAGTACTACAACGACAGCACTCCAGAAACATACAAGGAATATAATAACATGGATATACGAACACCTCACTTTTAAGCCTAACAACTTGATACCGGCTACACAAGTGACAAATTCAGTTGAATTGATTTATACTTAATAGCGTGTGATCAGTGACCTGCACAAGGCACTCTCTGCTAGCAATGAAGATCCCCCATCTAACCTGAACGACAGAATGCTGGAAAAAAACGAGCTAGGTTTTAATTACTTTGTGGAATGTAAAATTATCTGTAGGAGCCCTTAACTAGGCAGAGTTTCAGTATTTTGCTGTGAGATAAAACCTAATATCTATCCTAACCAAAGTAAAAGTATTACTGCAGTCAAGGTTTGCACATTCTGAAACTGTGTTCGTAATATTTGAACAGAAAACGATATAAAGCAATTTTAAAAGTCTCCCTGTGAGAGTTGGGTTCAGTGAGGATGCCTTCTTGGTAATCAGCAGGCAGAGCCCTTATGCTCACTGGAAAATGTCTTGATCTGACATAATTAGCCCTGGAGTCAGAGTTCTATGCCACTGGCGTTCAGAATTTCATTACACCGGTGTTTAATGAGATGCAGTTCCCAATTGTGCCATTGTGTCTGGGACTGAGAGCAAAATTGTTGGAGGGGAGCGGTGTGGCCCAGAGCACTGGCGAGCCAGTCATTAAAAATGTCAATGGCCTCGGGAGGATCAAATGGAGGATGGAGAGGGATACGATTGAAAGAGAGGATGTTGGGATTGATTTTACCCAATATGTTCTAAATACTGGCACGGGAGCTGGAGATATGGTGCAGACTGGATCAGGTTGGATTCAGACAGCCCATTGCACAAATGGAGCTCCCAAACCTCAAACCTTCTTCTTACCCTCATTAAAATGAGCGAAAAACACAAATAATTCTATTTTATGGAGATTTGAAATGAAATGAATCTATCAGTCCAACAAGCAACATAACCTTAAAATGTTGTCTGTCAAAGGGCAGCTGTCTAACCAAAATAAATTCAATGCATTTTTTCAGGTATGTTCTCCACAAGTCATCACCTGCCTTTAGCATTGTAAAGCTTCAAGAGACAGAGATACGTGTGTGGCACATGATGCACTGTGGTACTATCCTTGAGTGATATCATTTTGAGAAAAAAAGAGTTCTTACAATGGAACAGCATGAGCTCATGGTTGACTTCGGGGCAGTGTATTCTGCATAATAGACCGTGCAATCCCTGGTTGCGCCTGGTTCACCATTTGAAAGATGCACTGTAGCGCAAACAGGGAATGTGCGCCGTATATATACCATGAGTTTTAATGTGTCCAGTGGAGACGCCTCCCGGTAAGCCAAGATGGTGCTTTCTGGGACTTGCAGACCGACGATGTGGGCTGCCACGACGAATCACGTAATTTGACACAGCTGGGCTCCCACCAATCGGGAGCACGATTGTTAAGTTTAAAGGCAGACCGATGCAGGACATTGGTGACTATGGCATATGATTAAGGCAATCCGCCGAAAAGTGTCATGCCGACCCTGCTTTCAATAAACAACAGCTTCCTGGTATTCCTGCTGTGTACCCCTGGTTTCTAGTAGGTGCAGTAATCGTTTGGTGTGTGTGTGTATATATATATAGATATATATATATATGAACCCATATTCTCCCAAGCTTTGAACACGCTACACCAAGGGGGTCCGTTCAACATGAACTTTATTTGGCAACTGCTTTCTCAATCTGAATTTACAATCTTCCTGACGCGTTTCAGGGCACCGCTCCTTAATCATAGGAAAGGGAGCTACCAGGTCACGAGATGTGCTGCGGCATTCTGGGAGTTGTAGTGCCGTAATTAGTATTTTGCCCTCCAGTGGGGTTTGTGTATCTGGCCTCGTTAATCCGCTCCTTTAAAACAATGTTTATAACCCTCCAGTGGGTTTCAGAATAGAGAAACAGTCAAATTTGCGCCAGGACCTCCTCGCTGCAATCAGGCTCGAATCTGGTTCCAAACCGGCAGTCCCGCATCTTCGGTAGTCGGGCAGTGCAATCTTCCACGGCCGGAGCTGCCGCGTTGAAATATGAACCCATATTCTCCCAAGCTTTGAAGACGCTACACCAAGGGGGTCCGTTCAACATGAACTTTATTTGGCAACTGCTTTCTCAATCTGAATTTACAATCTTCCTGACGCGTTTCAGGGCACCGCCCCTTAATCATAGGAGAGGGAGCTACCAGGTCACGAGATGTGCTGCGGAATGCTGGGAGTTGTAGTGCCGTAATTAGTATTTTGCCCTCCAGTGGGGTTCGTGTATCTGGCCTCGTTAATCCGCTCCTTTAAAACAATGTTTATAACCCTCCAGTGGGTTTCAGAATAGAGAACAAAAACATTCATTTTTTCTGTGTAGCCCCCAAGAGGAAGAGGCGTTCTGCCTCGAAACGCGTTGGGGAATTAAGCAAGGAACCAAGAAAAGAAATGGATCCAAAAAACTGCAAGCAGCCTCGAGGCTTCTAAACCGGATTGTAAAGAGCTGCTTTGTGTGACCTTTGCAAAGCTCAGGGCATTTGAGAGGAAGATTAAGCACACGGCAGTCCTGGCCGTGGCAGAGGAGCACCATTTCCGTTAACTATATGGAAAGGCTAGGAAGGAAACCCTTTCTTTCCGTGAAAGCATGCAGCTCTAGGCAAAACGAAGCCTGCAGCTTTTGAAATCCAGCCTACTTAAGGATATAATAAGCTTCAACAAAAACACAGAGACAATGAACTTTCAAATGAACTTTTATATAAGACTCACCCCAAGAACTACATGGACCATCATGCCATTGGGCAACTGTGTGCCACGCCCATGGAGGCGATGTTCTCAATAAAATAATCAGTGAGACAAAACTGGTGAGGCATTCATTTTTTCTGTGTAGCCCCCAAGAGGAAGAGGCGTTCTGCCTCGAAACGCGTCAGGGAATTAAGCAAGGAACCAAGAAAAGAAATGGATCCAAAAAACTGCAAGCAGCCTCGAGGATTCTAAACCGGATGGTAAAGAGCTGCTTTGTGTGACCTTTGCAAAGCTCAGGGCATTTGAGAGGAATGCATCCTGCATTGTACTGGCAATGTGGCATTGGTGTTTCCGTGTTAACGGAATTTGCAGGATAGCCTCTGGATCAAGCCTTGCTGGTGTCTGCTGTGCATAACAGCCCGTGACTGCACGGGGGAAATAGGGATCACGGTATCACCAAATCCACAGCCCAGCCGGACTGGATATTCAGAGGCAGAACGTTGGGGACTCGAGGGAGTTCCTGATTCAAGCTTCGGGGCTTGGCCGCATCATTAAACTTCCCCCCTTAACTGGCAATTCAGCGTCCACAGCAGGACATTATCGCAGCTCCGCACCTGGTCTCACTGGAGAGGTGAATCTTGGGAACTGTAGTTCGGAACAATTGACTACAGCTGCAACGCATTCAGAGGAGCTTGCTGACCTCACAATAATGGGAGGGGCCTAGTATTTTAAGGAGGAGGTTGGACTCACCTCATTTCAGCTGCGGCATCTGAGGAAGGCTCATGCGAGCAGAAATGCATCATGCCACAAAAAGCTGCTGAATAAAGAACCCCCGACAAGTTCCCCGCTGTGTCCTCATGCTTCTTTGTTGGAGAGGTGTTCTTTGCATATTTCACGCGCTTGCTAGTGCGCGTTCTGAGGACCTCGTTCTACAAGCATCCTGCATTGTACTGGCAATGTGGCATTCGTGTTTCCGTGTTAACGGAATTTGCAGGATCGCCTCTGGATCAAGCCTTGCTGGTGTCTGCTGTGCATAACAGCCCGTGACTGCACGGGGGAAATAGGGATCACGGTATCACCAAATCCACAGCCCAGCCGGACTGGATATTCAGAGGCAGAACGTTGGGGACTCGAGGGAGTTCCTGATTCAAGCTTCGGGGTTTGGCCGCATCATTAAACTTCCCCCCTTAACTGGCAATTCAGCGTCCACAGCAGGACATTATCGCAGCTCCGCACCTGGTCTCACTGGAGAGGTGAATCTTGGGAACTGTAGTTCGGAACAATTGACTACAGCTGCAACACATTCAGAGGAGCTTGCTGACCTCACAATAATGGGAGGGGCCTAGTATTTTAAGGAGGAGGTTGGACTCACCTCGTTTCAGCTGCGGCATCTGAGGAAGGCTCATGCGAGCAGAAATGCATCATGCCACAAAAAGCTGCTGAATAAAGAACCCCCGACAAGTTCCCCGCTGTGTCCTCATGCTTCTTTGTTGGAGAGGTGTTCTTTGCATATTTCACGCGCTTGCTAGTGCGCGTTCTGAGGACCTCGTTCTACAAGCATCCTGCATTGTACTGGCAATGTGGCATTCGTGTTTCCGTGTTAACGGAATTTGCAGGATCGCCTCTGGATCAAGCCTTGCTGGTGTCTGCTGTGCATAACAGCCCGTGACTGCACGGGGGAAATAGGGATCACGGTATCACCAAATCCACAGCCCAGCCGGACTGGATATTCAGAGGCAGAACGTTGGGGACTCGAGGGAGTTCCTGATTCAAGCTTCGGGGTTTGGCCGCATCATTAAACTTCCCCCCTTAACTGGCAATTCAGCGTCCACAGCAGGACATTATCGCAGCTCCGCACCTGGTCTCACTGGAGAGGTGAATCTTGGGAACTGTAGTTCGGAACAATTGACTACAGCTGCAACGCATTCAGAGGAGCTTGCTGACCTCACAATAATGGGAGGGGCCTAGTATTTTAAGGAGGAGGTTGGACTCACCTCGTTTCAGCTGCGGCATCTGAGGAAGGCTCATGCGAGCAGAAATGCATCATGCCACAAAAAGCTGCTGAATAAAGAACCCCCGACAAGTTCCCCGCTGTGTCCTCATGCTTCTTTGTTGGAGAGGTGTTCTTTGCATATTTCACGCGCTTGCTAGTGCGCGTTCTGAGGACCTCGTTCTACAAGCATCCTGCATTGTACTGGCAATGTGGCATTCGTGTTTCCGTGTTAACGGAATTTGCAGGATCACCTCTGGATCAAGCCTTGCTGGTGTCTGCTGTGCATAACAGCCCGTGACTGCACGGGGGAAATAGGGATCACGGTATCACCAAATCCACAGCCCAGCCGGACTGGATATTCAGAGGCAGAACGTTGGGGACTCGAGGGAGTTCCTGATTCAAGCTTCGGGGTTTGGCCGCATCATTAAACTTCCCCCCTTAACTGGCAATTCAGCGTCCACAGCAGGACATTATCGCAGCTCCGCACCTGGTCTCACTGGAGAGGTGAATCTTGGGAACTGTAGTTCGGAACAATTGACTACAGCTGCAACGCATTCAGAGGAGCTTGCTGACCTCACAATAATGGGAGGGGCCTAGTATTTTAAGGAGGAGGTTGGACTCACCTCGTTTCAGCTGCGGCATCTGAGGAAGGCTCATGCGAGCAGAAATGCATCATGCCACAAAAAGCTGCTGAATAAAGAACCCCCGACAAGTTCCCCGCTGTGTCCTCATGCTTCTTTGTTGGAGAGGTGTTCTTTGCATATTTCACGCGCTTGCTAGTGCGCGTTCTGAGGACCTCGTTCTACAAGCATCCTGCATTGTACTGGCAATGTGGCATTCGTGTTTCCGTGTTAACGGAATTTGCAGGATCGCCTCTGGATCAAGCCTTGCTGGTGTCTGCTGTGCATAACAGCCCGTGACTGCACGGGGGAAATAGGGATCACGGTATCACCAAATCCACAGCCCAGCCGGACTGGATATTCAGAGGCAGAACGTTGGGGACTCGAGGGAGTTCCTGATTCAAGCTTCGGGGTTTGGCCGCATCATTAAACTTCCCCCCTTAACTGGCAATTCAGCGTCCACAGCAGGACATTATCGCAGCTCCGCACCTGGTCTCACTGGAGAGGTGAATCTTGGGAACTGTAGTTCGGAACAATTGACTACAGCTGCAACACATTCAGAGGAGCTTGCTGACCTCACAATAATGGGAGGGGCCTAGTATTTTAAGGAGGAGGTTGGACTCACCTCGTTTCAGCTGCGGCATCTGAGGCAGGCTCATGCGAGCAGAAATGCATCATGCCACAAAAAGCTGCTGAATAAAGAACCCCCGACAAGTTCCCCGCTGTGTCCTCATGCTTCTTTGTTGGAGAGGTGTTCTTTGCATATTTCACGCGCTTGCTAGTGCGCGTTCTGAGGACCTCGTTCTACAAGCATCCTGCATTGTACTGGCAATGTGGCATTCGTGTTTCCGTGTTAACGGAATTTGCAGGATCGCCTCTGGATCAAGCCTTGCTGGTGTCTGCTGTGCATAACAGCCCGTGACTGCACGGGGGAAATAGGGATCACGGTATCACCAAATCCACAGCCCAGCCGGACTGGATATTCAGAGGCAGAACGTTGGGGACTCGAGGGAGTTCCTGATTCAAGCTTCGGGGTTTGGCCGCATCATTAAACTTCCCCCCTTAACTGGCAATTCAGCGTCCACAGCAGGACATTATCGCAGCTCCGCACCTGGTCTCACTGGAGAGGTGAATCTTGGGAACTGTAGTTCGGAACAATTGACTACAGCTGCAACGCATTCAGAGGAGCTTGCTGACCTCACAATAATGGGAGGGGCCTAGTATTTTAAGGAGGAGGTTGGACTCACCTCGTTTCAGCTGCGGCATCTGAGGAAGGCTCATGCGAGCAGAAATGCATCATGCCACAAAAAGCTGCTGAATAAAGAACCCCCGACAAGTTCCCCGCTGTGTCCTCATGCTTCTTTGTTGGAGAGGTGTTCTTTGCATATTTCACGCGCTTGCTAGTGCGCGTTCTGAGGACCTCGTTGTACAAGCATCCTGCATTGTACTGGCAATGTGGCATTCGTGTTTCCGTGTTAACGGAATTTGCAGGATCACCTCTGGATCAAGCCTTGCTGGTGTCTGCTGTGCATAACAGCCCGTGACTGCACGGGGGAAATAGGGATCACGGTATCACCAAATCCACAGCCCAGCCGGACTGGATATTCAGAGGCAGAACGTTGGGGACTCGAGGGAGTTCCTGATTCAAGCTTCGGGGTTTGGCCGCATCATTAAACTTCCCCCCTTAACTGGCAATTCAGCGTCCACAGCAGGACATTATCGCAGCTCCGCACCTGGTCTCACTGGAGAGGTGAATCTTGGGAACTGTAGTTCGGAACAATTGACTACAGCTGCAACGCATTCAGAGGAGCTTGCTGACCTCACAATAATGGGAGGGGCCTAGTATTTTAAGGAGGAGGTTGGACTCACCTCGTTTCAGCTGCGGCATCTGAGGAAGGCTCATGCGAGCAGAAATGCATCATGCCACAAAAAGCTGCTGAATAAAGAACCCCCGACAAGTTCCCCGCTGTGTCCTCATGCTTCTTTGTTGGAGAGGTGTTCTTTGCATATTTCACGCGCTTGCTAGTACGCGTTCTGAGGACCTCGTTCTACAAGCATCCTGCATTGTACTGGCAATGTGGCATTCGTGTTTCCGTGTTAATGGAATTTGCAGGATCGCCTCTGGATCAAGCCTTGCTGGTGTCTGCTGTGCATAACAGCCCGTGACTGTACGGGGGAAATAGGGATCACGGTATCACCAAATCCACAGCCCAGCCGGACTGGATATTCAGAGGCAGAACGTTGGGGACTCGAGGGAGTTCCTGATTCAAGCTTCGGGGTTTGGCCGCATCATTAAACTTCCCCCCTTAACTGGCAATTCAGCGTCCACAGCAGGACATTATCGCAGCTCCGCACCTGGTCTCACTGGAGAGGTGAATCTTGGGAACTGTAGTTCGGAACAATTGACTACAGCTGCAACGCATTCAGAGGAGCTTGCTGACCTCACAATAATGGGAGGGGCCTAGTATTTTAAGGAGGAGGTTGGACTCACCTCGTTTCAGCTGCGGCATCTGAGGAAGGCTCATGCGAGCAGAAATGCATCATGCCACAAAAAGCTGCTGAATAAAGAACCCCCGACAAGTTCCCCGCTGTGTCCTCATGCTTCTTTGTTGGAGAGGTGTTCTTTGCATGTATATATGTATATGTGTGTGTGTGTGTGTGTGTGGGTTCAATTCCCGACGCGGCAGGGTCTTGGACCAGGGTCAACGGACTCGATAATTCTCGCCTCAGTGCCTACTCTAACAAGGGAACACACTCGGTAACTCTGGGCATTATGCTTGCCTCATCTCTACAACGGCCCCCCACAGACGCTGGGGATGCCTGGTTTCACCCTGGAGATACCCAGAAAGGGACCATCTCACAGGGAAAACCAGGACGGGTTCCCCAGCGGTCTACAGCGCCAGGACACTCGGGTAGAGTAACAGTGCACTTTACAAGTATCCCACATTTATATTTATTTATTTATTACACAGCCATTGTTGTTCTAAGAAGGTAATGTCATGAGAAAATGAATAAGTTAATTTTTAGGAAGCAGTCGTACATTATTTCCAGTTAAAAAAAAATGATTGGCAGTACCCTAGAAGATAGTCATTTATGCCAGAAAAACCTGAGGCTCTTGATTGCTATCCACCGAGCATTTCTGCTAGTAATTTACATTTGCTCTAGGCTTTTCGGTTTAAAAGAATTCAGAAGACACACCTTCAGAAGGGGTATCTAAGTGGCTAAAGCCAGTAGATGACACCAAATACAATAGGTACATTTTTCTCTTTTCAGTGCTTATGCCATGTGGGGCAAACAAAGCATGTTGTTGTTGTTTCTTGAACCCAGAAAAACTTCTGACATGCTCATCCAAAGGGAGCAAATTGTCGTGTTGTGGATTGCTCCAGTTCCATTCTAATAGCGCCCAAGCAAGTACAGTAAAACGGATGTATGACATTACAACGCATGCTTTTACCACGCATGCCTTTACAACGCAGTTTTTACAATGCATGCCATTACAACGCATAGCGCTTTGGGGTGCTGGATAGTGAATAGTTTAATTTACTATTCCAACTCCAGTCCCCGTGGATAGTAGGGAAGGTGTTGGATAGTAAATTAAATCTATTCCCTATCCTAGAGCGCCCCCCAGCGCAATGCGTTGTAATGGTTTGCGTTGTAAAAGTTGCGATGTAAAAGCACTGCGTGGTAAAAGTTGCGTTGTAAAGGATGTTTCCCCAGTAAAACATTCAAGCAAGAGAGTTCACTTGCAAAAGACGCTGCCAACAACTTGTAACTCATTTTAATTATCAGAGACTCTATGATAAAAAGTATGTACCTTTTTCGGAAGCGTTCCCAGAATGCAATCTGCCTGTAATGTTGAACTAATTTAACTCAGGGGAATACAGCTCACTTACCTGCCGTTAATGTTGTTTGTCTACTCCATGGTGAAGGGATGTGGTTACTCTGTTTAACTTTATCTCATGTATCAAAAGCAAATCACAGGAAATAATGCAGCACTCCGTATTGCGTTTCATTAGCAATTTAGTTTGCATTACACCATGCAAAGACTTTACACATTCAACCTGGTATTGAGGAAAGGCGCCTCCTCCTATTCTGGTGACGCTGCACGTGCACGAGACTGAGACTCTGAAAGTTAATTGGATAAGATATGCTTGTCTGTATTGGGCTACATACAATCAGGGCCACTGGAATTATGTGGCAGGAGAGGACCAATTTATGCTGCAGTGTTAACTAAATTATGTGGCAAGAAAAGGATTTATTATGCGGCATAATGCAGCACATTTTGTCATAATATTATGACAGCATTATTTTCTCATGTATGCTCATGTTAATAGTGTCTGGGATACGATTCCACCTCATTAGTGCATATTTAACAAACAAATGCATCAGCTCTCCAGAATGTTATCACAGCAGCTCACTCGGTAAGAATTCCTTGGCTCAAGTTCATCAAAGAGACATTAGAGGTTTTTGGGGCCCATGAACTGTGGACCAATGCTGACACCATAACCTTCCCTTCTAAACAAGTTCTGGAGAAGCTATATTGGACATCGATATGCGCCAAAGCAGCTCCAAGAGCAGATCTCCCTGTATTATTGTCAAAGTTTCTTGACTTCAAGTCCACGTTCAGTTATGAGCTTTATGGAACAAGGTTATGCTCCCTCTGACAGGAAACTGTACTTTCAGTTCAAAGCATGCACATTCCACTTGAGAGCCTTTACGAAGAGTTGGACAGAAGAGGCCACCGACACATGCCCTTTATGCCAAACACAGGTAGAGAGTACTGCTCACGTTTTTTTTTTGCTTGCCCATCTATTGATAAACCACACAAGTTTTGGTTAGTCCCTATCTGTAAACAACTATTTTAGCACAGCCATCTTGTTGGCCTTCGCATACTGAGGTCAGACTGTACGCCTCTATATGCTATTTCTCGTCCTACATTTTTGGGGGCTATGTGGCTACTACGCAGAAAATCACTATTGTCTACATAAACCCGGTAATATTTGTTTTATGATGACTCCGTGGTTTTCTATAATTTTAAATGAGTACATTTGTGTACATTCTTCAATTTGTAGCTATTTATTTTTATGCATGAGTTTGACTCTTGTAAATTGAATTTGACTCGATACGCTTTCTATGTGTGAATTCTAGCCATGTGTATGTTTGTATGTGTACTTCTATGGCCCTGGTGGCTGAAATAAAGTTAATCAAATCGAAACGAACAACCAAATGCTACAAAGAGCAAATGAAAGAAAACAAGCAAGCTTTTGTGTAGGTCATTTCACTGCACAGGAACATTTGTCACCATGTATTAGTAACTTTTGATTCGAGCTAGAAACTTGAGGGCATATTTACAATATTTTGGCATAGGGTAGCACTGCAAGCCTTTTAGCTGTGCTGCCCTACGTCAAAAGAAAAGGGCAGGAATGCACTGTATCTACAAGATACGGTGCATTCCTGTCCTTTCTGCCAGCGCAGAGCAGAAACTGCTGCCCAGTGCCAAAGCAGGCACCCTTGCACCATGGTGCAAGTGTTTCTGTGTTGTTGGCATGCTTGTTTCTGTGCAGGAGGGGACCCTTCCAGCACAAAAACAATCAAAGCAGGCATTTTCCTCGCTTATGTGTGCTGCAGAATGAAGCACACATGGCAAGAGGAAAAACCATGGACGATATGCCTGCTCTGGGAAGGCGTTAGTTTTGGCCCTGCCCTAGTTTTGTGCTATGTTGTAAATCTGGGACAGTGTAAACAAATATGTGTTGCATGGAAACACCCACAGCAACACTGAAGGAATGCCCCTTCCAAGTAGAGTATGGCATTGCCTTACTCCATATTTACAAGGCCAGGAAAAGCCACGCAGGGTGGCATTGCAAGGCCTTGTAAATATGGGGTGACACACTGCAACCTTTGGAGCATCACAAAAGTGACACTCTGGTGGCTAAAAGTGCCACAGAGGCATTGTACATTTCCCCCCTCTATCTTTGTTATAATTTGCAGATTATGCAGCAGCTGATGGATTATGTAGTAAATGTCATCCATAGTTATGCAGAAAATGCTGCTGCCACAGAATTGTATAATTCCAGTGCTTTTAATATAGCAATTAGCTTATTTACACCAGTCTACTTTAAGATTCACAAACTCTATAAATAGCCTTAAATTGTCCTTGACCTAGGTTATGGCTCCAGGGTCAAGCTAATGACAATAATTTACATACAATGCAACACTCACCAATGGAGCGTGGCTTGTACTGCGAATATGGCAAGCGTGCCTTAGCTCTGCTCTGCACCTATCGTCCCGCAACCTGTCATTAAACCTGTTCTCTTCCATGCTATCCACATACTTGTTGCTCGCTGATGACTTGTGTCAAAGTGACCCCGGAGAGCTACTTGGAGAGACTGTAGATGGTCTGTCAGTGGCATTGATGCACCTCGCCTCTTTGGAGCAGCCTCTCCTTGCCAGCATGGTCACAGTGTGTAGGCTGTTGGGTGCTGTGGCGGCCGCTGACCGATCTACACACAGGCAAGGCAATCATGTCTCCCTGGCATTGTTGGGGCAGACCAGACAATAGGGAATGCTCTACCCTTGACCTGCAGTCAAGAACGGGGCCCTCGCAGTCCGACTCATAAACGCCCGCAGCCACCTTCTGCCTCATGGAGGCCTGAGGTCCATACGTGCAGGGCAATCAGAGACCCGCATTGCCTTCCTCCCTGCATTATCTGGTTTCACGCATGTGGGAAAGTACTCCCCTTCCCTGAAGGAACTATGGGGGCATGCGCTGCAACGTAGAGCATGGCCCTCCCATTGAGAAACATTTCTACTAATATATTGACATTGGGTGGGCCCCCAGTGGGGATGAGACCCGCCCGCTTAGCGACGCTGCTAACCCCAGGCCTCAAAACACATTCTGCAGGTGAGCAGCTCATTCTTTTCTACATCGACGCCATTGACCTGCTGATGCCTCACCATGTACTGATTTCTTTACTCTTGTGATAACTGAATTTGAAGCTCCGCACACCCTGGGGACACACTGCCTGAAACAATAAGATACCTAGCTGAACTAAACACAACTTGTGGTAGCAGGTTGGGAAACCTACTTTAGTCTTGTCTACCCATGCTGAACCCTTACCTGTTCATCGCTTCCACACAATGCTGGTAAATGGTGAGGCCCCAGCAACAGTAATTGCTACAGAAAATATAACTGAATGACTGCTTACCCTCTATCTCCTAACTAGTGTCTCATTGCCTTCAGCTTTTCACTGTCTCTGCTCACCAACTACAGAACAGTTGACACACAGTGTGGGCCATTCACCCCTGCCTTTATGAACCTGAAGTGGATTGGTGCCTCGAAGCCCAAATGCACTAACCCAGTTGTAGGTATATGACTTTGGCGGTGATTCATAGCCTGGACATCAGCTACTATCTGCCGGAGCCTGGGAACTGTCTGAACTACACTGCTGACCACCACAGGTATCTCCTGTATGCGTGCGGTATAACTTAACTCTGTAGAATTTCAGGTACCCCTCTAAAAAACTTTACATTTGCCTACTCAGGCTTCTGCTGGACTGCCTGCTTGCTCTGGAGACTTTGCCTTGACCTTGCGGGGCTGCTTGTGCTGCACACTTGCTGGAGGACAACAGTGCATGGGGGCCCGCCACCTATGACCTATAGTCTGGATTACTCTTGCTGAACAATGCGTCCGCTACCCCTGGCACTCGCAAGCAGGTCCATAGTGCCAAGGACACCGTCAATTCAATTTTTATACACCCACCTTTCACCATGGGACATCTGCAATCAGGGATTCAAAACCCTGTACTAGTGAGGATACCAGTTTCTTTGCCTACCTTGAACCCCATCCAACCGGGCCAGCACTCCGGCACCGCATCCATAGACAGCCAACTGGACGCTGTTGTGGTGGCCATTGAAAGGTCTTGAACTTCATTATAAAAACTATATTGACACAGTAGCCACTGACCTCATGCAGTTGTGTGCAGCCCACTGCAACCTGTCAGACAGGGTCCGGACTGCTGAACAAGCCATTCTCTCACAGCAACCCCAAGTACACAACACAGATAAATGCCTACAGACTCAGAAGGGAAAGATTTGTGTATTAGAAGAGAGGGCTGAGGATGCTGAAGGCTGCTCTTGTCAAATTAACATTTGCATCGCTGACCTAACTGACAATGTGGAGAACTGGCTGTGCTCCACATTACCCATATCCACTCTGTCTTCTTTTTTTGCAATTGAGACGACCCACGGGGTACCTGCACACCACCCTACCTAGGCTTGAATCACCTCCCCATGGTTGTCTCTCTACTACTTTTAAATAATGATCAGGGGGGAGTTAGAAGGAGCTATGATCCATTCAGCTTCCTTTAGTTCAGTCAAAATTAGGGGGGAATGGATCACTTGTACCTGCAACCAGGGTCCAATGCATTCTATCCGTCAGTACTAATGAAAGTACTTAAAAACTAGCCAGCAAAAGAATTTGAAAAACAACTAGACAGTAGAAGCGACCAGCACCCATATAGGAACACGGGGGAAAGTTACATTTCACCCGCATGACGATAACTGGTCGTATTATACACTGGTAATATTGTGTCTGACTGTGAACTCTCCTACTCCCAATACACAATACAGCGTATACAAAATTGCCAGGTTTATAATTTTGCTTATATCTCGTACCGCAAGTTCAAGTTGAACAAAGTGAACTTCATCAACTGACATATAATGTTTTTAACATTTTTAACTTTGTATTGCACTCACTGTTAGTCACTGCTTGTCTCTTTCTCATCTTTGTTTCAGGTACTACTGACCTTTGACTCAGAGTTGTCACACTCTGACCAATTTTCATAGGAATTGAGCAATTACCAATTCACACACACATTTTTTAGGTCCTGAAGAAAGCCCTATGACCCTCTAGGGGCACCTAATAGGGCTGAAACATGTCGACCATTGAACTGCTATGAAAGTGCAACAGACTAATAAACCGTCTACTCTGCACACACTTCACATTTGTCTTATACACCTACTGAATAAAATTGTATTTTTAGGTAGTATGATGATCACTTTTTAACCAAGCACCACCCTTGAGCACTATTCACCCACGACCCATTACTGATCACTACTGTAAAAACCAGTGGTTCCCTCCAGGTGGAGGAAGCATACAAAAAAGAGACCCAATGATAATGCTGTCACGTATATAACAAAGGCGGAGAATCAAGATAAACCGCCGAACGATCTGCCTACGGTCTGTCTACTACATCATCATGACCTTGGCGCCATACTACTCATAAAATATCACATTTGTCGGTTGGCCATGCATACATCATGTTATTCCTTCCTGCAATGCAAAGCAAGAATGAAATATTCACTCTTTTTTTCTGCAAAGCTTTGGGTAATGCATGATGATCAGTTTAGATTCTTTACATCCCCTAAAGATGTCTGGGACTGGATTAAATCATAGGGCCTGGTCGCCTCCAACTCCGCCGACCTGAGCAATGTGCCCTCTCCCAGCCCAAGTGAAGGGAACCGCCACCGCGGCTGTAAACATGGGGACCGTTCTTATCGCTTGCCTGGCACTCCAGACCGGAACAAATGATAAATGAATGCAGGAGGGCTCGACAGCCAGCTTCCACAATCAGTGAATCGTCACCTTTGTTGGACTTCGATGAGTTACCATCAGAGTCATCCAGAGATGAGAGCTCCATATCGACTTAGCCCTCACAGCCAAACTCCATAATGTTTCCACAAGTGAGGCCGCAGACAGCTGATAACTTTGGCTAGAACTCTGTTTGTAAACTGTAGTACCTTTGCTATTTTGATACCCGGGCGGCTACTACAGGCATGGGACCATTACTCCCCCTCTCTCTTTAGAACTGATGCATGAGTGGTTGATGTCTGCTCTAACTCCAAGGCAGGCACCAAAGGCTCCATGCCTTGATGCATATTACACACTCCTCGCTGATTGCTGTGTGCCATCAGCATGTTTAAGGTATGTTTGGGTGGAAGAACGTTGCTCCTCCACTCCTATAGAATTGTTCAGCTTTGGTTGTTTTACTGTTTGCCTCGCTCTGTTTCAACTCCTTCTTGCAGTCTGCGCCTGCTACTGTTCAACACCGTGGCAACAGCTTTCCATCTTACATTAGTCTTTACCCTTCCTCCTCTTCCTACATGGCTACTAGAATCATGGCTAATGTGAAAATAATACCATGGAATGTTCGAGGTATATGGACTCCATCACACTGCCATGCCATTTACTACTATGTGCGCCACCACTCAGTACACATAGCCGTATTGCAGGAATCACACCTGGCACATATGAAGGCTGTGCACTTACAGAGATGCTAGCGTGGCCAAGTATTTTCAACCACTTTCTCTACATATGCTAGAGGAGTCTAAGTTTGGATCAAGGCCAACACTCCCTTTATCATGATGAAATCTGCAAGTTGAGGGGTGCCATGATGGACACCACATACTCTTAGGCTCTATTTACGCATCCACAGCAGATAAGCAGGGCTTCCCCACCCATCTTTCAAGGGTGCTCTCACAATGGAATGGGATTCCATGGATCCTTGGTTAAGATTTGAACACTGTGCTTGGCATGCAGCTAGATTGTTCCTTTCCGCCTCTCCCCCACACAGCTGCTAACACTAATGCCCAGGCACTGACTACTTGGCTCACACACTGGCGACTGTCGAATGTTGGATGTGTTGAAAGTCCTCCATCCACAGTCCAGCGTCTCTTCCTTTTATTCCAGCCCACATAAATTAAATGTTTGTATAGAACGCTTTGTAGGCTCCCCGGATATTCTACCCCAATTAACACACACCAATTATTTAGATTGTACTTATTCAAATCACAATCCTCAGCATCTTTGTCTGCACTGGGACGCAACCCCCTCCCAATACCTACACAGTACCCTCCCTTTTAGTCCTCTCTCAAATCTGCCCATGGCAGTCATTTTGAACTCAATGCCAACACCTCCTCCTCCCGCTCAATAGAATGGGACACCTTTAAGTAAGTGATCAAGGGCCATTGCATGGGATGTATGTGGCACATGAGGCAAGCTCTAGATAGGGACATGTCTCACATTGAGCATGACCTCCTTATTCTCGAATCTCGCAGAGCGTCAGATACTGAAAGTCACCATAACCTCCACTCGACACAGCACAACCATGTCATGCTTCTGGAAGTACTCTGCTGTCTTAATTATCTGTATGCACAGCTAAAACGCATGCATCCGCAGACAAAGCAGGTTCCCTATTAGCATGGCACATCTGACAGGAATAACCCAGACATGCAATCCTCATACTTTGCTCGTCTGAGGGCGTCCTTCTATACACACAATCAATAATACACGCTGTGAGGACGTGCCATTACACCAAAATATACACACACACGGCATAGACATGGACTTGCACGCCATTAACTCTTTTCTCTCCAACACACCTCTATCCACCATCACTCCCGACCAGAGATTCCAACTAGACACTGCCATTCCCTTATTTGAGGTGGCCATAAGCGCCGTGGCTACAGGGAAGACTCCAGGACCAGATGGTCTCCTGGTAGAGTTTTACAAAGCCTATGCTACTCACCTGGCTACTCACCCACCTTCAGATACTTTATGACGGGATACTTCAAGCAGTCTGTTTACCACCCTCCATTCATCCCTCACGAGGCTCTACTTATATCCTTACCCAAACCAGATTGTGACCCCACAGCTCTTGGTTCATACCGCCTTCTTGCGCTTTTCAACACTGATTTTAAAATACTCACAGAGATGTTAACTGACCGACTGATCCCTTTGTTACCCACACTCATACACCCATATAAAAAATGGGTTTGTCCCCACCTGTAATATATAGTTGTGGTGGAGAGACCTGAGAAGGCAGCATTTCCAGCACCCCCAAAAATAATGTGTTGCTCTCTACTGAAGAAGGTCAACTATCCTGAAACACCTGCTTAGACATAAACAGCACTGGTTGCACCAACAAGGATGAAAAACTAAAGCCTGACACCAAATTAAGTGTTATCATGCACTGCATTTACTATGATGCGTCGGGGCAAACTGAGTGCTAGGATGTAAGGCAGTGTGCGCCCACCCTCCACCTGTAATATCTCACTGAATATACGCAGATCTTTCAAGAGTTATAGAAAACACTCCACAGTCTTGGCACAGGTCTGGTTGTCTGGTCCTTGACTTGGAGTAAGCATTTGACTACTTTTTGGGTGAGTTCCTATATGCAATTTTACCTCTGTACTGATTAGGCCCTAGATTTATTAGATAGTGAGATTATTATAAACCCAAAGAGTAAAAACAGAGGCTCTGAACCAGTTATGATCCAGAAAGGTGCCTGTCAGGTTTGTTCCTTCTCACCTTTACTTTTCTCGTTGGCGATTGAACCATTGGCTGAAGCTCTTCTCACTCATGAGCACAGCTGCAGTATTCCGCTGGGTGATGGAGCACACTAAGTTTCAATGTATGCTGATGATGTGTTACTCTAGCTGTGCGATGTTCATGCAAACCCTCGAGATTTGGAACCTATATTTGCAGAGCTCATCACAGTCAACTGGGAGAAATCTTGTGTCGGAGGGATGGGCAGAAATAGAAACTAGGAAGCTTTATGTGTTCTGCAATTTTACCTTTTACTCACTGCTCAAAGTATTACAGGATCTGTATTTTGACAAATTGTTCTTTTCCTCTCTCTTGCTGTCTCTCTATCTCTCTCTCTCTCTCTCTGGGTTCCAAGATTCTTCAGCTTGTTCACTCTTTCCTCTTCTGTCTCTTGCACAGGTTATTTCTTCCAGATGGGGGACCCTAGGATGCTCTGTAGAAGAGAATATAAGGACGGTGAGTACCTCGACTGATTTATTGTAGATTTATGATAGTGCCCTTCACCACACCCAAGAAGGTGTTATATGTGATTTTCACACACTCTGGAAAGAGGAGTGATTGTTGGGTAGCATTGAGAAGGGGGTGGTTTTCTCCCTCTCATTCACACAGTGAAATAGGAGGCAGCACAAATTAAATAGTAGGTAGCAAAGTAAAACACAATCAGTGGCAAGGAACTCTCCCCCCTCTTCTAGGTGTGGTCACAAAAAGCCCCAAAAAAATAAAATAAAAAAATAAAAAACTACAGCTCAAATAAACTGGTTAGATTCCCTAGAACGACTATATCCTCTGTGTTTAGGCTCATGTTTTCATAAGGTACCAGTTTAGGCTTTGGCAGGCTCTATCTCCTAGTTTTGGTCAGGGTTCTATAATTGTGCCCAGAATGTATTGTTTGTGCTTCCCCACCTAATATATCACTTTGCTAACCTCCTCTTATACCCTCCTCTATCCTTTTTTCTCACACTAGATAGCCTTACACGTTATCTCTTCTGGCATAACTCAAGGTGCAGAGAGGCATTGCTTGAACCCAGACTACCAACCACGGGTGGTGGGTTGGCAGTCCCTAATTTTAAACACTATTTTCTGGCCCCCAACAACAAAGGATGGCCACGTGAATGTTGGGGCTGCAACTATCTGACACTTCCACTGCTAATCTGCCTTGGTGTCTCTCGAATGTATTATGCCTTTTCCGCTCTTGCTCTAAACCCACCCCACAATGCCACTGCTGATGAAGATAGCGCATAGTTGCTTTAAATGCAGCCCCTTTATAACTAAAGCCACACAGACAGACTCGCCGGCACTCCCCTATCTGGCCACTCCGAGAGGGGACAGGTTTACTACTACAAGAGAGGATGCTTACATGGACTGGGGAGACCTAAACTATCATGGCACATCAATGTTGTTTGATACTTTGCTAACAGACTAAGGCCTCCCACCGGGTTACTTCCAACTTTATAATTCATTAATTGGTGCTCTTGACACTGCTTGGTGCAATATGCAGTAGCAACGCCCAATGCTTCTCACAGTTTATTACCTCCATGCCATGGGATCAGGCCACCACCTGATACACTGGTTTGCCAGCTCACTTCACAATTATGCTGAGGTCTCCCTGTCCTCCATTACCTGCTTGATGGGAAAACGGCTTAGGCCGCTCTTGCACAAACAAAGAATGGATAACTATAACGGAGTAGCCTGCCCTCATCCAATGAAATGCCCGCTCTCGCCTTATCCAGTACTATATATGCCACAGAGCCTACCTTACTTCTGTGAAATTAAACTATTACTATCATTGTTAAGGTACATTGAATTCATTAACAACTGTTGCTCTGCTCATCTCTAAATTACCCAAACAGCACCACCATGTGGCAGACTGTCATAAGTGGCAGTATTAACAATTAAGTGCTGGTGCCCAGCATTGGAAACCACGGCACAAATTAAGCACTGCCCTTCCCTACACCAATGCTAGCAGGGTGTAACAGCCCGACTAGCACAATCTACAGACCTGTGCAACACACCTGCACGTCCTGTTTGGTGGATTTAACCTGTAGGGACCAAAGTATAAGGCTACCACAAGGTTCATCAACCTCGCCCTGATTCTTTCCAAACCCCTAATTACTTGGGGATGGAAGTTGTAAACACCACCTGCGTGGTAGATGTCTCTGGGGGTTTGGGCCTGTGCTGAAGGTGTGTCTTTATGTAGGGAGGATACACATGGCCTTTGTCAGAACTTGCTAGTGGACAGCTGGGACACTATCCTAGAAACTTTTCAGACATCAATATGCTCTGGTGGCACGTCAGTGAGGCCCAGGTTACAGATATACCTGTCACCTGATTCTACCACAAGCCGTTCGCCACATCCTGCATTCCAACCTCCCCACCTGAACCTACCAAGTTGCTCATGCCTCTGTGAACCTCACACTCTGACAGCGACATGCATTGATCTCCCTTTTTATCCCCCATACATGCTGTAGAGTCTTTTCATCAGCTACTGTAGCTCATTACCTCACTCACTACCTATGTTGTCCTCTTCCTCCTCTTCTTTCATTTTCTTCTCCTTGTGTCAGTGGCGGCTTTTATGGAACGGTGGCGGGGGAGGTGCCAAAGTCAGCCGGCCAAACAGTCATGGGCACTTTGAGCATGCTCACCACTCCTCCCCCTGGCCCATGCTCTGGCAAGCCCTGCCCCTACCCACACCTAGGAACGGAAAAATAAAATGATAATAACATTCTGTTTATCATTTTATTTTTCCTCTGCACTGCTCTTAATGCAGTGGGCCATGTTCATATGCCTTAGCGGAGGAGCCGCCGCTGATATAAAGATTGCTATGTAAACTTACATTTGAAAGGGAGTGAGTTGCATTATCAAAATGAATAATGACTAACTGAACAAACAGGGAACTCATATCACAGATGAAATGCAACCAAGGAATGAGTATTATAAAGACAATATGTTGCACTCACAGAGGTGTGCATCTCACCCTGAATTTTCTTATGCTTCTTCTAACCACATTGAAGGAAGACAGGATCCTAGTAAAACTTCTATCTGCATTGTTGAACCAAATATGGCTCTACCATTGTTCAGCTGAAACTGCATGAGCACAGTGATACATTAGGGAAAACGTTCCTGCCTCACTAAGGTGAGCATGATTGACCAAATCTTTTGCCTCAACCTTATTTAATGGAAACACTGAAGCTTTCCAGAGGCCACTTATATATGCCATTTGTGGATTTAAGGGCTGTGTTTGGCCGAGTGCCCCAGCAACATCTATCATCCTCTCTTGCATCAGTGGGAGTCAACCTTGCCTTGCTATATATTCTGATGAGACTCCCCCATGAGGGACACTTTGACCAAGGGAGATGGGGTGAGTAGGCGAGCTCACAGATCGCACTCCTGTTCAGCATAGGGTGTGTCACGTTTGTGCACTTGCCCCAATTCTATAAATGATGTAGGAAAACATCTAAGTACCTGCACTCATGATTATCCCAAATAAGGTGGTACTTCCCTCCCAGCAATTTTACTCGCTGATGACACCCTCTAGGTTTCCTGCACCCGATTTGTATTGCAGACCCTGCTCAATACATTTTTTGTGATTAGTAACCTTCAAGGACTGGAAGTGAATACATCTAAAACTAAGTTGATGAGGATTAACCACCACATGTCATTCAGTGGTAGGGTTTTGATGAAGGGTCTTCAATGTGTTGATAACTTTAATTATGGGGACATTAGAATAGTTGAACATAACACTTGCAGACCACATATATTAAATAGCGAACTGGCAGCTCGAGTGCTGTTTGGTTTGAATGCAGATCTCTTAAGAGTGTTATCGGCGCTACAAGTGGGCCAGTTTTTTTGTCTAATTTGAATTGCCCATAGAAAGACTTGTAAACTGTGGAAGGATGCTAGTTCCTCTCTTTATGAAAACTGTGTGCGTGCAGCATTAGGTATGACACGTCTAGATAGGGGCTTGGCACATAATGCTAACAACACTGTGTGGGAACCTTTGATCTTGTGGGGCAGGGAAATGAGGCTGGTTTAAGGTCTCAAAGGTTCTATGATTACAGCACGCCTCGTACAAAGAAGCAGGCCTGGTTGGCCCCAGGCAAATGCAAGAACATCAGCCCTGGGTGCCCAGGATGGATCAGGTTTTAAATGTTCATTTGCAGATGCCAATGGTGAAATGAGGACCTTAAAAAAAAAAAAAATTGCTAACTGGCCCAGCTATACAGGCCCCTGTAATTATCAAAAGACATAAATCCACTACCCGTTAATCGGTTTCACAGGCTATTAAGGTTTACCACACTAAGGCATCAACCACAGTATTGTACAGAGCAAAAATTTGGGGGGTTGGGAATATAACTGGCCTGACCTTAACTGGGCTGCCCTCAAAGGAAAATAGACTTGTTAGATCTTTTTTTAGTTTGCCCCAAAGTACCCCCTTGATCCCTTTATTTTGTGATCCAAGTTTGTACAGGATCAGTGACCTAGTCATTTTGAAACTCCTACTCTACTGGGTTAGGCTGTGGGCCACTCCTGAGCTACTTCACTGCTCGGTCATAATCCTATAATTTGCTATGAGAGCATGCAATCCAAATGGAATGCACACACTCATAGCACAGTTCATCACTGCACCCTGTGGCAGGCATCTCAAGGGATCAACAGGGGTGCACCATAGGTGCCCCCTAGATCAACATTCATCAGCCTGCACCGATGTGAACCCTGCCGGTGGCCCTTAAAACCAGTTTCCCAATGCCTTTCTGTGTCGGAAAGGCCGGCACCGAAAGGCAGTGGGAAACTTCCATCATACTACCTTGTCCGGAAAAGGCCGGCGGAGGGATTGCGGAAAGGCCTTTCGAATGGCAGACGGGCTCTCCGAGCCCATTGTCAGCCATTCAGAATTCCTGTTTGTAATCATTTCCTACTGACTCCATTAAAATGGGTTGGTCGGAAATTATTACAAAGAGGAGATTACAGTGCGGGCCCTTAGTCGTTAATTATACAGTCTGGCTTCTTAGGAAAAGATTGGGTCTTTTACTATGATCCTAGATTCGACTGGCTTACCCATTTTTTAATCGATCTTAGCTACCCTTGGTGTGAATATTATATTTGAGATGTGTAAATAAATTCTGTATTTTTAAATATGTTGAGTATTTTACTATTGCAAAGCCATATTATTAAGATGCACATTTTTGCCATGTTAAAAAAGTATTTGTTCATATAATTGTTTTTCTTTTTAATACGTATTTTCTTTCATGAGGGTTTCCTGGGCTTTATCATCTGTTTAAGCATATTACTTAAGAAATATAAGAGATATAGTGTGATTATAGAGACAATCCTCACTGAAGCATGAATTGGTGTTTTACCCTTTTTATTGTCTGTCATTCTCGGTACCTATAGTTTTATGAGTGGTCATTGTTTCCATTTCGGATGAATTGTTTTATATTACGTTTTATGAGGTTAATCCTCAAAATAAACGTATAAAATGAAATGATTTAGGATAACCATTAGGGAACAAAGTAACCATTGATTCCTTGAATAAAGTTACGCACCTACGCTACTCAACATTTCAAGGAAAATACGCTTGTTGATATCTTAATTGATACTGTAAGCATTGCTGACGTGTGCATTTTAATAAGTGCTTTGACTCTGCGATTATTCTTTTAATATGGGTTGCATTCAAAGATGTAAAAAATGACATTCTGATTTTATTTCTTTCAAAATAAATCCCCTCTTGTACATCTGACAGTTTAGGACCGTGGGCCTCTGTGGAGAGATATATTGTTTATTTTGATAACTTCCATCCATGACAGCTATTATAGTTGTTCCGTCTATACTTGTACTGGAGCAAATTATTGCACCAATGGCAGCAGTGCATACTGTTGCCTTGGCAGCTTTATCCGCCATTGAATTTCCTGCTACATGAAGGCCAACACGTTCATGACTCAATGTTTAAATAACATGTGCCTGTGGCAGTTCTTCTTTCAGCTTTGCCACTTGTTCCCAATGCATCTTGTGCTTTACTTTGCAGCCTTTGGAATCCCCAATAGTGTAAATAATTGTTGTAGGACTGGACAAAGTAAAATAAATCGCACACTATGAGTGTGGGGAATTCATGATCCATGGGTTGTAGTGCCAGTATCAGGACTTTTAGTTCCGCCAGCTGTACGTCCTGTCTCCTAGAGGCTGATTGTGTGTTTTTTCCAGGAAGAAACTTTGCATCCTGCATGTGCCATTTACAATGTTACATGCCGCAGAATATTTCTGTCATTCCTATGGTCAGGTGGCCAGATACATCGGTATAGATGATACATTCATATTGACCTATAGGCATTATTTCATTCAGCAGAGGACATTCTTATTTGTACTGAAGGAATGTTTATGTTTTTAATGTAGAATCAAATCTGTAATCTACATCTGTTGCAGTGAGTGAGTTATCCCATTGAATCCATCGTGGATGCAACACTTTGACATTTGGGATACTTGCTTTTGTAACAGCCACTAGGGTCAGTACTGGGGTCATGAACATTATACATTTCCCCTGTGCCAGTGGTCTCTATTTCACTACAAAAATGAGTAGGTTGAGGGTGCACAGCTGGTTGATGTGGGTTTTTGATAGTTGGGTGCTCTCACAGGTGGCGTCTCCGTCCGGTGGCACTTATATAAAGATAAGTAGTGCACGCATAGATTGCAAATGCATCCCTGTAAAGGAGGCACACCTTAGGGTTCATAAAAAAGACTCCAAGTTTAGTCCATAAGTCAGTTCTTATTTATTTGTTCTTGGTCATATAGAAAGTTAATGATATTCAAAGCATATCACAAGTAAATACTTTCGGGTTCAGTATTTAATCAATTCCATCCAATGGAAACTCCAATGCATTTCGGACAAGAACAGCCCTTTATCAAGGAGTTCTGAAACGAAGAAGAGATAAAGCCATGTCAGGCTAATATAAAGTTGACGTCTAACAAATGACATGGGTGAGGTGTACTCGTGATTAGGGAGTAAAACAAATGATTGCAAAAACGGTGACCGGTGCATAATAGTTGAGCCACGGTGAGGACAACTACGGTGATATTAAAAGTTGTTGTGAACGTGGGTTAACTGAGGTGAACACAAAAAGCTATGAAGTTTGTGGTTGAGAGTAAAAAGGGTAGGTAGGAGGACGGTAATCCATGCGTTGTGGTTACAGACATAATAAAGGCGACTATGGCGGTGATGGGTTAACTAAGTGCAAACGATGGTCTGTGATACCAGAGGTGTAGCTGGCCGTGTTGTTAAAAGAGGCGTGTATCGTTCATGCATTACGTTAAAGGAAGTTTTTAGGCGACGCGAATCGTCCCCCCGTGTAAGACTTACTTGGAAGTATTCGAGAGTTCAAACGTCCGCTTGGTGGATTGGCGTTAGTATATACGGATTCTCGATAGTGAGACTGGTATTGGTACGATGGGAGGTTAGTGGCGGGTGACATCATCAGTGTGTGCCGCGGTGACGAGAGTTCTAGAAGTAAACGAGGGACTAAGGTAGCGGCCATATTGGGTGAAGGGACACGGGTGAGTGCTGGTTACGATGTGTGAGGGCATATTGAGAGAATACGTGGGTGGACAACAGTGTGTTCATGAAGTGCTGGTGAAATGAAAAGAAACAAGGGACTATAGTGGCGGCCATATGAAGTGAGGGGAACAGGGTAAATACTGGTTACAGTATGTGAGAGCGCACAGAGAAAATGCATTAAAGTACAATATTTAAAGATAACAGCTAAATTCAATGCGATCATTGAGACCGTTTGGTTTCATTGATTGAAGACGATAAATCCATTCCATTTCACGCTGTAGAAGAAATTTACGATTGTCTCTTCCTTCAATTTTAGAAATTGTTTCCAAAACAATAAACTTCAATTGAGCAATGTTGTGTTTGAGTTCCAAAAAATGAGTGGCAACGTTAGACTTTTCATTCTTGGTGCGAATGTTCGATTTGTGCTCATTAACACGTACTTTGATTAAACTTTCAGTTTTACCTACGTAAATTTTCCCGCAGGGACATTTCAGTGCGTATATTAAGTTTGAGGTGTCACAGGTGGCATTTACATGGAGTTTAATAGTGTGCCCTTTCATGGGATGTGTGATGTTGCTTCCTGTGATGACGCAGTTACAATTATTACAGTTCATACACGGACGAGTTCCTTTATTTTCTTTAGCCTTGTCCATTCTTTTGGTTAAGATTTCTTCAATGTTGTTGCTACGTGTATAGGCAAATAACGGTTGAGACTTGAAGATGTCTTTGAAATCAGGTTCTGTTTGTAGAATGGGCTAGTGTTTAAGTATGCTTTTCTTAAAGGTGGTACTGGAGGTAGAACATTTCGATACTATAACCATACGCTGGTTCTTTACCAAGTTTGTGTGTTTCAAAGCGTCTTGTCTATTGATGGATTCAACTCGTTTCTTAGCTTCCTCAAGAATGGTTACGGGATATCCTCTTTCTTCAAAACGGTTGTGCATTTCTTTGATTCTTTCTTTGAATGTGGTTTCATCTGACACTATGGGGTCGATTTTGATCCGGTAAAATCCCAGTCGGTACGATTCGTATCCGGAGCCGTTTCCCTACGACTCGTACACACACCGTACGACTCGGCGAGTACGATCCAGACCGGGTGATCGGGACGCTATTCGTACGGTCCACGTCAGGTAAGGGCGATTCGTACAGAAAAGCGCACAATCACACACACACCGTACGGCGCGTACCCCCCATGATCGCAGGGTTACGCGCCGTACCCCTGCGATCATGGGGGGTACGTGCCGTACACCCAGCGTACATAGGGTACGTGCCGTACACCCACCGTACATGGGGTACGGTGCGTACCCCATGTACGCTGGGTGTACGGCACGTACGCCCCATGATCGCAGGGGTACGGCGCGTACCCCTGCGATCATGGGGGGTAAGTGCCGTACCCGGGGGGGGCGTTCTGTACCTGTTTCGGTGCGAACTGTGCGTTTACGACTGTTTTCAGCTCCCGTAGGAAAAGGGTCGTACGGTGCGTACTCGATACGAATCGTACTTGCTGGGTCGTAAAAATCAGCCGCGAACCGTAGTGATGTCGCGTACAGCGGGTTCCGAGTGCGATTCGTACGGAGATTTGAGTCGTACGGAGTCCTGTACGACTCGTACGGAGTTCGGCACCTAGTACGGATCGTACTTCATCGTACGTACGGGACGTCTACGGGTACGATTCGTACGGGGAAAAAACGCGCCGTACGACGATTCGGAGCGCATTTTACCGGATCGGAATCGACCCCCATGCGTCTTAGGCGCAGCATTTGTGAGTATGAGAGATGTTTCTTTAACGATCCCAGGTGGAAACTAGTGAAATGCAAGGTGTTGTTTCGGTCTGTAGGTTTCCTATGTAGGTCAGTGATGAATCCTTTTTCAGTTTTCGTGATGTTAACCTCCAGAAAAGAGAGGTTGGTTGCACTAATTTGCCATGTAAGTTGTATTCTTTCATTTTTAGAGTTTAGTGAGCCTAATGTGTTTTGCAAGGATTCTTGGGTATCATTCCAAAGTATGAATAGGTCGTCTATGTATCTTGCGTATAGTATAAGTCTGTCATTGAAGTATTTGTTGCCATAAATGTGCATTTCTTCAAATTCTTGCATGTAGATGTTGGCATAAGTCAATTTGAGTAACAATTCGGTGGTGTCTTTGACATAACTTTTCATCTTGATGACAGTAGGTTGTAAATACTTATCAAGAAATTTTCCCACCGGTTCATGTATTGATCCTCTTGTGGAGACGATTGGCCTGAAAGGTGGGTTTTCAAGGTTTTTGTGAATTTTGGGAGACATCTGTATTGAAGGACTTTTAGGGTGTTCACGTAAAAGGTAGTTTTAGTACGTTCCTCAATAGTGCAAGCTTTGTGAGCTTTTGTAACAATTTCTTGTAGTTCACTTTGAAATTGGTGCGTGGGATTGTTATCCAATTTGATATAGAGGTTTTCATCGTTGATATGATCATTGAGATTTCTATTATACAAATCCGTATTGAGGATTACCAAGGCTCCTCCTTTGTCAGCCTTCATGCACTTTATCTTTGGATTATTGGCCAAACTTTTTAGGGTGTCCTTGTCTTTTTGAGTGATGTTGCTGCGTATCGTAGTCTTTTTAAAATTGATTTTAGATAGGTCGTTTCAGACAAAATTTTCAAATAGGTCAATACACTTGTGACTGGTGGGTGCTTGATAAATACTTGGGAGTCGTAGAGCCATCAGTTGATCGGATTTTACGTCGGTGTTGGGGGGTAGTATGTTGTCAAAGAAGTGACGTAACTTAAGTTTGCGGGTCAGTTTAAACGTGCTGACTTCTAGTTCTAGTAGATTGGTTTGGGTTGTCGGTATGAATGAAGTTCCTTTTTCCAGAAGTTGCATTTGGTGTGGAGACAGGGTGGTGTCTGAGATGTTTATTACTAAGTGGTTTTTTTGGGTTTCGGATCCTTCTTCGTTACGGTGCTTCGTGTGGTCGGAGTACTTTTTTCCTTTTCCTTTCTTTTTGCCCCTCCTGAGTCTTCTATTTCCTCCTGGCCTGATTCTAAAAACTGATGTTGGGCAACACACCGCTGGTCCATTTGCTGAAACAGAGCTAGCTGCTTCCATTATGCTTTACATAACCAGATCAGTGGCATGGCACACTTGATATGAGTCCTAATGCCAGCAAAGGAAATGGACCCCATTCTGTGATTTGGTTGAGGGAACAACTATATTTGAAGTCCAGTTGGCCCATCACACCCCTGGGCACCAAGGGCACAGCACCTGCTGTACTTTGAATAGCTACACCCCTGAATCAGATTACAGATTGTCACCCTGATCACTTCCTGAATTCCACTACCTCTTTATCTCTGTATCTCTATATTCTGCTGTATGTTTTTTCAGAGTTGCTATTTTTCTTTTTTATAGATGCCACTGGCAAAAAGCAGAAGTGAGGAATTCAAGTTGAAAGGAAAAGACAATAAATATTGCAGAGATGTGTTCTCTGAAAATTCTGAATCGCACGGTATCACAAGCATGGGTCTTGAATTGGAACACAATTGCTTCCTATCACTTTACACACACTGACATATCATATGCCGTAGTCTACAGCAACATTATACCTCTGTGGAATAGTTATGTGAGAAACATTTTTAATGGATTTTTCTTAAGGAAACATATATTTAAAAAACGAAGTGCATATTACCTTTCTTTGGCACATATTAACTAATTTATCATCTAGCAGGGGCCCTTGAGCGATTATAGTCATCACACCCTGTGCCAGCCCTTCATAAAAGAGTTTCCAAATATTACAAGCATTAGTGAGGTAATTGTAATTTCTTACACGGCACGTCTGTCTGAAAATTACCACTCAAGTTGCTGACATCTGTAAGAAATATACTTGCAAACACACTTCTTTCCTGAAATTAGGTTAGGTGTATACACATTAAATTCCATAGCATACCATATTACAGTACATCAAGTCTGAAATTGTGGTGTACTATTTGGAGACTAATAACTCCGGAAATGTAGGGTCCGATGTACTGAGAGATAAGTCACAAAAAGAGGTTGCAGATTGTGCAACAACGTTTTGTGACTAATCTATTAATTGTGCAATAAAGGTTGGTCACATAGTATAAAGCCCAGTCACAGGTGGTCCCAGAAAGAATTTCCTAATGAATATGTTAGGCAGGTCACTAAATGTAACTTCCAGGTTTTGACTACAAACACAGTGATGGTGGCCTGCAAGGAACACCAGACCCCAGTACCTGGGTTACGTTTCCAAATGGAGTTTTTATTTATTTTTTATATTTACAGCAGCACATGTTTATTAAAGGACCCTTTTCTGGTTTAAATTGTACTTAAATCGAGTCCGCCCTCACTTTCTATGAGGGTGTTTACAAAAATGAGCCGTGAACAGCACACTGCGGACACTGAGGAAGGACTTTGTCTGAAACGCGTTAGTCATTTCATCTTTGCTGTAGGCGTTAATAAATCCTGTCGCCTTACCCGGAGTGCTTGAGTCTTCTTTTCGTTAATCGAAGGGACTGCTGAGCTTGAATATATATATATATATATAAATATAAATATATATATATATATATATCCCAAAGCAATTCTATAGACTCAAACCCTGTGATATTGCAAATCATATAGTTTAAGATTGCAAAATGACTTGGTACATCTAGCTCCTAGCTCATTTGTTGGTACTATGAAATATTGCAATTGTCAATGCAGTAATTCTGGCATGATTCATATTTTCACAACTTGCTGCACTACACACAATGCAAAGACCTCCATGGACCTCTATAAGGCACAAAAGTTTAAGATGTAAAAAAACACATTGACTCTGATTTAGAATAGTGAGTAAACTTGCAGGCATTTGATTAAGCATGTGAAGGTAGTCCAAACATCACCCTAAGTTCTTCTCAGCACCTCATATTTACTTTTAAGTTTTACAATAGGGCATCCACCAGCATTCCTACACTAAGCAAAATAGTTGCCGAAGTGGGATTCTTTTATCTCAGTGTTTGGGTGTGATCATTAATCAAGCCATTGTTCTATGGACCTTTGTTCATCAACAAGGAGAGTTGAGAAGGAGAAATCCTTTACATTAAGTGATGTGAAAAGTGAAATCCATTTTGGGACTTACACACATTACTAAAGAGAGATGGTGTGAGTTAATGGATTTCATTAACGCATTAAATCAGCGTGAACTATTTTATTCAGTATGTATTCTAATTTTGTCATTCTCATTATAAATTTAGATAATCCATGAATCAATATTTTATTACAAGATAGAATACCAAGTTAGTGTGTATTATGAATAAAATAGAGAAAATACAGCAAGTGTATTCTATGAAGGAATTCCTTAATCTAAATTATTACAATTTAGACATAAGAATTGCAATTTACTACAACAAGAAAAGAAAGGTGTCATTTCAGAAACCCAAATGAAGATTTCTGATGAGAGAAGGAAAATGTATAGGCATGAACCCTAAGCACCTAAGCAACAGACATTAGCAAAGCTGAAAAACTAATCTTAGCTATAAATCAGCATGTTTGCCTTTCCCCTGATGTTTCTTTACTCCTGAAAGAAATCCAAAATTCTCCTACTCTGCTCTAGGAACACACACTAATACAATTCTGCTAAAATAGAATTTGCAACAACTGATGCATTCGCCGTACCTGACATCTAATCAGTATTCAGCAAACTCTGGGAGCAGGTGAACTCCCTAGTTTCTCAGGTTTTCACAATAGGTTATGAAATGACTCCCTTGCGATGATGCATAGTCCATGAGTTGCCTTTCCTGCCATCTTCTCTCCTCCTGTTTGAACCTAGCTATCGGTTGTCCAATATATAACAAATGTTGATTCACTAGCTAACAGAAAGTTCCTGGAAAGTTTCAGCATCTGCAGTGGAAGAGAAAACCATCAAGTGAAAAACAACACCTCAATGCTAAAACAGGCCTTTTAACTTTAATGTGAAAATCAACGTAAATATGGCATGAGTAGTCAGGCTAACTTAAGTCAGTGCATTATGTTACTTCATTTATGCTTACAGTGTCTACCGTAAAAAAAAAAAGCATTTATTAGATGTGTGATATTTAGCATTACATTTTGCACTTTCCAGTTAAACGCAATTTTGTTGGTAAAATTTTGAAATTAGCACTATCAGCTCCCCGGCTCTGATGGCCAGAATAGCCATCACAATTTGCCACAAATGATTCTCTAAGGTGCACCTTCCTTCCTTGCTGAGTCATCTATTTTACTCATTAAGGTCTCCACTCTCTTCAACTTTTTTTAAGCCTTACTTTATCTTTCTTGTGTTTCTATTTCTTCCGGACTTTACTTTTTCTTTTCTTTACTTCTTTTCATTATTAGATACAATCTAAATCCTTTATGCTTAGCACAAAAACATGTTAAACAAATGCTGATAATCCTTATAGGTCTTAATATGACCAAGCCCAATAGTTGTTTCTAAGGTTTCTTATTTCGGTTTTAAGTCAGAAATGTTATTTGCAAATTCTTCTACCATCTTACTCTTGTAAGGCATACATGAACAGCAGTGTTGATCCATCAACATCTTACAGACTCCGCCTTTTTCTGCCAGCTATATATCCAAAGTTATTTGATCTTGTACAATCATTGATTTAATAGCTACAAATCCTATATATAGTCCTAGCAAAGCACTAGATGTAATAGTGGCTAACATACTACTCTAGAAAGCTTGCTAATTTCATCGCCATTTAGAACTACTCTCACTGGAGGAATTATTGCATCAAAATATCTCCCAGTAATTGTGTCCCATTAATTGCGCTATGGTTGTGTTTGTGAGGTAGATTAATTAGAGCATCTATGCTATTTACATGATACATTTTATGGAACAATAAAGCTAATCAACACCCTCCCAATCAGCAGGTAATTGAAAAAATGCATCTCACCCAGAAATAAAGTGTACTCCAGGCATAACTGGTCCTCTCCAGTTAATTTTTCAACAGGTCCTTTAAGATCTTCAAATGTATGAGTCTAATTCTAATGTGACTTCTCCTTTTGTGAAAACATAGGAGATGTCGGTCGGAAAGCATTCCAATGACTCCTTGTTGGATTAAATTCTAACTGACTTGGATTCGGGGAATCCGACTAACCGATTTCAATGGTTCAAACCCCGGTCGGTCGGACTCCCATTAACTTCAATAGGAGCCTGTGCTCTAACCGACAACACAGGCTCCCACTGAAGAAAGGGGTGGCACCCTGTGGCATGCACCCCATGGTGCCTGCCACACTGTGCATAGTTGTAAAGTGGGGTCCCATGGGTACCCCCAAGGGCCCTAACTGGAGGCCTACCGGTGAAGGGGGGGCTGCTACAGGCCCCCAAAGTCAGTTTCTGACAGCTGTTCCGTGTCAAACAGACCGATTTAGAAAGGCTGTTGAATCGGACATCATAATACGTGGGTCGGAAATGCGGTCCATAGACCTATACGATTTGGCTTTTACTGACTCGAAGTCTCCGAAGGCCGGTCGAATCTGAGTCAGATAGTCAAACAGTTACCTTCTATTGTAATTGGTCGGTCAGAAATGTTTCTGAGTCGGTTGGAAACGAGGGTTCTGACTCAGGTCAGGAAAATCCAAATGTCATTTGGAGCCTTTCTGACTGGCATCGTAATGAGGCCCTTAGTTTCCTTTTCTATCGCCTTCCTAATTTTAGCTTGGTATATAACATTTTCTTTTTATAATCATCTTCTTCTTCCCAAACATTCTTTAAAACATCATCTTCTTTTATTGCCTTATGAAACATGTGAGTACTTGTTTTCTCTGATGTCTAAATGAATTTTTTAATGGCTACATTAGGCATTTAATGTTTCATTCATATGCTTTTACAGCGTCTACCTTTGTAGGGGATCGAAAAAAAGGTCTCCAACGCCTTAGCTTGTGGGTGAAGATTCCCTATTCTGTGAAGAGGGACTTTGGAAAGGGTACAATTGTAATTAGAAAAATTATATTCAAAACTATTCTGTCTCTAAAGGTTGACTGACAGAATATCGACACCTAAAAATATCCCCATACCACATTATCAAATTATAAATATCGATGTAAAAAACTAGCGACATCCTTATTTATAAAATGCCAAGTACAAAATTATTGGAAAAAATATTGATGTCATTAAAATAGTTGTAAAATATTGTTTTTATATATATACATATATATATAAATAAAGATATATATATATATATCTATATATATATATGTTTTCTAGGTTTTGTCTCCTTCTGCCTTCCCCGATCCCTCTGCAGAGGATCGCTTGAAGTCGACGGAGCACGCCAGACATATAATCTATTCAAAGGCACAAGTAAAGCGATAACTCAGAGGTTTTACAAACACCAGTGGTATATTTTATTCCAGGTTATGCGTTTTGCTCGCACAGCAAGCTTGATCACACAGTGATTCATGGGATTTGCATTACATAGACGGTGCAGCAATCAAAAGAGGACCATAAAAAAGGTACATTCTAGATGTAGTGGTGAAGATTGTAGACAACAGGATAAACACCAAATTTCACAGGAAAACGACAGCAGGAAAAAGTATTTTTCACACTCTCAGCAGCCACCCTGATACTCTGAAAAGGAGCATTCCATTTGGGGAACGGCTGAGAGCGAGATGAAACTGCAGCAAACAGGAAAATTTTCTGAAAGAATAAGAGAAAAGGTTCAGAGAGAAGGAGTATCTTAATTGGGTTCCTCAAAGGGCTAAAGATAAAATTGACAAAATTGATAGAGATGAGACACAGAGAGACACAACCAACAGTGAGGAAGATACCACAACGAGAGTAATCCTTACTTACAATAAAGAATTGAAGGCCATATCTAAAATTCTGACACAGAACTTGAATATCCTTTCCAGCGATCCAGTCATAGGCCACACCATACAACAAATACCACAGATAACCTACAGGAAGTGGAGAAATCTCAAAGATGTCCTAGTTAAAGGGGACATTACCAACAGAAGCCTGAACTCACAGATCAACCTTCAGGGCTTCTTTCCATGTGGCCACTGTAAGGCCTGCCGGAACAGTTCCATGAGGAAAACGTACTCTACACCGACAGAAGAAAGACCTATAAAACAATTTCTCACATGTGGCACGATATTTACTATCTACATCCTAGAATGCCCATGTAAGAAAAGATACGTAGGCAGCACCACTTTGGCCACCAAAAAACGGGTGTTGGAACATATGAGGGCCATAACTAATAAAGATCCCCAATACCCTGTGCCAGACACTTCGCTGATTACCATCTCTCTAACAGTTCCCTGCTGACTTTCTATGCCATAGAACAGATTGAATATACTGAGGGAGGGGGCAACAGAGTCCTTCACCTGTGCAAAAAGGAATCCTGGCACATAATTAACCTTCAAACTAAAAACACTGAAAGGCTTAACCAAGATGAAGCAATGAGCAAACATTTACACGTATAAATGCATGAATATTGTTTATTACTTCCTGATGCATATGACGCTCTTAACTTGCTCACTGTACACTTGTGCAATTGTGTATTTATTTATTGATATGTGTTTTAATCCAAAGACTGCATTTTAATGATTTCTTTTCTTTTCTTTACAGGGGAGAAAAGAAAGGGGCAGAATCCGAGAACCACCTTCACTGAAATCAACTCCTACCCTTTTCTTCTATCGCAATGGTGGAGGGCACGACTAGACAGATAACAGACTTTTTAACCTTATTCTCCCTTCAGTCTAACGTCAATTTATTTATATTTCACTTACACATATATTATTTGATCCTTGTTGGACACTTAGGTGTAGTCTTGGTGTACTGGGAAAGATACAATACATTAAAAAATGTTAAGGCTAGATCCTTAGAGTTCTATTACCCATGGCACTTTGCAGAATAGATTTATTTCGCATACTGACACTCTCAGACTGGATAGAAATGACAGGGTGAGAAATTAACTAGTACAATTATCTCACTAGCTAGCAAAAGAACAGACTGCTAGTGGACTGATTTTACTTATCTACATACTTCGTCAGGCACTATGCAGAGTATATGTAACTAGAGGAAATGATCCTGACTTTCTCGTTTTTGCCATGCTTAGTAACGATACCGTTACTTTTGCACTTTGCATCTTGAATAGAACGGTTAATTACTGTATAGCATACAATGGTAGTCTATCACAGAGCATAAATATCCGTTTCTTATCGGATGAAGTGTTGGCACCTTGCAGCTTAAATAGTTTAATGTACAATATACTACTGTACTCCTGCAAGTAGCACTGATATATCAGTTGAATTGTTTGCACCTTGTAGGAGGAATGTAATGTTATAAGATGACTGCCATAGAAACTAAGGACTGTCATGTGGCAAAAGCATACAAATGCATATTGTATCTAGCATAATAGGTTAACACTTGAGTTTAACTCTTTATTATCTCTAGGGGACCCCTTTTTCACTTGGAAATGTAGTATGATGTAATGCACCTTCCAGAATTATGTTACGATACTCCACTTCAAAATGGATGACATTTTTGCTCTTAGAATCTACCTTTATTGTGGTCCTCTTTTGATTGCTACACCGTCTGTTTAATGCAAGTCTTTTCCCATGAATAACTGTGTGACCGAGCTTGCTGTGAGTGCGAAACGCGTAACCTGGAGTAAAATCAATCACTGGTGTTTGCAAAATCTCTGAGTGATCGCTTTACTTGTGCCTTTGAAAAAAAAAATATATATATATATATATTCACTAAAAAACCATAGGTTTCAGGCACTTTATAGTTAGGAATTAGCATTTAAAAAACCTTGAAATTCACTAAAAAACATAGGTTTCAGGGGCGTTATAGTTAGTTGAACATTTGACTCCTATAAAACCAGAGAAATTTGCCTGATATAGTTAGTTGAGCTAACTATAACTCGCGCTCCAACAATGCGCTGCTGCTGGTGTCACATATTACATCACCTCAAAGTGCATGACCTACAATTGAGCACAGTGCGTGGGAAGGGGCTTGGGTGCAGCACCCTGGGTGCACAGGTGCATTCAAGCAATTTTCACGCAGCTAATAATGTAGGACTATATTATGAAAGAAGGGCGATATCATTATCGCCGCTTTAGCGGCAGGAAACTACAGCTAAAGCGGCGATAATGGGCTTGATAATATGGTCTTGTGAATTCCCATAGAAGCCCAGGTTCACACCAGAACCTGGGCGTCTATGGGAATTCACAAGGGCTTATTATCAAGCCCCTTATCGCTGCTTTAGCGGCAGTTTCCTGCTGCTAAAACGGTGACTATGTTATCGCCGTTCCTTGATAATATGGCCCCTAATCTCTGGCCACATATGTTTCATTTTCACTTGCTGGACCACACTCTTTCTGGCGGACCCCAGCTTCCTAGACAAATGGGTGATGGGAGGGTAAACACTAAGGGCTGGGTGCAGTAGGCCGATGCTCTGTTTCCTCCTCCCTCTCTTCTTTTGACTCTCCCTCCCCTTCTCCCTTCCACCCACTCCCCCTCCCTCCCATTCTCACTATCGTCCTTTCATTCAGACTACCTTTCTTTACCTCTTCCACATACCACACATACTTATGTTTCATTTTTGTCTTGCCGGTTTTTTACACTGCTTCCACTGGAGCCCAACCCACGTTTTTTATATTATACTGTTTGTTCTATTAAACTTATGTTTCTATTTATTTGTGTTTTAATAAAGGTTACTTTTTTTCAAATAAATAACTGAGTGTATAGGTCTTCGTTTTCTGACAACACTTGTCGATATTTCTTACCTTAATTTCGATATTCTAACCAATAATATTTTGGTCATTCGATATTCTGTCCATTCTATGTGGTGGTAGGCTTCAGAGACTGGCGAGGCCCACCCTGCATATTTAAGTAAAGCCCCGGAGTGTGGCGAATCCTGGACTTCAGATGGCCTCGAACCTCCCACACAATTAGTAAACAATACCCGGGAAAGTGGCGGTCCTCTAGTCTGCGAAACGTCTCTGTGCCCCTCCATGCCTAATTTACATGTGACATTAGGATCCCCAGTCCTACAGAGACCTCCCAAGATAATAATTGGATTGGCCACAGAACATTACCCACCAGGAGCCTCATTTAAAATGAACGGGTGAGACCCTGCTTTTTTTGTTTTTGTTTTTTATTTCTCCATTTTTACCATCCGCAACCCCACTACTAAAGCAATACAAGGTTTTCCTCCTCTCGCTTCAAGTAGTCAAACAAGGATTTGCTATAATCGGGCGGAAGCCATGCACCCGCCCTCTAATAGCAAACACATATGTCCCATGAATGCTCACCCCAGGACATTGTATGAGCTGTGCCTGAGAGGCCAATCACAAAGATGCTTTTCCACAAAACGAATGTGCACCTTACTTTTAAAAAACAATGCTTTTCATCTCCCAATCAGGTACCGTTTTGTATGTGAAAAGAAACTAGTTCCCCATCTTTACACATATCTCTTATTCTACGACAGAACTACATGAGTTACTTACATCTTTCCATACCTTCCAGCCATACCTTCAAAATGCTAGTGTGGATCGTAGGACACAGCTATGTTTTCTGGTGTAAGAGGTATGCAGAACAGAGACGTATTAACTTAGACCTCTGTTTTCAAAATGTGGACATTCAATGGTTTGGACAGAGAGGATTGAAGTGGCACCAATTGTTGCCTTTGGTTAAAACCGGTTTCCATCTCCAGCACCCTGACCTCGTGATTGTGCACTGTGGTGGAAACGACCTAGGCACATTGAATGAGGTAGGTTTGGAAATGCTTATGAAGGCCACCTTTGGACAATTGATGTTACTTTTGCCTCAAACTGTCTTTGTATATTCCAATATAGGCCAAAGACAGAAGTGGAAATGGTCCAACCAATTTTGTCCTCAGATTGAAAAATCTCAGAAGAAAGAAAACAAAGCTGTGTCTGCATACCTCAGCGACCACAAAATGGGGTCCATCTACAACAACAACATACGTTTTGATTTGGCGGATATCAACAGAAGTGATGGAGTACATTTCACAGATCAGGGAAACAGAGTTTTCCTGAAAAACTTGAAGCTGTGCATCCGCACTTATATGTAGCTCCAACTAATGAACACAAGGCCTCTTTTTAGAGCCACCCCATAACTTACAACTTAGGCTGCTATATTTGGGCCAGATAACGGGAACTCCCGGACCCTTGCCAAAATGTATTCTCCACACAGCTGTGGTGCAGCAGCCAGACCATCTCACTTTGCAGCATAGAGCTCTCGCTTTGATCCCCGGCTCTACTCACCCATAGGGGGAGTAGTTTGCGCTTTACAAATACCGTATTGATTTACCTTCGCACTGCCTATACAACACCACCTAAGCACCATATACAAGTTGGACAGGTGTGGCACAGAGCCCAGAGCACATGACATCACAGCATAGCACACACAGTTTAGGCTCACGGTTTCATCCCCGAGTCCAGCAGCACCTCAATTTAACAGCATGACACTCTAGGCAATACCACACTTAATTTCCGTACCCCGCACTTTCAGAGCCGTAGGGGTCAGTAGTTCAACTGCTTTACCCTGAGTCCGTAAGCAGCTCAGCTTACGCCCCAGTGCCATCAGACCAGTAGGAGTGAGTAGTTAGCACATCACAAATACTGAATTGATTTGATACGCACAAATTTCCCTTCACACTCCCTCTATAACACCCCCTAAGCACCATACACAAGCTACAAAATTCGAAACAAAAGTTCATCCGAGTTGCTATAACTACATGCTCGCACTACTTGGACAGGTATGGCACAGCGCCTAGAGTACATGACTTCACAGCATATGACATATAGTTTAGGGTCACGCTTTCATCCCCGAGTCTGCCAGCAGCTCAGCTTAGCAGCATGAGACTCTAGACAGGACCTCACATATATTCCGTACCCCAGGACTTTCAGACCAGTACGAGTCAGTAGTTCATCCTACTAAATATAAACACATGCTGACACTACTTCCACAGATGTACTGCAGCGGCCATGGCACATGACTTCACAGCATAACACACACAATTTGCGCTCACGCTTTACTCCCCGAGTCCCGCATCAGCTCACCTTAGCAGCATCAGACTCTAGGCAATAACGCACTTAATTTCCGTAGCCCAGTACTTTCACACCGGTAGGGGTGAATACTTCACTTTGCACCCCCTAAACACCCCACAGAGTTTACAGTGCTCCTACCCTCCTCTTGCCCACTTTTTTGCCCTTTTTTCCCCTTACTCGCTTCAACTGAATCACAAAATGGCGGCCAACACTTCCTAATTTCAACCGCTCGCAACGCTCGCAGCCAATCAGCAGCAAGCTCGTGCTCGTAACGCCTCAGCTAATCAGATGGCAGAAATCCCAAATATTGATATCTGTAAATGTCTATATTTCTCAAAAACTACTGAATGGATTTACACCAAATGAACAAAAGCGTGCTTTCTAGACCAAGACCCTTCTTCCTGCCAAATTTGGGGTAATTCCATTCACCCATTCGACTTGTAGCCTTGTCTAAAGTTTCCTATGAAAATTAACAGAGAAACCATGTTTTGGGACCCCCTTTTAGTCTCAGCCCCCCTTGACCAATCACCCCCAAACTTTCAACATAGGAGCTGATATGAACAAAGAATTAGTTTCGGAAATTGCATGAATATTCATCACATGACGCCAAAGTATAAGCAAAACAAAAAATGCTCTTTCTATGGAAACTCGGTCCTAACTATAACTACCTACTGGCGACCGGCAGTAGGTAATGTATATATATGTATATATATCATAACGTTTCAGCACAAGGGGTGCCGAAACGTTATGAACTGACTGGCGAATAAATAATTTCACCGTGAAAATTTGGTCCGTGCTTGGTGTTCCTGCGCATACTGGGGAAAGCGGTGAATGCACAGGAGGCTTTGGTTTTCAATATATATATATATATACATAGAAAATATATTAAATAATAACATTAATTCACAAAACAAATATAAAAATAAACTAAAAGTAAAAAATTTCAACACACATATATAATAATTAAAATATATATTTCATTTAAAACAATTATTGAACTAATAATTTTACTATATTTTATAATTGTAAAATTATATACCACTATTATCATTTCAAATAACAAAACATAAACATTTTAATTATAGCAATATAAAATTATCTTTAACATTTATTACACAGACTATTCCCACTACAATTTAAACAAAACTACACAAACTATTAAAGTAAATATATAAGCAATTCACCACTCCCATTTAGCACAACACATAAATATTGAGAGGGTCAATTGCCATGCCATTCGGAAAGGCTCCGAATTGGCTTTGGTCTGCTGAACCGGATGTGGAAGCCTTGTTTCAGACTGATTTGGAATACTTTATGAATGACTGATTACGATGTTCGGACTTTCTGAATTGGATCCGAATCCGAAAAGAACGGCATTTGGAAAGTCAGAGTTGTTCGGAACCGAATTGTGCATGTCTATGGGCTGTGTTTCCGAATGACTTGGAATCTTTCTGACCAAGCGATTATGATGTCAGAGTCTGTTGTTCTGAATCTGATTGGCTGTCAGAATTTAACTTTGGGGGCAAATAGCAAGCCCCCTTTCACCCGGGGCCTTCCGAATTGGTACCGTGGGGGTACTAGAGGAACTCTCCTCTCCAACCATGCACAGTGTGGCAGGCACCATGGGGTGACGGCCACAATTTTCACCAGCCACCCCTTTCTTCAATGGGAGCCTATGTATTCGGTCGGAACACAGGCTCCCATTGAAGTCAATGGGAGTCCGACCGAATCATATACGGAAGCATCCGGATGCATTGTAATCAGTCGGTCAGACTCCCTAGAGCCGACTCGGTCGGAAAACATTCAAAGAACGATTCGGTCAGAATGCTTTCTAAACGGCATCGTAATCGACCTCTAAGACTGGATAAAAATAAAATTTAGAAATCCCCCTCCAATAAATGTAACAGTAGTAAAAGTGATACATTACACATAGAGACTATATTTACTGCACCCATTCCAGTCAATACAACACCAAGGAACCTATTGATAAGGAAAGAGGGGTAACATTTTATATTCCCACCACAATCAGTGCAACAGTAGGGAAAGTGTTGGATTGCGCAGGGGTAAAAATTGCTATTCCCACTCCAATGAGTGCAACAGTAGGGAAAGTGTTGGATTGCAGAGGAAAAACAATTACTCTTCCCACTCCAATGCGTGCAACATTAGGGAAAGTGTTGGGTAGAAGAGGGGCAAACATTACTATTCAAACTCCAGTGAGTGCAAAAGTAGGGAAAGTGTTGGATTGCGGAGGGGTAAAAATTACTATTCCCACTCGAGTCAGTGCAACAGTAGGTAAACTGATTGATAGCAGAGGGGTAAAAATGACTATTCCCTCTCCATTGAGTGCAACAGTAGGGAAAGTGTTGGATCATCTAGGGTTAAAATGTACTATTCCCACTCCAGTCGGTGCAACTATATGGACAGTGTTGGATTTTGGAGGTGTAAAATGTAATATTCCCACTCCAGTGAGTTAAAAACTAAAAACAAACAAAATATCAACAAAATAAAAATATTTAAAAAACTAAGTAAATAAAAATTTTAACAATTAAAACATATTATAATGTTAAATACATGTCACAAATACCAACAAATATTATATTAAATAAAGTTAAAAATAGTTTTCCAACAAATACATATTTTATATAGAAATTATTTATTAACAAAAACATTGATTATAACATAACCTTAATTTATTTACTTCCTACCCCATAACACCAACCAATTTACAATCAACATCTAAAATAGAACAAAAATTGTACTTGCATAATTACCATAATTAATGATCAATTAATAAAATATATATTAATATTAATTATAACATGTAAAAATGAATGTAATTCCTACCCTTTACCCCTCTAATCCCCATAACCCACACCTAAATGTGAACTGTAAAAAAATGAATTACACAATAAAAATGTATTTCCAATAAAATAACTAATAGTATTTAACAACTAATTATTAAGTAATTAAAATTAATTTACTCCCCACCCTTTACCCCTATAAACCCAAAACCCAGACAAAAAATTAACAATTGCCCTAATTAATTATCTATTAATCATTTAATATGAATTATCAACTAATTAATAATTAATTAAAGATAAATGACGTCCCTCCCTTACCCCTATAAACCCCACAACCTGCACCTAAAATTAATTACACAATTTCCATATTTAATTGTCAATTAATTAGTTATTAATTATTCAAAAGCAAATACATTCCCACCTTTTACCTTTGTAAACCCAAAAAAATATAATTAAGCGATTAACAAAATTATCAATTATTCATTATTAATTATCAACTCATTGTTACTTAATTTAAAATAAATTACTTCTACCCCTTCACCCCATAAACCTCTCAACCCGCACCTAAAATAAAATTACACAATTACCATAATTAATATTAATTAACAACCAATTAACAATTCACTAAAAATAAATTACTTCCCACCTTATACCCCTATAAACCCCACAACCAACACACAAAGGGGCGATTCGTATTCGGGAAACTAATCCGTACGACGATTCGTATTCGTAGCTGTTTCCGTACGAATCCGTCCGAATCGCGTAGTACGATCCGTTCCGAGAAAATACGTCCGAATCATTGCGAACCTTACGAAAATGAAGGGTAAATCTGTATGACATCGACCCATACAGTGAACCGTACGATTCGTAAAAATGTCGTACGACCCACCAAGTACGATCCGGACCGGGGAATGAGTACGCGATTCGTACGGTAAACGTCGCGTATGAGCAATTCGTACAGAGGGCAACACTATCACATACGCACCGTACCCCTAAAGTCAAGGGGTGTATGCACGAGGGGTACGCACTGTACACCTACGACACTGGGGTGTAAGAACCAAACCCCTACGGTCAGAACACCTACGATCATGGGGTGTATGCGCGGGGACATACGCATCATACCCCTGAAATCCAGGGGTGTATGCACCATACCCGTTTCACCGAACCCCTGCAACCATGGGGTGTACCCACCGTACCGGGGGGGGTCCGTTTCGTATGCATTTCGAGGTGAAATCAGCTTGTACGGACATTTTAGGCTCCCGTAGAAAAAGAGTCGTACGGAGTGTTGTCGATTGCTGGGTCGGAAAATGCAGCTTCGATCAGTTCGGACATCGCGTACTGCACGTTCCGAATGCGATTCGTACGGATTGGTGAGTTGTACGGTCTTCGGTACGATTTGTATGGAGAACTGCTTTGGGTACTCATCGTACTACATCGTACGTATGGGTGCGGTTCTGCATACGATTCGTACGGGAAAAACGTCCCGTACGGCTATTCGGAGGGCATTTTACCGAATCGGAATCGGCCCCAAAATGTACCCCCAAAAATGTAAAACAAAATTAACCCTATAACAGCTCAATTAATAAATATTCATAAATAAAATATAATAATTAGTTTATTATAATTAAATTACTTCCTATCCAATCCCCTATAAAACCACAGCCCGCTACAGAATAAAAACGCAAAATGTTATTAAAATAAAATTAATAACTACTAAAAATGTAATACATATATTAAAAAACTAAAAATACTTAATCAAAAAAGTACATCACATACATTTAAAATATATACCAAAATACATAACACTAATTAAAAAATCAAAATTTCAACAACTATATCTTTGCAAAGGATATCAAAGACTTCTATATTTTTTAAATTGATATTTCTTACCTTAAATTCGATATTCTTGATCTCGATATTCTTTCTGTTGATATTTCTATGTCACGATATTTCCAACTTGATATTAGTGTAAGTCGGCATTTCCAACTTGATATATTGTCTGAATACCGTCTCTAAAATAAGCTATGAAATATACTTCTTGTAACTGCATAAGAAAGTATTTTACATCTGTAGAAGCTGAAGCAAGTAAGCTTGCGCAAACATAGCGATCCTTAGCATCTAAAGCATGTGTTGTATTCATGAACTAATCTAGAAAAAAACAATGTATGTAAAATCTCAATTTGAAGCTTCTATAAATGAAGATTTTAATGTTCTCTCATCTATTGTATGAGTAGGTGATGTAGGTGCCGGTGTAGAACTAAATGTTTCTATCTCAGGGGTAGCACTTTTACCAACTAAAAATATTATGAATGCAAAAAATATCTATTTTGACAGCAATCAAAATTCTACACTTATTTTTGATAAAGAAACATTTTTTTCTACAGTCATACCTTCAGTAGAATTTAGCAGTAAGCAGATTTATTATTATGTGTTGATTTCTACTTGTGCAAAATTAGCAAAACCTTGAATGCTTAACAAGTGGATATTTCATTCAGCTTATATACAATAGGCTTCATGAGGCATCTCTAGCCCTCCCCGATCTCCTTCTAAGGGGCCAATTATGACGTCGTTTGGAAAGGCTCCAGATGGTATTCAGTTTGCTCAAATCCATTTCGGAACCCGCTTTTCCGACTGACTTGGAAACATTTCTGACCGACCAATTACAATATTAGGTAACCGCTTAGTCCTTCCGACTTGGTTCCGACCGGCATTCTGAGGAACAGAGTCGGTCGGAGCCAACTCCTACAGCTCTATGGACAGCGATTCCAACGGACAGATTACGACTCGGTTTGTAAGACATGGATCAGCTTTTGGAAAGCGACTTTGGGTGCCTGTACCAGGCCCCCCTTCACCCGGGGGCCTCTGGTTGGGAGCCGTGGGGTACCCATGGGATCCCTCTTTCCAACCACGCACAGTGTGGCAGGCACTATAGGTTGCCCACCACAGGGTGCAGGGTTTTCTGCAAGCACCCCATGGAAATATTGTAATCGGTCGGTCACACTCCCTGTGTCCAATTCAGTCGGAAACCATTCTGACACTGAGTTGGTCGGAATGCTTTCCAACAGACATCGTAATGAGGCCCTAAGTATGCTAACCTTACTCTTTTACTGCAAAGCTGGCCGTAGGTAACATTTTTAAAATTCTTTATGTTTTATATTCTTTACACAATACCTATTAGTTGTCATAGTCTTTTCCAACAGTTCTAATTTAACATAGTCCATTATTTGTAGGATGAGGTATTGTTGAATGGATTCAACTGAGTGTCAATTGTCAAGTCTATTTTACGATTTTGTTCAAGAGTTTGAATTCAAGTGCTGTTTTAGTGTGGCATAACACGAAGGCTCAAGTGGTCTCATCTCGGTTTATGTGAATTATGGATTGTTGCATTAGGCAAATTATCTGTATAATAAGTCCATTCAGGTGCTGAATACCTGCAAAGAAGGACTCTTGCTCTCTTAGACCTCCTTGGTGCCTGTTGATCTTCTGTGTCACTTATATCACTAGATTCTGCTTCCTCGAAGATGTTATGCATTTAAATGACACACTTGATTGCAAACTTGTCAATTCCTCTTTGTTTTTTAGTCTTTCACTCCTCACACTGTTCTTTCACCAGGGTCAATCAGTTGCGCTTGAGGTGATTCAGCAGCTCCCCCTCATCCAAGTCTCAGATCTTCCTCTTCAGGGGATACGTCTACACTACTTTTTGCAATATCAAGAAGCTGGACAGGAGAGGAATTCTGATGAGTGTCACCTCCCTCTGGTCCTGCCAGACATATGGACACAGGAGGTCATAGATGTGGCTCAAATGTCATCCCCTCATTAGTAGACATCACACTCTGGGTGTGGGATGCATGAATTCAGTTGGGTATCCCAGCACATTTCACAGCGGTGTTAGTAATCAGGATCCCTTAATAAAGCCCTTTCTATCTTGGCTTGAAGCAGGACGTTCAAACATGCTTTTCAGGTCTTGGCTCGGAATGGCAGTGACAGCTCCAACCTGGTGGGAGGCAGCATACACCACATCTGCTAACACCTTGCAGCAGTCAAGAATCATGTCATCTGTGATATTCACAAAGGCATTTGTAGGCACAACAAGCAGTCGCTTAGCACATCACATGAGCAGCTCATGTAGTGACAATCTTGTTCTTCTGTCAGGGGTACTTCTGAGACTCATCAATACTAATGAGAAAGCCTCCAGCCATTTCAAAGAAGTGGATACACAAGCATTGGCCAAGCAAAATTTCAGTGTTTGGTTAATCTGCACAACTATACTGGAAGCTTCAGGGCAGTAGCTACAATGCAATCTTTGTTCCACTTGTGGTGCCACACACAGCATTCTAATAATCTCATTATTAAAATGTGTCCATCAGTCTGACTCCAGAGAAACCAGGAATCTAAATTTAGGTATGAGTTCTTGCAACATCAGTTTGACTACAATGTGACTGTCATTTCTCTGTGTTTAGTTGGCTTCCATTCATCAGGAGAAAATGCACACAATAATTAGGATATGTCTGAGCCCACTACAAACAGCATTTTAATCAAATCCATCTGTATTCTATTAAAGGTTCCTCCTGATCTTCCTATGTGACTCAATGTTACTACGGTTCTTCTCACTACACTCTACTGTTGAAAGGTCACACATCCATGGGATAGTTCCTCAGCTAGAACTCTAAATCAGGGATTAAACCAGTTCTGCCTAATAATATCACCCTGGTATCCCTTCTGATGTGCACAGGACTATGGAAATCTCTTGACATGGGAAATACCAGACTATCTGGAACCATGGGTCTTCCATCAGCTGAGACCTAAATGTAATTTGCATTTTGCAAACAACCTGCTTTAATCTATCCTTGATGTTCTGCCTCTAACAGTTCTTCCTGCAATCTCTTAATTTCCTCCCATATATCTTCTACTGACAGAACATTGGAAGGTTGTATCCTCATCAAATTAATTTGCTTATTCTCTCTTAAATGTACATGCCACAATTGAATGATACCAAGCAACTTCTTCTGCATATCTGTTTCCAACAGTTTAATAGTGATTTCCATCTCGTGGACTAAGTATTTAAGAATTGCAATTTCTCATTGCAATTGTAATGATTTCAACAGTCTCATCACATATTCTCCATTTCTGATGGCTGATCCAGAGGAAGTTATAAATCCCTTTTTTGACACAACCTTTACAAATCATAGACCACACCAAAGTCATACTGACTATCAGTAAATGTGGTCATCCACAATCGCTCAATCAATCAATCAGTAGATTTGTAGAGCTTTTCTTGTCTCCCATGAAGGTATCCAGGTGCTGTCAGGGTCCAGTTGATTAGTTGAATAACCTGGTCTTAGGGGACTTTCTGAACTCTGAAAGAGATTGTGAGGTCCATACATGAAAGTGTAACTTCAGTTATGAAGTTGTAAAAGGCTGATATGGTCCTGGAGGTTGGTAGGCGAGGGTGCCTCTGATGGTGGTTTTTGTTGTCTGTTTGGAGTTCACAGTTGAGGTATTCCATGGCTGGGGTGATGTTGCCATTTGTGGTGGTGCATTGGATGGATTCCTTGTGTATTCTGGCGAACCGCCACCAGGCTTGTTGATACGGTCGCAGTGGGTGATCTAGTATCTTTCGGGTATTGTGGTGGATACGTCAGGTGTGGAAGTGGGCTTGAGCCAGGTTTTAGTGAGGAAAAGGATGTTGGGTGTGTAGTTGGAGATGAAGTCACTAATAACTCTGAAATGTAGCATGCTTAGGTAAGAGCAACCAATTCTACATCTTGTGCAGAGATAACACCTCTACCACTTTTTGAATTGTACAGACAGCATAACTGCTCTCAAAGTTAATTCATTATCTTTTAGGTATGAGCCATCAACACAGATTACATAGTAGGGCTCATCAAGGGGTTCATCCTAAATGTCAGGTCTTGATTTGGTGCATAAATCAGTGACAGCAAAACAGTCATCATCAACCTCTTTCCCATCAGTTTCACTTCCAGAAAACGGTAACAGCATAGCGGGATTAAGAGTTTGACATCTCTTAAGCGCGACATTTTCAGCTGCAAGAATCAATTGTTCATATTTTGCAAGTCTGCGGTTTGTCGGATATGGCATTTTAGTTCGAGTGTGAAAGATCTCAAGGTAATAAGGGACCACCACTGTAAAAAGATGTCCCATTACTATATTCTCACGTCTCTCGAAACTGACACTCAAAACTGACACCAACCACCAACAACTGTTTTAAGGCAGCCCGGCAGTCCTGTGGCAACATGGGCAAGGGTAGTTGAAAAATATGCCACAGGTTTTCAAGAGTCTCCATGTAACTTGAATAAGCAGTGAGAGATCTCAGCCCTCCCCTCACTCCAAAACTGTAAGTCACAGTGAGGTTGTCAAAGTAGGGAGGTGTAATGGGGGAAGAGGAGAAGACATGGGGAGACAATATTCCATCCAATGACACCGGATCACTGACAGAATATAAAATGCCAAAATATCGACCTAGCAAAACATAGTGGACAAAATATAGGGGGTCATTACCGCCCGCCATCCTATCGGTCTTTGGGACCGCCCGCCATATGTATATATATATATATATATATATATATGTCATCCAAAGTGCCTGTGCTTTCGGGGACGCACACGACATTTCTCCGCCCTGCGGGCTATCAATCAGCTTGCTTTCCGCTCTCCATTATTTAAAACCTGCCCGACGCGTTTCTGGGAACCTTTTCCCGTCATCAGGGGCTGCCGTCAAGGAATAATGTTCACACACAGGTATTTGCCAGACATTGATTTATTAGCCACACCCCTGGTAGGCGTATTGTTTAGTACCTCGTCATACCAAGTGTTTCTGGGATGCGTAGTCTGTTCGGTGCGTGGCTGTTGCATTAAAAATTCTTTGGCAAGTGATGCTCCTCAATTACCTATAGTAGGCTGGGTATTACGGTTCAGCACGCTGTACATGTGGAGTCCTGTGCTCGAACCTCCAACTCGTTTGGAAGTGATGGCCTCGAACTGCTGCAAAGGGTGAACGCTGCAACAGCTGATGGTGCTCTCCCCCCGACCAGGCGGCCGGTAAGAATTTTGTCATCCAAAGTGCCTGTGCTTTCGGGGACGCACACGACATTTCTCCGCCCTGCGGGCTATCAATCAGCTTGCACAGGCACTTTGGATGACATATATATATATATATATATATATATATCACCATTCCACACTATATCCAAAGATCCAGTGAAGAGACCAACAGCAGGGTAGGTATGGAAAACAGCTTTTAATCCACTTGCATAGGCGAGTAACAGTCCCATAAACCCGCAATAGGCGAATGCATTTCGGCACGTTGTCTGCCTTCTTCAGCGCCAGGGTAATGAATTGTTCAGGGAGGGTTATATATAAACGTAATATTAATACAAAATATACAATATTTTTACCGTAGGATAGCAGGAGGGTAAAATGTACTATTACCACTCCAGTGAGTGCAACAGTAGGGAAAGCATTGGATAGTGTAGGGGTAAAAATTACTATTCCCATTCCAGTAAGTGCAACAGTAGGGAAAGTGTTGGATAGCGGGAGAGTAAAAATTATTATTCCCACTCCAGAGAGTGCAACAGTAGGAAAAGCGTTGGATAGCGTAGGGGTAAAAATTACTATTCCCACTCCAGAGAGTGCAACAGTAGAGAAAGTGTTGGATAGCGTAGAGGTAAAAATTACTATTCCCACTCCCAAGAGTGCAACAGTAGGGAAAGCGTTGGATAGCGTAGGGGTAAAAATTACTAGTCCCACTCCAGAGAGTGCAACAGTAGGGAAAGCTTTGGATAGAGTAGGGATCAAAATTCCTATTCCCACTCCAGTGAGTGCAACAGTAGGGAAAGCGTTGGATAGCGGGAGGGTAAGAATTACTATTCCCACTCCAGTGAGTTTAACAGTAGGGAAAGTAATAATTTAATAAATTAATAAAAAATAATTTAAATATCAATACCAATAAAAAAGTAATAAAAAATAATTACCAATTTACTATTATGTAATAGTTAATCTATTAGAAATACAAATAAATATTAGTTATTAAAAAATAATTACCTATTCATAATTGACAACTAACTAATTTTCAATAACAAAAACCAATTATTAATAAAAATTAATACCAACTAATACTTATTTAACAGTAAATTAATTATCAATACACAAAAAGTATTTTTAATATGTAATTAATTCAAATTAAATTACTTTCCCCGGTGCTGTCTTTGATCAACCTATCTCTTTCTTCTGGAGTGGTTCCCGTCAGATGGAAGCAGGCGGTAGTCACCCCAATCTTGAAGAAGGCGACCCTTGACCCCCTTAAACCTGAAAACTACCGCCCTATCTCCCTTCTTCCTTGGGCCACAAAAGTAGCGGAGGCCCATGTGAATGCCACTCTTTCAGACCATCTTGGTAGGTTTAACATTCTTGATCCTACCCAGAACGGGTTCCGTGCGGGTCACAGCCCAGAGACAGCCCTTCTCTCTATGGTCGAGCACTTGCGTTTCGTGCTGGATTCGGGTCGAACGGCGGCACTACTGTTATTAGATCTCAGTGCCGCCTTCGACACGGTCTCGCACGGGATTCTGCTATGGTGGCTGGAGGAGGTGGGTGTCTCTGGCCTCGCCCTGTGCTGGTTTCGATCCATTCTTACGGATAGGTCATTCCAGGTGGCGATCCCGCCCGGTAAATCGACATCTTAACCATTAGACCAGGGGGTCCCACAGGGGTCATCGCTGAGTCCCACCCTTTTCAATCTTTATGTGAGACCGCTGGCTGCGGTCGTCAAGCGGTGGGGCCTGACTATGGTCTCCTATGCAGATGACACGCAGCTGGCGGTCACACTGAGTGGGGACTCAGGTCTGGAGGCTCCCAGGTTCTGTGATGGTCTGCGGGAAGTGGCTAACTGGATGAATTCCAACTGTCTCCAGTTAAACTCCAAAAAGACGGAGATTATGGTGGTTGGTAAACAGGTGGCTCTGTGGGGCGACAAGTGGTGGCCTTCGGATTTGGGTGTGACCCCCCTCCCAGCGTCAGAGTTAAAGAACTTGGGGGTGTGGCTTGATCCCTCCCTGAGTTTCATCTGCCATACCAAGAAGGTGGCAGCTTCTTGCTATGGCATCATTAGAGGACTCCGACCCAACCTCAAGTTCTTTGACGCACCCACAAGACAACTGGTGGTCCAGGCATCAGTTTTGTCCAGGTTGGACTATGCCAGCTCACTACTGGCAGGGGTTAACCAGTCAGAACTCTCCCGTCTGCAGCTGGTTCAAAACGCCGCGGCCCGACTGGTGACAGGTTTGCCTAGGCGGTGCCCGGTGTCTAACACCCTGCGCTCTCTTCACTGGCTCCCTGTGCAGCAGAGGATTAGATTCAAGGTTCTTTGCCTTGCTTTTAAGATCCTCAAGGGTATATCCCCACAAATTTTGGAGAACCTGTTGATCCCTTACGTCCCCTCCCGCACTCTCAGATCACTCGGCCAGTACCTAGCTGTGGTCCCGCGCTTTAAGCTGAGTAGAGCTGGTGGCCGCTCTTTCCGAGTTCTGGCGGCGAGCTGGTGGAATTCTCTGCCTCCGCAAATCCGGGCCATTGATGAGCTCCTTCAGTTTAGACGGGCCATTAAGACCTTCTTATTTATCTAGTCCCTTTGAGGTGTCTCTTCTTTTCTTCTATCTGATTTTATGCCGTGTTGTGTTTACCTTTGCAAAGCGCCGGGACGCCCCTTTGCTGGGGCAGCTGTGCGCAGTACAAATAAAAATAACATAACATAACAATAACATAACTTTCCAACCTATTCCCCTATAAACACACAATTAATACAAATTAATTACCAATTAAAAATTAATTAACAATAAATTAAAAATCAATACCAATAAATAAAAATGATTGACTTAATTCCAATTAAATTACTTCCCAACCTATTCCCCTATAAACCCACAACCCGCTATGGAAAATAAATTAATACAATTAACATAATCATCAATTAATCAATTAATACAAATGAATTGCCAATTCAAAATTAACAATAAATTCAAAATGAATACCAATAAATAAATACAAAAATTTAATTAAGTACAATTAAATTACTTCCCACCCTATTCCCCTATAAACCCACTACCCGCTACAGAACTAAAAAGCAAAATTAAATTAATAATAAGTAATTTCTAAAAATTAATATTTAATTTAATATAATTAAATTACTTCCCACCCTATTCCCCTATTAACCCACAACCCACTACAGAATTAAATTACGCAAAAGTTCAATAACATAAAATTCATTACTTAAAATAAATTAAACATACATCACAAAAATAATATACACTTTTCACACATATACTAAAATACAAAACACTTTAAAAAAATCAATATCATAAAAAATTCGATATATTTTAATGCCTATATTATATACTTCGATATTTTGACTTCTATATTTCGACAATGGATATTATTTACCTTCCATTCGATATTTTTAACTACTATATTGTGTCCATTCGATATTTTGCCCATTCTATATCTATATTTTCACTTTGATATTATGTCCATTCTATATATTTTTTTTCGATATTATGGCTAGTTACCACTGACATCATCAGTAGAATTCAGAGGCTTCCTATGAGTGTCAAAAAATAACAGAAAGAGAAAACATGTGTCAGTAGTAGCTAGCACTGGATGTCTTTAACATACAGTTACATTATAAATGTATGGTTGTAGGATAGGGAGCTACCTGTACATTTCCCCTCTTCCACTTGGTAGGATTTAAATGGAAAATGCATGCTGATCAGAAGGTTACCTAAACAACAAAATAAGGTAGTCATGTAAGTATTCAAGTGCTGTATGATTATATGTTATGAAGCTCTAGAAACTACTATTGTCTTGTCTAAAAACAAAAATGACAAAAAAATGCCCCAAATAAATCATTAATAGAAAAATTCAACCATAAACAATATGGTTTATATAAGTTTCCAATTAACAAACATCACGAAAAGGTGTGGGGCTAAATAGGATATATGGGTTTCTTTACTTCACACTGAAGTCGTTGTAGTATCTTAATATTTTTAGGCCGATGCAATAGAAAAACAAGATCTCCAACTCATATGGAAAACCAAGTTCAGATAAGTATCCAACCTTCCCTGATGTTGCCCATCCCCTACAGCAAGTCGTTGATATGACTTGTGATATAATGGCAAGCATGGTAACAACGCAGTTGTTGCACAGTTATGGCGTTGTGGAGACAACGTTGTAAACGCTGTTTCATCATTAAAAGCATTAAACATTTTAAAATCATGAAACCCAAATTCACATGACAATCGCTCCATTGAATAAAATCCAGCCACAGACAAGCTAATGCGTTTTGTAATTATCAGCTGTAAAAACATCAGTCCAGGTCTTCCCTCTGGAGAATTCATACCATTAAGAAGGGGAATTTTCAATTTGCGATCATGGTCACAACAGAAGATAATGAAGGACAAGTACAGTAAGGGAATCAAGACCTGGCTGTTCGATTGAGAGCAGGAGCAAGCACCTGGAGACCCTTGGGGTGGCAAACAGTGCTTTACAAATACAACTTGATTGATTGATTGATTGATAGATTGATTGATTGATTGATGATTGATTGAAGGGTGTCTTGTCTTGAAAAGTTGTCAGAAAGTCAAGAGGGGAGATTCTTCACCAGTGATCACCTTTTAGGAAATGGGAGTAGTTGATCCCATATACCAACACATTATCTTGTTAGAAGGTAAAGATGAAAACAATTGTCAATGAAAATTAACTAAGGCTCAATGAGAGAGGCTGTTTTGAGCATGACAAATGTGTGCACTGATCTTTTATGCAATTATAAAGCCTCCCAATCACATTTTCTACAAGCAAGGAAATTCTCTTAATCCATGCAATATCACATTTTCTAAATGATTCCGGGGCTGTACAACTCAGACTGCTGAAGAGCCTGAAGACCCTTTTGCACATACTTCAGCCATGCAATATTCTTTCCATGATCCAAAGAGAAGCAATCCCTCAAAAACAGCTTTACTTGAGTTCAGTTTTAACCCATAATACCAGCCTTCTTAAAAGAGGTCAAAGGGTAAATAGATCCACTATGTATCTGTTAGACCTATGAGAGAGATCTACTTAATTCTTCTCTGGACATTCTGTCAGCTGGTCATGTGTAGTAGCCACACGCCTTGCATTTCCCTTACTCAGATATATGAGCTCATTTTCTTGGTCCTGAGTCAAATGTGAAATGTCTAAAATACCCAAATGATTTCTTCCGATTTCACCTTTAATTTTGGTAATCTAGAGGTTTCACTATTTCCTGACCCGTAGAAGGTTTTTTTCTGTATCTTCTACCCCCTGTCCTCAGTAGTTATCTCAAACTATGATGGTAGAATATCATTCCCAAATGATCCTGTTTCCCCCTGTGCAATTGGGATTGTAAAAATAATCCTTATCCCTCCTCTTAAAGACTGAACATTTTGTGGTGTGGTCCAAGCAACAATGTGTGTGTTTTGTGAATCTAGGATCAAACCCTGTCACGACTATCCTTCAGCTCCTGGGACAACAGGATTTGGAGCAACGTTTATTGGTGCAGTTGCAACGGGAATTGCCAAAGTCTGATCCAATGCGACTTGTGACACTGGTGCAGGAACAGTTACAATAGATGCTGTAACACATGGAGCAATTTCAGAAGTAAGTGTTTTGGTAGGTGCAGTTGTAATCGAAAGAGTTGGAAGTGGTCCCACAATATGAATTATGCTCAGGTCAACAGGGGCTGTAGCCACTATACCACCAGAGCTTTTAGTGTTGTGTAACATTGTAGGGCCCTATTGTAAATTTCCCGATTCATGCCCTTATATGGTATAAATCACCATATCCTTATATAGGCATAAGAATCATAACCATATTTAGACATAGCTCTTGCAGTCCAAATACGGCTGGGCTACTTCCACTAGTTCCGAAAATCCACAACGATTTCTTGGAAAACTCGGCTTCAGCAGCTAGGGACTTCCCCTTGCTCGAATACTGACTTGTCCAAGAACTCATGGAGTTTTCAAAGAACTGAGACTCTTTGATGACGTTATTATGTCCACCTTTTTGTCAATCTCGGCACCTTCAAAGTATAAATATGCCCACACTTGCCATAGCAAGCACACAGTGGTTTGGAGCAGTTCGACTATCTACTTGCCCGACGCGCCCTGCTACTGCAAGTGCCGAAGGAAGCCGACCCTCCAGCAGACGCACTGAGAGAGACGCTGTCTTTTCTCCTGCCGAGATATCCAGCTCCAGTGTTTCCAAGCTACCCTTGCGGGTTGTTGGGAAATCGAGTCCTGATCCTGACATTCTTCATTCCATATCAAGGTAAGGAGCTGATTAGACCCTAAGAGAAATCTTGGACAGATTATTGGCAAAGAATACTACATTTATGCTACACCTCACTTACTTCTTCCCTCGTACTAAGCGTAGGTCAGGTACATCATGGTAGGCGTATTTTAGAAGCACCAGTTGAGTACTTTTAGCCTCTGTTATGTATGTATGTATTTATCTATGGTTTAGGAAGCATACAATGCTCTTACAGTATTATTTTATTCTATCTTTCTACTGTATGCATTACGTTTTGCAACCAGTGTTACGATTGTAGCAGTCCATTTCTTATGCTTGAGAAAGAAGACTGTTCAATAAATCCTTTTATTGAAAACGCCCATCTATCTATTTCTCTGTATCTCTGGTGAAACGAAGCATGCACGATTGACTGATTGAAATATCTAGCTATTGTTTCCACGACTCTGAATATCAGTTTTATCTTGGGGAACAAAGTTGTCATGTTTATGCAGTTGTCAGAAACTAAATCCCTTCTTGTGAACTCAAGAAAGTTTCTAGTGAACTCTGAGCTAGCTGGCACTCACAATTAAGTCTAATATACTTCGATAGAGACCTAGTAGACATAAGTCCTACGTCACATCAATAGGATATATTACTCCAATGCGCAGAGCCTATTGGGAATAAAGGAACTACACCACATGGCGCCCAACATTTGGTAAGGCACTAATGTAACGCTAGATACTAGAGTAACTCAGTCGTGCTTTTCACAGAGACCCCTTTATCTCGTAAAATACTCCAATAGACGTCTGGAGTGGGTTAAAGGATTAAATATCCGCCTTAAACTGAGTAGGATGAAAAATCCTATTATTTTGTTGTTTTTCGTTTGTTCAACATTGAAGGATACAGTGTTCCAAAATATTGTGCACCTTATGCACCTTGTGCACCTTATCTTTTCCCGGCTCGGCAAACATACAATAAACAATTTAGAATACCGACAACACCAAAACCGGTGGAGCTGGAAATACTCTACCAGGTTTTGACACCACAGGGTTTAATGAAGACGACGTGGATGCTATAATCATCCCGGAAAACCTATTAAAGCATTAGCTCTAAAGCTTATAGAAAACGGCCTATCAGCAAGAGGTGGTAGAGTCATATTTGTCATAGAGGCACATGAATATCGACAGACAGAGGTATTCTATACATGGATTATCTTTCCACAAACGAATCCAACAACACATGTGTTCCACTTCTACAAGATGGAGGAACCTCCAGCGGAATACGCTCCTTTCGAGGACATTGAAATTCCACTAACTTACCAAGAACATAAGCTCTGGTTTAAAGGCGCCCTACAACATCAAAATCACATTACCAGGCTCAGTCCACTAGGTAGACCAGGAGCGACATGTGCTAGCTAGCTATACACCACATCCTGTCATAGAACAAATGACAGGTCCAGAACTGTTAGCTCAGCTAAAACAATTAATCAAAATCCATAGACAATTGGTACAATATGTCATGTGGACTTTAACAGTCCAACCTGCTATAAGAATTCCACAGCACACCCCTCATCAGGGGAACACAAACAAAATTACACCATAGTCTATACAATCAGTCATTGGCAAGTTGGCCGCAAAAAGGGAACAAATTCCATTTTGGTTAGCTCAAAAAATTACTCAAATAGAGGCAGTATTTCCGGATAGTACACCTCATGAGAAACACAGGATTTTAACAATCTGTTTACCAATGGGGATCGCACCACACATGGAGGACTGTGACACTTGACGTCCTGAAACAGATTCAAAATGAATACGGACCAGAACCTGCCTTGAATCTTGGTATGAAATTACTAAAAGATTACAAACAGGTTTCAGCTATATTATTAGCTAACATTAAAGGTGAAGCAGCATCCGTGGCAATCCACCAAAAATTAAAAGAACTTGATAGTACTGAGCAACCGTATAAACTTGTTAGAATTATTGAAAAATCCTAGGAAGAACTAGGAAGAGATAGTTTGAGTGGGAAACCAGTAAAACCTGAACTGACAGAAAATCCTGAAAAAGGTTTTATCAAAAACAGTCTCACTACACCTAAAAAGAAGGGGGAAAATAGCAAACAGTCACTTCCTAAAGAGAAGCGTTCCCAGTCCAGAGGTAGATCTCCTCAAAAGGAGCACTCTGAAAAGAGGTATAACCTTAGAAATAGGGATAATTTAGGAAAACCTGATAGATATCAAGATACTGATACACGCTCCTCTCGTACCTTTAAGACTTCCTCTCAGAAATCCAAAAGAAGAGGACGATAAGAACAAAAAGAAGAACGTGTGAAGTCCAAAGACGATCAACACGTTCCAAAAAATAAGAAAACCCAATTCACCAAAAAGAAGGTAGCAAGTCTAAAAATCAGACATGCCGAGGATCTTGAGGACACAACTCAAGAACAGGGAGTGGGCCCAGACAATGCTGGACAGCGCAGCAGAGGTCACCATAGCTCGCAGGATCCTGAAGGATCATCTGGAGACAGTGGATCTGAATGAATACACTCAGGTTGAAACTGCCGACACCAGGGTTAGTGTACCCCATAAGTTATACGAAAGTCACACTCCGAATAGAGGGGGACATAACTACGAAAATAAAATCACTCTTTTGGGAAAAACTATCTAAGGGTTATGACATTCTTCTGGCTGAAAAAGACTGGCCACCTGAATTTGTCAGGGAGTGCCCACATGGCGAAGAGAACATTATGCCAGCCTTCTCAAATCATATTCCTATTCATAAAAAATACACCCATGCCAGAAAATGGGTTGTGGCCCAGGCTCCAGCATAATATAAAAAACATGTGGGATGAGATGAGGATTCTCCTCACCACAAAATCCAGTTAAATAATCAACCAACTACTCAAAGGCAGTATCCAGTTAAGCAAGAAGCTAAAAAACAGGTCAGGGAGATCTTAGATCAACTTGAATACCAAGGGGTGATTGAAACATGCACCTCGTCCATGAACAATCCTTTGTTTCCTGTCTCCAAACCAGATAATACATATCATCTAGTCTTGGATTACAGACATTTAAACTCTTGCTGCAAAACCTTCGCAGTACAAAATGCACACAGTGCAGCACTAATGAATAACATTGTGCGCAAAAAATATAAAACAACATTAGATATTTCAAACGGTTTCTTCTGTCAAAACATTGCACCAGAAAGCAGGTACTTGACAGCTTTCTCGATAATGGGGACACAACAACACTTTTGTCGTCTCTCCCAGGGATTCAAGAGCAGTCCTGGATTATTTTCAGCCAGAGTAGCAGAGTTACTACAAACGTACGATGATGAGGCATTATCTTATGTCGATGACATCTATCTTACAGACGATGACTTGGACAGGCACTTGAGCAGGGTGAACACCATAATACTGGGATTCGCCTCAGCAGGGTACAAATTCAATTTTAAGAAATCAAGGATTGCCCTCCTCAACGTCCTAATCTTGGGATCCGAACTTTCAAGTGAAGGCAAAAGCCTGGCAGCAAACTTTTTAGAAAAATGTGCGCTGCTCCAACCTCCAAAAAAGCTGAAAAATTTACAGTCAGTTTTAGGATTCCTGAATTTCGGAAGAACTTACATTCTAACCTACGCAGAAAAGGGTTAAACCTCTCTACGAATTAATAAAACCTGATTTCAAACCAACTAATTGGACTCAAAAACACACAGATATTTTGCGTTCAGTGCAAACAGACATGTTAGCAACAACACATTTACAGACACGCGTAAATGAATGCAACCTTTTAATCCGAATCATCCCAAGGAGATGCGGATTCATATACCTAACCTTTAATGAAGGGGAAAAGGTATCAATAGCTTACAAGTCACACTTATTCACACAAGCTGAAATGAAATTCACTTCAACAGAAAAAATTCTGACAGCGGTTCAGACTGCAGTAGCAAAAGAAAGAGCCCTCGTGCAGGGTAAACGCATAAAAATCGTTACTCCTGTACCTGCCTTAGAGGAAGTAACAAAGGCAAGCATTCCAAATGCAAAAGCTTTACATCCAAGATGGATACAATGGGTTAATTATCTTGCTGCGACAGACGTTAAATACGTTTTTGATCCTTACTTTAGGGACACAAGAATTTCTCCAATACGAACGAGAATGTCCTCTGCCCACTGAAATCCTGCCTCTAGAACATTACGGCTGTATAATATATACAGACGGATTAGCACAGCCCGCAATTCGGGGAAAACAAGCTTATAGTGCTGCGTGCGCGATTGTTAAAGGCCGCTGGTGCAATGGTAAATTCAGACCCATGGTCACAAAAACACCAAGTCTCTAGGAGACTGTACAGCTCAGCGAGCTGAACTACAGGCTTTCAAGATGGCGCTTGAAAATACAGATCGCGAATTCCCCACACTCATAGTGTGCGATTCGTATTAATGCGTCCAGTCTAACAATGAACATCTGCAGAACTGGGTTAAAAATGGATTTAAAGATGCAAAAGGTGGCACAATCAAGCATAAAATGCTTTGGGAACAAGTAGTTATTTTAAAGAAAGAACTACAAAAACTCACGTGATCCATACACTGAGTCATCAGCGTGATGGCGTTCACGTTGAAGGGAATTCATTGGCTGAAGAAGCCGCCAAGGCAGCTGTGTAAACGGCTTCCGTAGCTGCAATCACTCGTTCAAAAACAAAAATAGACAGCAAAATAATGCCAGCTGTCACTGCTTCAATAAAAGACAGTGGTAAAACATTACCAAAAGGCTTTCCACTCAAGTACTCATATATAACTGATGCAAATAATGTTCTGTTTGCTCGAATCCCTGGAGTGGGGGATAGAGTTAATCACAAACATGGAACACAGGTTAGGACTAATCTTAGCAGCACATGAAGGGTTTACATCTGCACACGCAGGTGTTTCCGCCACAGTTTCATTATTAAAACAACGATACTTGTGGCAGAGCATGAGGACCAAACCAGAAAGTATGTTTTGGAATGTGAAATCTGCCAGAAAATGAAGGTTTCAACAGTGAAACGCCCGGCGCAGATGCCCCTTCTAATTTCAGATGAACCATGGCCGCAGTGGATTCTTACACGAGATTCATTTGGATGTGGCCTCAGCGCTCGGCTGACGCCCAAACTGTTATAAAATTTGCGAGCCTTTATCTGCACATACGCAATGGGCACGCTACATTCTGACCAGGGCCCTGAGTTCAGCTCTAGGGCTTACAAGGAGGCCATAGCCAGTTTGGGCGTTGCATTGCGGTTTTCGAGTCCATTCCATCCTGAGGGAAATTCGGTTGTGGAGAGAAAAAAACGTGACATAAAGAAATCTATAACAGCTAGGGTATTAGGTTCAGATGATGGGTGGGTCAAACATCTAATATGCGTCCAACGTAGTCTTAATAACCTGCCAAGAAATTCTCTGGGTGGAATCACTCCATATGAAATCCTTTTTGGTACTAGAATGTTGATTGAAGACCTCGATCATCATACTTCAGTGGTGGAACAAAAACCCTTTGATATCAAAGATCGTTTGACTGTTTTACAGGACTTAAATGAAACAAGAAGAAGTCTAAGCAACACCATCGAAAAGCCAACGGCCACTGAAGAAAAAACACCTGTCCCAGCAAGACCTGTCTGGATTCCAAAGATTGGGGATCTAGTCAGAGAGAAAATAGCAGATATGAAGGAATTCGGGCCTTCTTACAGAAAACCAGTAACTGTACTAGCAGTCCATGGATCAAGAACAGTATTACTGCCGCCTCTTGCTGGAAGAAAGGAGAACCGGTCTGTATCAATTGACCTGGTAAAACCACATTATGTGGCCGGTAATAAGTAGTAGGCCCAGTGGACTCCCAAGATGTAGCAGACGACCAAATCTTGCTACTATCCAAGAGGTTCAAACTGAAAGGCTCATCACCTTTGAAGATTCTGCAGTGAGAAAAGAAGGACTATGTAATAAAGCCATGGTACTTTTGCCTCTTGAAACCCAAATAACAGTTTGTGAAGACACTCCCGTCTAAAATGATGTAGCATCTGCCTATACAAACATGTTAAGGAAACAAGCAGCACCAGCAATTTTAAATAATCCGGATGCAATACCAACTATTGACAGAACTGCCTCTGGCTATTTCATCAACTTCAATACCTTTTTCTGAGGATCCCAGTGAACCTGAAACAGCTCCAACAAACAAAACTTTCAAGGAACAATTAACAGAACTTGGTCACCAGCTTGCAAATACATATCTGGTTTCACCATGGGTTGAGTTTTGGATTGGATTAGGTGTATGTTGTTTCCTACTATGGCTCATTCTTGTTTTAAGTTTGGGAAAGCTGATAGATGGAAAACATATAAAAATGGCCACAGCAAGTAAGAACATCAACTTGCTCCTGAAACCACACAAATCATCTAATCGTGAACAACGAAACCTGTCATCAGTGAACATCACAGGCGTTCCTCTACCTCGTGGAATAGCATGGGACAGAACTGATTATGACATTTATGGCCCGGTAGAGCTGTTGAAGATTCCACACCAATTTAAGGTTTCCTTGAGTGATTTTGTTTCACCAAGTACATTTTCTGATGATTGGGACTTTGAAACTGTTAGTAACATGATGGCAGACTTAGAAATGTCAGCAAAATTTGCAAAACATGAATACTTAGAAGGTTTATTAAATTATGAAGAAATGTATTGTTTTAATCATGTTGTTCATCATTATTTGCACAAATCTGCAAACCCTAGAAATGTTTTAACTTATAATCAATGGGAACATTGTCCGACACCTCCAAAAGGTAGCTCTAAAACATTCTATAGAAAATGTCCATACAGGTTTTAATGCCACAAATCCAGAAAACTTTTACTTTAAAAATGTTAATAAGACAGGCCTGAAAAGTATGTTGACAAATACTAAACACATTTATTCTGCTGCCTTTTATGCTCAATTGTCCTTATTAGGCTTTGACTTTTGGAAAGCCAACATTGAGACAAAAACTGTTTGGGGCACAAAAGACTGGCAGGTACAAGGTTTAGAAGCATTATTCAGAGCCTGCATCATCCCAGAACAAATAGTGTTCTTAAATGAAACTGTTCAATAGACATCTTGTCTTGGCTTGGCTAAGATAAAAGATTTAAACAAACCGTCTATACCTAAGCCCACACCTGAAAGTAATAGAACTTCGGATGAGGAGGTAGACGTAAATTATATTTTACTACAAAACAGAACTAATCCTGACTGGAAAAAATGGTTAATCTGGTCCACAGACACGAATATCTGTCAAGATAGATTCCTGAACAAGACACAAGGGTTTACAGCAACTTGGCCAGATCCAAGATATGTCCAGAGACAACATCCAGGGATACTAGCAACTTACAGTGTAGGAAAACTGTGCCTTGAGTGGCTAAAAAAATCGGAACTCCCAGATATAAAACAACACTTAACTTTACTTAAAGATGGCATTGACTTATGAGAATACTTACTTCGACCTCGCAAACCACATCATAAATGTTTCATATACGACGGTATTTATGCTGCTTACAATGAAGCTTGGAAGTCACGCAAATGGAAACTGCAGTATTAATTTAGAGAAAGCACTATCTGTAGTGGACAATGGGTTAACAACTCTGTCGTCCAGAATTTATTCTTTGGACAGCAATGTATCCTCTGCCATAGACAAAATGGAACAGGGCTTGCTAATGTTACAACATGGCCAGTCACAATTACGTTCTATAATGCTGTTAGGCTGGACGTTACAAAACCTTCGTCCTGGCTATGTGCCTTGGCGTCTTATCAACACCACGTCACTGTTTACTGTATTTAACCTTACAGATAAACAAATCTCTTTGGCACAGAGGGAAGCAGACTATACGGTGCTGAGCATAGAAAAACTGGAGAGATTACCATTGACCGTTTCTGAGAAACCATCAATTGAATAGATAATACATTGCACCATCACGATACCAGTGACGATTTTCCAGTTTCAGTATTGCTTAAAACACACACCAGCAAGCCTGTATGAAAGGTTGGGTAAAGAATACATAGAGTTGACCTGGGATTTACCATACACACACAAATGTTGGTGTGGGGGAAAGGAGGTATTTCTTAGTGGAAGAAATTGTAAAACCACATTAAGCGGTACACTTCTGTGTCAAGGCATTAATTTACATGGAGCCTGTGAGGGTTCTTCAAACAACTTATCATGCCACCTGCAGGGTTCCCCGGCAGCAGTGATAGATCCAATTTTTAGGCAGCTTTCCAATGGAAGCTACATAATGCTGAATGATCACAGCTGTTGTGGAATGATGCCAGGAATAGCCTATCTCGTTAGTGTGTCAGCCAGGGTCACTTGTTGTATGCAAGTATTGTTTCCAAAAACGAAGACAGATGGGGAGTCGCCACTATGGCCTTCACTAAACATCTCTTCTATACAAATTGATACTTTAAGCAGAATGAAAGCCCTTCTTTTGCAAAAAAACTGTGCCACTGACCTCATCCAGAGAGATGTATGATCAGCAAGTTGCAAGGACCTCTGCAGAGATACATGCATTATTATCAACAAACTGGCCAATACATTTCTCAGAAATGTTAGGTCGTATCTTAAACATGTCTGATACCAGCGGTATTGTACATGTATTTAAGACGATTTTTTCGGGACTGTTAAAACCATTTGAAGCAGTCCTGGGCATTTTTCCTAACTTCGTGAACTCTGTTTTTGGCGGCCTGCCTCTCATCTTGGGACTCGTAGCAGGGATCCTGTTTTTATTCCTCCTGCTCCGTTATGGCAAGTCCAACCACCAGCGATACCCAAATTACCATGGAGAATGCTCTCTTGGCCATGCAGTATCGTGAAAGAATAACACAGATCCTTGGCTTGGCTCGTTTGAGAGATCTGAATACCACATGGTTCCTGTCATTCAGACCAATTTGGCAAGATTGCATCTTACCTGTTCTACAATGCCTGCTTTGTGGAGAGGAATGCGTGTTAGGTGTCTGTCTAACACTTCCATCAGCAATGCCAACGGATGCTGGCACTTTACTGAGTCCAGTAATGGCTCATGTATTGTGTTGCCCCCAACGGCTACCAATCCTGATGATGGCATTCATTGAGATCTCACCGGCAATTTCAGCTGAAGGTGAGATATGCAGACCAACAGGCACACAGGTACCATCTGCTGCGAACATTGCTAACGCGACTGACACTGATGGCGATGTTTCACATCTGTGTACAATTGATCTTCTTAATGAAGTGGTTCAACTTTCATCTACTGTGGTAGATGATTTCTTTGCCAGCCTAAGCGACTTGGGGGTCGATTCCAATTCGGTAAAATCCAGTCTGAATCGCCGTACCGTTCGTTTTTCCCATACGAATCGTAGGCTGAACCGTCCCCGTACGTACGATGTAGTACGATGTGCACCCAATGCAGTTCTCTGTACGAATCGTACAAAGGACCGTACGACTAAATAATCTGTACGGATCGCACTCGGAACACGCAGTACGCGATGTCCGTATGAACAGAAGCAGCTTTGTATGACCCAGCAAGTACGATTCGTATCAACAACACTCCGTACGACTCTTTTTTACGGGAGCTGAAAATGTCTGGAAAAGCAGATTTCGCCTCGTAATGCGCACGGAGCGAACCCCCCTGGTACGGTGCGTACAACACATGATTGCAGGGGTACAGTGCAACGGTGTACGGTGCGTACACGCCTGGATTTCAGGGGTACGGTGCGTATGTCCCCGTGCGTACACCCCATGTATGTTGGTGGACGGTACATAGGGGTACGGTTCATACCCCCCAAGGCCGTAGGTGTACGGTGCGTACACCCCGTGCGTACACCCCTTGAATCTAGGGGTACCGTGCGTATGATATTGTGTGGCTCTCCATACGAATGGCCCATACGCGTACTCGGTCCCCGGTCTGGATCGTACTTGAGAATAACTAAAAAGAGATAGTGTGAGATAAGGGTTTTATTAACCATTGACAGCAGTTCAAATTATTTTATTCATTAAGTATTAAAATTCAGTCATCATCACTATAAATTCAGATAATTCATTATTCGGTATTTCAATACAAGCTAGAATACCAAGTTAATCAGCATTACAAATAAAACAGTGAAAATGTAGCAAACATGTGCCATAAAGGAATTCCCTAATCAAAATAAATAGAATTTAGACATAAGAATGTCAATTTACTTCAGCAAACAAAGAAAGGCATCGGTTTGCAAACCCAAATGAAGGGTTCTGATGAGAGATGGGAAAATCGGAAAAGTATTATTAGTTATAAATCAGCAGGCATACCTATCCCCTCACTGAGATATGGGAAAGGCTTAGATGGGGTCTCTCCTGAAACAAATCCCTAATTCTTCTACTCTGCTTTAGGTACACACCCTAATGTAAGTCTGTTAAATCATAGGTATCTGTCAGCGCAAAAAGTGGCGCATTGCTGGAGTTGTGTCGGAAGCCTGACGCAACTCCAGCAATGTTCCTTTGGGGAAAGCCCCATGTGAAAGGGCCTGTGTCACTCTTACGCCTACCATGAGGCAGGCATAAAGTGTTGACGCATTGGCGTCCTAGAAGTGGCACTGCAAAATCTCATAGATTTTGCTGCGCCATTCCTACGACCCTTTCTTGCAGAGGTACGCCCACCCTGCATACAATATACCTGCGTCACTTCAGAAATATGGCACAACACGGCACATTTTTTACGCCACTGGTGCGTCACAAAATGTGACGCACCGGTGGCGCAATAGTGACGCGGGGGTTCATTAATGAGCTCCATAATTTTCAACAACTGATGTATTCCCTGTGCCGGACATCCAATCAGTGCTCAGCAATCTTTGGGAGCAGGTGAACTACATAGGTTCTCAAATTTTCACAATAGGATACAAAATCACATCCTTAGGATCATACATAGTCCACATCTTGCAGTTCAGACAGTCCTTCCCACGAGTTGCATTTCCTGCTGTCTCCTCTCCTCCCAGTGAGAATCTCACTATAAATTGTCTAATACATAACAAATGCCTATTCATTAGCTAAAAGAAGTTTTCTGGAAAGTTGCAGCATAAATAGTGGAAGAGAAAAACCTCTAAGGAGAAGCAACCTTTCAATGCGAAAACAGGCATTTTAACTAACCCTGGGCATAGTTTGCATAGTAACCAACGCGTAGCTACGGAAAGTGCACTTCGCACTATGCGAACTGCGTAGTGCACTGTGCAAAATGCTGTTCGCACTGATTGCACAGTGCTGGATGCTTGTCCGCACTGTGCAATCAGTGCAAACCGCATCTTGCACAGTGCAAGCGGTCGTTTTCTGCTGCTCCGGTTGATTTCAACTCGATCAGCAGCTTTCTCAACGCGGACTGGTGGTTTCTCATCGTGAGAGGTCGCGAGCATACGCGCCCACTCTCAATGAGAAACCTGACCTCCCCGCATTGAGTATCTCGCAGGGAGGTTCATTTTCCACGCTTGCGATCGCCAACTTGATTTTGCTGATCGCGAACGAGGAAAAAGACTCACGGGGATTTAATTTTACTCGCTCGCGGTCGCCAACTTGACGTTGAGAACCGCGAGCAAGCAAACAATTACCGCTACGCGGGTTTGCACTGTGTTACCTGCAATTTGCGTAGTGCAAAGTAGCGCAAAGTTTGCAAACTGCACGAGTGTAGCGTAGTACTTCGCCCTGGGTTAATTTTAACCCTAATGTGTACATTTATGTTAACATGGCATCAGTTCTCAGGCTAACTTAAGTCAGTATAATATGTTACCTAATTTATGCTTACAATTCCTACTGCAAAAATGTTGCACTTTCCAGGTTATGACTTTTTGTTGGTAAAATGAGGAAATTCTCGCTCTCAGAATCTTCCTCACTACCCAGCACTTCACCCTAAACATTGCACTTGGATGTTTCAAAACATGCACAGCCTACCAAGTTTTGCCTCATACTTTCTACATACAAAGCAGAGACTGCCTTACAGGTTCTCAAGGGATACACTAAGAAACCCAAGAGTACTCAAAATAATAGCATGACTCTCGCACTATGCACAGTTTGCTGTGACTGTTGGATATGGCACTCTCAGACCTAAGGAACGTCATATATTGTTTGTGGGGTACTGCACTCATACATACTGTGCATGAGAAGCCTGTGCAAACCTGCATTAGTGCACAACACTCTGGAAATATGTAACCTGCATACTGTGCAAACCATCTGCACAGTGTTGTGTAATACACTTAAATCTTGTCCCTGTGTCTCACCCAATAATCCGTTGTTATTCACTCTGATTGTATGCATTGTGTAAGGTACACGTAACACCATAGGCGCTCTCATTCAGACATCTACAGTCATCCACAGTGGACCATGACTTCTGTACAGACACTGATTCACTAGAAACCTGACCCACAGGTGCACACATGCATGTGCACACACGGGAAACAACCATTACATCGCAACTTTTACAACGCACTACCATTACAACGAAACTTTTACAACGCAAAAACCATTACAACGCAGGTATTTACAACGCAGGTATTTACAACGCAGGTGCTATTACAACGCATACCATTACAACGTAAGTATTGGTAAGTATATAATTATATTTAAATTGTTATATGTTTTTTTTTTATGGGGTATTTTTTGGGTTAAGGGTCAGTTTTGGGTTTTTTGGTAAAGGGGTATTTTTAGGGTTCAGGGTCAGTTATGGGTTTTTGGGTAAAGGGGTATTTTTAGGGTTCAGGGTCAGTTTTCAGTTTTTGGGTAAAGGGGTATTTTTAGGGTTCAGGGTCAGTTTTCAGTTTTTGGGTAAAGGGGTATTTTTAGGGTTCAGGGTCAGTTTTCAGTTTTTGGGTAAAGGGGTATTTTTAGGGTTCAGGGTCAGTTTTCAGTTTTTGGGTAAAGGGGTATTTTTGGGGTTCAGGGTCAGTTTTCAGTTTTTGGGTAAAGGGGTATTTTTAGGGTTCAGGGTCAGTTTTCAGTTTTTGGAAAAGGGGTATTTTTAGGGTTCAGGGTCAGTTTTCAGTTTTTGGGTAAAGGGGTATTTTTAGGGTTCAGGGTCAGTTTTCAGTTTATGGGTAAAGGGGTATTTTTAGGGTTCAGGGTCAGTTTTCAGTTTTTGGGTAAAGGGGCATTTTTAGGGTTCAGGGTCAGTTTTGGGTTTTTGGGTAAAGGGGTATTTTTAGGGTTCAGGGTCAGTTTTCAGTTTTTGGGTAAAGGGGTATTTTTAGGGTTCAGGGTCAGTTTTGGGTTTTTGGGTAAAGGGGCATTTTTAGGGTTCTGGGTCAGTTATGGGTTTTTGGGTAAAAGGGTACAGGGTAAAAATAAAGTACAATTAAATTTATATTAAATTAATTAAATTAAATTAAATTAATTAAATTAGAATTATTTACATTTGTAATTTAAATTATATACTTACCTATACTTACGTTGTAATGGCATGCGTTGTAATAGCCCCTGCGTTGTAAATACCTGCGTTGTAATGCCATGCGTTGTAATGGCACCTGCGATGTAAAAGTTGCGTTGTGATGGCATGCGTTGTAAATGCATGCGTTATAACATCATACATCCGCACACACATTGATGTCTACTGACACACCCTTCCTTGGACACACACTGCCAACTACAATGACGGTTCATAAACTTTCCCCCTCATTACTGTTGCAAACAGAGACATCAGTAAAATGTACATATAATTTACGTAAAGCAATGAATGGAAGCAAAGATCTTACATATAAATTCCTTATTTGTGCTAAGTGGCTTATTTATGAGAACCCTGCATCACCTTAGCAACACATAAAGTGGTATATGCATGACCCATGGCTCTTAATCAGATTTATGAAGCCGCACAAAGCCACCCTGCATGGCTCTGAGTGGGCTCATAAACCTTGAGCTAGGCAACCCAGTGCAAATAGCTGGGTCACCTTACTTTGCTCCGTGGAGGCGTTCCTTGGTCATTGAGAAGGCTTTTCCCACTAAACACCCATGGATTTTTCTGCTGCCCCAGATTTACAAAATCATGTAAACCTGAGGAAGCGTCAAATTCATATGCCTCCTAAATTCAGGAGTAAGGGGAAAGTATGTTTATTTCTACTTGTTTTTTCCTTTTCTCTGTATACTTAATTCTGCAGCACACATAGAAAGAAGAAATTGCCTCTTAGTTTAGTTTTTGTGCAAAAAGGTGCTCCTTCCAGCACAAAAACAGTCATGCATGCAACAAAGACACTCTTCCACCATGGTGCAAGGGTGCCTATGTTTGCGCTAGGCTGCTGAAATGGTGCCAGCGCAGGGGGAAAGGATCATAATGCACAGTATTGCATAAGTATGGTGTAATGCTGCCCTATGCCAAAATCTTATAAATGTAGTCTTAAGTTTTTACAACAACAGCTCACGAGGAGTATCCAGCGGATGCTGACTTGGCTTGTAATCATTAGGTTGGGAATAACAACGTTTGGGGAAGAGCTTCTAAGCTCAATGTTTGTTCACTTGGACATTTCACCTTGAAAAACCTGGCGACATGAGCAGGTAAAAAATGCCCAGAAGTTAACAAGAATATGGGCAAATAAGAGTGATGGTACTGATTCCTGAAGTTGTTAATCATTTAGGAGTCAAACATTTTCATTGCCACGTAATTTCAGGTCCCCGAATAATTGAATATTGTTGTTTCAGTAATTTTGGGTGAACATTTCCACTTCAGAATTACTAATTCATGTGTGATGTGAGCTTTAGTTTTTCTTTTATCTTCCAGAATTTTCGTCAATGTCTTGAGACAGTTTCCTCCATAAACTGCATTAACAAGTCTGCACTACCAAATCAAATGTTCTTTTGACTTCTGTATCTTATTACAGCCACTTTTAAAATCAATGTCACTGAGTTTATTTCCTGTCACATAAATAATGTAATAAGACTCTGGAAGGAAAGAAGCTAAACAAGTTTAGGTGTTCTCTTGCAAGAGTCTAAAACGTACAAATAGCATAAAATATATTTTTGTAAGATGCCATTCATCATTAACGTGCCTGAGGAAAACCACAGATCCACAGAAGTTAAGAGCTATAAAGTATACCAAGTTCTTTACTGATGTTAAAAGTTCCTTGTTAGTATTTATGTTCGCCTTATTCACAAAAGAACTGAAAATCTCCTGATAAAAATATTTAGATTTCTACAGTGTAACATATATGGCTGTATTTGCATTGTATGATCCTTATGAGAGCTTCGGAGACATGCTGTGCTCACTGATTTATAGGGACAGTTATGAAATTGTAGTTATGAACATGGAAAGAGCAAGGTTTCGTTTTCTCCAGAATCTAAGATTATAACTCTTACTCTTGCAGATAAAGAATGTCTGAGGACCTTATGAGTTTGGTGGTGCAGGAGTGGTACTGCCCCTCTACCACAACCCTAAATCCGTATAGGAACTGCCACCAGATCAGGAGTTTTCTTCTGGTCTAGCGGGCGGTTCTTTGCTGTTCCCAGTGTCTATGAAATAGGCACTGAAATGGGAACTTCAAAGGCAGTACCTGCTGCAGTTGATGCCATGTTGGAACTGGGGTGCATGCACACTGGGAGGCACATTTTTGTGCCCCCCCTTGTGTGCATCCACATGGCGTGAGGCACCAGGGGCCCTCTTTGTTTCCTCTCTGCCATGGTTTTCCTGAAAGGCTTACCGTCATGAAAACTGCGGCGGAGGGGAAGCTCTAATATGCTTGGGGGGACAGCGGCAGTCCTGCCAAGCATACTGCGGTCTCCGGAGTGCCGCACAACGGCCACGGAACAGCAGTTCCCTGCTTGTTGGTTTGGTTAATATGGTTCCAGGGTGGCCTGACACCCTAGTTGTAATAGGGCAATTAGGAGACCGCCACCGTGAGTCTGGTGGTCCGCGGACCTCCAGACTCATAATAAGGCCCTTACTGGCAGATGCATCAACGTAGCCTTTTGCTATTTCCAAATAGCGATTTTTAAGGAATCGTTATTTAGGAATAGCAAAAGCCTATGCATGTAGGAATCGCTATTAAAATAGCGATTCCTAAACATTCCTTAATTGCTACTCACAAATTGCTAGTCGCAATTAAGGAATGCTGTCACATTCATTCCTATGGGCCTACAGGCCCATAGGAATGTATTGGAGATTGCATGAGCAATTGCGAGTACCAGTAGGTACTCGCAAATTGCTCATGCAATTTCAAGGGTGCAAGGGTGTCAAAATGACACCCTGTTGCACCCCTGAAATTGATCTATGCACATATGTTGCACACACACATGCCCTATGGGCATGTGTGCCCTTTGAAAAATGCACAAAAGTGCTTTTTTCAAAGTTTTAGCAAATTACCATGAAGTCCAACTTCATGGTAATTTGCTCCCCCTATTAGCGAATTCGCTATTTTTTTGACTTTCATGCATTGCATTTAAGGAATCTCAATTTGGGGTTCCTTAAATGCAATGGCAATTTAAGGAATCTCAATTTAGAGATTCCTTAAATTGCGATTTTTGCATTTGGGATGATGCATCCCAAATGCAAAAATACCGGGAGCAAAGGGGCAGATTCTGAGAATCTGCCCATTTGCTCCCGGTATTTACTTTGATGCATATGCCTGTTAGTCTTCAGAATGGAGAAGGTGTTTGCTCCAGTACGTAATCTGTTGAAGAAAGGCACAGATAAGAAAAGAGCCAGCCAAGATTAAAGTTGTCTAACTTGATGGCAAGCACAAATATTTTGGTGAAAGAAGAAAATCCAAAGTTGTAAATTGCCTGAGCTGTGCACATTGCTTTGTAGACGTTGAGCAAGAGGTAGCCAAAGATTCAATCAAAATTAAAATATATGAACTGAATTATGCAAGTTAGCTCTGCAAGTTATTCAAGTTCAAATGTTATGTTGGCACTGACATATTCCCTAACTGTAATGTCACCTTACCCTTTGTTTATTTCAGTGAATATAAGTATCAAGTGATAGCTACTTTAGACACATGTTGTAGTAAACGGAGATAACTATACCTTGTAATTTTCAGTGGTTTAGTTCATTTAAACAATATGTTTTAGCTGATATTTTCACCTAACTGGAATGCCATTATGGCTTTTGTGTTTTTTCAGTGGATTTCAACATTTAAATGTAAAGTAAGATATTATTACCACTCCTCACTATAACATCAATTTAACCCTTGGTTCTTTCAGTAAATCTATCTATCTATCTATTTCTCTATCTATTTAGGGATTAATATATGTATTTCCTGAATAAACCAAAGATTAAATTAGCGTTATATTAGGTGAAATGCTCAGTAACAACATAATGCTTAAAACTCAAAAAAACACAGAAATTCACCAGTTAGAGTTATAGTTATCTCAAGTAACTATAACTTGTGCTCTAAGGTAACTATAACATGCACCCCCACTATGGACAGTTTTCTCATCAATAATTTCATTGCAAAAGATATTAACTTTAACAATGATGTCATAGAAGGTGTGCATGTGCAGTAAATATCAGTGTATGACAAAGGGAAAGTCATAGCTACCTTAGATCACGAGTTACATTTACTTGAGATAACTATAACTGGTGTATTTGTGTTGCTTTTGGTGTTTAAAACGTTATCTTGTTACTAAACATTTAAACTACATAAAACATTACTTTAAAATGTGTTTTTCAGTGAATTTATATGTTTTTTAGATTCAAAGTAATACTTAATCTATATATATATACAAACGAAAGTATGTCTGTCTGTCTGTCTGTTTGTCCTTTATGCATTACTACAACATTCATTCGATCGCCATGAAACTTTGGGAAGTTGTTGAGTACACTCCCGCGAAGGTTTCTGGCATAATTTGTTTTAAATATCGGCCCCCAGGGCCCTCATAATCTTTCGAATACTGATGTACGCACCAGACGGAAAAACAACAAATCATGTATTCACAAGCACTCGAATAAATAAATAGAATGAAAACAGCATTCATCCGATCGCCAGGAAACTTTGGGAAGTTGTTGACTACACTCCCGTGAAGGTTTCTGGCATAAATTCATTTTAAATATCGCCCCCCAGGCCAATCATAATCTTTCGAATACTGATGTACGTACAAGACGGAAAAACAAAAAATCGTGTATCCACAAGCGCTAGAATAAATAAATAGAATTTAAACAGCATTCCTCCGATCGCCAGGAAACTTTGGGAAGTTGTTGAGGGCACTCCCGTGAAGGTTTTTGGCATAACATGTTTTTTAAATATCGGCCCCCCCAGGGCCCTCATAATCTTTCAAATACTCATGCACCAGACGGAAAAACAAAAAATCGTGTATCTACAAGCACTCGAATAAATAAATAGAATTAAAACGACACTTTGAAATGTTTTCCATATTAAAATGAATAAGTTTCAATAAAAATGACACAATGTAAATTGAATGTTATCATAACGAGTTTCTTTAAATTTCCTTTCTTCAGAGATCGCAGCAACGCGCGACAGGTAAGCTAGTTACCATATATAACTCCAGACCCCACCTGCAACAAACCCCATGTTGCGATCTGCCTTTGGCCATGTGCAGTGGGGGGTTGTTCACAAGACATGGCCTGCAGCCAGGCCTTGTAGCCAAGCCCAGTAAAGTCAGCCAACCCCCACTGCACATGGTATTCACTCATGCACAGCAAGGGGTTGGCCGCAGGGCCTGTGACAAGACCATGTTGCCAAACCCACGCTGCGCACACCCTTGGCTGTGCTCAGTGTAGGGTTGGCCACAGAACCTTGCCCTGGGGACCCAATCCAAGGACTTTTTTTTAAAGGGGAATGGGGTCGCTTGGCCCCATCTCTGAACCTATTCTGGCCCTGCAGACAACATAAACGTAGGCAGGGCCAGACTGGGCAATCCCCCGGTGCGCCGCAAGGGTGGGGGCCGGTTTTGGGCCCCAGGGGGGCATTTTTGTTACAGGGCCGTTTATGCAGCATAGCTTCAAAATTGGCCCTGTAACAAAATCGGCCGAAAACCGGCCTGGGCAAAGAGCCCGGTCGCACCCCCAGCATTCCCCCAGGGGGGGCCAGCCGAGCACTTTGCCGTGGCCGGTTTTGGTTCCCAGTCCGGCCCTGAACGTAGGGCATATATGTTTTAACGGGGGCTGGTACTGTGGCCCACCTCCTCGAGCCTCATTAGGTCCCAGGGTCCTATTTATTTCAGAGAGAAGAGTGGTCAAGTTCCCACCGAGCCTTATTAGGTCCTGAGGACCCTGTACCATAAGGCCTTTTTTAATTAAAGAGAAGGGGGCAACTGTCTTCCCTCCCCAAGCCTTATTAGGCCCTGAGGACCCCATACCCCAGGCCTGCCTATTTTCATTAAAGGGGAGGGGCGCATGCCTGTCAAAGTCTCACTCACCTGCACCTCCAGTTTGTTCTGGCTGAAGGATGAGACGATTATTCTCACCCTCCCTCAAACCTCTATCCCACCACACAGCTATAGCGATATGTGGTAGTGAAAGAAGCCCAAGGGAAGGGGGAAGTGGATAAAAATTTTAAAAAAAGAGAAACACTGCTCCTTTGACCCTCGTGAGCTTCCTATATCTCTATCTTCTGTAGTGATGAGCGGGAAGATCTTGTCTGTGGAGCGCAAGCTTCAACAAAAAAAATGAGAAGAAGATACTTATTACTCAACTACTTATGTCTGTAACACTTTACACAAATGATCATGCAGGTGCTTCAGATCTCTCAACCCAACAAGTCTAACATAGGTGTACCTTTCTCATCCAGTGTTTTCTCTCACACCAGATAGGGCTCTTTAGGAAGATATATTTCTCTCTTCCTTAAGGAAAAAATAAAACTTAGAAAAAGAGAGAAAGCAATAACATAAGACTTAACATACAGTTCACTTGCCACTCATTGTATTCAAATTTCTTTTCTAGTTCCTGCTTGCTTACTTTTTTAATATCGCTAAAAGACTGCCCAATATTGAATCTCACAAGAATATGTACACAGGTTATTTAAATGAAGTATCTCTGTCTCGTGACCTTCAAGACAGCCAGCAGAATATACTCGAACAAGAACTCTTCTTAAAAGTCTATTGTCCGGGGTTCTTGTGTTTGGTTTTGCTCTCGATGCATCAAGTCTCTTGTGACTAAGCTTTTTCTTTTCACTTGCTTATATCAGGATAAGTCAGGATAAGTACTTACAGTTTTTAAGTCTTTTCACGGGTTTTGGTTACCGTTCTTTATTTTCATTGCAGGTTGCGGGAAGAGTTTCCGGGTCTCTGAGGGACGTGAGCCGGAAGGAACAAGCAGCAAAGAACGAGGGAGAGGGAAGCTGGATAACGCGAAGAAACGGATGTCGTCCGGGATCTGGAGCCGCCTCGGCCGAGGAGCACTGCAGACAAAGTCACTGGTAAGTCGGATAAGGCTGGAGCACAGGTGAGCTGGGTTGCTGCTGACGAACACAAGCGAAGCTTCTGAGACGAGCGCTGCCTTTTATAAGCGCTGGAGGGTGTGGTCGGCTTATTACATGTTTAAACGGCGGAAAAGAAGTTGCCTGTTTACACGTGAGGAAGGCTGCTGACAGTTTTGCATATGGAATCTTGAAACCAGGCAGCAAGCACAATGAAGCATTGGTAAAATTATGATGTGTACAATAAAATATTTGAAGAACCGGCATTGTTTCTACACCAGGCATACATGTTGAGTAGTGGCACAAGAACAGGGAACTTATTAATTCTTAACATGTTACATGCTAGATTCAATGGGCTGCGAAAGGACACGCTGTTTGTTGAGAACATACCCTAACAATGCCCCCCTCCAGGAGCCTTGTTTGGTTATAGGGAGTCCATCCCTCAGGGCCATTTCTAAAAATTAAGAGGAAGGGAGCCACATGGCTTCTAGGACCAGCATTTATTATTGAAGGTTGCCTTATTGCACAACCAGGGCACATGGGGGTAGCATTGTCCATGCTCCTGCTGGCTGGAAGCAGACTCTGGCCCTGTTTCACAAAGGTAAACTTACACTTTTGTGTAAGTTTACCTCTTTTCGGTATTCACAAAGGTAAACTTAACTACTTTCCGTTATTCACATAGTTAAAGTCAGACCAAAATTTTACTTTACTAATTTTCGGTATTCACAAATATAAACTTAAATCAAAAGTCTAACTTTACTAGTAGTAACTTACATTTGTGAATACCGAAAAGTAGTAAAGTTAGTCTTTTTGTGTAAGTTAACCTTTGTGAATTGGGCCCATTGTGGGTGCTCCCACATGGTGGGAGTTTTGAAAATGTTCTCGACAAACGGGAGGAAACACAGGCTTCCCTACCTTTGCCAGTGTGGGCAGGGACATCACTAAGTCAGAGGAGGGCTTCCCGGGACACAGCTAATGAGATAGCTCAGGGGCCATTAATGGCTCAGGAACAAGGGTCACGTGGCCCCATACCCTTTGCTTTGTTTCATGGCCCCGGGTAGTGGGGTTCCTGGGGACTTAAGAGGTTCAGGAAGGGGGACCGCTTCCCCTAAAAAAGTAGGTGCCGGTGACAAAATCAGCCTAGGAGGCCACATGCCCCTCTTGCCCCCAAATAAGATGTTGGGACCCAGCGACTGGTGTCCTTAGGGCTGAAATCAGCTTGGGGAAGGGGTCCACTAGTGCCCCATACCCTCAAAAATAAACCGCACTTCCCCAGGGCCCTGGCTCACCCGGGGGAGTAATCACAAACAATCCTGCTTTTGTTTTTTTTATTTGTTGTGGATTTGCAGATCCTCTTCTCCGATCTTCTAAAGGCACTGGAGACTTCATTCCATGGGCCCATTAAACTACTTAAAAGGTAGACGAGACATGTGGCCTCTCTGAGCGATTAATGGCCCCAAATGTCCCCAACCCCAGGGCCGGTTCACATGCTGTGTCCTAGGGAGCTCACCCCCGGGACAAACCTGTGTTTGCTCCTGTATGGCAGGAGCATTATCAAAACTCCTTCCGAATGGGAGCAAACACAAAGTCTGCTCCCAGCGGGTGGGAGCTCTAAAATTGCTCCCACCGTCTGGGAGCAGACTTTTGAGATGTCACAAATTATGTAATTGAACATGTCTTGAGTGATGTACTATGTTGGGTCATAGGCAGTGCATTGCGGGGCTCAAGTTATTGTTAGCTCTGCTAACTACAACTGGTGAATTTCTGTGTTTTTTTTGTTCGCAACATTTATGCTGTCACTGACATCTAACTATAATGTTACTTTAACCTTTTGGTTTTTCCAGTGACGTTTCTAGTTTTATTTTTAGCGAAGAAATATTTTATTACCATGTGTAGAGACAACACCTTACCATGCGCCTTCCGGTACGGTGAGGGTTTCGCTGGAGGGTTGGCTGCAGGGCCTGCGACAAACCACACACAGGTAGCTAAACTCAGGATCATCATGGCTTTCAGCCATACACAGCTGGGGGATTTCCAGCCCACCTTGAGACAGCCTACCCCATCAGGTAGCAAACCACACTAGGCATGGCCTTTCGATGCAAGTGGCAGAGGGGTTGGCACTTACAACCAGGCCCTGTTACAACTCCCTGTAGGCAGTCACCCGGTGGGAGCCAACCCCATCCAGTGCTCAACATGTGCTCTTGTAAGGCATGGGGTTAGCTGCAGGCCTTTTGTTCCAGCCAGGCCCTGATTCTATCTTCGAGGAGGCAGCCAACTCCACGCTTTGCACAATCTTTTGCTGTGTGCAGTGACAGGTTAATTACATTGCCTGGCCTGCCGCCAGGCCCTGTAGCCAAACACTCAGCAGGCTGCCAACCCAATACCCCGAGTGGGCTGGGTATGCTCAGACATGAGTCCCAGGCTCTCCACATCACTGGAGTCAAGCTATCCAGGCTGATGAAGGCTGATAGCCAGAAACCGGTCCTTGGATGCTTTGATTTTGGTCTGGGAAAGACATGGCTTGGTAGTTCGGACTGGACTGTTCCCATGAGGCACAGGGTCAGAGCTGATTTGCATATAGCCAGTGTCTAACCCAGGGTGGTGTGGAGTGCAAAAAAACGATGTATTTAGGCCCAGATCCTTGTACTGATTAATTTCCCTCTGAGGCGGAAAGCCGGAGGTTAGCACGCTGCACCTGAATTGTATTTTAAACTCTGTCACTATTGTCTTCACTTACTGTTGATTTTAAAAACTGTAATTGACCACGAAGCTCACCTGAGCAAAAGCGCCGTACTCACGCGCTCAGCCTGCCCTCCCAGACCCTCCAAAACACAGCGAGTCCCCGCTGTCAGAGGGGGAAAACGCCCACACCGCCAGCGCGGTCAAAGGCGAAGCCACGCCCACTGCGAGGCCACGCCCACCGGACTACTTAAACGCTCGTAACAGCGCAACACTCATTTCTGATTAATTTCCCTCTGAGGCGGAAAGCCGGAGGTTAGCACGCTGCACCTGAATTGTATTTTAAACTCTGTCACTATTGTCTTCACTTACTGTTGATTTTAAAAACTGTAATTGACCACGAAGCTCACCTGAGCAAAAGCGCCGTACTCACGCGCTCAGCCTGCCCTCCCAGACCCTCCAAAACACAGCGAGTCCCCGCTGTCAGAGGGGGAAAACGCCCACACCGCCAGCGCGGTCAAAGGCGAAGCCACGCCCACTGCGAGGCCACGCCCATAATACCTCCTACAAATGTGTCAGCCATTCCAGCGCAGCGGACGAGCGCAGCGGGAGCGCCGTTTGCGCGCCTAAGGCAAGCCCGTCTGCGCCCGTCCGCGCACGACCGGGCCTAGGGCCAGACCCCCTGGCACCCAGAGCCTCTACCAAAACCACATATTCACGTCGTGACCTTTTAAGCCTTAGACCTTCCATCGCCCCCTCATGCAGATATATCCATGATATGAATGGACCCTTTGTCAGCTGCACGAACTGCCAGCCAGCCCAGCTTAAACTCCCCACACGAGTGCTGAAGCCCGCAACCCTCAAACTTGCCTCGCTGAACTGTCGCTCCCTCCCTAAACATGCGACACCAATCCACCACTTAATAGAAGACTACGAGATTGACATTCTCTTCCTAACGGAAACGTGGCTCACCCCACACTCTGACTCGGACATAGTGTTAGCCACACCACCTGGATTCCTCATCCAGTCTCTCCCTCGACCACTAGGTAGAGGTGGAGGTATTGCCATCATCTACCGAGACTCTTTCATCTGCAATTCCAGCGACGCACAAATTTCAGACTCTGAAAGCCTTCAATTCTCAATCAAACTAGACCCTACGAATTCCCTTTCAGGGATTCTAGTCTACCGTCCCCCCGGCCACCCTGGTTCCTTTCCCAATGCCCTCTTAGACACTGTAGCTACACAGGCTCACTCCGTCACGAATTTTATTTTAGTGGGAGACTTGAACATCCACTTCGAAGACACTTCAGATTCTGGAGTAGTCGACTTGATCACTGAACTAGCGGCCTCGGACCTCCGTCTCCTTAACTCAGGAGCCACTCACATTAAAGGCCACCTGCTGGACCCAGTCTTCACCAGCTCCCCCGCGATGCAAGCAATAGACTCCATCCCCCTTCCCTGGACGGACCACTTCTTGGTCCTATTCCAACTTCCAGGTTCCCTTAGGAAACCTCAGAAATTGCCCACTTTCACCAGAGGCAGGACTTGGTCCAAACTTCCCATTGAAGAATGGTCCAATACCCTGATATCTACTACCCCGATTCATGAAGATATCCCGGACAACGCCGACAGTAACTTCAGAAATTGGATCACGACCTCCCTTGACTCCGTGCTCCCACTCAGAATGCGCGAAGACAAAACCAACAACACGGGTTCTGCACCGTGGTTCACCCCAGAACTTCGGCAGCTCCCGAAAAAACTGTAAAAAAGCCGAACGGCTTTGGAGAAAAGACTGGCATAATGCCAGCAAAGAGGCCTACCACTCCTCAGTCAAAATCTATAAAACTGCTATTAAGCTCTCCAAAGCCTCCCACTATGACACCCGGATAAAGGAAGCCTCAAATTCCTCTAGGGAATCCTACCTCATCGTGAAGGAGCTATTGAAAGTTCCCATCTCTCCCTTGTCCACCACCCCCCAGGTAGACAGAAGCAATGACCTAGCCACATATTTCAACAATAAAATCGCCCGTATCCTCACATCCCTCCCTCTTCCTAGCTCCCCCACCCGCAGAAATATTACTCAGCCCCCCGTTCAGACGGGAATACGTCCCCAACTTGAGACATTCAGGCCAGTAACGCCTAACGAGGTGGAAGCAACCCTGAATAAAATAAAAAGCGGATCTCCTTTAGACCCTGCACCCTTGAGATTTCTCAAAAACGTGGCCCCCGCTATCACCCCTACACTCACGGAGCTTATCAACTGCTCACTTGCACAAGGATCAGTCCCCGACAGCTGGAAAAGTGCAGTGGTGAAGGCACTCCTTAAAAAACCTCAGCTTGATCCAACTGATATGGCAAACTACCGACCCATATCCCTCCTCCCGGGGATTAGCAAGATTACCGAGAAACTGGTGAATAGTCAACTCTCCCGATTCCTCGAGACAAATAACATCCTACGGCAATCCCAAACCGGGTTCCGTCCGGGACACGGTACAGACACCGCCCTTCTTGCCGTCATCGAGGAAGCAAGGCGCATTCTAGACTCAGGAGGATCAGTGGCAGTGATCCTCCTGGATCTGAGTGCCGCCTTCGACACGGTCAACCACCGTGTCCTCCTCCATCGGTTGGCGACAGCAGGGCTCACCGGGATGGCACTCAGCTGGATAGAGTCCTTTCTCACCGGACGCACGTTCCAGGTCTGGGACGGTGAATACCACTCGTCCACACTTCCACTCACCAGCGGGGTTCCTCAGGGCTCCTCCCTGAGCCCCACGCTTTTCAACGTGTATATGGCCCCTCTGGAAGATGTGGTATCACCATTCGGGATAAAAATCGTGAGCTACGCTGACGACACACAATTGGTCGTCTCCCTATCCCAACTAGACGACCACCCAGACAAATTACCAAACTGTCTCACCGAAATTCACGGGTGGATGTGCGAATCGTCATTGAAACTCAACGGTTCCAAAACCGAAGTGATGCTCATGGGCAAACAATGGGCGACCATCCCCCCGGCGATCTGGCCAGACGTGTTCGGGGAAATCCCCACCCCGAAACACGAAATCAAGACCCTCGGAGTCTGGCTAGAACCCGATCTCTCAATGAAGACCCAAGCGGCCAAAACGGCCGGGACCTGTCTTGGGCTTCTGCGGACTATCCGCAAAATCTTCCCCCTTCTACCGCCCGTGTCCAGGAAACTTCTAGTTCAGGGCCTCATAATGTCACGGTTAGACTATAGCAATATGGTCTACCTGGGTGCGCCGGAAGCTACCTTAGAGAGACTGCAAAGAGCCCAGAATGCAGCAGCTCGCCTAATCATGAGCGTACCTCCCAGAGTATCCGCCAAACCCGCTATTAAGGCTCTGCACTGGCTCCCAGTCCGCCAAAGGGTGAAATTTAAAGCCATGTGCACGGCCCATAAACTAATCAATGGCTCGGGACCTGCGATTCTCAGCGGCTTGGTCACCCCTTACATAGCACCGAGAGCTCTACGGTCTGAGAACGAGCACCTGGCCAATATCCCCAAATTCAAGAGGACACGTACCGGAGGCCGACGTTTCTCTGTAAAAGCGTCCACTGGTTGGAACTCCCTCCCACGCTCCCTCAGACTGGAGCCCAATTACCTGATGTTCAGGAAAAAACTTAAAACCCTCCTGTTTCCTAAATAAACCCTTCTCCCTTTTCCCCCTCAGCAGGATTTAATCTTTATAGCGCGGGGATGCCCTCGGGTCACCAGGCGCTTTATAAGTTGCTAAAATAAAAATAAACTAAAATAAAATGTATGACATTGTTCTACATTCTGTCCATCAACTGTGTTTTTTGTAATTTTCACCCCGAGTGGGCTGGGTATACTCAGACGTGAGTCCCAGGCTCTCCACACCACTGGAGTCAAGCTATCCAGGCTGATGAAGGCTGATAGCCAGAAACCGGTCCTTGGATGCTTGATTCCGGTCTGGGAAAGACATGGCTTGGTAGTTCGGACTGGACTGTTCCCATGAGGCACAGGGTCAGAGCTGATTTGCATATAGCCAGTGTCTAACCCAGGGTGGTGTGGAGTGCAAAAAAACAATGGATTTAGCCCCAGATCCTTGTACTGGGGTGAATGTATGACATTGTTCTACATTCTGTCCATCAACTGTGTTTTTTGCAATTTTCACCCCAAGTGGGCAGGGTATGCTCAGACGTGAGTCCCAGGCTCTCCACACCACTGGAGTCAAGCTATCCAGGCTGATGAAGGCTGATAGCCAGAAACCGGTCCTTGGATGCTTGATTCCGGTCTGGGAAAGACATGGCTTGGTAGTTCGGTCTGGACTGTTCCCATGAGGCACAGGGTCAGAGCTGATTTGCATATAGCCAGTGTCTAACCCAGGGTGGTGTGGAGTGCAAAAAAACGATGGATTTAGGCCCAGATCCTTGTACTGGGGTGAATGTATGACATTGTTCTACATTCTGTCCATCAACTGTGTTTTTTGCAATTTTCACCCCGAGTGGGCTGGGTATGCTCAGACGTGAGTCCCAGGCTCTCCACACCACTGGAGTCAAGCTATCCAGGCTGAGGAAGGCTGATAGCCAGAAACCGGTCCTTGGATGCTTGATTCCGGTCTGGGAAAGACATGGCCTGGTAGTTCGGACTGGACTGTTCCCATGAGGCACAGGGTCAGAGCTGATTTGCATATAGCCAGTGTCTAACCCAGGGTGGAGTGGAGTGCAAACAAACGATGGATTTAGGCCCAGATCCTTGTACTGGGGTGAATGTATGACATTGTTCTACATTCTGTCGATCAACTGTGTTTTTTGCAATTTTCACCCTGAGTGGGCTGGGTATGCTCAAACGTGAGTCCCAGGCTCTCCACACCACTGGAGTCAAGCTATCCAGGCTGATGAAGGCTGATAGCCAGAAACCGGTCCTTGGATGCTTGATTTCGGTCTGGGAAAGACATGGCTTGGTAGTTCCGACTGGACTGTTCCCATGAGGCACAGGGTCAGAGCTGATTTGCATATAGCCAGTGTCTAACCCAGGGTGGTGTGGAGTGCAAAAAAACGATGGATTTAGGCCCAGATCCTTGTACTGGGGTGAATGTATGACATTGTTCTACATTCTGTCCATCAACTGTGTTTTTTGCAATTGCCAACCCAATACCCTGCCCAGCCTTTGGCATGCACCATGTAGACTTGGTCTTCAGGTCCAGGGCACCCATCACTGGGGGAAAAAACATTTATATTAAGTGGAGAGGGTCATGCAGCCCCTCCTTGACCCTTAATTGATGCTGAGGACCCTATCCGTTGGGGAAAAATACAGTTATACAGGGGAGAAGGCGCATGCAGTCCCTATACCCGAGCTTTATTAGATCCTAGGGACCTTATCCCCTGGGGCAAAATATTATTTTAAAAAAGGGAGGACGCTGCACTGCCCCCATCCCTGAGGCTTATTAGGTCCTGGTGATCTTAGCTGCTGGAGCCAAACCAATAAAAAGGGGAGGAGGGCCATGTAGCCCCCTCCATGAGCCTCATTAGGCCTTGGGGACCCCATCCCACAGGGCCTTATTTATTTTTAAAGGGGAGGGGGCCCCATGACCTTCTCCATGAGCCTTATTAGGCCCTGGGGACTGCATCTTCTGGGCCTTGTTTATTTGTAAAGGGGAGGGGACCATTTGACCACCTTCATGAGCCTATTATGCCCATAGGAACCTCATCCCTGAGCCTTGTATATCATTCATAGGGAGGGGGCACATGACCTCCTCCCCCAGCCATTTTAGGCCCCGGGAACCCAAAATCCTGAGACTCAATGTGTTAATCAAGGGCAGGGGGCTGCGCGGCCTCTCTCCCAGGCTTTAGGAAGGCCCTGGGGACCCCAGGACTAAGTCTTTTTAAAGGGGAGGGGTGCCACGCAACTCCTATCCCCAAGCCTATTGTGGCCCTTGAGACGCCATTTCCCTGGAGCCTGTTCTTGTATTAGGTGGGTGCACCGTTCGCTCAAAGTCTGAGGCTGAATGAGGGGATGAAGGCATTCAAGTTTGAAATGCTTTCGAGAAAAATCACGATTTACACAGATGATTTAATGCTCTTTACCTTAGATGTACACTCAGCATTACCTCAACTAATAGCTGAGGCAAGATGATTTGGTGCTCTTTCAGGATATGAAGTTGATGAGGAAAAACCTGAAGTAATGAGGTGGAACCAAAATAAAGGGGAAAAAAGAATTGGTATGGATATGAGATATCTGGCCATCTATATAACCAGAGATATAGGGAAACTGGCTCCAGTACACTTTGAGAAGATGAGCCAGGAAGAAAGGAAACATCTAAAAAGATGGCAGAATCTCCGACTGTCTATTTATGGGCACATACATTTGGTTAAAAGTTCCTCCTCCCTAGAATTACCTTTCTGTTTGATAACATCCCCTTAAGCTTTGAGAAAAAAGCATATTAGCACTACAAGGGAAAATAACATCACTTATTTGGGCTAATGAGGGCTTGTGTCTCTCGTGGATGAAGGTGAGGAAGAAGGCCAGATTAGGGGGCAAGGTCTTCCCGATCTACAACTATACTGTTGTGCCTTTGAACTTAAAAACAATAGAATGTTACTATCCTGCCCGGATGAGATCTTAGTTGGTAGGCTGTATAGAGCAATGATTCATGGGTTGCCTGCGGAAGGCTTCTTGTACAAATCTGGGTCCCCAAAGTAATTTAAGAAGGTCACACTAAAATGCCTCAAAGCAGCAGCTAGGATTTGGTACGAAGTTAGATCGAGTGTGGGTATAACATAGTATAGCATGTGGCCATATAAATGGGACTCTCCAATCACCCCAGAATTTATGCTAGACTCCCTTACAGACCCCCTGAGACTGAGCGGCATAGGTAGATGGGGGCAGTTGTTAGATGCAGTTCATAACTTAACCTGGGAGTACTGAAATTACAAGACCAAAGGGAGAGTCCCCAGATTTAAAATATTCTAAATAAAATCATGGATGAAAAATCTAGACTGTACGAGTGAAAGCCACGGCGAAATGGAAGCGGATCTTTAAAACGCACAGGTCAGGAAGAGGGAAGTGGCATTATTGTACACACATCTACTTATGATGGCCAACGAAAGGATGAGAAAGCCTTATTTGGTATGGGAAGGATACTTGCCGGACGCCAAACTGGGAGAATTATGGCAAGTATCTCTATCTACACTTCATACGATAATTAAATCCGTTGCATTAACGAAGAACCATTTTTTCACTCTCCACAGAATTTATTGGACTCTAAAAAAGTCACAAAACTTAAGAGAAATGGTGAAATCAAATGCAAGCTGTGTGGAAGAGTTGATGCAGATGGCATGCACATGTTGCCACTTGTTCGGAACTCAAAGTATTCTGGTTGGCTGTTGGTAAGACCATTTCTGATGTGATTGGTTTCAAAGTGGAAGTAAGCACGGATTTAATTATGTATTGGATAAGGTCACAAGACCTAAAAGGCTCTATTCGTAACGTAAAACAAAGGCACTTGATGTTTTACCTAATTCTCATAGCAAGAGGGAAAATTTGTAAATTATGGACCAAATGTTCCGCCCCTTCATGGCAGGAGTGGAGAATTTCAGTGGCCTTCTTTGAGAAGGTGGACAGGAGAGAGTCAAGAAGAACGGCTGGGGGCATGGTGTGGGACTTATTGAGTAGGTTGGTAAAATGACTGGTCTGATGATTACTTCTTCTCATAAGCAACAGGCTTAGGAAGCAAGTTGCACAAAAAGAGGCCCAATAATAACGTTTGTAAAAATGTTTTGTTGCTTAAAGAAGTTTGTCCAATCCACTTGGCACGAGGGTCATCATAAGCATCAGGGTTAGGAAGCAAGTTGCACAAGAAGAGGCCCAATAATAATGTTTGTAACAACGTTTTGTTGCTTAAAGAAATTTGTTCAATCCACTTGGCACGAGGGTCATTACAACGAGCGAGGTGCTTACTCTGAGATTGGAGAAGGTATGAGGACAAAAAATATTTTTTAATTTTTTTAAATACACTTTTTGATCAAATTAACCAAGATCTGAGGGTGCTAAACATCCTCCTACCTGCACCCTTTATTATGTCTTCAAAACTTTACAGATACCCCATCTTCTCAAGCAAAACAAGTGCATGTATATAGGTTTCTACCTGATGCACACAGTGTTCTAAGTTATGTAGAAATTGTCATGCTGACACAATTCTGTCTGATAACTCAAGGTTGCTTACAAACGATAGCATCTACTTTGTAGAATCTTACTTCGGTTGAAACTTTTTTTCTGCAGTAACATAATGAACGCAAGTCGTCAACTGTGACCAGAACACAGAGTTACTCTTGAGTGCAAAGATTTATAGCATGTTTAATACCTATATGCACCTCAGGTGTATTAGGAGCAGATGAGCTTTGTAAATGCTTGCACTCTAGCTGGAACCATGCTGTACAAAACTAAGTAGACAAGTAATATGGTATTTATGTAAACTATTAAACAAACTAGCAGATTTATTGGATGATGTAATCAGTGATGTCATCAATTATGTCATTTGAGATTTCATCAGTAATGTCATAAATAATGTCATGGAACATGTCATGAGTGATGTCATATATGAGGTCATAAGCAATGCATGGTGTGGCAGAAGATATAGTTAGCTCTGCTAACTAAAACTTCTGATTGTCAGTGTTTTTTTAGTTCCAAACATTATTGCTGTCACTGAGAAATGTATCTAACTATAACATTACTTTTACCTTAGTTTTTTTTCAGTGGTTTCAGCAATTGCCACTTGGGTGGTTACTGTTAGTTCAGCGTTTCCATAGAAAATACCTTTTTTGTTAATAACTGTTTGATGAACCTCTACAAAACTTTCCAAAAATGTTCTCTTTTTTGGCTAATACGTGCATGGAATATTTCAGGGTGATTTGTCCAGTGGGACTGAGCAAAAGGGGAGTCCCAAAAAACAAAATCCCCATGCATTTTTCATAGAATTTTCTAAGAAGCATTATCGCAAAAACTGTTGAACGTAATTATACTAAATTTGTCAGGAAGCTAGATATTTGTCCAGAAAGTGTGAGCAAGGTTCTGATTGGTTGCCAACAGCATGAATAAAAATGTTGCCTGCAGACATTAAAAGGCTCGGGAACTAAGGGAATGATTTAGATCTTGGTGGACGGGTTACTCCATCACAAAGTAATGGTTATCTGCCCACTGAAATATAAATCCCATTATGCCCTTTGGGAATTGGATTTCGGCAGAGCGGAGATCCGTCACAGTTGTGATGGAGTAACCCATCAGCTGAGATCTAAATCAGACCCTCAATTCCTTGCTGTGCAGTTTAAATAAAAAAATATGAAGGGGCAGATTAAGGATACCCTGCCCTCTCAGCACTTGTGGGGGTGGAGGGCCCTTCAGAGACACCCCGGCCCAAAATAGAAAAAACTTTATGTGCTGTGGAATTGCGGCAAAAACAAAAATGGTGCCCACCATTTTTTCATAACATTTGGAAAAGGAGCACCAGTGGGGCCCCTTCCCTTGGAAGTTTTTGGGTCCCATAGGCCACATTCCCTAGACCAACTCTAAAAACGAAAAAGAAAAGGGGGCCTGAGTCTGTAGCACACCAGGGACCCCATCCTTCAGGGCCAAATAATTTATTTTAAGGAGAGGCATGTGGCCCACCTCTTTGAGGCTGTAGCAGACCCAAGGACCCCATTCCTGTGCAAAACACTGTTAGGACAAATCAGCCTCAGGAACCCCATTCCCCCAGGGCCAAAAATCAGGTAGAGGGGAGAGAGGAAAGCGGCCCTCCTACCCAAGCCTAATAATGCCCTGTGGACCCCATCTACCAGGGCTGGCTCTTTAACTGTGTCCCAGTAGTAGTCTCCTGCAAGACGGCAGGCAGGGGAAAAAGTGTGCTATCACACAGTGGGAGCTTTGGAATGGGCCCGCTGCGTTGGAGCACACTTCTGTATTCCTGCCCGCTGTCTTGAGTGCAAAAGACACCCATTTGATGGCCAGAATGCAGAACAAATCAAAACATTCACCTCCAGCCAAGAGATCTGAGTTAAATTCATCATTCGTTAGCTCACCATGCCACCCCAGTTTGGACCTGGGCATATGAAAATCAGTCTTGACCCTTTGCCTCATGGGATCAGTCCAGCCCAAACTGCCAAGCCAGGTCCTCCCTGGACCAGAAACAAGCATTGTAAGACTGGTTTCAGGGTTTCACCCCTCATCAGCTGAATAGGTTGAATCCTGTGGCTCAGTGAGTCGGGGACCCATGTCTGGGCATACCGGGCCCACTTGCGACGAGAAACCAAAAGACACACATTTGATGGACAGAATGCAGAACAAATCAAAACATTCACCCCCAGTCAATTGATCTGGGTTAAATCCATCATTCTTTTGCTCATCATGCCACCTCACTTTAGACCTGGCCATATCCAAATCAGTCTTGACCCTGTGTCTCATGGCAACATTACAGCTTGAACTGCCAAACCAGGTCCTCCCTTGACCAGAAACAAGCATCTTAGGACCGGTATCAGGGTTTCACCCCTCATGATCCAGGGTAGCTTGAATCCAGTTGCACAGTGAGCCCAGGACCCACGTCGGGGCATACCTGAGCTCACTTAGGGTGAGAAATTAAAATACACACAATTGATGGAGGGGATGCAGAACAGATCAAAACAATTTTAAAAAGAACCTAGGCCCCTAAATCTAGGATGGAAAGCCTGGACAGGGAATATCAACTATGGGGAAAAAAACACCTAGGCACTGTGTTTTTTAACACATTGCAGGTATATCAATTCCAGACATTCATTGAGACATCATTACTTTCAAATACCAACTTTAATTTTTATTTTATTTATTCACTGTTTTTATAATAAAAAAAAAATATATATATATATACATTGACTTTTCTTTGGCTTACAAAAATATATTTCCATACATTAATCTCACAGTTGTCTTATTTCTCTATTCATTATTATTCACAACAACTATATCATCACATTTATGATCATAAATTCATCAAAATACACCATTCATCAATTTAACAATGTGAAAGAGACTAACAATCTTTTTTAACACATGGTCATATAATCAATATTGAAACCATACAACTTTATGCTGGTAAGGTATAAAGAAACTGGTGGCTTGTTGTCAGACAATGCGCGTTTCGGCTAAAGCCTTCATCAGGACTCCGTCACAGTAGTTACTGAATGAAAAATAGACAACATTTTGGCCTGGAGTTAATTTACCTGCTTGATCATTTTAATGTATTCTAATGATTGATTACAACATTAAATTTCAAGAGATACATTTTACTGGTGTATCAAGTTGACACCGTATCATTATTTAAGGACAAACAGTGCTCAAAGATTCGAAGGTAATAGCCAATCAAAATTGCCCAAGATTAGATCCACAGACACCCAGATTATTTAAACGAATATTTTTTAAGGACGTGTTGTAAAAGATTTTCTTTCCAATTTTTCTCAGATTTGCATACATCGGTGAAGAGTTCAAAGAAACCAGTGTAAGATACGAGAGTGTCATGCTCTAGGCCCCTTCGACCAATCCTCCATTTACACTAGCTGTTCAAAAACTGTATCAGCATACGCACAATGGCATCTGTAAAATGAGTATGTCCCGCTCGTCTGTTTGGATTGGAGCTATTTTTCAACAGCTATCAGATTAATTAAAAAATCAAATGAAAGATTGTTATTATCTAACATGAATTCGTTTTTAATCCCCCTCTATTTTAGCTATGAATGTCAGTTGTAAATCTGCGGCATATTTAGTTTACTGTTTTATTCCAAATATGTGAATTGATAGGGTTACCTGTCGTAAATACTCTTGCTAATCACACACTTTGAAATAAAAGCTGGCAAAATACTTGGATCACAAATAGCTGAATGGATGAATGATCTGCAGATAATTAAATAAAAGAATAGGGTGGGGAAGAAAGAAAGAAAGGGCAATAACAGGAAGACTTTACTTCACTGTGAACCAACCATTTCATTTCATATCTTCAGCAATAGCGCAAAGTTTGCTTTATAATGACCCTTTCGTTTGTTTATGCAGTTCTCTGTTTATATCTTTTTCTCGAGATCTTTATGATCAATGCATTCATGATTTACACATGCACTCTTAAACTGTGATTTCCTCTTCTTCATAAGATGAAACAAAAATGTGTATTGCGCACTATGTAAGGTGTCCTCTTTTTGTTGGAACATTTTAATGTTTAGCGTGATTTCAAGGGTTCACTATGAGTGACTTCCCCAGTCTCACACGCAGCAAAGATAAAGCACCGTGTTCCTATTAATCTATTACAAGGTGCTTAGTACAGCTTACACTTTACATTTGTTGACTTTGGATAGATCGAAATAAATGTTAACTGCTCGACAAAAATGAGCCGGAAAAACTCTTCCCGTTACAGAAAAGTGTTTATGCCAAATGACCAGATTTTAGGTTTTAACGGCAAACAACTATCCAACTATCATATTTGTAAATCTCTTAGACTAGAGAGTTCATATAAATTGTACATATTAGTCTAATCTCTGTTTATCCCGCTTACCTGCCATGTCGATCTCTGTGCCTCACTTGAATTAAAAGCGCCAAAGGGAAATCTTTTCGCGCCACATTGTTTTAACCCCTTGCATGCTTGTGACGGAACCATTCCGTCACGAGCCACGTCGGTGCTGTGCTGGTGACGGAATGGTTCCGTCACGGCCCAGCCGCCGAGCATGGCAGCGCCGCACGGCTCCCCGCCCCCTTAGTGCCGCGGCGGAATTACCGCTGCGGCCAAGGGGTTAAATACTAAGCAACGCCCCAGATGTTACGGTGTGCAAATACTTCCGGGTTAACTAGGTTAGATTGGCTGGTAACATGAGCGCCATCTTAGCCTGTCTATATATCGATGTATATATTTCACTAACCTGGAATTAATTCCAAATCAAAATACAACTATAGCTCAGGGCTAACTGTTTTTTGGGGCTCTTGCCTTTCTCCAATGGTGTTAATATCAACAAATCAAAACATTCACCCCAGTCAAGTAATCTGGTTAAATGCATCACTCTTTTGCTCAACATGCCACCCCAGTTTAGATCTGGCCATATGCAAATCCGTCTCTCCCTGTGCCTCATGGGGACAGTCCAGCCTGAACTGCCAAGCCAGGTCCTCTCTGGGCCAGAAACAAGCATCCTAGGACCGATTTCGGGGTTTCACCCCTCATCATCCAGGGTAGCATGACCCACATCTGGACATACCCGGTGCACTTACGGCAATAAAGAAAAAGACACACAATTGATTGGTGGAATACAGAACAAATCAAAACAATCCCCTCTTTCACCTCAGGCTGTGTCCCAGACTCACTTCAACTAGGACAAATCACACCCATTCTCAAGAAACCTGGGGCTGACCCTAATGATCTAAACAACCTCAGACCTAACTCTAACCTCCCATTCCTTGCAAAAACATAAGACAAATGTGTGCTCCTCCAACTCAATAATCACATTAATGAGTTCAACCTCCTTGATGCCTTTCAATCTGGTTTTAGAAAAGGCTGTAGGATGGAAACAGCTATGCTCAACGTCGCCGACGACATTCCAAAGGCCCTAGACGAAGGAGATGCCTGCCTACTCATCCTTATTAACCTATCTGCGGCATTCGACACCGTAAACCATCCAGCTCTTTTGGAGACCCTATCAAAACGGTCCGGCATCAATGGCACAGTACTAAAAGGGTTCACCTCCTTCCTTCAACACCGCTCACAACAAATTAAAATTAACTCCTGTCTCTCAAAACCAACTAAAGTCACACTTCGGGTCCCACAAGGCTCGATCCTCACCCCATCCCTCTTCAATCTCTTCATGGAGCCCCTCACAATCATATTGAAAAAAGCCGGAGTGAATTACCACCTTTACGCGGACGACACCCAAATCTATTTCAGGATCAAGTCTCCCAGCGACATCCAACTCCTCAATACCACCCTAACCGAGATCCAAACTTGGTTCTACGTTAACCACTTAAAGCTCAACCCAGACAAAACTGAACTAATCCTATTCTCTCCAAAAAGTAACCATCGCCCAATCCAAGAGTGGCTCAAGAATCTGGTTGCCCTAAACTGCCCGCTTACCCTATCCGACTCAGTTAAGTCTCTAGGCATCACCCTTGACAAGAACTTATCAATGGAGGCCCACATCAAAAACTCTGCAAAAAGTGTGCTCTTTTCTCTCTGAAACACCTCAAGAAACTGAAACCTTTTCTATCCCATGATGACCGCAAGACAGAAGTCCAATCCCTAGTTCTCTCCAAAATCGACTATGGGAACGCCGTCCTTACAGGGACTCTAAAAGCTCACCTAGCCCCTCTAAGAGCAGTGCTGAACATGTCTGCTCGACTCGTTTCTGGAGTTAAAAGATTTGAACACATCACTCCAGCCCTCAACTGCCTCAATTGGCTTCCCATGCAAGGGAGATGTATCTATAAATTGGCCTGCATCACACACAAAACCCTTCACTCTCCTGCCCCCAACTACTTAAACAACAAACTGATTAGAGCAGGTCATTCCAGAAAACTAAGACGCTCCAACTCTCTCTTCCTTATTCCTCCGAAAGTGCAAAAAAAAAAAACGATACCGATCGTTCTCTGGCAACGGTCCCAGGATATGGAACGCTCTCCCTGGAGTCCTCAGATGCAACCCCTCCCTCTCCTGTTTCAAAAGGGACCTGAAACTCCATCTCCTAAACAAATACTTTCATGACCAACGCCAACTAACCTAGTCTTCTTTATACAAGTTGTCTCCCCTCTCCCTGGACTTTTAAGGATAGGGGGTGCCCGGGCTATGTCTTTATCGCCCTTTCTTTTTGCTCTCTCCCCCTCCGCTCCACTGCATATTTATTCCCATGCTGTATTTTGTCTGTGGTTTGCTTCCTTACTGACGGCCTACTATGTAATGTAATGTCCTTCTGCTGTTTACTGTGTGTTAGTAAAGTGCTCTGGTACCTACGGGTCGAGCTAGCGATATATAAAATGTTTAAAATAAAAAAACCCCAGTCAAGAGATCTGTTTTAAATCCATCATTCTTTTGCTCAACATGCCACCCCAGTTTAGACCTGGCCATATGCACATCAGTCTCTCCCTGTGCCGCATGGGAACAGTCCAGCCCGAACTGCCAAGCAAGGTGCTCCCTTGACCAGAAACAAGCATCCCAGGACTGGTTTCTGGATTTCATCCCTCATCAGCTGGGATAGCTTGAATCCAGTGGCACTGTGAGCCTGGGACCCAGGTCTGGGCATACCCGGCGCACTTAGGCTGAGAAAGCAAAGAGATGCAATTGATGGTCGGAATGCAGAAAAATCAAAACTTTCATCCCCAGTCAAGAGATCTGGCTTAAATCCATCATCCTTTTGCTCACCATGCCACCCCAGTTTAGACCTGGCCATATGCAAATCAGTCTTCACCTTGTGCCCTTATGGGACTAGTCCTCCCTGGACAGGAAACAAACATCCTAGGACTGGTTTGGGGGTTTTACCCCTCATCAGCTGGGATAGCTTGATTCCAGTAGCACAGCTACCCCGAGACCCACTTCTAGGCATTCCCGGTCCACTTAGGGGGAGAATGCAAAAGACACACAATTGATGGACAGAATGCAGAAAAAATAAAAACATTCACCCCCAGTCAAGAAATCTTTGTTAAATCCATCATTCTTTTGCTCAACATGCTACCCCAGTTTAGACCTGGCCATATGAAAATCAGTCTTTACCCTGTGACTCAGGGGAACAGTCCAGCCCGAACTGCCAAGCCAGGTCCTCCCTGGACCCGGAAACATGTATCCTAGGACCGGTTTCAGGGTTTTATCCCTCATTAACCAGGATAGCTTAAATCCAGTGGCACAGTGAGCCCAGGCCCCACCCATGGGCATATCCGGTGCACTTAGGGCAAGAAAGCAAAAGACACACAAGTGATGGACGGAATGTAGAACGAATTAAAACATTCACCCCCAGTCAAGAGATTTTGGTTACATCCATCATTCTTTTGCTCACCAGGCCACCCCGGTTTAGACCTGGCCATATGCAAATCCGTCTTGACCCTGTGCCTCATGGGAACATCCCAGCCCTAACTGCCAAGCCAGGTCCTCCCTGGACCAGAAACAAGCATCCTAGGACCGTTGTTGGGGTTCCACCCCTCATTAGCCAGGATAGCTTGAATCCAGTGGCACAGTGAGCCCTGGAAGTGGTCTTGAGTGCAGCTCACAGAAAGAGGAAAACACAAGGAAAAATAAACATAACCCTACTTGTTATGCCTCACCTGGTGAGGCATATTTTTTGCCACATTTCCAGGTCTACTAGGTTTGGAAAATCCAGGAATGCATCCAAAACCATAGGAGTTGTGTGGAAACACTCGCACAATGCCCATGTGCTGCCGAACTTGCACAGCGACTTACACTGAGTTGCATTACTCCATATTTTGTAAAGCTGCCTACAGCAGCTTTGCATGAGTTCAAAAATATGACTTTAGGTTTGCATCAGGTGCAAGAGCGATGCAAACCGCGTCATAAATGTGGCCCTTATTATCTATTACGTAGAATCCATGCCCTGTTAGAAACTTTTTCTGCATAACCAAATTAAATGTGTTGAAAATACTGGAACACGTGTTTTGTAAACACTTACATCCGTTACCTGGATGCTTATCTGGATGTAGGCTTTAAAAAATTAGGCAGCCAATTAATATGGTACTTACCTGATACTAAGTTACTAAGCGACCGCTGAGCCTGCTCCAGGCGAGGTCGCCCCCACACCGCTGCTCCTGCCCGCTACCTGCCAGCATCCTACCCTGCTGGCTGCGCACTCCTGCTGCAGCCTTCCTCTGCCCTGCAGCTCGCCGCCTGTTTCCCCCGTGTCTCCCCTGTTGCCGCTCGCCTGTTGTCCTAACTTTTGCCTCCCCCTCTGCACTCCGCCGTTTGTTGAACCTGTTTCTGTTGCCCTGTGTGCCTGACTTTTGTGTTCCCCTCTCCCCTCCTTTTGCCTTCTGTACCCCCCTGTGTGCCCCCTGCCCAGCCGCCGGACGACCAAGCCTCCGCTGAGCCGCCCCCGGTCCTCCCTTCCCGCCACTGCCCTCCGGCGTCTCCGCCCCCCTCCTGCCCATTGGCCGCCCCGCTCCCGCCACCCAGCTGACCCGCCCTCCCGGCTCCTCTCTTAAGGTTGACCACCGCAGGGCTAAGGAGCGACCGCTGAGCCTGCTCCAGGCGAAGTCGCCCCCACACCGCTGCTCCTGCCCGCTACCTGCCAGCATCCTACCCTGCTGGCTGCGCACTCCTGCTGCAGCCTTCCTCTGCCCTGCAGCTCGCCGCCTGTTTCCCCCGTGTCTCCCCTGTTGCCGCTCGCCTGTTGTCCTAACTTTTGCCTCCCCCTCTGCACTCCGCCGTTTGTTTAACCTGTTTCTGTTGCCCTGTGTGCCTGACTTTTGTGTTCCCCTCTCCCCTCCTTTTGCCTTCTGTACCCCCCTGTGTGCCCCCTGCCCAGCTGCCGGACGACCAAGCCTCCGCTGAGCCGCCCCCAGTCCTCCCTTCCCGCCACTGCCCTCCGGCGTCTCCGCCCCCCTCCTGCCCATTGGCCGCCCCGCTCCCGCCACCCAGCTGACCCGCCCTCCCGGCTCCTCTCTTAAGGTTGACCACCGCAGGGCTAAGGAGCGACCGCTGAGCCTGCTCCAGGCGAGGTCGCCCCCACACCGCTGCTCCTGCCCGCTACCTGTCAGCATCCTACCCTGCTGGCTGTGCACTCCTGCTGCTGCCTTCCTCTTCCCTGCAGCTCGCCACCTGTTTCCCCCGTGTCTCCCCTGTTGCCGCTCGCCTGTTGTCCTAACTTTTGCCTCCCCCTCTGCACTCCGCCGTTTGTTTAGCCTGTTTCTGTTGCCCTGTGTGCCTGACTTTTGTGTTCCCCTCTCCCCTCCTTTTGCCTTCTGTACCCCCCTGTGTGCCCCCTGCCCAGCAGCCGGATGACCCAGCCTCCGCTGAGCCGCCCCCGGTCCTCCCTTCCCGCCACTGCCCTCCGGCGTCTCCGCCCCCCTCCTGCCCATTGGCCGCCCGCTCCCGCCACCCAGCTGACCCGCCATCCCGGTTCCTCTCTTATGACGCCCCCAGAGCGACCGCGCAGCGGACGCACAAAGCGGGAGCACCGATTGAGCGCCGAAGGTGCGCCAAAGGTAAGCCTGTCTGCGCCCGTCCGCGTCTGGACCGCGCCCAGGGCCAGGACCCCTGGCCCCCACAGACACCAGCCCACCCGCCGGACCTATGGCGCTACCGAGCTCAACGCACTCAACGCCGGCCGGATCCCTGGATGCTACCAAGCCACCCCGAGGCGCACCCACGGACCTTTCTGCTGCCGCTCCTGCAAGTTGACCTGCATCCGGACCTGCACTACTCCAGCACCGACCAAGCCGAGCACCAGCAGCAGCCACCTGAAGTGCATCCTGCTCAACACCCGCTCCGTCCACAGACATGCCGTCGAACTCTGGAACCTGCTCGACACCTCAGCCCCTGACGTCGCCTTCCTCACGGAAACCTGGATGAACGCCTCATCAGCGCCTGACATCGCCATCGCCATCCCGGACGGCTACAAGATCATCCGGAGGGACCGCGTCAACCAGACAGGAGGAGGCATCGACATCATCCACAGGAACACCATCCGCATCACGACCAACACCGACGACACCCTCGCACCCGCCGAACACCTGCACTTCCAGATCCACACCAACCCCAAGACCACCCTCAGAGGCACCCTCATCTACAGACCCCCGGGACCACGCACACAATTCAGCGAAGACATCGCCGACTTCATCAGCCCGCACGCCCTCCCCTCCGGTGACTACATCCTCCTCGGGGACCTCAACTTCCACCTGGAGAACAACAACGACCGCAACTCCACCACCCTGCTGGAAACCTCGCAAACCTCAGACTCAAGCAGCTGGTGACCACCCCCACCCACTACGCCGGACACACACTCGACCCCGTGTTCTCATCCAGCAAGGACATCACCTTCAGCCACGCCACCGGACTCCACTGGACGGACCACAGCTGCGTCCACTTCAGCTTCAGAAGGACCACGATCCACCACCACCAGCAACAGGTTGCACGCAGAAGCTGGAACAAGATCACAGCCGACCAGCTCGCGACTTCCCTGGGCAAGAACCCTCCCGCCGGCGCAACGAACCCCAGCCAGGCGGCCACCAACCTCACAAAGTGGATCAGCAACTGCGCAGATGACCTCGCCCCCTGAGGACCCCGCCTAGCAGACCCGGCAGCAAGAAAGCCCCATGGTTCACCGACGAACTCAAGAGCTCCAAGAGGAACTGCCGAGCCCTCGAGAAAGCCTGGCGCAGAGACCCAACACCGGACAACATGACTGCCCTCAAGCTCGCCACCCGAAAACACCACCAACTGATTCACGCCACCAAGAAAACTGCATTCAAGGAACGACTGCACAACAACGCACACAACAGCAAGGAACTCTTCAACATCGTCAAAGAGCTCTCCAACCCCAACGCCGGAAACAACGACATCACCCCTTCACAAGACCTCTGCAACTCCCTCGCCTCCTACTTCTACAACAAGATCGCGGACATACACAACAGCTTCAGCACTCAACCGACGCGCGCCACGACCGAACCACCACCCACCACCACCGCCCTCCGCGCCTGGACCCCGATCAGCACCGAAGACACCGCCCGCACGATGAACTCCATCCACTCCGGATCTCCGACCGACCCCTGCCCTCACCACGTCTTCAACAAGGCTTACGCTGTCATCGCACCCCACCTGCGGGACATCATCAACACCTCCTTTGACACCGCTACCTTCCCGGAGAGCTGGAAGCACGCCGAACTCAGCGCTCTACTTAAGAAGCCATCAGCCGACCCCACCGACCTCAAGAACTACCGCCCCATCTCGCTGCTCCCGTTTCCTGCAAAAGTCATCGAGAAGACCGTCAACAAGCAGCTGGCCGCCTTCCTCGAGACGAACGGATCCCTCGACCTCTCGCAGTCTGGATTCCGGGCCAACCACAGCACCGAGACTGCCCTGATCGCAGCCACCGATGACATCCGAGCCCTGCTCGACAACGGAGAAACAGCGGCCCTCATCTTCCTAGACCTCTCCGCGGCTTTCGACACTGTCTGCCACCGCACCCTAGTGCAGCGCCTCAACAACGTCGGAATCCAGGAGAAGGCACTGGAGTGGATCATCTCCTTCCTCGCCGGAAGGACACAGAGAGTCCGCCTCCCCCTGTTCAGGTCAGAAGCCACCGAAGTCATCTGCGGCGTCCCTCAAGGCTCCTCGCTCAGCCCAACCCTCTTCAACGTCTACATGAGCCCCCTCGCAGCCATCGCACGCCAACACAACCTCAACATCATCTCCTACGCCAACGACACCCAGCTGATCCTCTCCCTCACCAACGACCCCGCCGCCACCAGAGCCAACCTACACGAAGGGATGACAGACGTAGCCAAGTGGATGATGAACAGCCGCCTGAAACTGAACTCGGACAAGACGGAAGTCCTCATCCTGGGATCCTCACCCTCCGCCTGGGACGACTCCTGGTGGCCCCCCGCCCTGGGCAGCGCTCCCAAACCAACAGATCACGCACGCAACCGGGGCTTCATCCTGGACTCCTCCCTCTCCATGACCAGACAAATCAACGCCGTCTCCTCGTCATGCTTCAACATCCTGCGCATGCTACGTAAGATCTTCCGGTGGATCCCCACCGAGACCAGGAAGACGGTCACCCAGGCCCTCGTCACCAGCCGTCTGGACTACGGCAACTCCCTCTACGCCGGTACCACCGCCAAACTCCAGAAGAGACTCCAGCGGATCCAGAACGCCTCAGCACGACTCATCCTGGACATCCCCCATCGCAGCCACATCTCCGGACACCTGAGAGACCTGCACTGGCTCCCGGTCAACAAGAGAATCACCTTCCGTCTCCTCACCCACGCACACAAAGCCCTACACAACCAAGGCCCAGGATACCTCAACAGCCGCCTCAACTTCTACGCTCCCACACGCCAGCTTCGATCGACCGGCCACGCCCTCGCCACTGTCCCCCGCTTCCGAAGAGCCACCAGAGGGGGAAGGTCCTTCTCCTACCTGGCCGCCAAGACCTGGAACTCCCTCCCGACCCACCTCCGCCTGACCCAGGACCACCTCGCCTTCAGGAAGCAGCTCAAGACCTGGCTGTTCGAGCAGTAGCGGACCCCCCCCTCCCCTAGCGCCTTGAGACCCTCCGGGTGAGTAGTGCGCTATATAAATGCTTCGATTGATTGATTGATTGATTAAGTTAACTATAAAATAAACTAACATGCTCATTGAATGATGTCATCAGTGATGTCATGAATGATGTCATTTGAGATGTCTTCAGTGATGGCATAAATGATTTCATAGAGCAAGTCACACGTCATATCAGTGAAAAGTGGGGGTGTAAGTTATAATTAGCTCTGCTAAGCATAACTGGTGAATTGCTGTGGTTGTTTTGAGTTCAACATTTTATGTTGGCACTGACATATTCACTGAACTGTAACATCACTTTGACCTTTGGTATTTCTCAGTGAATATAAGTAGCAAGTGACAGTTAACTACAACTTGTGCCCTAAAGAAGATGAGATAACTATAACTGGTGTATTTCATTGGGTTAGTTCATTTCAAACAATGTTTAACTGATATTTTCACCTAATTATAATGCCTCTTTAGCCTTTGTTTTTTCCATTGAATTTTGAATTTTTATTGAAATGTAAAGTAAGATGTTATTACCATTCCTAATTATAACGGCACTTTAACCTTTGGTTCTTTCAGTGTATCTGTCTGTCTGTCTGTCTGTCTGTCTGTCTGTCGAAAATCAGCAGTTATAGCTATCCAAGCTAAATATACCATATGCCTCCACAATGCACTGCTTATGACCTCACATATTGCATCACTCATGACATGCTCAGTGACATCACTCATGACATGGGTGTGTGAGTGGCTGTATGGGTATGTGAGTGGGTGTGTAAGTGGCTGTATGGGTGTGTGAGTGGATGTGTGAGTGGCTGTTTGGGTCTGTGAGTGGATGTGTGAGTGGTTGTATGGTTCTGTGAGTGGGTGTGTGAGTGGTTGTATGGGTCTGTAAGTGGGTGTGTGAGTAGATGTGTGGGTGTGCGAGTGGGTTTCTTTGTGTCTGTATGGGTGTGTCAGTGTTTTTTGGGTGTGTGAGTGGGTGATTGAGTGGTTGCTTGGCCCCTCCCCAATATGAGGGACCGCATCTCGTGGGGCCCGGCTTCATTCCGAAAGGAGAGGGAGGCATGCACCTCCGCTCTCTGTGCCAATATTGGCCTGGGGAACCACATCCCTGGGCCCTTTCCACTTAGTAATTGGGGAGGTGGGCCACACTGATTGGTGCAATTTCGACCCATCTCCCAGGGCCTGGCCACATTATGAATGGGTCAATATTATCCCTGGGTACACCATACCCTGGGGCCTGGCCAATTATAATCGAGAAGGGTGGCCATGCAGCCCCCTTCCCCAGGCCATTTTTGGCCCCAGGGTCCTCATCCCTCGAGGTCTGGCCAGTAATGTGTAGTGTTAGCTTTTTGTGGGTGTTGGAATTTTAGGATAATAGGGTGGGAAGTGGTTTAAATTTCTATTTCAATGTTTTTAATTGGTAAATATTTGTAATATTTAGTTTTATAATTTCAGTTGCTAGTTCAGTAATTTTAGTTTTTAATTATTTGTTATAATTTACATAATGTTATATATATTTTTTATGTATTTTATTGATTTGTAACAAGAGCAAAAAGCCCATAACCCCCAAAACTTTGGAGGATCATATGTATTGACAGAGCTAAGAAAAAACCAATAATAAAATATCAGATATCCAAATAGTGGAATCGGTACAATCATCGTGTGTGATCCTGATAACATTACAAGTCCTGCTAACTAAACAGCAGTGGGAAGTAGCACAAGCAATTATTCAGTAGTCCATATATAACACAACAAGATAATATCAGCAGGAAAATTGGTATGGCTGTTGGGCACCTTTCCATCAATGTCCCATCCATGGGGATATATATGGCATCAGCAAGGGATAATTATCGGCGGTGGTAAAGATAAAGCACTCACTCTGTTACCTGATAATCTCTAGACAGGTGCCTGTCATCCAGTCATCTCTTCCATTCTCCTGTCAAACCTCCCATTGCTGGCACTCAGGACTCTGAGGGGTTGTATTCAGGGAGGAAAGGGTAAACAGCGTTTACAACGCAACTTTACCATGCACTACCTTTACCACGCAACTTTTACAACGCAATTCGTTACAACGAATTGCGCTGGGGGGCGCTGTAGGATAGGTAATAGTTTAATTTACTATCCAACACCTTCGCACCTATCCACGTGGACTTGAGTTGGAATAGTAAATTAAACTATTCACTATCCAGCGCCCCCCAACGCAAGTCGTTGTAACGACTTGCATTGTAAAACCTGCGTTGTAAAGGCATGCGTGGAAAAAGCATGCATTGTAAAGACATACATCCGGAGGAAAGTCATTGTTTTAAATTTTCATCTTCCCCACATACATGTTCCAGCAGAGTCCTTCCCCAGCAACCATGCCCTGAAAGCGCATTCATGTAAGTGAGTCTGATTCGGAGTTGGCCCATGTCAAAAGTGTCTCCAGCCACCCCTTAATGCCTGGTGCTACAGGTGCCTTCGATTGCATGGCAGTGTGAATTTTAAACACGATGAACACCAAATCTATTAATTTGTATATGTACTTTCTCTAGTGCAGATCCCTAGCACCCAAGATTCGAGAATCGGTAGTAGATTGTGCTTCATTATTGCAGTCATTATCTGAGTTACTTCTCCCCAAGCATGCTGTAGTACTGCACATTCCCATGTCATATGATAAAAATCAGCATCTGGTATCTTGCATCTGGGACATTCAGAGGAGGCCCCTGATATATACGCTGTATCCAGTGAGGAGTGAGGTAGGTCTGGTGTATGAAAATGAATTGTGGAAATTAAAATCATGGGTTGCAGTATAACCTATGAAACATGCCAAAGATCCTGGTCCCTCTTTTTGTCTGTCAGTGGGGTGGGTAAACCAAGTACCTCTGACCATGTCCTGTCCCTAGCCCTCCAGTGGCCGAGGACTGCAACTGGAGGGGAGCATTACTGGTATTAATTGAGATTGAGATCATTCCCTCCTCTCTACTGCCCTGATGGTGCTTATTACGAAAAAGACAGGCGGCAACACCGAGAGGATTCAACAAGATTGATGTATTAACAAAAAGAGGGCCACAAAGCGTTTCAACGTCAAGCTGCCTTTGTCACAACGCCGGGCTCTTCTCCCATCAGTCATTAAATACACAAGTTGCTTGTATGGTTGTCACAGCAACCGCACTCGTAGTAGACATAAAGAAAATAACTCAGAGTAATATCCAAAATACACAATACAGTGCAGAATGTGTAAACAGAAAATGTCACAAGCACAGCAATAGTAGTGATAAAACAATTCTTAAAAGAAAACCAAAAGCTAAATCAAAAAAACAAGAAACACATACAGAAATGACTGTTGTTAGAGCAATAGATTGAGACAACAGACTGTAAGTGCCACAGTTCTTTTGTGTTGATTTTACAATCAGATTCGTCAATGAATTTGGCAACACCACAAAAATCATAATAATTAAACGAGTGCTCCTAGTGCAATAGTTGGAACAAATTAAACCAATTGCAAGTTAAACGAGAAAATGTTTGTATTAATTACATGTATTTTCAATAGCTGCACAGGCATATAGGATACACATACCTCAATAGTGTTTCAGTAATAAAACATTGTGCTAAGAGACACCTGCCCCAGTGGGCCTAAGGAATAAAAAGTGTGAGTGAACATAGTGCATATATAGTGCCTATCCAGTGGCGAGGCACTTCGCGGAAGTACATGAATCGAGCAGTGATAGGTTAAGATACTTCTGTCTGGATCATGTTACGGTGACAGAAAAGGGAGGAGATAGAGTGAAGCAGCTACGCCAGCTTGAAGCACGATATACCATAGAGCTGCAAACACATAGCCCTGGGGGGCTAAACATGGAGGAGGAATTATGGTCCTACATTGGTTGAATCCCCTAGTTAAAGGACGACAATTCGTAAAATGTTAAGGATAGTATTTATAAAACATATGCAGTATGGCATTTCGATCATGTTTCTTAGTCCTGGATCTTGACAATCTTCCCCCTGCAAAAAGAATGTTCTTTTGGTTGGGCACACCAGTCTCTTTGGGACTTTTTTTTAACTGTTCTGAACTTTTCTGTAAATTAATCTTTTGAATGAAGTTTTTTGTATATACTCTTTCTTTCCCAATAATAGTTTTTCTATCAGTAATGTTACTATAAAGTAATGTACGTAACATCCCTAGAAACATTGCATGATTATATAACGGATGATGCTTAGAATTTACGTGAAATAGTATGAGTTACCATGGTGCAATCATGACAATAGAACTTTAGCCCATTTAAGGGCTCAATTCTGATTTGATATACAACTGACTGGTTGCAGGAATTAATTTGCAACATGCCATGGTTGTTTTGATCGTGTATTCATATGCAAAGATTGCCTACAGGATGTTGAAAAAGATCGTCCACATGAATTGAAAAAATCCCAAATTACGAATGTATTACTTTCTTCAATGTTGATTTGATGCCACTGGGCAAACATAAAATTGAGGAAATGCTATACTGTAGTATGATGTTGAATAGTAACTGCATACACTGTGCACAGGTTTAAATGGCCGCCATGTTAACGCAAGCCAGTGCGAGTCATTATGAAGTCCTTTGTCTATGTTAATTAATAATGTTGATGGACGAATGAGTGAACCTGTTATTTAAAGGTCATGAAATGCAAAGATAACTGACACTGACGAAGGTCAGGGTGCCGGAACGCGTGTGCTAGCGATTTCTCGAAAACGGAATAAAGAATGTTCATGACTGAGCTGGAGTGCACAGTGTGGTTTCTATGATGGAGACGTGGTGAATTAATATATATATATATATATATATATATATATATATATATATATATATATATGACCTACTGGCGGTCGCCATTAGGTATATATAGTTAGGATTTTTTCTCTATGGGATTGTTGAAAATTCTATGTCTAATAACTTTGGCGTTTGTGGACGGAATTGGCTGAAATTTTCAGGAAAATGGCACATTTTGTTTCTGAGCAGCCCCTGAAAATTTTGGGGGGGGTTCGTCAAGGGGGGGCCGAGAAAAAAGGGGGGTCCCAAAACGCGTTTTTCCCATGTTAATTTCCATAGGGCGGTTGGCCTCACTTTTAGCCCGAACGGCTGAATGGATTTGCACGAAACTTGGCAAAATTGTAGGGACTGGTAGCCCGATGTGCCTTTTGTAGGTCTCAATATATGTGCTCCAGTGGATTTTGAGAAATTAACGTTTAAAAAAAGATATATATCTGTAACAGCGGACCTGGCAGCGTCCCAGGACGCGTACTTTTCGCGCAACGGAGCTTTGTGAAGCGAAGCTGATTGGTTCTCCGGCGTCTGTCAACATTCCAAACAGTCCGTAGCGGCCGCCATCTTGTCTCTCGGTAGGATCGAGAGACAAGAGGAGGCGAAAGCGAAGGGGCAAATGACCATAAGGGGGAATAGTAGATCCTCGCTGACCCCCTAGGTTTGATGTGGAGGTTTTAAAAGGGCCCCGCGGGGCAAAAAAAAATAAAATAATAATAATCGAACGGCTGAATGGATTTGCACGAAACTTGGCAAAATTGTAGGGACTGGTAGCCCGATGTGCCTTTGCTAGGTCTCAATATATGTGCTCCAGTGGATTTTGAGAAATTAACGTTCAAAAAAAGATATATATCTGTAACAGCGCTCCGCTTCGCGTACTTTTCGCGTTACGGAGGTTTGCGAAGCTGATTGGTTTTTCGGCGTCTGTAAACATTCCAAACAGTCCGTAGCGGCCGCCATCTTGTCTCTCGGTAGGATCGAGAGACAAGAGGAGGCCAAAGCGAAGGGGCAAATGACCATAAGGGGGCATAGTAGATCGTCCCTGACCCCCTAGGTTTGATGTGGAGGCTTTGAAGGGGTCTCGCAGGGCAAAAAAAAATATACCGTTTTTTTAGTTTTTTTGCGTGGAGTGCGCCCGGTTCGCGAACCGGGAAGCGTTCTGGGGAGCGTACTTTCTTGAAAATTAGTGAAAAAAGTTAGAGTAAAATAATAATTGTGAGTGATCAGATGTAGGGTAGCTCTGAGAAGAGCTTTTGGGTTTATGGTACATTTAGGTACTTATAAGTAGGTACCAATGCACATTCTTAAATTCAGAGTGAAAACTCTGTTGCCCTCATCTGAGAAGTGAACTCCATCTCCTCTGTAGATATCTTGCATGTAGTAACGCAAGTTATTGTTGTACAGGGAGCCCATTCCATGGTCTCTCATGTAAGCTGAAACAGATTTGTTTACATGCTTCCTCGACTTCTCAATTTGTGGACAAAATTGGTTCGACCACCTCCATTTCTGTCTTTGGCATATATTTGAATATACCAAGGCAGTCTGAGGAAAAAGTGCCATCAATTGCTCAAAGGTGTCCTTTAAAAGCATTTCCAGACCTACCCCAGTCAAAGTGCCCAAATCATTACCTCCACAGTGCACAATTAACAGGTCAGGTTTTGGCAAATGCATAAAGGTTTTCACCAATGGTATCAATTGGTGACATTTTAATCCTCTGTGGCCAAACCACTTAATTTCCACATCTTGTAAATTGAGGTTAGGTAAATTCCTGTTTTCAGCGTACCTTTGAGCCCAATATATGTAACTATGTCCAACAATCCAGACAGAAAACATGGTGAGAGAAGGTTCTGCTGCAGTCAGATGAAGTGTGGCAATGAAATGGCAGTTGAAAAAATGAGAGTGTAAAATGAAAAAAACTGAGGAGTTTCTGTGTTAATGAAGCAGTAAGAGTGATTGGTGGATTTTGATTGCTGAAAACAGAAAGTTAGTGTGCATGGATGAGTTCGTTGAAAGATGTATTTTGAGTGGCGAAGAAAAAATCATTAAATGAAAGAATGCTCTGGATATGCAGGTGCACTGAGAGTTCAGAGTTCAATTGCAACATTGTTGTGTGAGAGGTCTTGCAAGAGGTGGTTGCTATGCAGAAAAAGCAGAGAGGGGGCAGAGGGGGGAAGGGTTTTGCTTTGAAAAAAAGTGAGGGAAGAGTTTTGATTGGGTGACATGAGAGATATGTGTGAGGAATTACAGCATTTCTGTGCTTTTGATAGCTGCAGACTCTGGAGTGCATACCTTTTGCTCTGCTGAAGACAAATTGGTGTGTTTCTGAGACTGTTTTGAAACTCAAAGTATTTGCTAAGGTGAGAAAAGATTTCTTTAATTTAGATAGAAAATAGTGTGCTTTAAGGAGAAAATTATGAAGAAAGTTGTGTTTTTCAAATGTTGCTTTGTCTCAAGTGTTTCACAAATAGTTTTTGTTTCTTTGAGAAATTGTAATTGGAGAAAATGTGAAGTATTAGTACTGACAGGGCTTTTATGTGCATAGGAGCTGTGGAGTGTTTTCAAATTATGACTTGTAAATCGTTTTTGAGAAAAAGCAATGGTTTTAATATTGATGAGAAGGACATAATGGTGTCTGCTTCTTTATAAGGTAATTGAGAGTCTCTGATGTTATTTTTCCCATTTCAATGTAAGAAGTTTGTCTGTGGAGCAAATTGCTTGTAAATATGCTCCCACCTGTGCATGGCAAATTTAGATTTTGAATGTTTCCGTTACATAGGCATGTTAAAGGTGACTGAAACATGCTGCAAAGGCAATCAAAAAATGCTTTTATGTGTCTTAAGGACATTTTAAGTCATTTCCCCATGTGCAGTGTTTTCAAATTATGAGTTGAAAATCGTTTTTGAGGTAAAGGAATGTTTTCAAAATTTATGTGCGCCATATGACCCCAAATTTCTTTTTCAGGGGTGCAGCAGGGTGTTCTTGAGACACCCCTGCACCGTCGGAAAAATTCGTAATTTGCGATGAGGTAATTGCTAATCGCAAATTGCACCTTCATTCCTATGGGCCTCCTGCTGCATGGAAATGAATGGGTAATTTGTAATTAGCAAATAGCTCATCGCAAACTAGGAATGGTAAAGAATCGCTATTTATTCCTTAAAGTTCGCTATTTAGGAAATGCAAAAAACTTTGATGATACATATGGCGGTTTATCTCTAACAAGATAAGAAGCATAGGGATAGATTTATGATGACTGGCGCATCACCAGGGATGTGTTAGTCATTCTGTGCCGCTGTTCCGTCACCTATGGTGTGCTGCATTTACAATGCGGCGCATCATGGGGCAAAAACAGCACAGATGCGTGACGTATTTGTGCCGTAAAGTTGGCGCATTGCTGGAGTTGTATCGCAAGTGTGATGAAGCTCCAGTAAGGTTGAGGGGTGCCCCTGTCGCAGGGTTTCTGTTCTGACACAGAACTGTGGACAGAGGATTGGAACCTCGGCGAATTAGGGTGTCCCAAAACTCACCTTAGTAATCAAAACCCCTTAGCAAGCTAGGTACAGTGTCACATTGGATATAACAAACTCTCAATGTTTAGACAATCCAGAATATGAACTTATAGTACCTCAGGATACGTGGAACTCATGAACAGTCGGTCGTTATATATTTCTTAGAAACCAGAACATGGAGTTAAGAAGAACACATGTGTATTTGAAATGTTTATTTACTAATGCCGTCTTCTCAGGCGTAGTATCTTAGATTATACAAGTACACATATTATCAGTAGCAAAATTACCAGCATAGTCAATAGTACATAAAAAGCGAATGGTGACAGTATGTTAACATGCTGTAAATGAATAAGAGTTAGCAACACTTATAAGCAGCCGCGGGCCGTGGAGGGAGTTACGGTGGGCAGGGAGGCGGGGAGGGGGAGGGGCAGGGTGGAGAGGGCTCCACCCTGCCCCTCCCCCTCCCCGCATCCCTGCCCCACCGTAACTCCCTCCACGGCCCGCGGCTGCTTATATCTCACCCTCCCTAATACACATAATATATTATTTGCTAAGAAGGTCTCTTTGTGTTGGTTTAGGGCGTGCCGATACTTTAGTGTCTTAGATTTGAAGGAATCACATCAGCATAGAAAAGATAATCCATATGCCGTGCTTAATATCGCCAACGGCATTGTGCCATAATATTCTAGCATGCGATTGCGGAACAGTGTCAGCAGCTGCAGGGCGGGAGCTTGCACAGGAGGGACATCCATATTTAAAAATGTAAAAAAGCACAAGAGCGTCCGCTGGTAATGCAAGTAAAAATGGGAATCCACGAAGCAGAGTGGAAAAAATAGAATGTAAGAAAGCAGGGATGACTCCAAAGATTTTCTCAAATGAAGTCACGAGACCACTGGTAACAATTTTAAAAAAGTGCGCCAGGCCCTTTGTGGAGGACGCGTTAGAGATAGTCCGAACCATCTTGCTGAAATGGAAAGGCGAATCTGTATTTAAAAGGGTCTGCACCTCTGTACGGGTGTTCGCTGTGTGAAGCACAAAAGTTTCACGGGCCGAACTCAAGGCCACCTCTCTCTGAGACAAAATAGCTCTTATTCTTGCCATGCCGTTGAAATGTGCTGCCAAGGTTGGTATTTGTGGCCAGATTGAAAACTCCCTATGTTCATGTGTGGGAGGAAATAGAACATTTCTGCAGCAAATAACCCGTTCATTTACTGTTACGATAAAATGAATACTTTTAATTAACCCAGAACAATCTTCATTATTGAGCATCAAATAACTACCATTTTCCAAGAACTTGAACGTGGGGATGATAGCAGGAACTGGTGTGCCTTGCAACACGCAAGCCATATTTGGTCGGTGTTTGTTGCATGAACCGTGTAACTGTATGTGCCTACACATTAGTGAATGATCTGGCGTCTCAGTGCATTCCTCTCCATTCAGATAAACTTCTTGATCATCTTTGAAAATCTGTATGTGTATGGAAGCGACCAGACTTCATGAAGAAAACCACTACCTAAAGGTTAATAACGACCTATTGGTATATATTTCATACAATTTGAAAACTTATATAAAGCAAAAGGCAGCGTTATTAAACCGTGGATAAGGCACGTTGCCAAAGCAGTCAACCTTTTGGATTTATACTGGAAATGTTAAAGGAAGAATTACGGAGTAGGGCCTGTAAATCTTTAATAGACAACGAGTAAAATTACTCCAACCATCATATTCCTCTAACTCCGGGATAGTAGGGGTGTTTAATTTTTTAGAAGTAGCCAATCCAAAGCATTTGGTCTGGGAAATTGTTTCATTCACAAACCACATATGTTTTGGGATGAGACATGCACGGTGGAAAGCCTCAGTGCCTTGTACCTGCCAGGTTCGTGAACCCCAAACTGATGTAGATCCTGGATATTTTTACTCTGTATTACGTTAGCATGGTCTCATTACTGGTTTAAACGCCATTTTTCCTTTTTTGTAACTTCTGCACACGACACTTAGTTGTTGCTTTAGCTTTCAGCCTAACTGCGTCAAGATCTATGCCTGCTTCAAGCAGGCGCAGGGTTTTGATGTAGCTTTGTCCTATCTGATTGTAAATGCGGCACACCGTGGGTGGCAGAGCAGCGGTGCACGTTAACTGGTGCATCCCTGGGGATGTGCTAGTTAATATAAATCTGCCCCTTTACATTTAATTATGTGCAGGGGACACAGAGTAGGTGAGGTTTATCCAAGGTTAAGAAGAGATGAGTCCTGTTCAGTGAAAAATTGGAGATAGGCTTCAGTATATTATATACTTAAGTAGTGTGTTAAGTTTTTGATGACTGTTATTAATTTACTGTTGGGTAATAGTGGTTAATAACATTTTTTATTATATTTTACCACAGATTCAACTGCAGATTATTTCAAGATTTTAGGATGCCTAGCAAAGAAAGAGTAAGAAAGGCTGCAAAACGTCAAAGACAGCAGGACCATGGAATAATGCAGCAGTCCTCTAACAAAAAGATTTGTCAAGTCACCAAGAAAGCACCGGGTAAGAGTCGAAAAACAGTCATAAGAAATATGTGTAGTAAAAAAAATATTACTACAGAAAATGTTTCAGTCCAGAAAAGGAGAAAGAATTCAAATGGTAAGGAAAGGCCAATGAGAAATGTTACTGCTAGAGTAAGAGATAACTCTATGCATGAAAGTAGAAGGAAACAACAGTTTAGGGATATTCGTAAACGAATGTTCCGCAACAGGATAATTGGGAATTTGTTAAAAAATATTAAGAAAGGTCAGCAGAAAGTGGTTTTTTATAAGAGAAAAAAAATAGTTGAGAAAGTTATTGATCAGGCATTTGAAATTAAACGTAAGTTATTTATTTTGACAATCAATAGAATTAGGAAGCTAAACAAGGTAATTTATGATTTCAAAAGAAATAGTAGATGGAAGAGAATAGTTAATCGTAGTAATTTTTGTGAAGTTTTTTCTGGAGAATGGATGCATAGTTCAAGCTCTGAGGCATTTTTTAATGAGGAGAGTTATTTCCAGGATAATGATTTGGTGCATGCAGTTGACACCAGTGGTCGAGCTTATGAAGTGAAAGATGGTTGTCCAGTTGAAAAAGAAAAACTTGTGAGAACAGAGATAGAAGAGGTGTTAGGTAATGAGGTTTTAGGGAGACGTCCTAAGGGTCCTGTGTACACCTGGAAGTGTAGTAGTATTTGCAGTGTACGACAGGATTCCATCAATTTGCTTTGTGATTTTATACGGTCATTTAGTAAGAAAAGTTTGAAGCAGAAAATGAAGTTGTTGCAAGAATTAGATCCTTGCAGAGTGAGAGAAGTGATAGGTTTGCATGGTCATTCACTGGCTTGTCTTTCCAGGAGAGTATGCCAGAGTGTTTTTCATCATTTCAGGATGCTAGCAGTGCATCATAATAAAGTGAGGAAATTAGTTAGAATGTTGTATTATGCTAAGAGTCCAGCAATTATGCTTAAACAATTATGCGCTGCTCTTTTGCATGGTTCTGAAATAGATGTGAAGAATATATGTGAAGAAATTGAGTTTTGTTACTTTGGAAGTAAAGAGGAGAATGTTGAAATTGACCAAGAAGAAGAGAGTAATGTGGAAGATAGTGTACAGGTTTCCAGTACAGATAATTTCCAGAGGGAAATTGCGACGTTTGAGGTGAAATCAAGTGAGAGGCCAAATTTCACTTGTGTGTGTTGTCGACGCACTTATTATAAGAATCAGACTAAGTTAGTGGATTTATATGGAAAAAGTGAAAGGGAAAATAATAGTGAATGGAAGGATTTTACAACATACTTGATGGTAGAAAATTGTTTTGATTTGGGATTGGATCAATGTGTGTGTACTTATTGTTGTAACAAATTAAATCAAAACCAGATGCCTGCTAGAGCAGTTCATAATAATCTGGAATTGGTTGAGATTCCTTCTGAATTGAAGGATTTAAATACTTATGAATCTATTTTGATTCAAAGTATCCATCCCTTTCAGGCTATTGTAAGAATGGAGCCAAAGACAGGGAAATTGCCTCCATCAGATTTACAGAGAGGATTAAAGGGAAGAGTTGTTTATTTGCCTCTAGATTTGAAGAAAAACATTAACACAATTGGAGTAGAAAAAGTGGAAGAGGAACCTCTTGTTATCTTAGTTAATGGGGTTCCGACAAAGAATAAGAAAATATGGCAAGATTTAGTAGATGTTAGGAAAGTCAAAAGGGCAACATTGTATTTGAAAAAATATAATAAATACTATAAAAATGTATATGTTGCAGAAGAGGAAGTAAGTGAGGAAGAGGATAGCGATTTGTGTGCTGGTCAAATTGAGAAAGTAGAACCCTGTACTAGTGAAGAAATATATGAACATTATAGTGTTCATCCTTTGCATTCCAAGGAAGTCATGGGGAATGCTATTGAGTTGTTTCAAATGAAACAAGCGAAAGGGAGTCCCATTAGTGTTTGGGAGGAAAGTTTGGAAGCTCGGTGTTTCCCACAGCTTTTTCCAACAGGTCAGGGAGGAAGATATGATGAGCGACCTCATCAAATTCCTGCTTCTGAATACCGGACTTTGCGATTGTATGCAGGAGATCCTAGGTTTCGACAATGCATTCCTTATTTGTTTCATCTCCTGTTTGAAAGCGATCTGTCTGGACTGTCATATGCAGTGAACCACATCTTGAAAAGTGGTATACACATGCAAAACATCTCGGCAAGTGACTTTATGGATAAAGTCAATGTCCAAGACAGTATTTTGGATTCTCACCTGATTAATCTCATGGCGTGTCAGCGTGGTACTAATGAGTACTGGTACCGTCGTCATGGTGATTTAAAATGTATGCTGAGGAACTTAGGAACTCCCACATGGTTCCTCACTTTGAGCTGTGCTGAGTATGGCTGGGAAGACTTACTTGAATTTCTATGAGAGGCAAATGCTAACGTAGAAAACATCGAATTCAAGACACCCGGAGAACTGTGCTCTTTGGATCCAGTCAATGTATGTAGGTACTTCAATCATAGATTTGAAGGTATGATGTCTTTCATCATGAATAAGAAGAATCCACCTCTTGGAGAGGTGTTGGATTTCTTCTGGAGGAAGGAGTACCAAGCAAGAGGCGCTCCTCATATACATATGTTGCTGTGGATCAAGGATGCACCTAAATTTGGAACGGATGCAGACGACTCAGTGATGAGTTTCATAGAACAGTATTCTAGGTGTGCTGTTCCAAACGCAAAGGAGAAAAAAAGCCTAAGAGAAAAAGTTCTACGTTTCCAAAGCCATCGATGTGGAAAGTACTGTCGTCGTAAATTCCGGAACAAAGACAAGTTCTACACCAAATGTCGTTTCGGCTTTCCACGATCGGTGATTTCTAAAGGAAGAGTGAACAGTTTGATGTCTTCGCTGCGACATAATGTGATGAAGAAATCACCTAAAAACACATACAATTTGAAGAGGAACGAAGAGTCTAAGTACATCAACGACTACAACCCGGTGATTTTGTCCATGTGGAATGCTAACATGGATATACAGTTTGTGGCTGATAACTGTATGGCTGTGGCTCGGTATGTGACATCTTACATCACCAAAAAAGAGAAGACAGAATTGAAGGATATGTGGGAGGACATTTCCCATGAAAAGAGCCTCAGCAAGAAGTTGTACAGTTTCAGTCTGAAGATGTTGTCGCATCGAGAAATCGGAGCTTACGAATGTTCTGACCGGTTGTCTTCAGCAAGTCTCTATGCCAAGTCCAGGAGTATCGTTTGGGCGAGTGTTGGTCTTGCTGCAACGCGTAATCGAGTTCTGAAACCTGTGCGGGAAATTGAGTATTTGGCGGAAAAGGAGCCAAACAGTACCGACATTTTGAAGAGCAACATGTTGGATACATATTATCCAAATCGAAGCAGTCACCTCGAGAATGTTTGTCTGTATGAGGTTCTGCAAAATTACATATTCAAGAGGAACATCAAAGAAGATACTGAGAAAGGAGTGTATGCTGTAATAGGAAGTGAGGGATGTCTGGTCAAGCAAAGAAAATGCCACTTGATAAACCATCGAAAATTGAGTGGCGAATCTCCTGAAAAAAAGGAGTTTTTCTATTTAGCACTTTTGCAACTTTTTAAGCCTTGGCGTGCAGAAGAGGAACTGCTTGGAGATTTCCTTTGTTACGAAGACTCATTCAATGCTGCCAAGGACCCATAGAATGTCCTGCTTTTCCCAAATATGTAGAAATGTTGAATGTGGAAATTGAGCAGGAAGCAACGATTGCAGCCGAGATTGCCAGAGACAGTTCTCAGGACAGTCAGAGTTCTGCTTCATTGAGTCAGGATCCACTAGGAGGACCTCTTATCGAAAATGAAGCTGCCACTGCTATGAATGAAGTGGAAAGAGCCATGGCACATGCTCAGGAGGATGTGGTTAACTTAGAAGAGTTGGAAAGACAACTCAACGTTGAGCAGAGGAAAATATATGACGAACTTACCATGCAAATTGATCATGGATTAAGTCATGACAAGAAAGAGTGCTCATGTACGTCGTTGAAGCCTGTCCGACTGTACGTGAGTGGAGAAGCGGGAACTGGAAAAAGTTTCCTTATTAAAGCAATTTCATGTTATTTGCAGGAAAGGACAGAGTCATCGCTGTCTTGTGTTGTCACCGCTCCAACTGGACTGGCAGCACATAACATTAAAGGGATTACTTTACATCGTTTACTGATGCTGCCAGTGGAGCATGACAACAAATTAGAATATCACAAGCTATCTGGAGATGCTTGTTTTGAAGTTTCAAGAGTCTTGAGGAAAATGAAACTTCTTATCATTGACGAAGTAAGCATGGTTTCCAATGTCATGCTTGCCTTTGTGCATTTGAGAATGCAAGAAGTTCTCAAAACAGAGTATGATGTGTTATTTGGTGGCAAACACATCATTGTTTTCGGAGATCTTCTGCAGCTGACACCAGTGAAAGGGCAACCTGTGTTCAAAATGCTCACGCATGAAGATACCAGGCAGTGCTTAGGGAGTATTGGCAATGTCAATATATGGTTAAACTTCAATTATGCTGAACTGCATGAAAATATGCGTCAGGCAAAGGATGAAGTTTACAAGACTATTCTACAAGATGTTAGAATTGGAAAAGTGACCGAGCATGGGAAAGAAGCTTTACATGCACGATTACTGACAAATTTATATCCAGACGAAGATGTTGTGCCTGAGAATATTTTTCAGAAAGTTACTGAGAAAAAATCTGGAATATGTTTGATGCCAACTCTTGCAGAATGTGCCAAATTCAACAAAAAAATGTTGCATTTAGAAAAGCAAGAGATTGTGAAATTGGAAGCTATTGACAGAGTAGAGCATATGGGATCAACAATTATTTTGTCTGAGAATCTGAAAACAAAATTGGATTCATTAGAGAAGAGTATATCTAAAACTGCGGGTTTTGAAAAGACTCTGAATGTGTGCTTGAACTGCCGTATAATTTTAAGAAGGAATTTACATGTTGAAAGATGTCTGGTAAATGGATCAATGGGTAATGTTGTTGATTTTGTGAAATACAGAAATAGAGATGGAATTGAATTTTTAAAAATTAAATTTGATGGCATTGAGGAAGTACAGCTAATTGCTCGTTGTTCTGCTAGATTTTTGCTTGTAAAAGACTTATATGTTCGTCGTAAGCAGTTTCCTGTTTGCTTGGCATATGCGGTGACAATCCATAAATCGCAAGGTTTAAGTGTAGACTGTGCATTGGTGAATATTGGCAGTTCTGTGTTCAAGGAGGGTATGGCATATGTGGCATTGTCACGAGTTAGGACTTTATCGGGATTGTACTTGATTGAGTGTGATGTCACAAACATTTGTGCGGATCTAGATTGTGTTAAGGAATACAATAGGTTGAGAAGAGAGTATGCGCCACATTTGCCTCAGTATCCTTTGTTTGAGAAATGTGTGGTAGGCCGGAAACGAAGAAATGTGACCAATACTGGGGAGGTTGTAGCAAAAAGACGAAAAGTCGATGAACCTGAAATTATAAGCAGAAACAAAAAGGATTCTGTTGAAGATGTTGTTGGTTTTCAATTTGAAAACAGTTCTGGTGTCAACTGCTATGCTAATGTAGTGGTTAATGTTTTGTTTTCTCTACAAAATGTAAAAGAAGAGATTGTGGTCAATTCTGATCAAAGATTTTGCAGTTTGTTAAATTCTGTGTTAGAGAAATGTAGCACTGATAGAACAAACATAGAAAGTGTGTCTGAAATTCGAAATCTGTTAGACAGATGTTCAGGCCAAACACAATTCTCTCAAAATAGTCAGCAAGATTGTCAGGAGTTTTTAATGTATATGCTTGATGTATTGTATGCTGAAGGTGTAGATGTAGATCATCTGTTTGGGCTTTCTTATCAATGGCAGCATGACTGCGAGAACTGTAGGGTATCAAGTAGTACTAGTGTAGACTCAGAAAGATTTATATATTTAACTTTGCCAGACAGTAAATCAGTCTCTTTTAACAAGCTAGTAAAAGCAGCTGATCACAATATGGAGTGTAGGCAATGTAAATCTGAAATGATGTCCACATTATTTATACGAACATATGGCCAGTATGTCATTTTAATGTTCCAACGATGTAGGCCTGATGGAACAAAATTGACAACTTTAATTAAAAATTTTGTGGCTTCACAGTTGTCAATATCAGGAAGGACTTTTGTAACTGTAGCAATTATATATCATGATGGTTCTTCAATAACATCAGGACATTATACAGCTTATTTAAAGTGTAGAAATGGCTGGTCATTCTGCAATGATTCTGTTTTAATTTTCAAAAAAAAATTGCCATATGACCTTAAAAACTGTTACCTGGTGTTTTTAAAACCAAAATTTTAGGGAAAGAATCTCGGGATGTGCTCTGAGGAATTTCCACAAGTTCTCATGGCTCCTACACTATTTGGCCTTGAAGATAAGTGTAGTACAGAGACATAACTTTTTACCATAACACTGGACGTTATTGAGAAATACGTGCACTTTGAATGAGTTCAGAAAAACTATTTCTTTTTATAAGCTAATTGAAGCAGCGAATCAAAACATGGAGTAGAGGGAATGTAAGTCTGCAATGCTGTCTACTGTTTTACATTGCTTTGTGATTAAAAGTGATGTAGAGAATTAAATAATTGTACTAGTCATAAAGGTAGTGTAAGTCTGCTTCATAGTAAGCAGTATCAGTGTGATAGGAAATGTAGAACATGATTGAGCAAGAAGGGGAAGATATTACTAGTCCAGGATTGTGTAAATGATCTTCAACATTTTAATTCTGAAAGTTGCGGAAATGCGAAAAGACGGGATTGGCTAACAAGAATTCCAAGAGTTATACATGGCTCTGACAAGATTTGGCCTTGTGGAATCTTGTGGTAGAGAGCAAGAAGTCATTTATTGTATGTAACATGTTTTTGAAAACGATGGAGGTTTTCTTTCAGAAAGTGGCGGGTTGAAAGTAATAACAGCACAACAGAGTGTAAGCTGTTCATAGGACATCCTTGGCCGTCATGGAAAGTAAGTTAACTTTAAGGAGTTCTGAATTCTGATTTGTAATGTTGTATGGGTTTTTTAAACACAATCATTTTGATTGTGTTTTTTTCCCCCGCTGTTATATGATGAATACCTTCAAGTCACTGTTTTAGTGAAATTTGATACATTCTGAGAACAGCAAAAATAAACCATTTAACATGTATAATTAATTCTGTTCTGTTTGCATTTATGATGTACATGTAGAACTGTGTAGGAGGCATGGAGAAGGTGAGGCTTCTGTAAGTGTCAAAGTTGTTGCATACAGTGCTCATATTCTACGTAGTCTTTTATATTTCATTACTTTCACTGTTTCTGACTGATCTAAAACATTTTTTTTTTAAAAGAACAGTAAGTATAAGGGAAGGAAACAGACAGTTATGTTAAAAGAAACACAGCTATAGGGAATAAACTAGGGATACTGTTACCCGCAATCCTCTGCTGATGATGTCACTGAGCATGTCATGAATGATGTAATATGTGACATCATCAGCAGTGGATTACGGGTAATAGTATCTCTAGTTTACTCCCCTATAGCTGTCTTTCTTTTAACATAACTGTCTGTTTCCTTCCCTTATACTTACTGTTCTTTTTTAAAAAAAAAAAATTTTGGTTCGCTTCCGGTTCGCGTACCGGGGAGCGAACTGGGAAGCGAACTAAGAGAAATAGAGGTTGGCACAGTTGCAAATATTGTACCAATTTTTTAATAACGGGGAGGTAGTTCTGAAAAGAACTTTTTTTTAAATTGTTTTTGTTGTTTTATATTTTTTTAATTATTTTTCTGAACATTTTTTTACTTTTTTTGAATTTTTCTGAACAGTTTTATATTTTTTTTGTTTTTTTTTCGGAGGGGGCAACGAAAACGATTCATTGTAAAGGGCTCAACAGGAGCAAGAAAACAAAAAAAAAGAATTTATTGTTTGGGGAGTTTCGGACAAACATGAGCATGATTGTCAATAGCTCTGTTGATCAGAGTGATGCTACTTTCTCCGTAGCAAATGAATCCACTGCAATGTACGCAGACTTGTTTTACTTCACGAAATCTCGTTTGTATATTTGGCACCATCTCCCTGCCCTCTGGTCCCGTTACTTCCGGTACAACAGATCTTCTGGCCATAATAGGGAGATTATCTAGGTCGTCCTGTTCCTCTTCTTCCTCTTCTTGCTGAATTATAACTTTAGCAGGTGGTCCACTCTTCCTTGGATGTGGTGGAGGTGGTGGGGAAGCACCAGCTGAAGCTAGTAAAGAAGCCATTGCTCACTGGTAACAAAGGGTCTTTCTCTCACAATGATGAAAGTCAGAGTGAGGAAAGAAGGAGGGATTTTCACCATTTGGGAAAAAAAATAGTTCTCAACCAATGAAAAGTGTTCATTTTAGATCATATGACCTAGTCTTACATCATTAGGAAACCGAAAGTGAAATGAACCAATGAAAAGTGTTATTACCAAGTCACATGACCTGCTGTGTTTACATTACGCGCTTTGCAGGGCCTCCCGGTTTGCTTCCAGAAACCTGTGCTTTGCGACTCGGTAAGCGTACGAGTTCGCTAACGTAGCACGTCATATGACGTATCACGCGACAACGCGAAACGTCATGCGGACGGGACGCGTCACGATGTTGTTTTCTAATGCGGCAGTTGCGGTAAAGAAACGTTTACCGGCTCGCGGTCTATTTCGCGGCATCAAGGTCAGCTAACGGGAAGCTTCCCGATTCGCGAAGCGGGAACGAAGAAAAAAAATATTTAAAAAAAAAGTTATTAATAAACATATAAAATATATTTTTGGATTTAAAGAAGAATACATTTTACAGCTACAGATATTAGCTGTTAAAAAACCAATGAAATTCACTGAAAAAACCATAGGTTATAGACCATATATAGTTAGGAATTAGCATTTACAAAACCTTGAAAATTCACTGAAAAAACCATAGGTTATAGACCATATATAGTTAGGAATTAGCATTTAAAAAACCTTATTTTACTCACACAAAACCATTGAAATTCCATATATAGTTAGTTGCACTAACTATATATCGCGCACCCGCAATCCACTGCTGATGATGTCACATATTACATCATTCATGACATGGTCAGTGACATCACTGATGACATCACTGATGACATCTCAAATGACATCACTGATGACATCTTACTTGACATCAATGATCACATCACTGATGATATCATTCATGTGATAATACAATGCATCTCCTCACACTCTAATATAACCTCCGTTACACCCAGTGTTAAATAGAGAGTATCATTTTTGAAACCATTGACACACCAATACTAGTTACTACATACGCACTCACTGATTCCTATGTCTACACACACATTCACTCATACAATCATTCATACATACAATCACTCATCTTTACAACACTATCATAAGCACTCATACACCTATACAGACACTCACACTCTGCCACTCATCCATGGAGTTACTCACACACCTAGTCAGTCCTGAAAAGAATCAATCACACTTCCATTTTCTCATCTATACAGTTAAACACAGAACACCTTACATTTTTGAAACATATACTAACACATAGTTACTCTCTTATAGAATCAGTGATACAAGTACACATTGATCTGCACAGAGTCACACACCTCCCAGCCAGCCATACACACACTCAGTCTCCCATACAAATACTTGTGCAACCAATCAATAACCCATATAGCTACTTATATAGCTACTGATCAACACATGCAGCAGCTTGCACAACAACAGACATACTGATGCACACTTTTAGACAGTTTAGTCACTAACCCGTGCATTCAGTAAGACGCATTTAATCACTCACTCATACAGTCAATCACGCACCTACTAAAACCTTCATTCAGACACTTATACATCCACTCATTCTTCAATATGTAAAACATATTTAAACTTTACAGAAACACATAATCACTGGATGTTGTCATCAGTGATGTCATCAGTGATGTCACTGACCATGTCATGAATGATGTAATATGTGACATCATCAGCAGTGGATTGCGGGTGCGCGATATATAGTTAGTGCAACTAACTATATATGGAATTTCAATGGTTTTGTGTGAGTAAAATAAGGTTTTTTAAATGCTAATTCCTAACTATATATGGTCTATAACCTATGGTTTTTTCAGTGAATTTTCAAGGTTTTGTAAATGCTAATTCCTAACTATATATGGTCTATAACCTATGGTTTTTTCAGTGAATATATATATATATATATATTTCTCACTCCTCCGCCAAAGAACGAAAGTAATGGGCGCACTCACAATGAATTTCCACAGTTGATTTATTAATTATATCTTTAGCATGAAAACAAACTAATGATCTACGCGTTTCAGTGCTCCTGGCACCTTGCTCACGATCACTTTTTGCACATTTTTTCATGATATTTAAACTAACCAATAATGTTGGATGTTACCTCACATCCTGTTTTACTCAAAGCATTGTGGTATTTGTAGTTTTTGTTAAAAAGAGTCTTTTTGGTGAAGTTAAACCATTCAGTGTTACATGGTGAAAAACTCGGTGGCCCCTCATTAATTCATTGATTCATGAACATTTATCGGGTTTTTCTATATATATATACATTTTATCTGTTTTTATCCCTCTAGTGGGATTAGTCATTTATAATTCTCTTTATTCAAGCCACAATTGTTCATCTTTGCTGCTTCTTGTTACTTTATACATTTGATGATTCTTTTACATCCCTCCAGTGGGATTTGTCGCTTTAGGGTACATTTACCAAGTCATTTATTTTGGTTGGTTTTTGGGTGTAATCTGAACTTCACAAGCTCATTTCCGTCTATTACAAGAGATGAATATACAACTCCTCCGACTGATTCAGGCCATAAGGATTTAGGGTTCTGAAGTTTAGTATGTGGCGAGATTCTTTTTTGCGCATGATTTTCTCGCGATCTCCTCCGCGTATGTTCTTGGGTACCGTTCCAATTCCAAAGAATTTCAGTTTCAGCCAGTCTCCGTTGTGTTTCTGCTCCATATGTCTTGCCACCGCATTCGCTCTGTCTTTATGCGTTGTGGCTCTGACATGTTCCATTATTCTTTTTTTCAGTTCACCTTTGGTGCTCCCCACATACATCAGAGGACATGGACACACTATGCCATAGATTGTAAATTCTGTCGTACATGAGATTAGTTGTCGTATTTGCCATTTTTTGTTGTTGGGCAATGGTATCTCCTTTGTTGGTTTTGCAATTTGGCACATTTTGCAGTTGTAACATTTTACAAAGCCTGTGGTTTTCAGCCAGTCTTTCTTTTTGCTTGTTTTACAGTGGCTGTGAATCAGCTGGTCTTTCAGATTTGGTGCTCTTCTATACGTTACAACTGGGTGTGGGCCCACTATCTTTCCTACTGTGTCATCCAAATGTAGTATCTTCCAGTTTTTTCTCATAATTTTCAAAAGATCTTTGCTGTTTTCCGAATAATCCATGATGAGTCGGATAGGCTCAGGTTCAGTTTTATCATTGCTTTCGATTGGTTTTTTCAAGCATTCCTGTCTTGTTTTGTCATTTGCCTTTTTCCAACACTTTTCAATGTTTCCTTGATTGTATTTACGGTTTTTGAACCTTTGTTTAGTTTTGATGCTGTGTTCCTGCCATTCAGTGTCTTCACTGCATATCCTTCTAATCCGGAGGAATTCTCCATATGGGATACTAGATATAAGGGAGGCTTGGTGGCAGCTGGTTGCTTCCAGTGTTGCATTGGTTGCCGTCTCTTTTCTATGCAATGTTGTGTGGATGTGGTTGTTTTTGATATAGATGCGGGTGTCCAGGAAAGTTACCTCTGTGTTATTGATTTCGTATGTAAATGTTAGTCCTGTCATACTGGCATTCATGATTTTGTAGTAGTCCTGGAATTCGTCTTTAGTACCGTCCCAAATTATCAACAGGTCGTCTATGAACCTTATCCAACACATGATCTTACTTGTGAATTGGTCGTGTTCAGAGGCCCATGCTATTTCCTTTTCCCAATATCCCATTGTGAGGCAGGCATAGTTAGGACTGAATGAAAAACCCATCGCGGTTCCATTGCATTGTCTGTATATTTCCTCACCGAATAGAAAAATGTTTTGTGATAGACATAGTTCCATCATGTCTTGCAGCATTTGATTATGGTTTTTATATTGGATGTCTCTTTGTTGTAGGAAGTAGTTGCATGCCTTTAATCCAATGTCATTTTGTATATTTGTATAAAGGGATACAACATCCATGGATATCAGTTGATAATTTTCCTGCCACGGTGTGTTTTCCAGACGTCTCAAAAGATCGTTGGTGTCCTGAATGTAAGAACTTAACTGTATTACGTGTGGTTTCAGGAAATGATCTATGTAGTTTGAGATTGGTTCCAGCAAAGAGCCCTTTGCAGATAGAATTGGTCTGCCTGGTGGTTTGTTGCGGTCTTTGTGCACTTTTGGCAGGAAATATATTGTTGCCGTGACTGGATGACTGGTGGTGAGATATTTTTCTTCATCACTGTCAATGAGATTGTTTAGTTTCCATTGTCTCAATTTCTCATCTAGTTTTAGCTTGATTTCTTGGGTTGGATTGGTTTTTAGTCTTTCGTAGAATTTGGTGTCTTTCAATTGACGGTGTGCTTCAATGATGTATGAGCTTTTGTCCCAGATCACGATATTTCCGCCCTTGTCGGCCATTTTTATTTCAATCTGGTCATCATTGCAAAGGTTTTCTAATGCTTTTCGTTCTTCCTGGGTCAAGTTATCTTGATAATTGGATCCCTTGATTTTATATAGGTCCTGTATTACTGCTTCTTGGAAGGTATCTACCTTGTTTCCCGGTGGTAACTGGGGATAGAATTTAGATTTTGGTTTTAATTTGCTGATGCCCGCTCCCTTTTGTGTAATTGCTTGGCTCACTGTTATTTCGTCTTCTTCTGTTATATCCAGATTCAAAAGTGTGGTGAAAGCTTCCGCGTCTCTTACACAAAGGTTTGTGGTTCCTTGATTTTCCACCTGAGTTTTAGGCGTGATGTTTTTGTTCTTATTTTCCTCAAAGAACTTGGCTAGTTTAATCTTTCTCACATATAGATATAGATCTATCCTTGCTTGAGCGATATTCATTTTCCTTTTTGGGCAGAAATTTATGCCTCGTTTTAGAAGCTTAGTTTCCGTTTCGGTGATAGTTCTTTTTGAAAGATTTATGATTTGTAATTCATCCATTACTTCGCCTTCTTCTGGCACATGCTCCTTGTTTCCGTGCCTATCTTCTCGGTTGTTTGATTTGTTGCGGTTGCCCCTTCTTGTCTTCTTCTGTTTGTGTTCCAACGTCGTCCGGAAAACACACCGTGGCAGGAAAATTATCAACTGATATCCATGGATGTTGTATCCCTTTATACAAATATACAAAATGACATTGGATTAAAGGCATGCAACTACTTCCTACAACAAAGAGACATCCAATATAAAAACCATAATCAAATGCTGCAAGACATGATGGAACTATGTCTATCACAAAACATTTTTCTATTCGGTGAGGAAATATACAGACAATGCAATGGAACCGCGATGGGTTTTTCATTCAGTCCTAACTATGCCTGCCTCACAATGGGATATTGGGAAAAGGAAATAGCATGGGCCTCTGAACACGACCAATTCACAAGTAAGATCATGTGTTGGATAAGGTTCATAGACGACCTGTTGATAATTTGGGACGGTACTAAAGACGAATTCCAGGACTACTACAAAATCATGAATGCCAGTATGACAGGACTAACATTTACATACGAAATCAATAACACAGAGGTAACTTTCCTGGACACCCGCATCTATATCAAAAACAACCACATCCACACAACATTGCATAGAAAAGAGACGGCAACCAATGCAACACTGGAAGCAACCAGCTGCCACCAAGCCTCCCTTATATCTAGTATCCCATATGGAGAATTCCTCCGGATTAGAAGGATATGCAGTGAAGACACTGAATGGCAGGAACACAGCATCAAAACTAAACAAAGGTTCAAAAACCGTAAATACAATCAAGGAAACATTGAAAAGTGTTGGAAAAAGGCAAATGACAAAACAAGACAGGAATGCTTGAAAAAACCAATCGAAAGCAATGATAAAACTGAACCTGAGCCTATCCGACTCATCATGGATTATTCGGAAAACAGCAAAGATCTTTTGAAAATTATGAGAAAAAACTGGAAGATACTACATTTGGATGACACAGTAGGAAAGATAGTGGGCCCACACCCAGTTGTAACGTATAGAAGAGCACCAAATCTGAAAGACCAGCTGATTCACAGCCACTGTAAAACAAGCAAAAAGAAAGACTGGCTGAAAACCACAGGCTTTGTAAAATGTTACAACTGCAAAATGTGCCAAATTGCAAAACCAACAAAGGAGATACCATTGCCCAACAACAAAAAATGGCAAATACGACAACTAATCTCATGTACGACAGAATTTACAATCTATGGCATAGTGTGTCCATGTCCTCTGATGTATGTGGGGAGCACCAAAGGTGAACTGAAAAAAAGAATAATGGAACATGTCAGAGCCACAACGCATAAAGACAGAGCGAATGCGGTGGCAAAACATATGGAGCAGAAACACAACGGAGACTGGCTGAAACTGAAATTCTTTGGAATTGAAACGGTACCCAAGAACATACGCGAAGGAGATCGCGAGAAAATCAAGCGCAAAAAAGAATCTCGCCACATACTAAACTTCAGAACCCTAAATCCTTATGGCCTGAATCAGTCGGAGGAGTTGTATATTCATCTCTTGTAATAGACGGAAATGAGCTTGTGAAGTTCAGATTACACCCAAAAACCAACCAAAATAAATGACTTGGTAAATGTACCCTAAAGCGACAAATCCCACTGGAGGGATGTAAAAGAATCATCAAATGTATAAAGTAACAAGAAGCAGCAAAGATGAACAATTGTGGCTTGAATAAAGAGAATTATAAATGACTAATCCCACTAGAGGGATAAAAACAGATAAAATGTAGATATATATATAGAAAAACCCGATAAATGTTCATGAATCAATGAATTAATGAGGGGCCACCGAGTTTTTCACCATGTAACACTGAATGGTTTAACTTCACCAAAAAGACTCTTTTTAACAAAAACTACAAATACCACAAAGCTTTGAGTAAAACAGGATGTGAGGTAACATCCAACATTATTGGTTAGTTTAAATATCATGAAAAAATGTGCAAAAAGTGATCGTGAGCAAGGTGCCAGGAGCACTGAAACGCGTAGATCATTAGTTTGTTTTCATGCTAAAGATATAATGAATAAATCAACTGTGGAAATTCATTGCGAGTGCGCCCATTACTTTCGTTCTTTGGCGGAGGAGTGAGAAATACTTAACGGCGAGGTTCCGCCGTAGGGCACGCACCCACACTGAGCGCTCGTAAGGCTGGGAAACCAGGAACCGGCGTGTGAAGATTCAATTTCACCCGGCCGGAGTGAACGCTGACGAGAGGAGGAAGCAGCTGCAGCTCGGGACACACACACCGCTCTGTGAGGAGGTAAGAGTGTGGCTGTGTTGGGAGAGCGAAGCTGTGAAAAACATGCAGATTGAAGTGCAAAGTCAGTTTTTGTGCCAAGAAGTTACACATTGGGAATTAAAACAACGCAACTTTAAATTCATCACAGAATGAAACGCGCGGAAGTTTCCCATTTGTTGAATGTATAACAGAACGGGCTCTGATTCTCCACGTGCCACGATAGAAATTCAATTCAATACTATATAGCAAGTTGAAAACAAAAATGGAACAAAGGGCAGCAAAAAGAGATGAAATGCTAACGACGATGTTTGTGAAGGGCAATGTTGAAAAAGACAAAGGTGACAAACAAACTAAATCTGACACCCCAAAATCGGATGTAAAAGGAAAATTGAGATTGTGGGAAAAACTAAGCCGCAAAGAGATAAATAAGTCCTGGGAATTCATTACATTACAGAAATACTTGGAAGTAAAAATGATACCAAGAGGATTGCGAATAATGTTAATGCCCAGCCACCATGATACATCAAATGAACTCCTGGAGGAATGGGGAGAGTTCATTTTACATTCTTCTCTAGGACTGGTGGCAATTTTGGTGAAACATATACAAATGAGTTTAAATGAAATACAGGAGGAACTTAAAGAAATGGAAAAGGAAATCGCCTCATTAAAACTGAACAGCGAAATGACAAAATTTAAGGAAGAATTGGATAGCCAAATTGCAAAACAAGAAGATACCGTGCGAGAGCGCAAACACAACAAATTCATAAGGGACACGGTGGATTATGAGGAGGGTTGTATTTTTACCTTCTCCAGAAAATATGATTTCTTCAAACAAATGTCCCCACAAAAACGAGGATCCAACTTATCGAGCAGTGCCTCCTCCTCATGCTCATTAATATCAACTGAAGGGAATGAAGGAGAACCAAGCACGTCCCTAAATACAGAAAGAATGCCTTTTTTAGGGGATAAGCGCCTCGTGCTACAACAAAGACAGTGGGAACAGAGCCGGGGCGCACAAAATCAATCAAGGGGAAGAGGAAGAGGACAACGTTGGAACACAAACAGAAGAAGACAAGAAGGGGCAACCGCAACAAATCAAACAACCGAGAAGATAGGCACGGAAACAAGGAGCATGCGCCAGAAGAAGGCGAAGTAATGGATGAATTACAAATCATAAATCTTTCAAAAAGAACTATCACCGAAACGGAAACTAAGCTTCTAAAATGAGGCATAAATTTCTGCCCAAAAAGGAAAATGAATAGCGCTCAAGCAAGCATAGATCTATATCTATATGTGAGAAAGATTAAACTAGCCAAGTTCTTTGAGGAAAATAAGAACAAAAACATCACGCCTAAAACTCAGGTGGAAAATCAAGGAACCACAAACCTTTGTGTAAGAGACGCGGAAGCTTTCACCACACTTTTGAATCTGGATATAACAGAAGAAGACGAAATAACAGTGAGCCAAGCAATTACACAAAAGGGAGCGGGCATCAGCAAATTAAAACCAAAATCTAAATTCTATCCCCAGTTACCACCGGGAAACAAGGTAGATACCTTCCAAGAAGCAGTAATACAGGACCTATATAAAATCAAGGGATCCAATTATCAAGATAACTTGACCCAGGAAGAACGAAAAGCATTAGAAAACCTTTGCAATGATGACCAGATTGAAATAAAAATGGCCGACAAGGGCGGAAATATCGTGATCTGGGACAAAAGCTCATACATCATTGAAGCACACCGTCAATTGAAAGACACCAAAGTCTACGAAAGACTAAAAACCAATCCAACCCAAGAAATCAAGCTAAAACTAGATGAGAAATTGAGACAATGGAAACTAAACAATCTCATTGACAGTGATGAAGAAAAATATCTCACCACCAGTCATCCAGTCACGGCAACAATATATTTCCTGCCAAAAGTGCACAAAGACCGCAACAAACCACCAGGCAGACCAATTCTATCTGCAAAGGGCTCTTTGCTGGAACCAATCTCAAACTACATAGATCATTTCCTGAAACCACACGTAATACAGTTAAGTTCTTACATTCAGGACACCAACGATCTTTTGAGACGTCTGGAAAACACACCGTGGCAGGAAAATTATCAACTGATATCCATGGATGTTGTATCCCTTTATACAAATATACAAAATGACATTGGATTAAAGGCATGCAACTACTTCCTACAACAAAGAGACATCCAATATAAAAACCATAATCAAATGCTGCAAGACATGATGGAACTATGTCTATCACAAAACATTTTTCTATTCGGTGAGGAAATATACAGACAATGCAATGGAACCGCGATGGGTTTTTCATTCAGTCCTAACAATGCCTGCCTCACAATGGGATATTGGGAAAAGGAAATAGCATGGGCCTCTGAACACAACCAATTCACAAGTAAGATCATGTGTTGGATAAGGTTCATAGACGACCTGTTGATAATTTGGGACGGTACTAAAGACGAATTCCAGGACTACTACAAAATCATGAATGCCAGTATGACAGGACTAACATTTACATACGAAATCAATAACACAGAGGTAACTTTCCTGGACACCCGCATCTATATCAAAAACAACCACATCCACACAACATTGCATAGAAAAGAGAGGGCAACCAATGCAACACTGGAAGCAACCAGCTGCCACCAAGCCTCCCTTATATCTAGTATCCCATATGGAGAATTCCTCCGGATTAGAAGGATATGCAGTGAAGACACTGAATGGCAGGAACACAGCATCAAAACTAAACAAAGGTTCAAAAACCGTAAATACAATCAAGGAAACATTGAAAAGTGTTGGAAAAAGGCAAATGACAAAACAAGACAGGAATGCTTGAAAAAACCAATCGAAAGCAATGATAAAACTGAACCTGAGCCTATCCGACTCATCATGGATTATTCGGAAAACAGCAAAGATCTTTTGAAAATTATGAGAAAAAACTGGAAGATACTACATTTGGATGACACAGTAGGAAAGATAGTGGGCCCACACCCAGTTGTAACGTATAGAAGAGCACCAAATCTGAAAGACCAGCTGATTCACAGCCACTGTAAAACAAGCAAAAAGAAAGACTGGCTGAAAACCACAGGCTTTGTAAAATGTTACAACTGCAAAATGTGCCAAATTGCAAAACCAACAAAGGAGATACCATTGCCCAACAACAAAAAATGGCAAATACGACAACTAATCTCATGTACGACAGAATTTACAATCTATGGCATAGTGTGTCCATGTCCTCTGATGTATGTGGGGAGCACCAAAGGTGAACTGAAAAAAAGAATAATGGAACATGTCAGAGCCACAACGCATAAAGACAGAGCGAATGGGGTGGCAAAACATATGGAGCAGAAACACAACGGAGACTGGCTGAAACTGAAATTCTTTGGAATTGAAACGGTACCCAAGAACATACGCGGAGGAGATCGCGAGAAAATCATGCGCAAAAAAGAATCTCGCCACATACTAAACTTCAGAACCCTAAATCCTTATGGCCTGAATCAGTCGGAGGAGTTGTATATTCATCTCTTGTAATAGACGGAAATGAGCTTGTGAAGTTCAGATTACACCCAAAAACCAACCAAAATAAATGACTTGGTAAATGTACCCTAAAGCGACAAATCCCACTGGAGGGATGTAAAAGAATCATCAAATGTATAAAGTAACAAGAAGCAGCAAAGATGAACAATTGTGGCTTGAATAAAGAGAATTATAAATGACTAATCCCACTAGAGGGATAAAAACAGATAAAATGTAGATATATATATAGAAAAACCCGATAAATGTTCATGAATCAATGAATTAATGAGGGGCCACCGAGTTTTTCACCATGTAACACTGAATGGTTTAACTTCACCAAAAAGACTCTTTTTAACAAAAACTACAAATACCACAAAGCTTTGAGTAAAACAGGATGTGAGGTAACATCCAACATTATTGGTTAGTTTAAATATCATGAAAAAATGTGCAAAAAGTGATCGTGAGCAAGGTGCCAGGAGCACTGAAACGCGTAGATCATTAGTTTGTTTTCATGCTAAAGATATAATGAATAAATCAACTGTGGAAATTCATTGCGAGTGCGCCCATTACTTTCGTTCTTTGGCGGAGGAGTGAGAAATACTTAACGGCGAGGTTCCGCCGTAGGGCACGCACCCACACTGAGCGCTCGTAAGGCTGGGAAACCAGGAACCGGCGTGTGAAGATTCAATTTCACCCGGCCGGAGTGAACGCTGACGAGAGGAGGAAGCAGCTGCAGCTCGGGACACACACACCGCTCTGTGAGGAGGTAAGAGTGTGGCTGTGTTGGGAGAGCGAAGCTGTGAAAAACATGCAGATTGAAGTGCAAAGTCAGTTTTTGTGCCAAGAAGTTACACATTGGGAATTAAAACAACGCAACTTTAAATTCATCACAGAATGAAACGCGCGGAAGTTTCCCATTTGTTGAATGTATAACAGAACGGGCTCTGATTCTCCACGTGCCACGATAGAAATTCAATTCAATACTATATAGCAAGTTGAAAACAAAAATGGAACAAAGGGCAGCAAAAAGAGATGAAATGCTAACGACGATGTTTGTGAAGGGCAATGTTGAAAAAGACAAAGGTGACAAACAAACTAAATCTGACACCCCAAAATCGGATGTAAAAGGAAAATTGAGATTGTGGGAAAAACTAAGCCGCAAAGAGATAAATAAGTCCTGGGAATTCATTACATTACAGAAATACTTGGAAGTAAAAATGATACCAAGAGGATTGCGAATAATGTTAATGCCCAGCCACCATGATACATCAAATGAACTCCTGGAGGAATGGGGAGAGTTCATTTTACATTCTTCTCTAGGACTGGTGGCAATTTTGGTGAAACATATACAAATGAGTTTAAATGAAATACAGGAGGAACTTAAAGAAATGGAAAAGGAAATCGCCTCATTAAAACTGAACAGCGAAATGACAAAATTTAAGGAAGAATTGGATAGCCAAATTGCAAAACAAGAAGATACCGTGCGAGAGCGCAAACACAACAAATTCATAAGGGACACGGTGGATTATGAGGAGGGTTGTATTTTTACCTTCTCCAGAAAATATGATTTCTTCAAACAAATGTCCCCACAAAAACGAGGATCCAACTTATCGAGCAGTGCCTCCTCCTCATGCTCATTAATATCAACTGAAGGGAATGAAGGAGAACCAAGCACGTCCCTAAATACAGAAAGAATGCCTTTTTTAGGGGATAAGCGCCTCGTGCTACAACAAAGACAGTGGGAACAGAGCCGGGGCGCACAAAATCAATCAAGGGGAAGAGGAAGAGGACAACGTTGGAACACAAACAGAAGAAGACAAGAAGGGGCAACCGCAACAAATCAAACAACCGAGAAGATAGGCACGGAAACAAGGAGCATGCGCCAGAAGAAGGCGAAGTAATGGATGAATTACAAATCATAAATCTTTCAAAAAGAACTATCACCGAAACGGAAACTAAGCTTCTAAAATGAGGCATAAATTTCTGCCCAAAAAGGAAAATGAATAGCGCTCAAGCAAGCATAGATCTATATCTATATGTGAGAAAGATTAAACTAGCCAAGTTCTTTGAGGAAAATAAGAACAAAAACATCACGCCTAAAACTCAGGTGGAAAATCAAGGAACCACAAACCTTTGTGTAAGAGACGCGGAAGCTTTCACCACACTTTTGAATCTGGATATAACAGAAGAAGACGAAATAACAGTGAGCCAAGCAATTACACAAAAGGGAGCGGGCATCAGCAAATTAAAACCAAAATCTAAATTCTATCCCCAGTTACCACCGGGAAACAAGGTAGATACCTTCCAAGAAGCAGTAATACAGGACCTATATAAAATCAAGGGATCCAATTATCAAGATAACTTGACCCAGGAAGAACGAAAAGCATTAGAAAACCTTTGCAATGATGACCAGATTGAAATAAAAATGGCCGACAAGGGCGGAAATATCGTGATCTGGGACAAAAGCTCATACATCATTGAAGCACACCGTCAATTGAAAGACACCAAAGTCTACGAAAGACTAAAAACCAATCCAACCCAAGAAATCAAGCTAAAACTAGATGAGAAATTGAGACAATGGAAACTAAACAATCTCATTGACAGTGATGAAGAAAAATATCTCACCACCAGTCATCCAGTCACGGCAACAATATATTTCCTGCCAAAAGTGCACAAAGACCGCAACAAACCACCAGGCAGACCAATTCTATCTGCAAAGGGCTCTTTGCTGGAACCAATCTCAAACTACATAGATCATTTCCTGAAACCACACGTAATACAGTTAAGTTCTTACATTCAGGACACCAACGATCTTTTGAGACGTCTGGAAAACACACCGTGGCAGGAAAATTATCAACTGATATCCATGGATGTTGTATCCCTTTATACAAATATACAAAATGACATTGGATTAAAGGCATGCAACTACTTCCTACAACAAAGAGACATCCAATATAAAAACCATAATCAAATGCTGCAAGACATGATGGAACTATGTCTATCACAAAACATTTTTCTATTCGGTGAGGAAATATACAGACAATGCAATGGAACCGCGATGGGTTTTTCATTCAGTCCTAACAATGCCTGCCTCACAATGGGATATTGGGAAAAGGAAATAGCATGGGCCTCTGAACACAACCAATTCACAAGTAAGATCATGTGTTGGATAAGGTTCATAGACGACCTGTTGATAATTTGGGACGGTACTAAAGACGAATTCCAGGACTACTACAAAATCATGAATGCCAGTATGACAGGACTAACATTTACATACGAAATCAATAACACAGAGGTAACTTTCCTGGACACCCGCATCTATATCAAAAACAACCACATCCACACAACATTGCATAGAAAAGAGAGGGCAACCAATGCAACACTGGAAGCAACCAGCTGCCACCAAGCCTCCCTTATATCTAGTATCCCATATGGAGAATTCCTCCGGATTAGAAGGATATGCAGTGAAGACACTGAATGGCAGGAACACAGCATCAAAACTAAACAAAGGTTCAAAAACCGTAAATACAATCAAGGAAACATTGAAAAGTGTTGGAAAAAGGCAAATGACAAAACAAGACAGGAATGCTTGAAAAAACCAATCGAAAGCAATGATAAAACTGAACCTGAGCCTATCCGACTCATCATGGATTATTCGGAAAACAGCAAAGATCTTTTGAAAATTATGAGAAAAAACTGGAAGATACTACATTTGGATGACACAGTAGGAAAGATAGTGGGCCCACACCCAGTTGTAACGTATAGAAGAGCACCAAATCTGAAAGACCAGCTGATTCACAGCCACTGTAAAACAAGCAAAAAGAAAGACTGGCTGAAAACCACAGGCTTTGTAAAATGTTACAACTGCAAAATGTGCCAAATTGCAAAACCAACAAAGGAGATACCATTGCCCAACAACAAAAAATGGCAAATACGACAACTAATCTCATGTACGACAGAATTTACAATCTATGGCATAGTGTGTCCATGTCCTCTGATGTATGTGGGGAGCACCAAAGGTGAACTGAAAAAAAGAATAATGGAACATGTCAGAGCCACAACGCATAAAGACAGAGCGAATGGGGTGGCAAAACATATGGAGCAGAAACACAACGGAGACTGGCTGAAACTGAAATTCTTTGGAATTGAAACGGTACCCAAGAACATACGCGGAGGAGATCGCGAGAAAATCATGCGCAAAAAAGAATCTCGCCACATACTAAACTTCAGAACCCTAAATCCTTATGGCCTGAATCAGTCGGAGGAGTTGTATATTCATCTCTTGTAATAGACGGAAATGAGCTTGTGAAGTTCAGATTACACCCAAAAACCAACCAAAATAAATGACTTGGTAAATGTACCCTAAAGCGACAAACCCCACTGGAGGGATGTAAAAGAATCATCAAATGTATAAAGTAACAAGAAGCAGCAAAGATGAACAATTGTGGCTTGAATAAAGAGAATTATAAATGACTAATCCCACTAGAGGGATAAAAACAGATAAAATGTATATATATATAGAAAAACCCGATAAATGTTCATGAATCAATGAATTAATGAGGGGCCACCGAGTTTTTCACCATGTAACACTGAATGGTTTAACTTCACCAAAAAGACTCTTTTTAACAAAAACTACAAATACCACAATGCTTTGAGTAAAACAGGATGTGAGGTAACATCCAACATTATTGGTTAGTTTAAATATCATGAAAAAATTTGCAAAAAGTGATCGTGAGCAAGGTGCCAGGAGCACTGAAACGCGTAGATCATTAGTTTGTTTTCATGCTAAAGATATAATTAATAAATCAACTGTGGAAATTCATTGCGAGTGCGCCCATTACTTTCGTTCTTTGGCGGAGGAGTGAGAAATACTTAACGGCGAGGTTCCGCCGTAGGGCACGCACCCACACTGAGCGCTCGTAAGGCTGGGAAACCAGGAACCGGCGTGTGAAGATATATATATATATATATATATATATATATATATATATATATATATACTATAATAAAGGAAGAACTTTCAGCCTTTGAGGCGGGTAAACTCGGGAACCACAGCACCAATCCACACACTCGATACACCGTTGGAATCGTCAGGGTGTGTAGATGGTTATAGGCTATATCAATTTTAAAAAAACGTGATTTAAAAAATTTACAGTAAAAAAAGTTGTCCCTCCGAAGTAGCGCCGGCCATGACGTGCGTGCTCACGTCAGGAGCGCGGGGAGGAGCGGCGTCCAGGAGCGCGACGAGGAGCGGCGGACATGGCGCGGGGGAGGAGCGGTGACGTGAGGAGCAGCGGACAGGCCAGCGGCGGTGCAAGCAGCGGACAGGCTGAAGGAGCGGCGGCTGAGGTAAGGGAGTGGCGGACATGGTGCGGGGGAGGAGCGGTGACGTGAGGAGCAGCGGACAGGCCAGCGGCGATGCGAGCAGCGGACAGACGGGAGGAGCGGCGGCTCAGGTAAGGGGACCCATGTCGGGGCAGGCGGGGGTCGGGGCAGGCGGGGGTTGGGGCAGGCGGGGGACGGGGAAGCCTCTTGCACCCGGACAAGGTCGAGACGGGCTGCTAGTATATATATATATATATATATATATTCCGTACACAAAAGAGTTGCCCCTACGGAAAGAGCCACACAGGTAGATATAATTTCATCCTTTAATGGAGGTGCAGAGAGTGCGCAAACTTCGAAGCAAAAACAAGTATTGCAGCCTTACGCGTTTCGGGCGGACAACGCCCTTGATCACAGGCACAGCCAAAGTCTCGCAACAACAGATTCACAGTTACCTCCGTTTAAATGAATGGCAGTCCCGCCCCCAACGGGGCTTCTAAGCCTTCTGGTATTTGGAGTTCTGGTAGTGTTACCCTTGTGGGTTTCCGTGTTGTTCGCTTCTCTGGCACTAAAAATTCATATCCCCAGTGGGCTCTGTACAGAGAGACGGCGACCGGGAATCACAGGAGGAGGGATTCGGAAACACAGCGCACCGCCTGTAGAGAGACGCACCCGCCTCTAGCGAGTCCTACGTAAGACGGATCCCCTCCCGGCTACCTCCTGATACACCAGGAGCCAGAGTGAACAAACACAAAGATATGTGACATTCAATAGGCAGACTGCCATTGTGTAAGCACTTTCCTCGTGACTATCCCTAAGGAACTGACCGTTTCTGTGTAGTCACATTAGAACTGTGTCTCTCTCCGACAAGTAACGTCCAACACATGGATAGTAGCCCAGACCTAACAACAAGCACCACGAACATACCAATTTTCAAGCCCTGAAGAGTCGTGTTGACTCAACTGTACACGACGAAACACGTGTCGGCTTTGCATTATATTACTTGAATCTGGAGAGAATAAACCAACGTTTTGCTGCATCAAGAACACACCAAAGAATCTGCTTCTGTCTCCTTGAATACTCATCAGTCATTGTACTGTTTGTAATACTTTCTGTAGTAGCGAGAGCACAATTGTATATATTTGCATAACTTGATGATGCCACATAAAATGTGGCTGATATTTAGCGTATTTTGTCTTCTGAGGCTGTTCCACGTTTTGTGCAGATTCATCAAAAGAAAGAATAATCTGAAAGAGGACAAAACAATTTCATGTGGTTTAGTGCTCTGTAATAATTCTGTATGAGATTTTGCAGCTCTTGGAACATCACACCCAGTGTAGGAAGCTCAGGTTTCATGCTAATCTGAGAAAAATAGGCAAAGTTAAATAAGGTGTGTTAGAAATGGGGGTCTCTAGTTGGCAGATGAAGGAACCTTTGTCCAAGTAGGGACCCTTCTTCCTAGTCAGGGTAAGGAGGTTACACTTCTAAAATAACCCCTGCTTACCCCCTTGGTAGCTTGGCACGAGCAGACAGGCTGATCTCAGGGGAGTGTGTAAAGCATTTGTGCATACATATAGCAACACAGTGAAAACACTACAAATGGACACCACACCAGTTTAGAAAAATAAGCATACTTTATTGTTAGGCTGGCATCTTTTGGTATGTTTCCCCTGAGTTTTGGCTTTCTGACCTCTCGGTTTTGACTATGTTTTTGCTAGTTTAGTGTCTCTGCACACTTTCTCTCTGCTGATCAGTGTTAAAGTGAAAGTGCTCCTGTTGTGAATTCTTATTATGGATTGGTGTTTCCATGATTGACTTGTTTGATTTACTTTTCCAGTCCCTGGCAAAGTGTGCTGAGTGTGCCAGAGCCTGTAAATCCAATGCTGCTAGTCGACTGCAGCACTGGATTGTGCCACTCACACAAGCAGCCTGTAATTGTAACTCTGGCCTGCCATTGCAGAGCCTGTGTGGGACTGCCATGTTGACTTGGCAGGTGTACCAACTTGCCAGGCCCTAACCTTCTCTTTTCTGTGCCAATCTACCAATGGGGTGAGCAGGGGTTATTTTAGGAGTGTAACTCCCTTATCCTGACTTGAAGGAAGGGTCCTTGCTTGGACAAAGGTGCAAACCCTGCCAACTAGAAACCCCCATTTCTAAAATTTATCTAAACCAATCAGACCAAAAACAACAAAAATGCAGCAGTCAAGTCCCAAAAGTGATCTAAAGTTCTGTGGTCTGGGCCCCAGTATTTATACAGCACAACCCTTTGCTTTTCTGGTGGCCGAGAAGCTGTGTGCTGAGTCAAAACCAGTTCTGTCCACTTTGGTGCAGCTTCCTGGCAGGATGTGGAGACAGCGGTGTGGAAAGCAGACCAGGCCCATTCTGGAGAAAGGAAATCTCCTCCTCCTACTCTTAATGCAACCCAGGTCTATTTAGCCCAGCCTGAATCATCCAGACGCTCTGGAGCCACTGCACATCCCCAACCTCTGTCACTCCGAAGCCAGACAGTCAATACACATCCTAGCAGAGGCACAGTGGATGACTAAGCAAGAAAATACCTTGTTAGAAATGGGGGTATCGAGTTGGCAGAGGTAGGTACCTTTGTCCAAATAGGGACCCTTGCTTCTAGTCAGGGTAAGGGGGATATACACTCTAGATAACCCCTGCTCACCCCCTTGGTAGCTTAGCATGAGGCTTATCACAAAGGCAATGTGTAAAATATTTGTAGCAACACACACAGTAACACAGTGCAAACACAACAAATGGACATCACACCAGTTTAAAAAAAGAAAATATCTTTATCTAAACTAAACAAGACCAAAGTGACAAGAATCCAACATACATAGTTAAAAATATGGCTTTCAAAAAGGTTTCAAGAACTTGCACCATGGAAAACTATATATGCGTGTCTTTTTACCAAAGTACCTGTAGATGAGTCAAAGTTCACAAGCCAAACAGCCAGTGTTGGAAATCAAAGTGATGCGGCACTTCTGAGAACTTGGGGGTGCGACAGTCTCCCTGCACGCAGAGGAAGGGTCACGTCAAATATGATCTGTATGGGGAGTGATGCATCGATTCTTCATGACACTTCCGGTCCACTGGTGATGCATCGGATGAGCTTGCCACAAAGGTATGATGTGTGGAAATCCGGAATGCGGTGGCGATTGATGCGGCAATGTCGAGCGGCGCTGCATCGGTCCTCTTCAGCCGAGATCCCTCGATGCATTGATTCTTGCAGCGGCGACAGGTGCTGCAGAGGTTTCCGCCCGCAGTGGCTTCTTGCGCCATGGAGCTGCATCAGGAAAACAGCCGCAAGAAGAGTGATCTGTCGATTTCTGTAGTTCTTTTAGTTTCTTCTTGCTTCTAGCTCCCAAACAGCACCAACAACTTCAAGAGTCGCAAAACTGGCACAGGCTACACTCAGCAGGTCAGACCTCACAGAAGAAGAGTTCAGGGGAGCTGGGGGTGAAGTATTTGTGTCTCTGCGACTTCAGAACAGGAGGCCAGCTCACTTCAGGTCCATGTAGATCTCCTTCAAGGAGGGGACACAGCACACAGCAAAGTCCTTCTCCTTTCCTTGGCAGAAGCAGCAACTGCAGGCCAACCCCAGACACACAGCAAGGGCACTACTTCTCCTCAGTCTCTCCAGATCTTCTGTGTGTGTGAAACACACTACTGAACAAAATCACAAGAATAAAGTGGACAAGAAAGAATGGAATGAAATATCATTGTATTTTCTAAATGTGTGGAAACACTAACTAACTTGTGTTTAGCAAAATTATTACGTGTGCTAAGGAGTTTGTTGGTTCTAGAAGGCAGAGGCCTGTCTTAAAGGAGAGTTGTGGTTCTCTTTTCCTTATAGCACCGTAAGATAACGGACTTAAAACTAATATATTGTGTTATTTTCTAGGTGGCGCCACAATTCCCATAACCAACACCACTATCGAGTAGACTCAAGACGTCTGGAGTGGGTTAAAGGATAAAATATTCGCTTAAACTGAGTAGGACGAAAAAATCCTATGTATTAGTTTTTATTTTGTTCAACGTTGAAGGATACAGTGTTTCAAAATATTGTGCACCTAATCTTTGTTTCCTTGAAACTTGCTCTGCAAACTTTCGGTCAACAAAATGAGTGACGACGAAAGGGACAGAGCTGTATTAGCAGCTCAGGCAGTTTTAGATGATACAAGTCTCCAACAAAATGACCCGGATGCTATACTCATCCCGACAAATATAAGGAAAACCAATACTATAAAATTGATAGAAAATGGGATATTACCAAGAGGTGGTAAAGTAATTTTTGTAATAGAGGCACATGAATATCGTCAGACAGAGGTATTCTATTCATGGATTCTGTTTCCTGCAGCAAATGCAACAACACACAAGTTCCATTACTATAAATTAGAAGAACCACCGGTGGAATACGTTCCTTTCGAGGACGTTGAAATTCCACTAACTTACCAAGAGCATCAGCTCTGGTTTAATGGCGCCCTACAACATCAAAATCACATTACCAGGCTCGGACCACTAGGTAGACTAGGAGCCACATGGTCGGTACTAGCCAGCAATACACCACATCCTCACATTGAAAGAATGACAGCTCCTGAATTGTTAGCTCAGCTAAAACAGCTGATCAAAATACACAGGCAGCTGGTTCAATATGTCATGCGGACTTTAACAGTCCAACCAGCTGTAAGAATTCCACAGCACATCCCTCATCAAGGGAACACAAACAAAATTACACCACAGACTATACAGTCAGTCATTGGTAAATTGCCCGCACAACTTCTGTTCTGGTTAGCTAAAAAAATTACTCAAATAGAGGCAGTATTTCCTGATAGTACACCTCATGAGAAACACAGGATTCTAACAATCTGTTTACCAATGGGAATTGCACCACACGTAGAAGACAGCGACACATGGGGTACAGTCTTTCCTTCAATCTACACAAAAACACATGGTGTCCCGTCTATGGCGGTAATACCAGATGTTCTAAGACAGATTCAAAATGAATACGGTCCAGAACCGGCCTTAAATCTGGGTATGAAATTACTAAAAGATTTCAAACAGGTCTCGGCTATGCTATTAGCCAACATAAAAGGTGAAGCGGCATCAGTGGCGATCCGCCAAAAACTAAAAGAAACATATATAACAGAACAACCTTTTGAACTTGCCAGAACTATTGAAAAATCATATGAAGAACTAGGTAGAGATAATTTGGGTGGGAAACCAGTAAACCCCCAACTAACTGAAAATCCTGAAAAAGTTTTTATTAAAAATAATCTCAATGCTCCTAAGAAGAAGTGGGAAAACACCAAACAGACACTTCCTAGAGAGAAACTTTCACAGTCCAGAGGAAGGTCTCCTCAACAGGAGCCCTTTGAAAAAAGATACAACCTTAGAAATAGGGATAATTTGAGAAAACCTGATAGATAAAGATATTGATACACGTTCCTCTCGTACCTTTCAGACTTCCTCGCAGATATCCGAAAGAAGAGGACGATCAGAACAAAAAGAAGAACGCGTGAAGTCCAAAGTCGAACAGCACGTTCCAAAAAATAAGAAAACTCAATTCACCAAAAAGAAGGTAGCAAGTCTAAAGATCAGACATGCCGAGGATCTTGAGGACACAACTCAAGAATGGGGAGTGGGCCCAAACAATGCTAGACAGCGCAGCAGAGGTAACTATAGCTCGCAAGATCCTGAAGGATCATCTGGAGACAGTAGACTTGAATGAAAGCATCCAAATTGAAACTGCAGATACCAGGGTTGGTGTACCACATAAGTTATATGAAGTAACACTCCGGATGGAGGGGGACAAACCAAGAACAATTAGAGCACTCTTTTGGGAGAAGCTCTCCAAGGGTTATGACATCCTTCTAGCTGAACAAGACTGGCCACCTGAATTTGTCAGGGAGTGCCCACATGACGAAGAGATAATTATGCCAGCCTTCTCAAATCACAATCCAATTTATAAAAAATACACACATGCCAGGAAATGGGCTGTGGCCTAGTCCCCAGCATTATACAAAAATCATGTAGGATATGATGAGGATTCCCCTCACCATAAAATCCAGTTGAAAACTCAACCAACAATGCAAAGGCAATATCCTGTAAAACAGGAAGCTAAAAAACAGGTCAGGGAGATTTTAAATCAACTTGAATATCAAGGGGTGATTGAAACATGCACCTCATCAATGAACAATCCTTTGTTTCCTGTCTCCAAACCAGACAATTCATATTGTCTAGTTTTGGATTACAGACATCTAAACTCCTGTTGCAAAACTTTTGCAGTACAAAATGCACCCATTGCAGCAGTGATGAATAACATTGTGCGCAAAAAATATAAAACTACATTAGATATCTCAAATGGTTTCTTTTGTCAAAACATTGCACCAGAAAGCAGGTATTTGATCGCTTTCTCCATAATGGGGGCACAGCAATAATTTTGCCATCTCCCCCAGGGATTCAAGAATAGTCCAGGGTTATTTTCAGCAAGAGTAACGGAGTTACTACAAATGTACGATGATGAGGCATTGTCCTATGTTGATTACATCTATCTTACAGATGATGATTTGGACGTACACTTGAAAAGAGTGAACACCATCATACTGGGGTTCGCTTCTGAAGGGTATTAATTCAATTTTAAGAAATCACGAATTGCCCACCTCAACGTGCTATTTTTGGGATATGAGTTATCAAGTGAAGGAAAAAGCCTGGCAGCAAACTTTTTACAGAAATGTGCGCTGCTCCAACCTCCAAAAACGCAGAAAAACTTACTGTCAATTCTAGGTTTCCTGAATTTTGGAAGAACTTATGTTCTAAATTACGCAGAAAGGGTTAAACCTCTCCATGAACTAATCAAACCTGATTTCAAACCTACTAATTGGACACAAAAACACACAGAAATTTTGCGTTCAGTGCAAACAAACATGTTAGCAAAAACACAGTTACAAACACGCGACAACGTGCGCAACCTAGTGATCCGAATCATCTCAGGGAGATGCGGATTCATATACCTAACCTTTAAGGAAGGTGAGACGGTACCAATAGCATACAAGTCACACTTGTACACACAAGCTGAAACAGAAAAGATACTGACAGCGGTTCAGACTGCTGTAGCAAAAGAAAGAACCCTTGTACAGGGTAAACGCATTAAAATTGTTACACCTGTACCTGCTTTAGAAGCAGTGACAAAAGCAAGCATTCCAAATGCAAAAGCTCTACATCCGAGATGGATACAATGGGTTAATTCTCTTGCTGCAACAGACCTTGAATACATTTTTGACCCGTATTTGAAAACACTAGAATTCCTACAAAACGAATTAGAATGTCCTCTGCCGACTGAAATTCTGTCACTTGAACATTATGGCCGTATAATATTTACAGACAATTCAGCACAACCCTCAATTGAGGGTAAACAAGCTTACAGTGCTGCGTGCGCGATTGTTAAAGGTCGCTGGCGCGAAGGCAAGTTTAGACCTATGGACACTAAAAATCAATCACTCGGGGACTGTACAGCTCAGCGAGCTGAACTACAGGCTTTCAAGATGGTGCTTGAAAATACCGATCGCGAATTCCCCACACTCATAGTGTGCGATTCGTATTACTGCGTCCAATCTTACAATGAATACTTGCAGAACTGGGTTCAGAACGACTTCAAAGACGCTAAAGGTGGCACAATTAAGCATAAACTGCTATGGGAACAAGTAGCTCTTTTGCAAAAAGAACTACAAAAGACTCATGTGATTCATACACTGAGTCATCAGCATGATGGCGTTCACGTTGAAGGGAATTCATTGGCTGAAGTGGCAGCAAAGGCAGCTGTGCAAACGGCTTCCCTAGCTGCAATCACTCGTTCAAAAACGAAAATAGACAGCAAAATAATGCAAGCTGTCACTGCTTCAATAAAAGACAGTGGTAAGACAATCCCACAAGGCTTTCCAGTTAAGTACTCATATATAACTGATGCAAACAATGTTCCTTTTGCTCGAATCCCTGGAGTAGGGGATAGGGCAATACCAAACATGGAACATAGGCTAGGACTAATCTTAGCAGCACATGAAGGGCTTGCCTCTGCACACGCTGGAGTTTCCGCAACAGTATCATTGTTAAAACAGAGATACTGGTGGCCGCGCATGAGGAAACAAACTAGAAACTATGTTCTAGAATGTGAAATCTGCCAAAAAGTGAAAGTTTCTACAGTGAAACGACCTGCGCAGATACCCCTTCTCATTTCAGATAAACCATTAGCGGGTGTTTACCTGGACCACTGTGGTCCCTTACAGAGGGATGGTAACTATAAATATATCATGGTCGCAGTAGATTCCTGCACAAGATTAATTTGGATGTGGCCCCAGCGCTAGGCTGACGCCAGAACTGGTATAAAAGATTTGCGAGTCTTTATCAGCACATACGTAATCGGCACGCTACATTCTAACCAGGGTCCTGCGTTTAGCTATCAAGCTTACAAGGAGGCCATGGCCAGCTTGGGCATTGCATTGCGGTTTTCGAGTCCCTTCCATCCTCAGGGAAATGCGGTAGTGGAAAGAAAAAATGTGACATAAAGCAATCTATAACAGCTAGGGTATTAGGTTCGGGTGACGGGTGGGTCAGACATCTAAAGCCAAGAAATTCTCTGGGGGAATCACTCCATATGAATTATTATTTGGTACTAGAATGCTTATGCAGGATCTTGTTTGTCAAACTTCAGTGGTGGAACAGAAGAAACCCTTTGATATCAAAGACCGTTTGGCTGTTTTACAGGACTTAAACTAAATGAGAAAAAGTCTGAGTAACACAACATAAAGCCCAACGACTACTGAAGAAAAACAACCTGTCCCAGCAAGACCTGTCCAGATTCCAAAGATCGGGGATCTAGTCAGGGAAAAGATCGCGGTAAAGAAGGAATTTGGGCCTTCTTATAGGAAAGCAGTACCTGTCTTAGCAATTCTTGGAACAAGATCAGTGTTAATACCGCCGGTTGCTGGAAAAAGGGAGAACAGAACAGTATCAATTGACCTGGTAAAACCACATCACGTGGCTGATAATAAGTAGTAGGCCCATTGGACTCCCAAGAAGTAGCAGACGACCAAATCTGGCTACTATTCAAGAGGTTCAAACTGAAAGACTTATCACCTTTGATAAACCTGCAGTAAGAAAAGAAGGACTTTGCAACACAGCAATGGAACTCGTCCCTCTTGATACCCAAATATCAGTTCATCAAGAAACTCCTGTCTACAATGATGTAGCATCTGACTATACAAACATGTCAAAGGAGGAAGCAACTCCAGTGATCTCAAAAAATCCGCAAGCAATACCAACTATTGACAAAACTGCCTCTGGCTATTTTATCAACTTCGATAACTTTTCTGAGGATCCCAGTGAACCAGAAATAATGCCAGCAAATAAAGATTTTAAAGAAAAAATAACAGAACTCTTTCATCAACTTGAGAAAACTTATCTGGTTTCGCCATGGGTTGAATTTTGGATAGGATTAGGTGTACTTTTTCTGCTACTATGGCTCATTCTTGTTTTGAGTTTGGGACAAATGATAGATGGAAAATAAAGTACAATGGACACAGCAAGTAAGAACATCAACTCGCTCCTGCAACCTTACAAGTCATCTCATCGTGAGCGAAGAGACCTGTCATCAGTGAACATCACAGCCGTTCCTATACCTGGTGGTATACAAAGGGGGATGATGGACGGAGAGTTTGAACAAATCAAACACTCACCCCCAGTCAACTGATCTGGGTTTAATCCATCACCATTCTTTAGTTCACTCAGCCACCCCAGTTCAGACATGGCTATATGCAAATCAGTCCGACCCTGTGCCCCATGGGAACAGTTCAGCCCGAACTGCCAAGCCATGTCTTCCCTGGACCGGAAACAAGCATCCTGGGACCGGTTTTGGATTCATAATCCTCATCAGCCAGGCTATCTTGAATCCAGTGGCCAAGTGAACAAGGGACTCACGTCTGAGCATACCCTACCACACTTAGGGCGAACAAAGCGATGCAAAAGGGGATGATGGACGGAGCGTTTGAACAAATCAAACACTCACCCCCAGTCAACTGATCTGGGTTTAATCCATCACCATTCTTTAGTTCACTCAGCCACCCCAGTTCAGACATGGCTATATGCAAATCAGTCCGACCCTGTGCCCCATGGAACAGTTCAGCCCGAACTGCCAAGCCATGTCTTCCCTGGACCGGAAACAAGCATCCTGGGACCGGTTTCAGATTCATAATCCTCATCAGCCAGGCTATCTTGAATCCAGTGGCCAAGTGAACAAGGGACTCACGTCTGAGCATACCCTGCCACACTTAGGGCAAACAAAGCGATACAAAAGGGGATGATGGACGGAGCGTTGGAACCAATCAAACACTCACCCCCAGTCAACTGATCTGGGTTTAATCCATCACCATTCTTTAGTTCACTCAGCCACCCCAGTTCAGACATGGCTATATGCAAATCAGTCCGACCCTGTGCCCCATGGGAACAGTTCAGCCCGAACTGCCAAGCCATGTCTTCCCTGGACTGGAAACAAGCATCCTGGGACCGGTTTCGGATTCATAATCCTCATCAGCCAGGCTATCTTGAATCCAGTGGCCAAGTGAACAAGGGACTCACGCCTGAGCATACCCTGCCACACTTAGGGCGAACAAAGCGATACAAAAGGGGATGATGGACGAAGCATTTGAACAAATCAAACACTAACCCCCAGTCAACTGATCTGGGTTTAATCCATCACCATTCTTTAGTTCACTCAGCCACCCCAGTTCAGACATGGCTATATGCAAATCAGTCCGACCCTGTGCCCCATGGGAACAGTTCAGCCCGAACTGCCAAGTCATGTCTTCCCTGGACCGGAAACAAGCAACCTGGGACCGGTTTCGGATTCATAATCCTCATCAGCCAGGCTATCTTGAATCCAGTGGCCAAGTGAACAAGGGACTCACGTCTGAGCATACCCTGCCACACTTAGGGCAAACAAAGCGATACAAAAGGGGATGATGGATGGAGCGTTTGAACAAATCATACACTCACCCCCAGTGAACTGATCTGGGTTTAATCCATCACCATTCTTTAGTTCACTCAGCCACCCCAGTTCAGACATGGCTATATGCAAATCAGTCCAACCCTGTGCCCCATGGGAACAGTTCAGCCCGAACTGCCAAGCCATGTCTTCCCTGGACCGGAAACAAGCATCCTGGGACCGGTTTCGGATTCATAATCCTCATCAGCCAGGCTATCTTGAAACCAGTGGCCAAGTGAACAAGGGACTCATGTCTGAGCATACCCTGCCACACTTAGGGCGAACAAAGCGATACAAAAGGGGATGATGGACGGAGCGTTTGAACAAATCAAACACTCACCCCCAGTCAACTGATCTGGGTTTAATCCATCCCCATTCTTTAGTTCACTCAGCCACCCCAGTTCAGACATGCTATATGCAAATCAGTCCGACCCTGTGCCCCATGGGAACAGTTCAGCTTTATACCTGGTGGTATAGCATGGGACACAACTGATTATGACATTTATGGCCCGGTGGAACTGCTGGAAATTCCACACCAGTTCAAGGTTTCTTTAAGTGATTTTGTTTCATCAAGCACCTTTTCTGATGATTGAGACTTTGAAACTGTTAATAATATGATGTTAGATTTAGAAATGTCAGCAAAATTTAAAAAACATGAACACCTAGAAGGTTCAACAAGTTATGAAGAACTGTATTTTTGTAATCATTTTGGTCACCATTATTTGCACAATCTGTAAATCCTAGAAATGTTTTTACTTACAATCAATGGGAACATTGTCCAACACCACCAAAAGGCAGCTCTAAAACATTTTATGACAAATTTCCATACTTTACAGGTTTTAATGTCACAAACCCAGAAACGTTTTATTTAAAAAATGTGAATAAGACAGGAATGAAAAATATGTTGACCAATATTAAACAAATTTATTCTGAAAACTTTTATGCTCAGCTGTACATTAGGGTACAACTTTTGGAGAGACAATATTGAGACAAAAACTGTCTGGGGCACAAAAGAATGGCAGGTGCAGGGTTTCGAAGACTTGTTTAGAGCATGCATAATACCAGAACAAATCATATTTTTGAATGACACTGTTCAACAAACATCATGTCTTGGCTTAGCTAAGATAAAAGATTTAAACAAACCGTCCATACCTAAGGCCACACCTGACAGTAATGGCACTGCAGATGAGGAGGTAGACGTGAAACAGATTTTAAAACACAACAGAACCAATCCTGATTGGAAACAATGGTTAATCTGGCCCATAGACAAGAATAACTGTCAAGACAGATTCGTGAAAAAAACAGAAGGGTTCAAAATGAATAGGCCAGATCCAAGATACTCCCAGAGACAACATCCAGGGATAGTCACCACATACAGTATAGGAAAACTATGCCTTGATTGGCTACAGAAATCCACACTTCCAGAAATTAAACAACACTCGACTTTACTTAAAGAAGACGTTGACTTATGAGACTTCTTACTTGGGCCTTGTAAACAACGTCAAAAACGTTTCATATACGCCGGTATATATTCTGCTTACAATGAAGCTTGTAAATCACGCAAATGGAAACTGCAGAAAAAATACGAGAAATTGATTGTATTCATTTAGAGAAAGCACTCTCTGTAGTGGACAATGGGTTAACGACTCTGTCCTCCAGAATGTATTCTTTGGACAGCATTGTATCATCTGCCATTGACATAATAGAACAGGATTTGCTGATGTTACAACATGGCCAGTCTCAATTGCGTTCTATATTGCTACTAGACTGGACGTTGCAAAATCTCCGTTCAGGCTATGTGCCGTGGCGTCTAATCAATACCACGTCATTGTTTACTGTCTTTAACCTTACAGATAAACAAATCTCTCTGGCACAAAGAGGAGCAGACTATACGGTGCTGAGCATTGAAAAACTGGAAAGATTACCATTGACAGTTTCTGAGAAACCTGCCGTTGAATGGAGAATACATGGCACCATCACAATACCAGTGACGATTTTCCAATTTCAGTATTGTCTACAGCATATACCAGCAGGCCTGTATGAAAGGTTGGGTAAAGGATACATGAAGTCAACCTGGAATTTACCATACACTCACAAATGTTGGAGTGGGGGAAAGGAGGTATTTCTTAGTACAAAAGATTGTAAAAGCTCACTAAGGGGTACACTTTTATGTGAAGGTATTAATTTACATGGAGCCTGTGAAGGTTCTTTAAATAACCTTTCTTGCCACTTGCATGGTACTCCAGTGGCCGTGATAGACCCAATTTTCAGGCAGCTTTCCAATGGGAGCTACGTTATGCTCAACGATCACAGCTGTTGTGGCATGTTGCCAGGAAAAGCCTATCTGGTTAGTGTGTCGGCCAGGGTCACTTGTTGTATGTAAGTATTGTATCCAAAAAGTATTACAGACAGGGAGACGGCGTTATAGCCTTCACTGAATATCTCTTCTATACGAATTGATACTTTAAGCAGAATGAAAGCCGTTCTTAAAGTAGAACTATTCTTAGAGAACAAGAAATTCATTTGACACTTCCTATAGACAAATATTTGCCATTATCTCATGAAAACATTAACAGTTTATATATTATGCTATGGAATGGTCTCGACCTTTTTTCTTCTTCTGTAAATTTAGAGCCATTTCATGACTGTCATTTCATGTTTCATTTAAATAAAAATTTTTAATGACAGCTATTGCTTGTAAAATGCGTGCGAGACAAATACTCATGTATGTGTATGTACCATATTTGATGCTTGTTAGACCTGGCATCTTTGGCGTGGTTTCCCCTATCTTTTTGCCTCTACCTCCTGTATTTTTGATGCTGTGCTGGATTTCGTTTTTGCTGGTTTAGATGCTTTGGACACTCTGCCACTGCTGATCAGTGCCAGAGTGTAAGTGCTCCCTGTGTAAATTGTTATTCTGATTGAATATACATGTTTGGCATATTTGTATCACCATGAAGTCCCTAGTAAAGTGCACTGGGTGTGCTAGGGCTGGTGATGACAAATGCTACTAGTGGGCCTGCAGCACTGATTGTGCCACCCACAGGAGTAGCTCTAAAATGGTGTCTCAGGCCTGCCACTGCAGTGCCTATGGGCAGTTTAGAACTGCCATGTCCTCCTGGTCAGTGTCCCCACTGACCAGGCCTAACCCTTCCCTTTTTGTGCACATCAGTCACCCCTATGGAAGGCCCAAGGTACCCCCCTGGGCAGGGTGCAGTGTATGTAAAAGGTAGAGCATGTATTAGTGCAGGTGACATGCTCTGGTAGTGATTGGCAGCCATTTTCGTTTTTCACTACTGTAAGGCTATCTTGCTCCATAGGTTAACATGGGGGATGCTGGCTACAGTGGTTAACAGCATTTCTTCCCATAGGAACAAGATAGGACATAAGTATCTAGTATCCCTGAACTCAGAATTTAATAACACATCTTTTAGGAAAGGTTGTTTTTAAATCCTGTGTTTGAGAACAGCACTTTTAGAAAGTTGCTGTTCTCTTGTCTGACCCTTCTGTGTGCCTGGGCCTGTGTGTGTATTGACTGTCTGGTTTGAGAGTGACAGGGGCTGGGGAATTCCCCAGGAGGCTGGATGAGTCAGCACTAGGCTGAATGACTGCATTTGCAACTGGAGTGGTGGGAGGAGTTAGCACCTGGGCTGAATAGGGCTGTGCCTGCCTTCCACAATGCTGGCTCCACCCTCCTGCTGGGCGGCTGAGGACCCTGCCCCTCACTCTGAAAGGAAAGATGCAGCCAGCAAAACAAAGTACTCAGGAACCACCCAGAACTGGTTCAGACCGGGCTCAGGGCCCACATGCACCAAGAGAACAAAGACTTTAGGGGTATAAGTACAGGACCCCTGACAACAGAAAATTAGATCATCCTGGAAATCAAGAAGGAACCTCTGCCAAGTAGAAAGCTGAAACTGAAGAAGGAAGATTGTCCTGCTGTTGCTCTGCTGGACTGACCTGCTGTTGCTTTGCTGCCAAGGAGAGGGGAAGGACTTTGCTGTGTGCTGTGTCCCCTGTCTTGAAGGAATCTCCAAGGGCCTGAGAAGAGCTGGCTCCCTGTTTTGAAGTCCCAGGAACAAAAGGACTTCACCCCCAGCTTCCCTGAACTCTGCTGAGAGAGTTCTGTCCCTCCTAGAGTGCTTGATCCAGTTGTGGGGCCTCTGGAGGTTGGACCTGTGCTGGGAAGCTTGAAACTAAGCTTGAGTGACTTTTGAAACTGAAAAGTGTCGCATCGCTCGCTTGCGGAGCACATCCTCGACAGTGCGAGAAGTTTCCCGCCGCTACGGAGGTCGAGATTGTCGCAGCGCCGGACGCCGCTGCCAGAGACGACGCATCCTTCGTTTGCGGGGCGCACCAGACCGGTGTGGGAGAATCGAACATCGCTGCGAGTATCGTCGCAGAGCCTGTCGTCACTGGGTGAGAACGCCGCACCGCTTGCTTGCGGACCGCATCACGTCGCTGCGAGCTTCGTCGCAGAACCATCGCATTGAGGAGCTGTGAGAGAGAGGATCACCGCTGGACCGCGCATCATCGCCCCGGAGATCGTCGCAGCCCCTTCGAGATCGTCGCATCGTGCCTTTGCGAGAACAGACTTCCTACGGAACCTACGCACCGGAATCCATACAAGTGGCCTTCCTCCCCATACAAACCGGATTCGTCGCAACACGTCCGCTGCTGCAGCGGGGCTGTTGCATCGCCTCCCCAGGGTCTCAGGAGCAACGCATCGCTTGTTTTCCACCGCACCAGCTTCTGCGTTTGGAACTTTGTTGCAACTAAAAGGGACTGTGAGTAAACGTGACGCAACTGTGAACTTTTCACGCATCAGTAGAGAATTCTATCGCAACGTAGAGAATTCTATCGCAACCTAAGAATTTTAACGCAACCTTAAGAACTCTTTTGAAACCATATTCTTGAACTGTGTATGTTGGATTTTTGTCGTTTTGGTCTTGTGTAGTTTAGATTAAAAATACCTTTATTTTTCTAAACTGTTGTGGAGTCAGTTTGTGGTGTTTTCACTGTGTTACTGTGACTGTTGGTACAAATACTTTACGCATTGCCTCTGGTTAGCCTAGACTGCTCGTGCCAAGCTACCTAGAGGGTGAGCAGGGGTTATCTCAGAGGGTAATCTCCTTGCCCTGACTAGAAGCAAGGGTCCCTATTTGGACAGTGGTACCTACCTCTGCCAACTAGAGACCCCCAGATCTAACATTGGTGGTCAGGCGGTGGGATTTGAACTTGTATTTGTACTTGACCCACAGTAATTGGTGTACATCACTAGTGAGTGCAGACCACTACGCCACCGCATACTACTGGTTTTTGATTTTTTCTATTTTTGAGTAACTCTTCTAATACATCATGTCTTTGCATGGGAAGGCACCCAGTAAGGAGGCAGAAGTAGAAATGGAGTTTGCCATTGGAGATTTGTATTCATACAAAGTTGAGCAACTTAGGAAATTCTGCCTTGAGTTTGAGTGCCCCATAAAGAGCGCCTACAGAAAGGAGGAGCTGCAGAAAATCTTGAAGGCCCATTGGGAGGCACAAGAGGGAGAGGATGATGTGGATGTAGAAAACAGTTTTCAAGTCACAGATTTGCCAGTGGGCAAAGTAGGTGCAGGAGCTGGCAGCAACCATTCCAGTAGGGGCCTCTCCCCAGAAGAGTTACAAGAAAATCAGAGAGTAAGAGAGTATGAGTTGGAAGTCATGAAAATGAGAATGCAAATGAAGCAATTTGAAATGGATAAAGAGAGAGAAAAGGCGGCGGAAGAGAGCAAAAGTGCCCGCGCCTTGGAGGAAAAGAAATTGCTTTTGGCTCATGAATTGAGCATGAGGGAACTGGATCTTAAAGCCAAGGAGGTGGAAGCCAGTTCAAATGGTGGCAGCGCGCAGCCAGTGCATGGGGGTAAAGTATACATTCCCAAGGACCTGGTGCAGAATTACCATAGGAGTGAGGATATTTATGCCTGGTTCACTTCGTATGAAATTGCATTGAAGATGAATGGTGTGCCTGATCAGCATTGGGGGGCGGGCCTGTGGAAACATTTTGAGGCTTCTGGGAGGAGTGCTCTAGAGCCCTTAGAATTAGCAGGTGCTATGACCTACCCCAATATGAAGGAGGCCTTATGTCTCAGGTATGGCCTTACTCCAGAGCAGTATAGACTGCAGTTTAGAAACTCCAAGAAGAGAGAATCTGAGACTTGGATGGAGTGTGTGAATTTGTACTCGCGTGCACTGGAAGGTTGGATGAAGGGCAGTAAAGTAACTGATTTTAAGGGGTTGTTGCATTTAATCAGTTGGGAGCACTTGAGTAGTCTTTGTGTTCCAGAGCTGTGCCAGCATCTTTTAGACAGCAAGCTGACAGACCCCATTGAGCTTGCTAAGGAGGCGGACCGCTGGACCAGCACCAGGGTCCACAGAGGAATTGTGGGTACCACAGCCAAAGGTGGGCAGGGTCCCCAGCAGAAGAGTGGGGGGGACAAGGGTAACCAAAAGGAGTTCTCAGAAGGGCCCCAAAATAGTTCCCAGGGAAAGGAATCCCAACCCCCCAAACCTAAACAGCCATGGCCCTCTAAGGGCAGGCGGGACAATAAAGACAACAGGGGTCCACCTACCTGCTTTCACTGCAACGAGGTGGGCCACATAGCTCCAAAATGTCCCAAGAAGAAGCCCGCACCCACTGGTGCTCCCGCCCCAGCGTTAGCTAGTGTAGCTTTGGGAGGGGATTTGGTTTCTAGTGACTGGGGGGAGCTAGCAGTCATGACCCTTGTCTCTCTAGGAGACCAAGAGATGGTCCAGGAAACCTTGCTGCCCTCTAACACTAAGAAATATGGGCAGAAGGTGACCATCAATGGGAGGGAGATTGAGGCTCTGAGAGACACAGGAGCCAGCGTGACATCTGTGAGGTGTCAGTGGGTGTCTGAAGAGCAAATCATCCCTGGTGTACTCCGCCCTGTAGTGGCAGCTGACAGCTCAGTGCGCTTCTGCAAGCTGGTGCGTGTTCCCTTTAAATGGGGGGAGTCTCTGGTCTCTTGGATGTAGTTGTCAGTGATGCCTTGCCTGTAGACTGTCTGTTAGGTAACGACCTGGAGAGTTCTCCATGGAAGGATGTGGAACACAGAACTCATTTGGAAATGTTGGGTATGCCTGCGTGGATCTGCGTGACCACGCGTGCTATGGCAGCCAGTAAGGGTGATTCAGCAGAACTGGAGCCTGAAACAGTGGCCCAGAGACCTGCCAGGAGAGGAAGAGGCAGGGGGCGTGGGAAACCAGCCCCAGCCGTTCCCACGGTCCAGGAGGAAGCAGAACCTGAGGGGGATGCCCTGGAACCTACAGGGGAACAGGTGGCCGAACTGGGAGACCTACCTGAGCTGACCCATTGGCAGCAGGAAGGTGGTCCCTCCAGGGAGGAGTTCTGCCAGGCGCAGAAGGAATGCCCTTCCCTCATTGGTCTGCGGCAACAGGCTGTAGATCAGGCAGCAGGCGGAGCAGCCAGAGATCACTTTATCTACTGGGAAGATGACCTACTCTATAGCGAGCCTAAGTTTGCTGAGCCCGGTGCAGCCCGTGTGCTGGTGGTACCCGAGCGCTTCAGAAACATCCTAATGGGTCTGGCTCATGACGTGCCTCTTGCAGGACATCTGGGGCAAGACAAGACCCTAAACCGGCTTGTCACCCACTTCCACTGGCCCCAGATGAGAAAGCACGTTGGTTCCTTTTGCAGATCTTGCCAAACCTGTCAAGCCAGTGGCAAGACTGGAACAAAGTTGAAAGCACCCCTTCAACCCTTCCCAGTAGTGAGCACCCCTTTCGAGCGGGTGGGCATAGACATTGTAGGGCCCCTGGACCCCAAGACAGCCTTAGGCAACAGGTTCATCCTGGCCTTGGTGGACCATGCCACCCGGTACCCGGAAGCTGTCCCCCTCAGGACAATCACAGCACCCGTGGTGGGCCGTGCATTGATGGGGATCTTTTCCAGTGTGGGGTTCCCCAGAGAGGTGGTCTCCGACCGGGGTACCACCTTCATCTCTAAGTACATGAAGTCTCTGTGGGAGGAGTGTGGGGTAACTTATAAGTTCACCACTCCTTACCACCCTCAAGGAAATGGGTTGGTTGAAAGGTTCAACCGGACCCTGGAAGGTATGATTATGGGCCTAGCGGAGCCCATGAGACGGAAGTGGGACGTCTTGTTACCATGCCTGTTGTTTGCTTACAGGGAGGTGCCTCAGAAGTCCTTAGGGTTCAGTCCCTTTGAACTCCTGTATGGCCACCCTGTTAGAGGACCTCTCTCCCTGGTGAAGGAGGGTTGGGAAAAGTCCCGTGGGAAAACCCCCCAGGATGTGTTCAGCTATGTGCTGGCCATCCGCAACCAGATACAACGCTTCAGGAAGCTCGCTCAGGCGAACCTGGAAGCAAGCCAGGAAGAAATTAAAAGATGGTACGACCAGAATACCACTCTGGTCGAATTTCAACCTGGGCAGAAAGTGTGGGTGATGGCGCCAGTGGAGCCTTGTGCGCTCCAAGACAAGTGAACTGGGCCATATGAGGTGGTGGAAAGGAAGAGTGAGGTAACCTACCTGGTTAACCTGAAGACTCCCAGGCAGCCCCTGAGAGTCTTGCATGTGAACCGCCTCAAACCACACTTTGAGAGGTCTGAAGTAACCATGCTCATGGCTACAGATGCAGGAATGGAAGAGGATAGTGATCCTCTCCCTGACCTCCTGGCAGTCAAGGAGCAGGATGGGTCAGTGGATGGTGTGGTCCTCTCGCCCACCCTGACCCCAGAACAGCAGAGTGACTGTCGCCAAGTGTTGGGTCAGTTCTCATCCCTGTTCTCCCTGACCCCAGGCGTCACCAACTGGTGCGTCCATGATGTGGACACTGGAGACAGTCTGCCTGTAAAACAAAAGTTTTACAGGGTAGCTGACAAGGTCACGGCCAGCATCAAGGAAGAAGTTTCCAAGATGTTGGCGCTAGGGGTGATTGGGCCCTCCAGCAGCCCCTGGGCTAGCCCAGTGGTCTTGGTGCCCAAGAAAGCTGCTACCCCCGGTGACCCTCCAGAACTCCGGTTTTGCGTGGACTACCGTGGGCTCAATGCGGTCACGAAGACTGACGCACACCCCATCCCCAGAGCTGATGAGCTTGTGGATCGGTTGGGAGCTGCCCAGTACCTCAGTACATTTGATTTGACTTCTGGGTACTGGCAGATTGCCTTAACTGATGGGGCCAAAGAGAGGTCAGCATTTTCAACGCCAGAGGGGCACTTCCAGTTCCGTGTCATGCCCTTTGGGTTGAAGAATGCCCCTGCCACATTCCAGAGACTGGTTAACCAGGTACTGACCGGGCTGGAGGAATTCAGCGCCGCATACCTGGATAACATTGCTGTGTTCAGCTCCACGTGGGAGGAACACCTGCAACACCTCTGCGAAGTGTTGAAGGCTCTGCAAAGGGCAGGCCTCACTATCAAGGCCAGCAAGTGCCAGATAGGGCAGGGATCCGTGGTGTATTTGGGACACCAGGTGGGGAGCGGCCAGGTGGCGCTCCTACAGGCAAAGATTGATACCATTCTGGCTTGGGAGCCCCCCAAGACCCAGACGGAGGTGAGAGCCTTTTTAGGACTCACCGGGTATTACAGACGTTTTGTCAAAGGATATGGCACCATTGTCGCCCCTTTGACAGAACTCACTTCCAAGAAGTTGCCCAAAAGAGTTGACTGGACTGACGCCTGCCAAACTGCTTTTGAAACCCTGAAAACTGCTATGTGCACAGCACCGGTGCTCAAGGCACCTGACTTTTCCAGTGAGTTCATAGTACAGACAGACGCTTCAGAGCATGGTGTGGGAGCAGTACTCTCACAAATCACTGAGGAGGGAGGAGACCAGCCGGTAGCCTTCATTAGCAGGAGACTACTCCTCAGGGAACAGAAGTGGAGTGCGATTGAGAGAGAAGCATTTGCTGTGGTCTGGGCTCTGAAAAAGTTGAGGCCCTACCTGTTTGGGACTCACTTCCGTGTTCAGACCGACCACAGGTCCCTCAGATGGTTAATGCAGATGAGGGGTGAGAACCCAAAACTGTTGAGGTGGTCCATCTCTCTACAGGGAATGGACTTTACGGTGGAACATCGCCCTGGCACAGAACACGCCAATGCTGATGGTCTGTCCAGGTTTTTCCGCCTTAGTGAAGAGAACTCCCAAGAGGGTGGGCAGTTCTCCCCACTTTCAGCCGGAGGGGACACGTGTTAGACCTGGCATCTTTGGCGTGGTTTCCCCTATATTTTTGCCTCTACCTCCTGTATTTTTGATGGTGTGCTGGATTTCGTTTTTGCTGGTTTAGATGCTTTGGACACCCTGCCACTGCTGATCAGTGCCAGAGTGTAAGTGCTCCCTGTGTAAATTGTTATTCTGATTGAATATACATGTTTGGCATATTTGTATCACCATGAAGTCCCTAGTAAAGTGCACTGGATGTGCCAGGGCTGGTGATGACAAATGCTACTAGTGGGCCTGCTATAAACCACAGGGTTGAACCCATAAAGTCTGAGGGACCTGGGTGACTATTTGTTACAGACAGAGGGGTCCCAGACTCCAAAAATAATCAAATAGTGTAAGAACATAGATTGAAAGAAGAATTCAAATGAAGAGAGTCAGTTACAGTGCAATGTTTTATTCACAGCGCACTATTATAACCTTTGCCATGGTTAGACAGTATATATCATACAAATGTTCAATGTCATTTTGTGCCCATAGTGAAAGGGGGGAAGAAGGGGAAGATGTGAGGGGTACAGTTCAAGGTGAAGATAAATGTGACTCACTTTACGAATGGTATATCATTAACATATACATTGAAATTCATGTATACTTTGTTCTAGATGGTCCCCATCCGACGGGGCCTCAAAAAACGTGCAAACATCTACCACATTATTATATATAATATCAAGCTCCTTAATGGCTGTATCAATCACGCTGGTATTAGGAGTTGACAGAGTAGAAATCAGTCTACGTTTCGACCCATAGACACGTAGGATAATTAGTCCTTACAATGCGGGTCTTCATCAGGACAGGTGAGGGAAGGGCAAACCTCCTAGGGTCAAAAGAAAATAGAAACTATTTATAATAGAAGACTCAGAATATCTTGGCAAACCGGCGGAGATACCGCAGGTTGATTTCCGTTAAAACACTGAGGACTATATACACACAGAGCCACATGTTGTGCTCTCAAGGATAGACCGTTATTACCTGCCCCTTTTATTGGTGGGAGGGAAATGAAGGAGGCGGCGATTTTTCGTCGACGATCTAGGGAAATTAAAGGACCTTATGAGGGGTAACCGTTTAAAATCATTACAAGCAATGTGATCGGTGGCGTCTGAATCTGTTACCTGTAGTCAGCAGAAACGGCTGGAAATGATCAGCAGCGCGATTCTGGGGAAGGAAAAATGTAGATCAGTAAATCTACGAGCCACAGATGTTACAAAGTCTACTCAAAAAAGGGGGGGGACCATTGAAAAAGGGACTCGGTGGGCCGCGAAGTGCTCACCTGATTATTCAAATGCTTGAAGCAAAAAGTTCGTCTTGTGGCTGGACGCTCGTCTCCATTACCCGTAACCAGGAAGTCAGGCGGGGAGGGGGCGTGGTGACTATAAAAACCAAAGTCATGGAGATAGAGAAAAAACTTGTCTGTCATCGTTGCCTAGTGACCAGTAGCGTCCCTAAAAGGGGGAGCGAGGTCTTGGCAGAACATTATAAAATAATTCTGGAAATAGCGGAGGCCGTGTGTTTACGTGAACCTACCGCCATGGTGGTACTGACACATATTAGTTCGGTGGCCCACATGTGTATCAAAAAATTATTTAAAAAAATTATTTTGGACCTAGATCACGGTGATTTTTACAACACGCTTTTGCATAGGGCTCAATAAAGGTTTAGAGGGAACTGGCAATATACTTATCCAGATCACATTATCCATAAACGTTTTGGTTTGTGAGCGAAGACTCTCTATCACGTGAACCTATCCCCAGGATGGTTAAGACGCAATTCCATGTATTTTACAGAAAAAAACACAATTCATGTCTGCGTGAACCTGCCAACACGGCGGTCAGACGCACCTCAATGTACATAGTTGGCATCAGAATAACAGAGAATGACAGAGAGTGACAGAGTAGTTTTGGGAATGTCCCACTGCAAGAAATGACAGGATAGTTTTCAAAGGTTAGCCAGTTGAGCGAAACTACTTTCAGATTCATTGAGGCCAGAGTGGACCGAGTCAAAAAAATCAATCCATTTTAGTTCTCTGATGTTGAGAATGGGAGTTATGTTACCACCCCTCGGGCCCAGTTTGACCTGTTCAAGTATGATCCACTTTAAACTTTCAGGTGAGTGATTCTCTTTAATGCAGTGTTCTACCAGAGGTGCTCCTTGGACCTTGCAGCGGATACGACTGCAGTGCTGGAGAAAACGCATTTTGGCTCGTTGTTGCGTCTGTCCAACATAGATTAGATCACATGGACAGGTGATGCAGTACACCACATTTGAGGTGTTACGGTTTGTGTGTGATTTGAGTTTTACACGTAGCTGTTTATGGACAAATTCCTTGGTTTGTATCGTAGACGGGCAGGCCTTACAATTACCACATCTGAAATGGCCTATGATTGGTGGAAGGTTCCACATTGAAGTGATTGTCTGTCCCTGATCGCTGTCAAGAAATGAACATACGACGTGGTCACGGATATTTTTGGCCTTCTTAAAGGAATGTAGAGGTGGATCCTTGAGGGCAAGGCCGTCTGAAATTAAGTGCCAATGTTTGTTGATCACTTTCTTAATCTTATTGCTCTGAGTAGAAAAAGTTGTTACACAAATCAAACGTTTCTCATTGCTTGGTGTACGCTCATTGGCTTGTAACAAGACTTCTCTGGGATTGAACCATGCTCTTTTTCTGGCTCTCTTGATCAAGCGTCTGGGGTAGCCACGTTCTATCAGTCGCTCCATCAGGTCACCAGATTGTACCATATAGTCATCCTTTTTACTGCAGTTTCGGTGGATTCGCAAAAATTGCCCAAACGGGGCAGAGGCAACAACTGGAACAGAGGCAGTGGGAGAGGCCAACAGAATGTGAGAGACGAGTGGGACTCTGGCAGAGGGAGAGGCACGAAACAGGTGAATTTCCCCCAGGAAGAACACGGAGAGAGATCGACCCGCAGGAAGAACTACAGATGGTAAGGCCTACTACCTCGCCTGTAATAAACATTTCCACGTACAACTTGAAGGAAGAAGAAATCAAGGTACTCAGCCATGGCCTTTCGTTCGTACCAACATCTATACCCAATGTCTTCAACACAATAGCAGAACTGCACAATTTTTTTCGTAAAATAAGACTCTGCTATTTCTTTAAGGATAAGCCGTCTCAAACAAACACTTCTGTCACAGGTTTAAGAATACCTTCGACTTTCGTTCCTTCTACCTATGCCATGAGCCAATGCATTTTGGCATATGAAAGCCTTGTACTACGTGATGTGAGGAAGATTTTAGATGAAAAGAAATTCATCAAGCACAACATCAGCAGAGCTGAGAAACTTGCATTGTCATCGCTTAGAGAAAACAAGGCAGTGGTAGTGAAACCTGCCGACAAGGGTGGCGCTATTGTGATCCAAGGCGTGGACGACTATACCAAAGAGATCATGCGACAGTTAGAGGATGGAATTAGCTACAAAAAGCTACCAGGAGATCCATCAAAAGACATGGCTGGCGAGATCCTAAGAGTCACACAAGAGGGTCTAGAACAAGGATTTCTTTCGGAACAACAATTCCAGTATCTTAACCAAAAAAAAACAAGGATTCCAACAATATATACTTTACCGAAAGTACACAAAGACCTACAGAAGCCCCAGGGACGACCGATCGTCTCCGTGTGTGGCTCAATCTTAGAACCTCTATGCAGATACATAGGGCCAGATGCATCAAGCAAAAAAACTGTCGCAAAGGGGCAGATTCTCAGAATCTGCCCCTTTGCGACCGGTATTTTTGCATTTGGGATGCATCATCCCAAATGCAAAAATCGCAAATAGAGAATTCGCTAAATTGCGATTGTTTGCATTTAAGGAATCTCAAATTGAGATTCCTTAAATGCAATGCATGAAAGTTTCAAAAATAGCGAATTCGCTAATAGGGCACGCAAATTACCACGAAGTACAACTTCATGGTAATTTGCAAAAACTTTGAAAAATGCACTTTTGTGCATATTTCAAAGTTTTATGTTGCGCACACACATGCCCTAAGGGCATGTGTGTGCGCAACATATGTGCACAGATCAAAATCAGGGGTGCAACAGGGTGTCCTTTGGACACCCCTGCACCCTTGAACTCGCAATCTCAATTTGCGAATCGCTAATTGCTATTCGCAAATTGAGATTGTCTTCCCATTCATTCCTATGGGCCTCTGGGCCCATAGGAATAAATGGGGAGGTATTCATTAATTGCGACTCGCAATTTGCGAGTCGCAATTAAGGAATTCTAAGGAATCGCTATTTATGTAGTGATTGCTTGATGCATTCCATTTTGCTATTCCTTATTAGCGATTCCTTATTTTTCGCTAATATGGAATCGCAAAATGGATGCTTGATGCATCTGGCCCATAGACTTTTTCCTAAAACCATTGGCCGAGGGAACAGCTACCTATCTATGTGATACCACACACACGATTAATATGATAGACGGACACCCTTTTGATCCAAGACATGAACTACTGGCCACATGCGACATTGTGTCGCTATATACAAGCATACCTCAGGAGGAAGCACTGGTGGTGGCAACACTTGCCTTGAACAAACGAGAAGCACATGTTCGGGTCCCAACGACATTTATTATCCTACTACTGAAAATCGCCATGATGCGAAATTTTTTCCTGTTTCAAAAACAATTCTACCTTCAGACCAAGGGCGTGGCAATGGGGGCAGCCATTGCCCCAGACCTGGCCATAATTTTCATGTCCACATATGAAGAAACATTTGTACTGAATGACATTAATCCCTTTAGATCCAATATACACATGTGGATGAGGTATATCGACGATATACTCTTAATATGGTCAGGGACGGAAACTGAAATAACAGATTTGTTTAGCTGGCTCAACAGGAGATCGCAGGATATCCAATTCACTATCCACTTTCACAAAAAAATCATAAACTTTTTGGATATCTCAGTTATTGCAGAGGAGGGGGCACTTCATACAACTCTGTTTAGGAAGCAGACAGAGAGAAATTCATTACTGCAATACTCCAGCCATCACCCCAGAGGCCTGAGGGACAACTTGCCCTTTGGGCACTTTTTGCGAATCCACCGCAACTGCAGTAAAAAGGATGACTATATGGTACAATCTGGTGACCTGATGGAACGACTGATAGAACGTGGCTACCCCAGACGCTTGATCAAGAGAGCCAGAAAAAGAGCATGGTTCAATCCCAGAGAAGTCTTGTTACAAGCCAATGAGCGTACTCCAAGCAATGAGAATCGTTTGATTTGTGTAACAACTTTTTCTACTCAGAGCAATAAGATTAAGAAAGTGATCAACAAACATTGGCACTTGATTTCAGATGACCTTGCCCTCAAGGATCCACCTCTACATTCCTTTAAGAAGGCCAAAAATATCCGTGACCACGTCGTATGTTCATTTCTTGACAGCGATCAGGGACAGACAATCACTTCAATGTGGAACCTTCCACCAATCATAGGCCATTTCAGATGTGGTAATTGTAAGGCCTGCCCGTCTACGATACAAACCAAGGAATTTGTCCATAAACAGCTACGTGTAAAACTCAAATCACACACAAACTGTAACACCTCAAATGTGGTGTACTGCATCACCTGTCCATGTGATCTAATCTATGTTGGACAGACGCAACAACGAGCCAAAATGCGTTTTCTCCAGCACTGCAGTCGTATCCGCTGCAAGGTCCAAGGAGCACCTCTGGTAGAACACTGCATTAAAAGAGAATCACTCACCTGAAAGTTTAAAGTGGATCATACTTGAACAGGTCAAACTGGGCCCGAGGGGTGGTAACATAACTCCCATTCTCAACATCAGAGAACTAAAATGGATTGATTTTTTTGACTCGGTCCACACTGGCCTCAATGAATCTGAAAGTAGTTTCGCTCAACTGGCTAACCTTTGAAATCTATCCTGTCATTTCTTGCAGTGGGACATTCCCAAAACTACTCTGTCACTCTCTGTCATTCTCTGTTATTCTGATGCCAACTATGTACATTGAGGTGCGTCTGACCGCCGTGTTGGCAGGTTCACGCAGACATGAATTGTGTTTTTTTCTGTAAAATACATGGAATTGCGTCTTAACCATCCTGGGGATAGGTTCACGCGATAGAGAGTCTTCGCTCACAAACCAAAACGTTTATGGACAATGTGATCTGGATAAGTATATTGCCAGTTCCCTCTAAACCTTTATTGAGCCCTATCCAAAAGCGTGTTGTAAAAATCACCGTGATCTAGGTCCAAAATAATTTTTTAAAATAATTTTTTGATACACATATGGCCCACCGAACTAATATGTGTCAGTACCACCATGGCGGTAGGTTCACGTAAACACAAGGCCTCCGCTATTTCCAGAATTATTTTATAATGCTCTGCCAAGACCTCGCTCCCCCTTTTAGGGACGCTACTGGTCACTAGGCAACGATGACAGACAAGTTTTTTCTCTATCTCCATGACTTTGGTTTTTATAGTCACCACGCCCCCTCCCCGCCTGACTTCCTGGTTACGGGTAATGGAGACGAGCGTCCAGCCACAAGACGAACTTTTTACTTCAAGTATTTGAATAATTAGGTGAGCACTTCGCGGGCCCACCGAGTCCCTTTTTCAATGGTCCCCCCCTTTTTTTAGTAGACTTTGTAACATCTGTGGCTCATAGATTTACTGATCTACATTTTTCCTTCCCCAGAATCGCGCTGCTGATCATTTCCAGCCGTTTCTGCTGACTACAGGTAACAGATTCAGACGCCACCGATCACATTGCTTGTAATGATTTTAAACGGTTACCCCTCATAAGGTCCTTTAATTTCCCTAGATCGTCGACGAAAAATCGCCGCCTCCTTCATTTCCCTCCCACCAATAAAAGGGGCAGGTAATCACGGTCTATCCTTGAGAGCACAACATGTGGCTCTGTGTGTATATAGTCCTCAGTGTTTTAATGCAAATCAACCTGCGGTATCTCCGCCGGTTTGCCAAGATATTCTGAGTCTTCTATTATAAATAGTTTCTATTTTCTTTTGACCCTAGGAGGTTTGCCCTTCCCTCACCTGTCCTGATGAAGACCCGCATTGTAAGGACTAATTATCCTACGCGTCTATGGGTCGAAACGTAGACTGATTTCTACTCTGTCAACTCCTAATACCAGCGTGATTGATACAGCCCTTAAGGAGCTTGATATTATATATAATAATGTGGTAGATGTTTGCACGTTTTTTGAGGCCCCGTCGGATGGGGACCATCTAGAACAAAGTATACATGAATTTCAATGTATTTGTTAATGATATACCATTCGTAAAGTGAGTCACATTTATCTTCACCTTGAACTGTACCCCTCACATCTTCCCCTTCTTCCCCCCTTTCACTATGGGCACAAAATGGCATTGAACATTTGTATGATATATACTGTCTAACCATGGCAAAGGTTATAATAGTGCGCTGTGAATAAAACACTGCACTGTAACTGACTCTCTTCATTTGAATTCTTCTTTCAATCTATGTTCTTACACTATTTGATTATTTTTGGAGTCTGGGACCCCTCTGTCTGTAACAACTAGTGGGCCTGCAGCACTGATTGTGCCACCCACAGGAGTAGCTCTAAAATGGTGTCTCAGGCCTGCCACTGCAGTGCCTATGGGCAGTTTAGAACTGCCATGTCCCCCTGGTCAGTGTCCCCACTGACCAGGCCTAACCCTTCCCTTTTTGTGCACATCAGTCACCCCTATGGAAGGCCCAAGGTACCCCCCTGGGCAGGGTGCAGTGTATGTAAAAGGTAGAGCATGTACTAGTGCAGGTGACATGCTCTGGTAGTGAATGGCAGCCATTTTCGTTTTTCACTACTGTAAGGCTATCTTGCTCCATAGGTTAACATGGGGGATCATGGCTACAGTGGTTAACAGCATTTCTTCCCATAGGAACAAGATAGGACATAAGTAATGTTGAAAGGTAGGACCGAATTCGACCAAGAACCCTTCAGTATTTGCCCGGCGTTAGCCGCCTCTCATACCATTCGAGATTACCAAACAAAGAGGCAGGCGCTGGAGACAGAAGGCAGGAAACAGGAGTTTATTCCGACGGAGCAGAACACGTCAAATCAGACAACAGGGTATCTTCTCGAGGTGCTCTAAACGCATCCTTGAGGCCTGGCCTCTTATACACAGGTTTATTGCTTTATTACGTAAAACACATTCTTGTTAATACTTTGATGTACGGAAAGACATCCTCGGAATCCCCGCTTCACCCCCGTTCCCACACATATTTACAGTAGAGTTCCCACCAAGACCTCAGCATGTGGTGGTTGTCGCGCAGTTGGACATTCTGCTGGGAACGGGAAAGGGGGCGATCGGTCGGATCTGGAGGTGTGAGGGTATTGATTAACCACCGCTCCTTTGATGTGAGGCGGGGCCCTACTGTAGGGGGCAATAAACTGCATCTGTCGGGCTAGGTGATGGCCTGGGATCGGGCTGGACATCCGGGCAGGGAGGAAGAGGTTATCAAAAAGGGCCTGTTCTTTGAATGAGATGAAAGAGCGAGGGGGTTCAGCACGGGATGTGGCTTGGAGACAGGGTCGCGCTAGAGGTGCGCTTATGGTCCAAGCAGGAGAAACCGGGGGCTGCCGGGGCGCGGGGGAATGCTTGCGAGGCTGGGGTGTGAGGGGGAGAGGCGTGCTGGCTATTGGCAGTGGGCAGAGAGGTCGTGACACAAAAATGGCTGCCACCTACTTTCGCGATGGGGCCTAAAAGGGACAAGATGGCGTGGCTACTGTTTTCATGATTGTCGCTCTACTTTCAACAGTGGCTGTGGTGAACATAAATGAACGCCGCTTATGTATACCGATTTTAGTCATTTTCCACAGTCCCCAGTTTTTATCATGAGTAAGTTCATTTTCTGTTCATGTCTGAGGTAAGGACGTACAAGCTGACATTTTAGTTATACTAATAAGGGAGGTATGTGGCTGGGGTTTCTATCGAGGTCTTTGGTAGCCCATATGCATTACGGGCAGATGGAAATAATCCTACTATAAATGTTGACAGAATCGTGCATAACCACATGTAGTAAATGCGATAGGCGAGGAGGCAGTGCATACAAAATTACATTAGCTGTGTCATACGTCAGACCTTGGAGACGGGGACATTATTTAGACGATGTAGGAAATTCGTTCGAATACAAGCATGATGTCATACAGAAAATGTTCTGGCAGAATAAGGGCTATTATCACTTGAGGTCTGGACTCCATGGACTCCTGGACTCCCGGTGAGATCCAGAATTGAATTTAAGAGCATGTGCATCGCACACCGATCCTACTGGGGTACAGGCCCCTCTATTAACTCCCCCCTGATGAAAGCCTATCTACCCTCCCGCCCACTCAGGTCTACAACCTCCCACCTCGCCTCAGTACCACGCATTAGGAAGGCCAGATGTGGAGGCCGCTCGCTTTCTTACAACCTGGCTAGGATCTGGAACTCCCTTCCCCTCCCTATCAGATCAGAACCTAACCTTCTCACCTTCCGTAAACTATTAAAAACTTGGCTCTTCAGCAAAATTCCAATCTAACTTTTCACTCAGCTTCTCTTACTCCAGCCTCTCCAGCCCAACTCACTCTTTTCTATAGCGCTGGGACGCCCCTGGGTAGCCAACGCGCTTTACAAATCATCAATTCAATTCAATTCAATTCAATTCATGGGGATCAAAACTAAACAGCATGTTCATGTGCATAACTGGTGTTCTACAATCATCAAGGTATAGAGTTAACGCCTTCTTAGTTATCCTTGTACAATTGAAAAGCGACCGATGTAAGGTTATGAAAACTCAATTGGGTGGTAATCAATATGAATTGGTTGGGAGAGAAATTCAACTTGACAAGGGACAGTCAAGGGGTGGCAATGTTCAAAAAAGGTTCGTCTGTCCAGTGTCTTTTTACAGCGAGCCATCACTGGTAGGCTCTCGTCGTTCTTCCTCTTTCGTTGGCGCTGTTGAGCACCGGCGGTGGAGCTACGCGTCCGGCTCTACTTCAGATCTCGCGTTGCAGGGTGTGGTCATTCTTTGCTCTTGGACAACTGTCCTGTGTTTGTCCTCAGAGTCAAGTTCAAAAATTCCATATGGAAAAGGGGGGGGTTATGGGGGCGTGCTTTGGGAGGCCGAGGGAAGAGAGGGTGGAGTGGGATCAGACCTGAAACGGACCAAGGAGGGCAGAAATTTCAAGCAAGCGGGCCAATCAATCGGGCACAATGGGCTGGGACTTTCGACACGGGCTCATCAACGTGCAGGGGCTTCTGGGTGGCCCTTCTTTCCTTAACTTTCCACGCTGAGAACGGTGCCTTGTCCCGCAACTCTTTGCTCTGCGGCTCCCCCTAGGTCGAGGACATAGATTTTCCCCGATCTGCAGCCAGGCTGTGCGTCACATCCGGCCTCTCTCATCCCGACGACTGCACGTTATCCTTGAATGGGTATAAAAATTTTTTTTTTAGAGAATTGGCAGGGGAAGATGTTTACACACTTTAATTTCTCTCCCAACCCCAAGTAGTTGGGGAAACGTTCATTGGTCACGATAAGGTGGATGCTTAGTAATCCTTACATCGGTGTATGTTGTTAACTCATGCATCATTGCTGTAGTGCAGGTTGGCAAGCATTTTTATTTTCAAACAACACGTCTGTCTGGTGTTTTACTCTTGTTATAGCTGCGAACGTGGCAAGAAGTCTGATGTCTAAAAATTACATAGTTTATCGGATTCAAAACCGGCTCCTTCAGTAGAGACTCGCGTTTGTCTAAAACAAATCCTGTTGAGCTATGTTTTTTCAAGGTCTGTTAATTTATAAAAATTGTGAAATGCTGTTATCATGGGACTATAGCTACAGTCTTTAAGATTTTCTGGGACGGCTGGTACAGAACTAGAACCATTCTGGAGGAACGGGGACGTATCGGACATTCTATTTTTGAACAATGGGCGGAGGTAATCCGAACGATGAGGGTGGTGTTACCAAAGTACTTAAGAAAAAGCCACTGACATATAGTTCCCTTTTTAAGGGTCAGATTAGGGGATATCAGTTGTCTCACCTGTCCTTTCTTTCTCGGGCAATTAAGTTTCATAATTTTACAGAAAGGAGAGGCAGTACTATGGCAAAAATACGATCATTTTGTTTCTGTCAATTTGTTCAAACACTGTCGTGTCTAAGAGCCAATTATTCCCGTACCGGCGAGGTCGTCATTTATTCAAAAGGGAGCGAGGGAGCCCTCAGAGGGAGAGAGCGTCGTGCGTACCAAATAGGCTATTAGTACACGTACAACATAAAAAGAGGGAGAGAGAGAGAGAGAGACGTGTACAATAATAGGCTATTCAGTGCACACACATATAGATCAGTACGGGTCAGTTTCACGTAAAAAAAACAACACAATCTGAGGGAAAACATAAATTCATAGTGTACGTAAACACAAATACCAGATAGGGTGCGACAGTACATACATCAAGTACGAAAACTTAAGATGAAACAGAGGGCTATTTTTGGCGAAAGAGCCTTTTCATGCGTGTTGCATATTTTCAGTACTCCATTTAATTCATTCGGGGGTCGAGCTCTTCGTTCTCCTTCCTTCCTAATAGCAGACAATTTCTGTTGGTAACCTCGCTTCAATAAATACTTACTCCTTTTAATTAGTCGGACACTGGTCCAGTCGTGCTTATACTCACGGTGGGGCCTTTCAACATCTAACAAATGTCGACCCGAGTTGAGGTAAAGGAGGGGTGTCTGTCGGATGTGCGATGGTGCAATTCTGACTTTTCTATGAGGATGGAAGAAGAGGGGGTGAATCTAAAACATGACAATATCCCTAATTTCTGGGCTGAGGAGGGATTTTAGATGAATCCCAACCCGGGGTATCCTTAACTTTTCTCATCTAGTCTGCACATTAAGTTGACTCACTGGTGTGCGTCATTTAGGGCGTTCATTTGGGATATCGGTTGGGGTCCGAGGTACTACAATAACCCTTCAAGCTTCTGGCGTAGGTCACTCTCCCGTTCACTAGCTCCAGAGAGGGAGAGAGAGTCGTTCCTAGGTAGGGTAAGTGCTATATTCTTTCTCGTCCTTCACATGCAGGTACCATGTTCGGGCTTGGTTTTCTAATTCCATTAACCACTCGATCCATACCTCAGTCATACAAAAAAAGCATTCGTCCGTCAACCCAGACGTGTGCCACACATGAGCATTCATACAACACAAATCGGGGCCCACGCGTGCATTCATACCATACAATTCTTCTTCTTTCTACGTGTAACACGGTGCATTCTGGGTCTTCTCCATACTCCAGCTGAAATTCCGATATTAACCTGCAGAGGAAGAGAAAGGGGGGGTGACAGCGTACAAAGCACATCAGCGCGCAAAAACACGAAAAGGTTTTTACCTACCACGTGCCTAACTTATCTTTTGTGGGAAGCAGTATCTTGCATCTCGGCATTGCAGCCCAGAGGAACTGGTCTATCGTCCTATTCATAGATATATCTAAATATCCGAGTCTTTTACCTATTGCTTATGCTGCAGGAATGCAAAAATACGACAGATCTTGACTATTCTTTTCGCATTGTTCGTATGTACCATGCCTTTCTAATTTTTCATAACCAAAATTCCTTCATTTTATTTGTAAAAACTCAAACGAGACAAATGGTTGCAGGATCAATGAAGGTTGATTTTATAATCGAAAGTAAAACAAGATCAGTTACAACAAAATCGTTTATACGCATACCATGGGCGAGCATCATGAGTAGCATTACTTTGAAAATACAATAATCAATAGTGAATAAGAACCAATATCAGCAGGGTTGTCCGCATGCCCAGTCAGTACCCTTCCCCGCCCGTCACGTGTTCAAGGACCGTATACATATCCCATAATATCAAGGCTACGCAGCTAAAACGTCATAAGGAGTTGTAAGTCTCGCCCATACTGGCGCCATTTTGGGGCGTGGCTGGGTGGGTCCAGAGTATAGTTCAAATGCCTCCGACAACTAGCGGCCGGACCAAAATCCCTTTCGGTAGTCCAAAAAGTTCGTTAGCGCCAACAGAGAAGACAAGCGGTGTGGACTGCGGCTTAAAGGCGAGGAAGGCAAAATCTTCCCTACCGGGTCCCGCTGAGGTCCCACCGGAGCTGATCGAGTTTGGCAGTACAAAGGCCGGTGTCAGCACGAGAGCACCACCATCTTGTGACAATGTTGTGGCCACTCCGGAGAGCGGGACAGCAGGTGTATCCCTCCACCGACACGTTGAATCAGTCTTTCCTACGATACCAGATGTGGATAAGGTGGCGGTCGCCCGGGGCAGTGGCATATCCATGGGGGATAGTCGAGCAACAGTGGCGGTGGCCCCCACCGGAAGCCTGCGGGAGCCGAGGGCCAGTGACTTTCGAAGAATTTTTAGAACTGAGAGGATGTCTTCAAGGGTGGGGCTCATGCCCGAGCAGGCAAGCATCCAAGTTCCAAGGCAGCCCAGCGCCACTCCAATGGACCAGGCCCAAATCTGGGGTGTCAGCCGCCATTTTGTGAGTTCCGTGGCAGCCGCCTGTCGCTGCACCGCGAGAGCGGGTGCAATTCAGTTGGATGGTGGATGAGACACTGTTCCGCCAGAGCGGGCGCAACTCAGCTGGCCGAGCGAGGCACTGTGCCGCAAGAGCGGGCGCAACTCAGTTGGCCGCGCGAGGCACTGTGCCGCAAGAGCGGGCGCAACTCAGTTGGCCGAGTGACGCGCTGGGGTGTAGCTGAGGCACCTCCACCTGGGGAGGTGGGGGAGGCTCGTTCGTGCCGCCTCTCCCTCCCGGCGCACCCCACGCCGTCCGGATGCCACCTCAGGGCAGACGGATGGGAAGGCCCGTACAACGACATCGTGGCCGTGGTGCTTCCGGGCCATCCACTCGACGACCTCTTCGGCCGATGGCTGCCAGCAAGGTCTTGGCGCGTTGGGTAGCCTCCGGCCTATTCGCTCAACGGGCCGCTACCGACGCTACCTCGCCGGCTGATGGCTTTTGTAGACTTTTTATAGCCCAAAGCCTACTAAAAAGTAGCTCAAAGTAGCCCAACATTGAAGGCGGGACAGGAACAGCGTTAAGCAGACGGCGAATGCGTTGGGTTTGTTGTTGCAGCCGGCTGCCATGTAAATAGTTGTTTAATAAAAAGTTTTAAATAGTTGTTTAATAAAAAGTTTTAAATAGTTGTTTAATAAAAAGTTTTAACATGTTACTTTGCTGGAGTGTTGTATATATTTTTAATGCTTGCATAGGGTTTGTCGTTATTTGGGCGGGGTGGGCGGTGGAGCCGAGCTGTCTTGCAGCCATCATGGCGTCGAGCTCGATTCTTCTCATTAGTTTCATATTTCTCATGAGGGGTTGTTCCTAATGTTTCTATTTTAGCGAGGTCAGAAAAGAGATCCCATCAGTGGCCTACTGATTTTACTCGATCCCTTTTGGTTATCCTAACGATTTTTATGTTTTTGTTTGCTAGCACGATACAGCGGCTAACCCGCAATTTTTTATATATATTTATGTCCTTTTTATTAGGGGCGTCCTCCGGCGGAGCCGGATGATCTACCACTAATAAACGGTCCGGGCTGAACCACCTACCAACAAACGGGGCAAAGATAGGCATGACGGGTTACAAAGGGGACAAAAGTCTGCACTACCTATCCTTCACTATCCGCAAAGACTAAACAGAGTATTGCGACCCTTTGCTTATTTGTGAATAGAGAATAACCCAAAGAGAACCAATTCCAAACGATCAATGTTCGGTCAAACAATCAATCAAATGAGGGATAAAAATAGGCACGACGGATTACAACGGGGGCAAAAGCCTGCGTTACCTATCCTAGACTATTCACAAGGACTAAACAGAGTATTGCGACTCTGTGCTTTTTTGTAAATAGAGAATGATCCAAAGAGAACCAATTCCAAAACAGTAAATGCTTGGATAACAATCAATCAAATGGAGAGGGAAGTAGGCACGACGGGTTACAACGGGGGCAAAGGCCTGCGTTACCTACCCTTCACTATCTGCAAAGACTAAACAGAGTATGGCGACTCCGTGCTTGTTTGCAAATAGGGAATCTCTCAGAAACAATCAAATGAGTAATACTAGTATTTTCAAACAATCAAACAATCAATTCGCAATTCGTCGTGTTTACACGACCTTACCCGGACCGCATGGACAGTTTCTCGTCTTCCGCTTCCAGCGCCTGATCGTCCTCTATTCTCTGTAATTGCTGTGGCACTCCTGATGGTTCCCAGTCAGGACCGTAGATCACTCGAGAGAGGTCTGCTCGGAACCGGTGAAGTTCGGGTGATCGGCTGCCAGACGAGGGTCTATCGGGCAGGTGCACTTCCCGATCGTAGCAGTCGTTCACTCTGTCGTTGGGACCTCTCTTACTGGATCCACGCGTCGCTGATGGGCCGCACGTTTGGGACTCCAATTGTTGAAAGGTAGGGCCGAATTCGACCAAGAACCCTTCAGTATTTGCCCGGCGTTAGCCGCCTCTCATACCATTCGAGATTACCAAACAAAGAGGCAGGCGCTGGAGACAGAAGGCAGGAAACAGGAGTTTATTCCGACGGAGCAGAACACGTCAAATCAGACAACAGGGTATCTTCTCGAGGTGCTCTAAACGCATCCTTGAGGCCTGGCCTCTTATACACAGGTTTATTGCTTTATTACGTAAAACACATTCTTGTTAATACTTTGATGTACGGAAAGACATCCTTGGAATCCCCGCTTCACCCCCGTTCCCACACATATTTACAGTAGAGTTCCCACCTCGACCTCAGCATGTGGTGGTTGTCGCGCAGTTGGACATTCTGCTGGGAACGGGAAAGGGGGCGATCGGTCGGATCTGGAGGTGTGAGGGTATTGATTAACCACCGCTCCTTTGATGTGAGGCGGGGCCCTACTCTAGGGGGCAATAAACTGCATCTGTCGGGCTAGGTGATGGCCTGGGATCGGGCTGGAAAACCGGGCAGGGAGGAAGAGGTTTTCAAAAAGGGCCTGTTCTTTGAATGAGATGAAAGAGCGAGGGGGTTCAGCACGGGATGTGGCTTGGAGACAGGGTCGCGCTAGAGGTGCGCTTATGGTCCAAACAGGAGAAACCGGGGGCTGCCGGGCGCGGGGGAATGCTTGCGAGGCTGGGGTGTGAGGGGGAGAGGCGTGCTGGCTATTGGCAGTGGGCAGAGAGGTCGTGACACAAAAATGGCTGCCACCTACTTTCGCGATGGGGCCTAAAAGGGACAAGATGGCGTTGCTACTGTTTTCATGATTGTCGCTCTACTTTAAACAGTGGCTGTGGTGAACATAAATGAACGCCGCTTATGTATACCGATTTTTGTCATTTTCCACAGTATCTAGTATCCCTGAACTCAGAATTTAATAACACATCTTTTAGGAAAGGTTGTTTTTAAATCCTGTGTTTGAGCACTTTTAGAAAGTTGCTGTTCTCTTGTCTGACCCTTCTGTGTGCCTGGGCCTGTTTGTGTATTGACTGTCTGGTTTGAGAGTGACAGGGGCTGGGGAATTCCCCAGGAGGCTGGATGAATCAGCACTAGGCTGAATGACTGCATTTGCAACTGCAGTGTTGGGAGGAGTTAGCACCTGGGCTGAATAGGGCTGTGCCTGCCTTCCACAATGCTGGCTCCACCCTCCTGCTGGGCGGCTGAGGACCCTGCCCCTCACTCTGAAAGGAAAGATGCAGCCAGCAAAACAAAGTACTCAGGAACTACCCAGAACTGGTTCAGACTGGGCTCAGGGCCCACATGCACCAAGAGAACAAAGACTTTAAGGGTATAAGTACAGGACCCCTGACAACAGAAAATTAGATCATCCTGGAAATCAACAAGGAACCTCTGCCAAGGAGAAAGCTGAAACTGAAGAAGGAAGATTGTCCTGCTGTTGCTCTGCTGGACTGACCTGCTGTTGCTTTGCTGCCAAGGAGAGGGGAAGGACTTTGCTGTGTGCTGTGTCCCCTGTCTTGAAGGAATCCCCAAGGGCCTGAGAAGAGCTGGCTCCCTGTTTTGAAGTCCCAGGAACAAAAGGACTTCACCCCCAGCTTCCCTGAACTCTGCTGAGAGAGTTCTGTCCCTCCTAGAGTGCTTGATCCAGTTGTGGGACCTCTGGAGGTTGGACCTGTGCTGGGAAGCTTGAAACTAAGCTTGAGTGACTTTTGAAACTGAAAAGTGTCGCATCGCTCGCTTGCGGAGCGCATCCCCAACAGTGCGAGAAGTTTCCCGCCGCTACGGAGGTCGAGATCGTCGCAGCGCCGGACGCCGCTGCCAGAGACGTCGCATCCTTCGTTTGCGGGGCGCACCTGACCGGTGCGGGAGAATCGAACATCGCTGCGAGTATCGTCGCAGAGCCTGTCGTCGCTGGGTGAGAACGCCGCACCGCTTGCTTGCGGACCGCATCACGTCGCTGCGAGCATCGTGGCAGAACCATCGCTTTGAGGAGCTGCGAGAGAGAGGATCACCGCTGGATCGTCGCAGCCTCTTCGAGATCGTCGCATCGTGCCTTTGCGAGAACAGACTTCCTACGGAACCTACGCACCGGAATCCATACAAGTGGCCTTCCTCCCCATACAGACCGGATTCGTCGCAACACGCCCGCTGCTGCAGCGGGGTGTCGCATCGCCTCCCCAGGGTCTCAGGAGCAACGCATCGCTTGTTTTCCACCGCACCAGCTTCTGCTTTGGAACTTTGTTGCAACTAAAAGGTACTGTGAGTAAACGTGACGCAACTGTGAACTTTTCACGCATCAGAAGAGAATTCTATCGCAACGTAGAGAATTATATCGCAACCTAAGAATTTTAACGCAACCCTAAGAACTCTTTTGAAACCATATTCTTGAACTGTGTATGTTGGATTTTTGTCGTTTTGGTCTTGTGTAGTTTAGATTAAAAATACCTTTATTTTTCTAAACTGTTGTGAAGTCAGTTTGTGGTGTTTTCACTGTGTTACTGTGAGTGTTGGTACAAATACTTTACGCATTGCCTCTGGTTAGCCTAGACTGCTCGTGCCAAAGTACCTAGAGGGTGAGCAGGGGTTATCTCAGAGGGTTATCTCCTTGCCCTGACTAGAAGCAAGGGTCCCTATTTGGACAGTGGTACCTACCTCTGCCAACTAGAGACCCCCAGATCTAACAATGCTTTTTATGTATTTTGGGTGGGATTAGGAACACATGCTTTAGTTATGTTTTTTATGCTTATAGATTTAGTAATATTAGACATAATACGTGGAGTGGGTGTTGTATAGCGTTTTAGGACCCTAGTGTAATTTTCCTGATTCATGCCCTTAGATAGGTATAAAATATCGTATCCTTATATAGGCATAGAAATCATAACCATATTAAGACATAGATCAAGTAGTCCTAATACGGCTTGGCTACTTCAGCTAGTTCCAAAAATCTATGATTTCTTGGAAAACTCCGCATTCAGCAGTCAGGGACTTACCCCTGCATGAATATTAATTTATCCAAGAACTCATGGAGTTTTCAGAGAATTAAGTCTCTAATGACGTTATTATGTCCAATCTTACATCAAACTCGGCACCTTCAAGGTATAAATATGCCCACACTTGTCCAAACAAACACACGGTGGTTTGGAGCAGTTCGATTATCTACTTGCCCGACGCGCCCTGCTGCAGCAAGTGCCGAAGGAAGCCGACCCTCCATCTGACGCACTGAGAAACGCTGTACTTTCTCCTGCCGAGAAATCCAGCTCCAGTGTTTCCAGGCTACCCTTGCGGGTTGCTGGGAAATCGAGTCCTGAGAGTGAGATACAAGACCTCCTTCATTCTAAACCAAGGTACGGAGCTGATTAGACCCTAAGAGAATTCTTGGATTAGATTCTTGGCAAAGAATATTAAAACTAGGCTACACCTCACTTACTTCCTCCAATGTACTAGACCTAGGTCCAGAGCTGGGGCTGGAGTGCCCCAGCAACTGGTTTGAACTGGGCTATGCATGGAGCACCTTGTGTGCACCAGGCAGTGTCTAGATGCATTCACTGAATGCAGCCCTCCCTGCCCCAATACACAAAACCCCTGTCTGGGGAGGTGCTGGCACCTCCCTGGTCAGGAAATCTATTGTCCAGGCCGCCCTTGCTGGAGTTTGCCCCAGCAACAGGAGGTCAGACTCGTGTCTGTGGCAACAGCATCCATTTTGTGATGCTGAGGCTCTGTTTAACTTTAACCGGGTAAAGCAGTAACTTACATGTCTTTTTCCGCTAGAAGGGGAAATGCTACCCCCACCACCAGAATTGGCGGGGGGTAGTATTCCAAAGTGTTTGACACCTTACACGACATGTTTTGATAAAGCCAAACCAAAGTTAGCATTAACCGCAAGGATTATAATGCACTTAAGAGTATATGGTAAGGCTATATTATAGAACAGCTATAAGAAGATGATTCCGAAAGCTGCAGAGGGGCTCAGCTCATGCTAGGGCACCCTCTCACATAAAACCAAGCACTCTGCCTCCAGGACTGTCGAGGCCTACCATAGGAGTGGCTTATCGGTGTATATGTGTCTATATATAAAGGTAGATATAGGTATACTATATCTAAGTAAGGGGTGATAACACCACCTTATCCAGGCTGTGTGAGCAGGAGCTCACAAGGGTGACCCAGTAACCAATCTGGTATGTACCTAAAGTACCTGGAGTCCATTTTATAGGGAAAGCAGATAGTCTGGGGCCCTGAATAGCAGGGTCCCAGGGAAACTAAGTCAAAAACCAGCAAAACACCAGGAAAAAGTTGGAGTAACCATATAGTCAGATGCCACCTTCCTACACAACCCTCCCCCCCCCCAACAAAAGGAGATAAGGCTATCCTTGTCCAGGTAAGCCTATATTGACTAAGTGGCCATATAAGGAAGTACCTGCACTAGCATGGTTACCCCCTGTCTTATGGTCCACTAAGCAATCCCTCACCCTAAGGGCATCAGAGGGTCTCCACCATTGTGATTTCCTTCCTATGGGGTGTTTTGGCAAAGTAAAAGGCTGGTGCTGGGATGGAGTACTGAAGTGAGGCTCCACTAATGTTGGGCTCAGCTTCCTCCAATCACTATCTACCCTGTACACTTTTCTTTCCATGACTGAGTTGCACTGTGCCCTCAGGGTCAACCTTTGGCTACCTACAGCTGGAGGTTGGGTCCCTTTGGTTGGACTACTGGAGGGACAGGTCAGGTTTGGGACCACTGGGTTCCAAGTTTGCCTGTGTCCGACAGAGTCCATCTGGGGGAGGTTCCTACACAAGGGTAAGGGAGATCCCACAGAGGTTTGAGGAATTTTCACCTGGTTAGGGCTGCTAGACTGGGTTCCCCTAATCTGCTGATGGAGGGGAGGTTCCTCAGGACAGGGGGCCCCTTGGGGTGCACTGGCCTCCCTGACCTCTACAGCCCTGGGCTGACTGAGGCAGGGCAGAGAGGGTCAGGTTACCTGCTCCAGACTGGGTACCACCTTGGAAGGGTCCGCTGACATCAGGGGCTCTGCCAGGCCAGGCCTGACTACCTCTGGGGCAGTTCCTTCACAAGGGGTAGGGTCAGTTCCCTGAGGAGGCTGACCCTCACCTAATGTCTGGTGGGAGGAAGACTTTTCTTCCTCCCCAATGCTCTCTGTCTGAGTGGAGTGATCCATAGTTTCAGGCTTCACAACACAAAAATTTGTTTGGCTTTGGGCTGTGACCATCACAGCCCAACTAACTTTTTCAGTAAGGCCTATCATTTTGGAATAGGCCTGTTGCTCTACCTCAGCCCAAGCTGAGATCTCAAGATCATCACCCAGTAAACAATCTACAAGCAAGTTTGTAGACACTGCCACTCTCTGTGGGCCAGTGACACCTCCCCAGCTGAGCTTTATTACTGCCATGGCATGATCTGACCTGACTCCATCAATGTTGGTCACCTGGTATGTAAACCCAGGTATAAGCTGTTCTGAGGGGACTAGTCTCTCAGTCACCATGGTGATGCTAGCCCCTGTGTCCCTATAGACCATAGCTGTCTGACCATTGATGTGGGGCTCCTGTCTGTACTTGCCCAAGGTATTGGGACAAGCAGTGAAGTTGGCAAACCCCATGCCATTATCACAGACAAGAGTTGCTGTAGTAGGAGACCTGGTTAGGCCAGAGTCCACCTGAGTTCCCCAAGTAAACCCAGCCAAAGTTTTGGGGGCACTCTCACCACCTGGGGGATTACTACTAGTAGTAATAGGAGGTGTTGGAGTATTATTTGGAGGAATATTTTCCTTATTGCTGGCTTTTGGGCAACTGCTGTCAGTTTTCCAGTGGCCAGGTTGCTTACATACATGGCAATAAGGTTTCTTAACAGTAGAGGAAGGAGTTTGAGACCCACCCCCCTCAGAGGATTTTTGGGACCATGTAATTGATTTGTCCTTAGATTTATCCCCACCTTTCTCTTGTGGTTTGGTAGAATCTTTCTTCTGGCCACCACCCTGATTTTTAGGCCTCACCCTGGTTCTGGCCCTTTTGTCCGCCTTCTTACCCAATTCTTGGGGAGAGGTCAGATCAGAGTCCACTAGGTGTTGGTGCAAAAGCTGGTTTTAACAATTATTAAGGATCTGCTCCCTCATAATCAAATTGTACAATCCTGTATAGTCATTTACTTTACTACCCAGTAACTAGCCTTCCAGAGCCTTAGTAGCACAATCTACAAAATCAGTCCAGTCCTAAGTCTGTGTCTTCAGGGTGTCTCTGAACAGCAACCTGTACTGCTCAGTGGTTAAGCCAAACCCATCTATCATAGTACTCTTCATGACAGTGTAGTTGTCAGCATCCTGTTCACTAACTGTTAGGAGCTTGTCTCTGCCTTTATCTGAAAAGGAGAGCCACAAGATTGCTGCCCACTGCTCCGTGGGGACCTTTTGCAATTTGCAGGCCCTATCCAAAGCAGTTATCCATTTGTGTATGTCATCCCCAACCTGATAGGGAGGGACAATCTTGTTCAGGTTTCTATGGTCATGAGACCTTTTCCTATCTCCAGGTACTATGCTGTCACCAGTGGGCTCTAGCCCACACACTTTCTTCTCTCTCTCAAGAGCTAGGGTCACTTTTGCAAGGGCAACTTCTTGCCTCTTGATCCTAAGCTTGGCTTCTCTCATACTAGCTTTATGCTCCCTTCTCTGAGGTGAAGGCATTCTCCTCAGAGCTGAGGCATTGGACCCCACTGATGAATCAGAATGGTCAGATGCACTGGAAAGTGATCTGGGTCTTCTGTACTCACCATTAGGCCTACTTGTTGGTCTGGATTGTAACCTTCCTTCTCCAGTCCATGTAGTCCTAGGTTAACCTGGTTCAGTTCCCTGACCTCTACCTGGTTAGCATCCATATCATCATCAGAATCCCCTTGGTTCTCACCAGTGGGGTCTTCTGTTGATGGATGGCCCCCCCTGTACTACCTGGGTGATCTGGGTTGGATGCCTTTTCTGCATCATACTCCACTAAAATATCTACCAGGTGGTTAAAGGTTGGACTCTGACCTTGTCTCAGACTTCTGACTGAACACAAACTTCTCAGTTCCTGAAAAGTGAATGTGTCATATTTAGATGGTACCCTTAAGTTCTCTTCTGGCAGAGGCCCACTAGGCCCTGCTTTCAAGGACATTTCTAGTGAGGAGTGGTGTGTGCACCTACCCACTCTACTTGTTTCCAACTAGAACCTCTCTAGGGGTTGTAGTCAGGGTGTGCTAGGTCCTTACCACCTACAACTGCTAAGTTCAGTAGACCTTATGTATATAAGACTTGATTCATATGTACCTACAGGTACCTTGATATGATCTTTCAGATGATACTACAAGATTATTTGGTAAAACAAGTTGCAAGCTCCTATCCCAACCGCTGCACACCAATGTGAGAGGTTAGCCTGGCATATAATGTCCACTAGTTCTAGTGGGCACCTTGAACCAGTCTAATTGACCCTTATTGATGGTGGTTGTAAAGTCAACCTTATAGAAAGCTATCCTAGTGGTAGCATGAACCAGCAGTCTTTAGGCTAAGATTTCAGTAGGCGAGTTGTTTTACCATATATAATCCCTTGCATACCAAATGAAAGGACACCACACAAGGTATATATCAAATATATATGTGTTTAATCTAAACACAACCCCTCTGCACTCTTTATGAGGTCAGAGGTAAAAATACAATACAAGTCACACAGTTAATATACGAAAAGTTGCACAGTATACGTTATGCCCTAGGAGTCTCACAAACCATATACTAAGAAAGTGGTATAAGTACCATGTGAGAGTTAGAAAGCAGGCCTATGGGCTGTAGAATCGCTGGGGCTACACTAAGCAACCAAAGGTTAGGAAGTAGGAGACCCACACGAGCCACGTGCAGTGTCTAAACACAGGCGCGGGTTCCCATTGACTTTCTATGGAGTTCGTAAAAGTTACAAAGTTACAGTTTAAGGACACTTTCGGATGGGCTAGGACGGAACCCTTTTAGACTTAGACACTAGGAGGGCCAATACCCTCGCGACTACCAGAGTACTCGTGTTACCTCACCCATGGAAGCCGGGTGCATAGGTGTCTTTTGATGTCGGGTTTCGTCGTTGTTTTCTATGGAGAGCTGCAAATAAGTACTGCAGGTGACCAGAGGAAAAGTGTTCGGGTGGATTGGAGATGTGAAGAACCTGAAAGCAGAGGGGACAGAGTCTGGGTCACTAGCCAGTGACCAGGAAGGAACCAGGCGATGTCGGGTGCTTTAAGGTGAAGAAGGTGAGTTTGTCTCTTCAGCCACGAGGTCCAGGAGGCATCGACGATGACCAGGAGCTGGATTAGAGATATCCCACAATGTATCTAGATGACTGCAGCGCCGGTATCCAGATTGGACCCAACAAGGCTTGGCAACTGCAACCCACGCAGAATGTCAAGATTGGCTCTGTTGCAGACCAGCAAAATTTGTGGTGCTTCTCCTATTTAGGGAATCTGGGGCAAGCCTGGATCAAGCAGGATCGCAAGTTAGATTCAATATGGCACCTTCAGGGGGTTCACTGGCCAATGGGCAAGGAACCAGGAAGATGCTTCAAGCACAAATGTAAAGGCGGGGCCCACAGGACACTCGCGGAGTGTGGGGGCCTGAGCTTCAGTTCAAATTATGCTCGGGGCTGGGGCTTCTTGTACCCCAATGCACAACTTACTGAGGCTTCAGGAATGGAGTGCAGGTAGCGAAATGCAGGTTGTCTAAGATGTCCAGTCCCACGTTTCTCGTGTCTGCCACAGGTCTCAGCTTTGCTGTGGATGTGGGTCGGGGTCAGAGAAGTCGGGAAGTCTAGTTCTTGAGACGCAGAGTCTTCGGGTTCTGACGGGAGCCTTGAAACTGCAGACTGGCGAAGTTCCTGTTGGTGCCTGTTTGCACAGGGTGGTCACTCCTTGACCACAAGGGAGATGTCTTTTGTCTTCCAGTCAGAATGGAATGTCGAAGGTCCAAGATATGTCTTTTCAAAGATTCGTCCAGGACAATCTAAAGTCCTGGGGACACAGCTCCTATACTTATACTAAGGATGGGGGCTGGATTACCTGACTGGATCCCTCCAATGGGTGGACCTGAGAAAGGGGTGGTTAGACCCCTTTCCCTTTGTCCAGTTTCATGCCAGAGCTGGGGCTTGAGTGCCCCTGCAACTGGTTTGAACCGGGCTATGCATGAAACACCTTGTGTGCCCCAGGCAGTGTCTGGATGCATTCACTGAATGCAGCCCTCCCTGCCCCAATACACAAAACCCCTGTCTGGGGAGGTGCTGGCTCCTCCCTGAACAGGAACCCTATTGTCCAGGCCACCCTTGCTGGAGTTTCCCCCAGCAATAGTGTGAGAAGTTGGCCTGGTATATGATGTTCACTATTCTAGTGAACACCTTGCACCAGTCCAAACAACCCTTATGGTGATGGTTGTAAGTCAACCTTATAGACCAGCTATCCTAGTGGTAGCGTGGACAGAACAGTCTTAGGCTAAAAGACTCTTGAGGGCGTTTAAAGCCAGCTGTTTTACCATATGTAACCCCTTGAATACCAAATGAAAGGACACCACACAGGATATATATAAAATATATATGTATTTATTTACTAACACACTCCTCTGAACTCTTTATGAGATCAGAGGCAAAAGCACATAACAAGTTACTCTTAGAAATACTTTAAATAGCACAATTTACAGTTAGGCCCTAGGGGCGTGTAAAACCATATACTAAGTAAGTGGTATAAGAACCACGACTCAGAAAAAGGAAAGGCCTAGGGCCTAGAGAATCGCTGGGGCTACACAATCTGAACCTTAGGTTAGGAGTAGGAGGCCCACAGGCGGCGCGTGCAGTGTCAGTACACTCATGCGAGAGTCAATGGAAAGTCAATGGGAACTTAGAAGGTAAGTAATTGAAGATTTAGGACACTTCCGGTCTAACTAGGATTACACAACTAACAAAACTAGACACTAGGATAGTCAATCCCTACAGGAGCACCGAAGTACTCACGTTACCTCACCCACGGGCTGCGGGTGCATAGGTGTCAAAGTGTGTCGGTTTTTTTCGTTGATTCCTATGGAGCCTTGGAAGAAGATGCTGCAGTCGACCAGGAAGAAGATGTCCGGGTGGATCCAAGGGTGGATTGGAGTTGAAGAAGACCTGAAAGCAGAGGGGACAGAGTCTAGGTCACTAGCCAGTGACCGGGTGGAACCAGGAAGGAACCAGGCGTCGTCGAGGAGCAATCAGGTGCTGTCGTGAAGCTTGTCTTTGCAGCCACGCGGACCAGGAGGCGTCGAGGACAACCAGGTGCTGGGGAGGAGCTCTCCCACGAAGGTTCTCGCAGATGGAGGGGTCGACTTCAAGATCGGAGCCAACAAGCCTAAGCAAAGGCAACCCAGGCAGGATACATAAAGAGCTCATGGTGCAGACCAGGAGGGTCTGAGGGACTTCGCCTTTTCAGGGAAGCAAGGGCCAGTCTGGAGCAACCAGACCAGCGATGGATTTTCAAAAGGATCGTCGTCACAGGGCTACTAGCCATCGGGCCAGCAACCGGACAACGCGTCAAGCAGGAACACAAGCAGGAGGGCCCCACGCAGAACTCGTGGAGTGTGGGGGGGCTGGTCTTCGGTGCAGGTGGAGCTCGGGGTCGGGGTGTCTCAGTCCCCAGTGCACAGCTTCAAGGATGCCTCAGGAGCTGAGCTGTTAGCAAGATGCAGGCTTTCCAAGATGCCTGGTTCCACGGGTCCCGACGCCTTCCATGGGGCTCGGCTGTGCTGGAGTCGTGCAGTGGGGTCAGAGGGATCCGGGAGTTGAGGTCTTATCAGGCTCTGTGCTCGGGTTCCGGCAGGAATGGGGACAAAGCAAGCCGTCGAGTTGCTGGATGGTGCCTGGTTGCCCAGGGTGGTCACTCCTTGGCCACAAGTGAGATTCTTCAGTCTTCAGCTCAGGTGAATGTCGAAGGGTCCAGAGTTTCGTGTCAAATTTGATTCCAGGATTAATCTAAAGTCTCCTGGGTCAGCTCCTACCTTTATACAACTAAAGGGGGCTGGTTTACTCACTAGGTCCCTCCTATGGGTGGGACCAGGAAGGGGAGTGGTTACACCCCTCTCCTTTGTCCAGTTTCGCGCCAGAGCTGGGGCTGGAGTGCCCCAGCACCGGTTTGAACTGGACTATGCATGGAGCACCGCACCTAGTGTGCCCCAGGCAGTGTCTCAATCTATTCAGCCCTCACTGTCCCAATACACAAAGTCCTGTCTAGGGAGGTGCTCGCACCTCTCCAGGCAGAAAACCTATTGTCCAAACCTCCGTGACTGGAAGGACTCCCAGCAGCAGGAGGTCAGACTTGTGTCTGTGGCAGCAGGTCCATTTTGTGACGCTGGGGTTCTGGTTAACTTTAACCGGGATAGTCAGCAACAACATGTATTCTCCCTCTAGAAGAGTGGAATGCTACCCCCGTCACCAGAATTGGCGAGGGGGTAGTATTCCAAAGCGTATGACACCTTACACGACATGTTTAGATAAAGCCAAACCAAAGTTAGCATTCAACCGCGAGGATTATAATGCACTTAAGAGTATATGGTATGGCAATATCATAGAACAGCTATAAGGACATGGTTCTGAAAGCTGCAGACAGGCTCAGCTCATGCTAGAGCACCATCTGACACATAACCAAGCACTCTGCCTCCAGGATTGTTCAGGCCTGCCATAGGAGTGACTTATAGGTTACTGTGTGTCTATATTTAAGGGTAGATATAGGAATACTATACCTAAGCAAGGGGTGATTACACGACCTTGCCCCAGCTGAGTGATCAGCCAGTTGTGTCAGTTTGAGTGGCCTCCCAGGGGTGGCATAATACATGTTGCAGCCCCTGGTAGGGCTTGGTTACACCTATGCCCTGAGTACGTAAGGTACACTTCTACAGGGGCTGACAAAGTGAACCAAATCCCAATTGTGAATGCACCTAAAGTACATGGTGTGAATTTAGAGAGAGTGCATCTGGGCGGTGGGTCTGATTAGCAGGCCCACAGCCACATCTAAGTCGAAAACCAGTAAAGCAAAAGCAAAAAGTGGGGGTGACCATAGGAAGCAGACCCTACTCTCCTACAAAAAGGAGGTCAGACTCGTGTCTGTGGCAGCAGCATCCATTTTGTGATGCTGAGGCTCTGTTTAACTTTAACCAGATAAAGCAGTAACTTGCATGTCTTTTCCCTCTAGAAGGGTGGAATACTACCCACGCCGCCGGAATTGGCAGGGGGTAGTATTCCAAAGTGTTTGACACCTTACACGACATGTTATGATAAAGCCAAACCAAAGTTAGCATTAACCGCGAGGGTTATAATGCACTTAAGAGTATATGGTATGGCTATATCATAGAACAGCTATAAGGAGATGGTTCCGAAAGCTGCAGAGGGGCTCAGCTCATGCTAGGGCACCCTCTCACATAAATCCAAGCACTCTGACTCCAGGACTGTCGAGGCCTACCATAGGAGTGGCTTATAGGAGTATATGTGTTTATATATAAAGGTAGATATAGGTATACTATATCTAAGTAAGGGGTGATTACACCACCTTACCCAGGTTGTGTGAACAGACCTGTGGTGTCAGTTTGGAAGGCAAACCAGGGGTGGCACAATACATGCTGCAGCCCTGGTAAGCCTAGGGTGCATCTATGCCCAGGGTACCTGTGGTACACTGTACAGGGGCTCACAAGGGTGACCCAGTAACCAATCTGATATGGACCTAAAGTACCTGGAGTCCATTTTATAGGGAAAGTAGATAGTTGGGGGCCCTGAATAGCAGGGTCCCAGGCCAACTAAGTCAAAAACCAGCAAAACACCAGGAAAAAAGTTGGGGTAAAGATATAGTCAGATTCCACCTTCCTACAGTGCTACTCCTCTGACCACTCCAAATGCAGATCAGGCCTATTCAGCCTAGTGCTGACTCTTCCAGACTCCTGGAGCCACTGCACCCCCCCCCTGCTCCTGTCACTCCAAAACCCCTGAGGGTCAATCCACAAACATGCAGAGGCGCACAGGATGGTTGAACAAGAAAATAGCCACTTTTTTTAAATGTGAAATTTTCAAACACACAATTTAAAAAACATTTTTACTAAACGATGTGTTATTAAATCCTGAGTTCAGGGATATAAAATTCCATCTTATTCCTATGGGAAGATATGCTTGTAAAATGTTAGAATGCATTACTCATTCTGTCCTATGGAGCAAAATTGCCTTTCAATAGTGAAAAACGAAATTGGCAGTATTTCACTATCAGGACATGTTACACACACAAGTATATTTCCTACCTTTCACATACACTGCACCCTGCCCAGGGGGGTGCCTCGGGCCTATCATAGGGGTGTCCAATGCATAAGAGAAGGGAAGTGTAGGGCCTGTCAAGTAGGTGCACTTGCCAAGTCAACATGGCAGTTAACAAACTGCACACAGGCACCGAGGTGGCAGGCCTGAGACATCATTGCAGGGCTACTCATGTGGGTGGCACAATCAGTGCTGCAGGCCCACTAGTAGCATTTGGTTTACCAGCCCTGGCACACTCAGTGCGCTTTACTAGGGACCTACTGGTAAAACAAACATGCCAATCAGGGAGAACCAATCACAATAACAATTTACACAGGGAGCATATGCACTTTAGCACTGATCAGCAGTGGTACAATGCCCAGAGTACTATAGCCAACAACAACAGGTCAGGAAATAATAGGAGGAAGAAGCAAAAAGTTTGAGGATAACCCTGCAAAAAGGGTCAACACAACCCCCTTCCAGCCTAAAGCCAGGGTAGACCAATCAATACCTCAATGGGCTTCCCTGCTTGGGTCGAGAGAACCTGAAACCTGGCCCAAACAGCAGGGGTCTGCTTCCTGAACCCAGTTGGATTCCTCTATCCATACTCTCAGGCCCCACTAAGCTAAACCATAAGGGACCCTTCTCCTCACATGGGGATACCATCAATGCAGCGCCTAAGCTTATCTTGCTCACAGATGTGTCCTAGCAATCAGACAGCACACACAGGGCCAACACAGTAGTGTGGCCCAGTCTACCCACAGGGTGCGACTCCTGTCCCACTCCCAGGGACAACTCTGTCCACCAGAACAGCAAACCATAGTGGCCACTGATGCCTGCCAGTGATGAGAGCCAGGCCTCATGCCTCTCAAGTCTCTCTAACCTCTTTGTTATCAGAGATTGGGGGCGGTAGCCCTAGTTGGCTGGCCCCCTTTGTCCACTCTCCTGCCTCCCAGGTCAGGGATGCCATCCTGACACTGAACCACCAGCTTGGGTTTGTACCATGGGTCTGGGCAGGAGACTGGGGTGGGCTCTCCCACACCCTGTCCTCCTCCCTGTGGCTCTGTACCCACCCGCCCAGAGTGATACCCCCAGAAAACAAACTGGTAGGGGCACTCCTAGCAGTCACCCCTTCCTTCAGGTCAGGGGGGACACCCTAACCCTGGTCCTCCAACCCAGGGTATTTACCCTTAGGCTGGACCTGTGCCTGGCAACCCAGGACTACTGGGGAAGTACGTCAACTCCCCCCAAGGGAAACACACTTCTCAAGAGCTGTGCCAGAGTCTGCCTGGTGCAGATCTCCAGTCTCCTGTCCACCGGACAGAGCATGAAGACCGCCCAGTCCAGAAGTGCCTCACCAGGGTCAGTCCTGTGGTGCTCTGACCTCAGAGCAGGTAACCCCTAACCCACAGGTCCTCCCACTGGGGACTGTCTCCCCCTCTTGTGCATTTCTCTGGACTCATGCACCCCAACTGGAGCGGTGCTGCCAGACACAAGACCTCGGGGGACACTAGTTACAGCAGTCTCCTCCAGTTCACCTAATACATTGGGATCCCCCTCAGGAAATGGCCTCCTGGAACAGACTAGGCTCTCCTTCTGGTGTTCACTCATGAAATCAACCAGGTCCTGGAACTGGGCCTCGGACACTTTTTATCAGAACAGGTAGACAGAAATAATCACTAACCTGCTAAAATGACCAGCAGGGATGATGGTATGCTCCTAAAACCCATACCCCCTTATATGCTGCCACTCAGGGAGTAAAACAGGTAGATCACTACCCTGATAGGAAGAGCGCCGGGGAAAAGGGGAAGTGGATAAATAAAAAAAAAACACTGCTGGCCTTTAAAAGGCACTGATCTGAACCCCTTCATATGTAGAAGAACCTCTACTGGAGCGAGGAGACCCTGAATGCAAGAGAGGAAACAGGGATCAGTACTAAGCACCTAGAAGGTGCGCAACTTATAGGAACAGTACCCCACATACGCATTCAGACTCACATTCCCATCAAGCATGAAGATTGGGAGATGGGTTAGTTAGTAAGGGATATACCCATAGGAAGTCCCGCTCCTCTGAGAGTTCAAAACAAAATGTACTAAACAAAAAAGTCTCCTCTCCTGAGAACACTGTTGCTAGCAACCATCTGATCCAAAAGTCAAAGCACAAAGGAACACAACAAAGGTAATAATCTATTGAGACTGGAGCTTAACCTCTTTCAACTTTGGCGGTGCACTCAAACTTGTTACATGTAGAACCAAGCATTGCCGCCTCAATAGGAACCATGGGAGCAACATGAAAAGCTGCAGCTGATACTTCTCACCATAGACGAAGTTGTCAGGAATCAAGCTACCGGAAAGCAGGAGCAGCCAAGGTGAGTTTCCTGGAATAATCCAATGGAAGGAATGACAAGCACCAGGTCAGCCTAACCGAGGGGCTTATATCCTGCCCTCGTTTACTGCTAACCTCCAGAGCTCCTTCCTGCGAGAACCTCAGAGGATTCTGGGAGTCATAGTTTTGCAGGCACTCTCATCCCATACATATGGGAATAGCGTACGCCCGCCACTACCATGGCACCTTGGTACTCAGCCCACCCCCACTCAATCTACTCAGAGACAGGCCATGGGGCTCCTCAACCATTTCACTACACTGGGACCTATCTAGGTTACTCCAAACCTCCCCTACCTCACCTGGTTGGGGAAAACCTGAGCCACTTCCTCCAGGGTCACTGCCAAAAGCCTCATCAGACCCTCTGGATCCACCAAAAAGCCTGCCTCCAGAGCAAGCTCCCTGGAATCAGAGAACTCACACTCCACCGGGTGTTGTCGTAGCTCTGGAAGACAGGGACTTAAAATATGCTCTCCAAAAATGTAATCACACAGCCCCCCACAGTTGTTAAAAAAGCTACCCTTAGCCCCACCATCCAGTGCCTCACACAAGTACCCCACACTACTCTCCTGAGATTGGCAAGACAGTGTCTGACTGTCTCTGTCACTCAACCCACACTCTTCTGGATGGTCTCCACTCTCACACACCAGGACTCCTACCATGGGGGAACCCCTCTCTCTGCACCTCACATCTAGAGTCAGTAGAGTGTCCCTCCCACTACTAGGAATATGATCCCCAGTGTCAGTTCCCCAATCCACTTCAGGGACACTGCACACCACTGGAGCTACCGCATAACCCTGAACTCCTTGGTGTGTCTCAACCCCCTCCTTCAAGTCTAAAAGTCTAAAAGTGGTATTTTAAACCAGAATGTAAAAATCACCCTCACTAAAAGATGCATTTTAACATTCAGAGTTCAGACATACTAAACACTGTTTTCCTACCTTGTTCCCAAGGGTAGTTATGTTTATAGGATGTTATAAGCAACTCACCATTCTATCCTATGGGAACAGGTAGCGTTACAAAAGTGAAAAATGAAATTGGCAGTATTTCACTATCAGGACATGCCACACACACCAGGGCAGGTCTTACCTTTCACATACACTGCACCCTGCCGACAGGGGTACCTTGGGCCTACCTTAGGGGTGACTAACATGAAAGAAATGGGAAGGGTAGGGCCTGGTATGTGGGCACACTTGCCAGTGCAGTACCAACTGTGCACAGACTCTGCAGTGGCAAGTCTGAGTCACATTTACACGCTGCTTATGTGGGTGGCACAATCAGTGCTGCAGGCCCACTAGCAGCATTTGATTTAAAGGCCCTGTGGGCACACAGTGAACTGCACTGGGGACTGACTAGTAAATAATATATATGCCAATCCTGGAATCACTAATCCATAACCACAATTTACAGGGAGCACTTGCACTTTGGCACTGAACAACAGTGGCAAAGTGCCCAAAGCATCTGGACCTGCAAGACGAAGTCCATCACACAGTAAAATAACAGAAGGCAGAGGCATAAATACAGGCGAACCCCACACCAATGATGCCAGGTCTAACAGGGTGGGGAAAAAAAGCATTGATTTGCAAATAGCGTTGACACAATTTACAGATCTACACAAAGGTTCAAGTCAAAAGGGCCAACTAGAATCCCAGAGAAGCTCACCCAGCAGAAACAGTGAGTAAAACCTGGCAAACAAGATAATCCATACTTTAATGGAAGTGCAGTGACAGTTTTTGGATAATACATTCCACAGTTAGCCCACAAAGTAATTACTCACAGCGTGACCTATGCAGTTCAAACATTTCCAGCCCAAATGTCGGCCCTTTAAGGGGTACTGTGCCTTCTTGATGAGCCGCACGTTCTCTTCCATCTGCAGATACCTTTGCCACATCATATTTCGCTTCCAAAATGCATTTCTGGCAGACAAACAAAAATATAATTGCTTTTAATTATATCCCAGAAAAACAGCAATCAAAGATATTACATGCCAGAGTCTTTCCATCACCTGGTCTCTGCATAAATAGGTCCTGGTGTTATAGTGCTGAGGTGAATAACTAATATTTATATTCCAGAAAGGCCCACTGGTGAGAAGTCGTAGATTATACAATCCACACAAATTAGAGTGCAGTTCATAACTCACTTATGTAGGCGTCACAAGTATGTTAAGAATATCCGATTATTTATTAGCAAGATACATTTATTCCACCGCTGCTCTGCATAAGCTTTTCATTTGCTTCTAGTTTAAATATTTGTGCTTACTCTGCACCTAATCTTTCCTTTCCTGAGCAGCGGATATTGAAAACAAATAGAGCAGTGATGTTCATTACAGATTTGGTCAGTTTATATTGGCTGGTGAAATATTTTGCTTAATACTTACTCCCCGGTTTCTTTACCTAGGGGATGTAGCAGTGTGATGTGCAAACTCTTGACCTTAGGTCACTTAGCAATTCCTTATGGACGCGAGAGACCTTGAAATCATAAAGTGACTTTATTTCTTTGTAAAGCAGTTGCCTTTTTTATTAGGGATTGAAGGGTTTATTAACCTTCTGCACACAAAGAGCGTGTGCAATTAATAGGCTCATATTCATACATTTATTGCCCAAGTTCCTTTTTGAATAACTTACTAAAACACGTGCACAAATCTCATGAATGAGATACAGCACAGCGCCGCATTAAAACCTATTCCAGTATTAACTGATACACTAGTTATCGGATACAGAATTAGCAGACAACTCTTCCGTTAGAATATGAATTGTCTTATCTGTGTAATTGTTTTTAAAGCTAGTATTTCGCAGGGAGGTTTCTAGTTAATATGGTGGATTTGGAACATGATGAGGGAAGAGTGCTGCAAGAAATACCACAGCACCGTTCGCGGTTTTAAAATGTCCCATAGCCTAAGTCTCAAAGAAACAAAAGCATCTCGTCCTCGCCCCCCCATTCCCCTCCCCCCCCAAAAGCAAGACAAACTTAAAAGGGCGCCTTCGGCAGGTTGGGCACAGGATCTGGCTGAATATTACAAAGAATCAGCACAAAACCTTTGCTAAGTGAGGCTTAAAAATAGGAGGGCAGACCCGAAAGGGACATATCCCGTTTTAAAAGCCATAAGCAATGCGTACAACTTTACAATATGTAGGCCAGTAAATAACCACACCTAAAAGTAAATTGTATTTCAATAAAACAAACAACACACACACCAGTAAATGATGCATTACTCAAGTCATGAGCATTTCATCTTACAAGAAACATGGGCGGTGGAAAAAACCTTGAGACTGTGTTATTCAAATTTTAGCATTGAAGCCGTGCAACCCAAAGCCGGTGGAGCATCTGGCGGCCTTATTGTTTGGCTCAAGAATCAACCAGACCTAACTGCAAAAAGGCTGGGCATCCATAGTAACGATATTTTGGGATTGTCCCTTAGGGGTAGAAAGGGCTGCAGTGTTAACCTGTATAATGGTTACAACTGTGCTGTGCCCCACAACAAAGAATCCTCTACATCACATCTTATCGCACAGCACCTTGGCAATAGGGCAGATCGTCTTCCTACTATAATTGCACATGAAATTAATATCACCTTTGAGCCGCTGAATGGCTGGTCCTCCCTCCTTGGTCCAGATGATGAGGCTAGAGGCATTCCCTCACTGGAAAGTGAACCACTACTCATGTGGTCATTGGCAGCCACTCACCTTCTGTCTTTAACTCTTAACTATGGCTTCCGATGGATACAGAAAAGACTCCAACGCATCCAGAATGCCTCCGCCCGACACATCCTGGACATCCCCCGACGCAGCCACATCTCCGGCCACCTGAGGGACCTGCACTGGCTCCCCGTCAACAAGAGGATCACGTTCAGGCTCCTCACCCACGCACACAAGTCTCTCCACGACCTGGGCCCCAAGTACCTCAATGACCGCCTGACCTTCTACACGCCCACCCGCCAGCTACGATCTACTAGCCTCGCCCTCGCCGCCGTACCACGTATCCGAAGAGCCACCGCCGGAGGCAGATCCTTCTCCTACCTGGCGGCCAAGACATGGAACTCCCTCCCCATCCACCTTCGGCTGACCCAGGAACATCTCGCCTTCAGGAGACAACTCAAGACCTGGCTGTTCGAGCAGTAGCGGACCCCTTCCCCCTAGCGCCTTGAGACCCTTCCGGGTGAGTAGTGCGCTATACAAGTATTATGATTGATTGATTGATGGCATACATGTATGCAACTGAAGGTTTCCATCAGACACTAAGCACACCCACACATTCTGCTGCAGTTCCACACGGAGCAGAATTGATTATGTCTTTCTGGACATTGATCTTTGGCATTTGGCAGTTGATTTTGAAATTCTCATACAGAATGATAGTGATCACAATGCACTAAGGCTCACCCTGGGTAGTCATTTTTTTAGGCACTCTGTAGCACTGTGTGACATTTCAGAAACAATTGCGAACCTGAGTAATAACAGGAAATCGCTAAAATGGCTCATGTTTTGCTTAGAGATGTGATTTACAACTGGCATTCACAAGGACTTTAACGCTATCCTCAATCCACTTACTGAACATGCCGGTGATGCCTTGCTATTGCTAGATTACTACTCTATACAATTTGCAGCCCTGGCGCACCACTGTGCTAAGGCACAACATGGTGAAAAAAGAAATCCACATGGTTCACTAAGGAGTGCCGTAAGGCAAAGGTTGAACCTATTGAAGGGTTAAAAAGGGAGGCCACAATGAAATCCTTACTCACGGCTGTCCTAGATCTAGTAGCTCTTTAGAATTAACAATCCAAGCGCAGTATTGGGTTGATCACTTCTCTGAAATATATTCATAGCTTGATACAGGGTTGGATGGCATTGTGTATGAAAAGCCAGCTTAGGAGAAGGTCACCACTCCTCTTCTCGTCTGAGGAAATTGTCAGAGCAATTACGGCCATTCCTACTGGCAAGGTTGCGGGTCCAGTTCAAACCTCTCATCTGGGGAACCTACATAAAAAGTCTCCGAAGTAATATTGGCAGGTGGGGGTGTCCTGGATCCTTTGAAAAATGCAGAGATCATCCCGATTTATAAAAAGGGTGATAGAGATATCCCCCAAAAAAACATTAGCCTTATAGACCACCTGCAGAAGATCTTCTGCCACCAGATCTTAACTAGACTCCAGGACTGGACGGGCGAAGATTCTCTTTTGTCTTCACTGCAGGCAGGATTTTGTGCTAAGGTGAGCACGATAGATCACATTTTTGGTCTGGATCTCATTATGGCTAAATATCTCAAATTGTTCAGGGATCATCTATACTTAACTTATAGGATCTTAGGGCTGCCTTTGATTTGGTGCCGTGGCAGAACCTATGGTCTACTCTAGCTGTTATGGGCATGGGTCATAATGCATTGGACACTCATCAGGCTTAACATTAACACCACCCCCAAGTTAGGTGCGGGGGGGGGTTGGATGGCAATTTAACTGTGAATTAGCACCAACACTCTTCTCAATATATATAAACGGCATAGTTAAATTCTTAAGTGAGTGTGCTCATGACTCTCCTAAGATTGCTGGATGCCCCACACCTGCACTATCTTCACTATCTTCACTATCTTCACAGACGATACACTTCTCCTCTCCGTGAACACCTGCAGGGCTTCAGAACCTCCTCAATACATTTTCTGAGTATTGTGACATCTGTGGCTTAGAGATGAACAGCACAAAAACTAAAGTGAGGATGCTTAATTCACAATACACCTGTAGAGGTCACTTCCTAATGAATAGGAGTCCCTGCAGGTAGTAGGGAGCTTTGACTATTTAGGGATCAGAATTGACAAGTGGAGAACCTGGAGATCCCGTATTCAGAAGAAGGAATGGTGTGGTTACACTCCGCCTCTACAGTTTTCAAGAGATATAAATCCACTTTCCCAAGACTGTTTCCTCAACAATAGAGGTCTATAGGGCAAAAAGCACAAGTTGCAGTGTTATATGGAGCAGAATTATGGGGGGAGGGGGTCCCAAGCATTAATGGCTTGATTACAAAGGCAAAACCACTTTCTGAGATCCCTATTTAGCCTACCGAAGAGCACCCCACGTTGACAGTATTTTTGACACAGCCTTCAAAAGGGTTGGTGACCTAGCACTGTTGAAACCCCTTCTGTTGTCAGTGAGATTGTGGTCCACCTTAGAGCTTGACCCATACAGGTCGGCCCAGGTGAAGTACTGAGTCCGCAATATCGCTCCCCTCCTTTTTTCTCTTTCCCTGCTTGATGGATCGCACAGAAGTTTTCCAAGAAGGAATTGAGGTGGATGAACTTTTTTGGGGGAAAGTTTGATGAGAATTCATAGAATACGCCAAAGTTATTAGCAAACACAAACTTGCTCTGTCTATGGAAAAGCAGAACATATTGTAACTACCCAGTGGTGAGCACCACTGGGTAACATCTATATTATATTTATGTACATTGCAGATTGGCAGCCACATCTGTGTTGTTATAGTTAGGTCAGAATTTCCAAAGGAAGGGATTGTTTTTTTTTTGTTAATAAATTTGGCGACATTTGACTAATTTAGGGTGATCCATCAATCGGTGTCTGAGAAACAATGTGGGGTCCCAAAACACTGCTTTCCCATTTTAATTCCCATAGGAAATTTTGGGAAAGGAATCCAACAAAAAAGACTGAGCTGAATTACACCAAATGTGGCACAAAGTTAGAACTTTACTGAGAAAGCGTGCCTTCCTTTCTTTTGTGTAAATGCATTTAGCTGTTTTTAGAAAACTGCAATTAAAGTAGAGCTCTGGGTGGTCATTGAGGGTTTGATAGAATTGGGATTTCTGCTTGGCAGAGGTATGCACTCAGGCCAGCAGGAACCACCACTGAAGTCAGGGTAAGCTAAATACACACTAAAAGATTGGCTGTGCTCTCCTTCTGATAGCTTAGCACAGAGCAGTCAGGCTTATCTAAAGAGACAATTTGTAAAGTGTTTGTGCAACACACACAGTAACACAATGAACACACCACAAAAAAATAAGGTTAGGAAAATAGATTATTATATTCTGAGAAAACAAATCCAAAATGACACAAATCCAATGTGTAGAAGTTGAGGATGTGAATCTGATAAGAATCAGTGAACAATAGCACTTAGAAGCAAATAGATCTTTAGGGATTACTTGAGGTCATGTTAGACCGGGGCAAAGTGAAAGTTCTGGCCAACCACAATGGAGCACTGGCTGACGACAGGACCCTCACAGTACCTTTTCTGGTTGCAACGGTGAGGTGCATCAGGAGATGGGTCGATGTAGATCCCGCAGGGCAAGAATGCATTGATCCTTCTCCACACAGTGATGGCGATGCATCGGGTGCAGACAATACGCCAGCCGAGATGCATTGGTTCGCGCAGAGCGAGGAACCAGGATGCTCCATGCAATCAAGGGATGCGTTGATCTCTCCGAGGTGCTGCCGTAGGGAAGCATGGTTCTGTGGAGTCAGGGTCTCGAGGTGAAAAAAGAAATTCACATGGTTCACTAAGGAGTGCCGTAAGGCAAAGGGTTAACCTATTGAACGGTTAAAAAGGGAGGCCACAATGAAATCCTTACTCACGGCTGTCCTAAATCTAGTAGCTCTTTAGAATTAACAATCCAAGCGCAGTATTGGGTTGATCACTTCTCTGAAATATATTCATAACTTGATACAGGGTTGGATGGCATCGTGTATGAAAAGCCAGCTTAGGAGAAGGTTAAAGTAGTTACACCACTCCTCTTCTCGTCTGAGGAAATTGTCAGAGCAATTACGGCCATTCCTACAGGCAAGGTTCCGGGTCCAGTTCAAACCTCTCATCTGGGGAACGTGCATAAAAAGTCTCCGAAGAAATATTGGCAGGTGGGGGTGTCCTGGATCCTTGGAAAAATGCAGAGATCCTTCCAATTTATAAAAAGGGTGATAGAGATATCCCCCAAAAAAACATTAGCCTTATAGACCACCTGCAGAAGATCTTCTGCCACCAGATCTTAACTAGACTCCAGGACTGGATGGGCGAAGATTCTCTTTTGTCTCCACTGCAGGCAGGATTTTGTGCTAAGGTGAGCACGATAGATCACATTTATGGTCTTGATCTCATTATGGCTAAATATCTCAAATTGTTCAGGGATCATCTATACTTAACTTATAGGATCTTAGGGCTGCCTGTGATTTGGTCCCGTGGCAGAACCTATGGTCTACTCTAGCTGTTATGGGCATGGGTCATAATGCATTGGACACTCATCAGGCTTAACATTACCACCACCCCCAAGTTAGGTGCGGGGGGGTTGGATGGCAATTTAACTGTGAATTAGCACCAACTCTCTTCTCAATATATATAAATGGCATAGTTAAATTCTTAAGTGAGTGTGCTCATGACTCTCCTAAGATTGCTGGATGCCCCACACCTGCACTATCTTCACTATCTTCACTATCTTCACAGACGATACACTTCTCCTCTCCGTGAACACCTGCAGGGCTTCAGAACCTCCTCAATACATTTTCTGAGTATTGTGACATCTGTGGCTTAGAGATGAACAGCACAAAAACTAAAGTGAGGATGCTTAATTCACAATACACCTGTAGAGGTCACTTCCTAATGAATAGGAGTCCCTGCAGGTAGTAGGGAGCTTTGACTATTTAGGGATCAGAATTGACAAGTGGAAAACCTGGAGATCCCGTATTCAGAAGAAGGAATGGTGTGGTTACACTCCACCTCTACAGTTTTCAAGAGATATAAATCCACTTTCCCAAGACTGTTTCCTCAACAATAGAGGTCTATAGGGCAAAAGCACAAGTTGCAGTGTTATATGGAGCAGAATTATGGGGGGAGGGTGTCCCAAGCATTAATGGCTTGATTACAAAAGCAAAACCACTTTCTGAGATCCCTATTTAGCCTACCGAAGAGCACCCCACGTTGACACTATTTTTGACACAGCCTTCAAAAGGGTTGGTGACCTAGCACTGTTGAAACCCCTTCTGTTGTCGGTGAGATTGTGGTCCACCTTAGAGCTTGACCCATACAGGTCGGCCCAGGTGAAGTACTGAGTCCGCAATATCGCTCCCCTCCTTTTTTCTCTTTCCCTGCTTGATGGATCGCACAGAAGTTTTCCAAGAAGGAATTGAGGTGGATGAACTTTTTTGGGGGAAAGTTTGATGAGAATTCATAGAATACGCCAAAGTTATTAGCAAACACAAACTTGCTCTGTCTATGGAAAAGCAGAACATATTGTAACTACCCAGTGGTGAGCACCACTGGGTAACATCTATATTATATTTATGTACATTGCAGATTGGCAGCCACATCTGTGTTGTTATAGTTAGGTCAGAATTTCCAAAGGAAGGGATTGTTTTTTTTTTGTTAATACATTTGGCGACATTTGACTAATTTAGGGTGATCCATCAATCTGTGTCTGAGAAAAAATGTGGGGTCCCAAAACACTGCTTTCCCATTTTAATTCCCATAGAAAATTTTGGGAAAGGAATCCAACAAAAAAGACTGAGCTGAATTACACCAAATGTGGCACAAAGTTAGAACTTTACTGAGAAAGCGTGCCTTCCATTCTTTTGTGTAAATGCATTTAGCTGTTTTTAGAAAACTGCAATTAAAGTGGAGCTCTGGGTGGTCATTGAGGGTTTGTTAGAATTGGGATTTCTGCTTGGCAGAGGTATGCACTCAGGGCAGCAGGAACCACCACTGAAGTCAGGGTAAGCTAAATACACACTAAAAGATTGGATGTGCTCTCCTTCTGATAGCTTAGCACAGAGCAGTCAGGCTTATCTAAAGAGACAATTTGTAAAGTGTTTGTGCAACACACACAGTAACACAATGAACACACCACAAAAAAATAAGGTTAGGAAAATAGATTATTATATTCTGAGAAAACAAATCCAAAATGACACAAATCCAATTTGTAGAAGTTGAGGATGTGAATCTGAGAAGAATCAGTGAACAATAGCACTTAGAAGCAAATAGCTCTTTAGGGATTACTTGAGGTCATGTTAGACCGGGGTAAAGTCAAAGTTCTGGCCAACCACAATGGAGCACTGGCTGACGACAGGACCCACATAGTACCTTTTCTGGTTGCAACGGTGAGGTGCATCAGGAGATGGGTCGATGTAGATCCCGCAGGGCAAGAATGCATTGATCCTTCTCCACGCAGTGATGGCGATGCATCGGGTGCAGACAATACGCCAGCCGAGATGCATTGGTTAGCACAGAGCGAGGAACCAGGATGCTCCATGCAATCAAGGGATGCGTTGATCTCTCCGAGGTGCTGCCGTAGGGAAGCATGGTTCTGTGGAGTCAGGGTCTCGAGGTGAAAAAAGAAATTCACATGGTTCACTAAGGAGTGCCGTAAGGCAAAGGGTTAACCTATTGAACGGTTAAAAAGGGAGGCCACAATGAAATCCTTACTCACGGCTGTCCTAAATCTAGTAGCTCTTTAGAATTAACAATCCAAGCGCAGTATTGGGTTGATCACTTCTCTGAAATATATTCATAACTTGATACAGGGTTGGATGGCATCGTGTATGAAAAGCCAGCTTAGGAGAAGGTTAAAGTAGTTACACCACTCCTCTTCTCGTCTGAGGAAATTGTCAGAGCAATTACGTCCATTCCTACAGGCAAGGTTCCGGGTCCAGTTCAAACCTCTCATCTGGGGAACGTGCATAAAAAGTCTCCGAAGAAATATTGGCAGGTGGGGGTGTCCTGGATCCTTGGAAAAATGCAGAGATCCTTCCAATTTATAAAAAGGGTGATAGAGATATCCCCCAAAAAAACATTAGCCTTATAGACCACCTGCAGAAGATCTTCTGCCACCAGATCTTAACTAGACTCCAGGACTGGATGGGCGAAGATTCTCTTTTGTCTCCACTGCAGGCAGGATTTTGTGCTAAGGTGAGCACGATAGATCACATTTATGGTCTTGATCTCATTATGGCTAAATATCTCAAATTGTTCAGGGATCATCTATACTTAACTTATAGGATCTTAGGGCTGCCTGTGATTTGGTCCCGTGGCAGAACCTATGGTCTACTCTAGCTGTTATGGGCATGGGTCATAATGCATTGGACACTCTTCAGGCTTAACATTAACACCACCCCCAAGTTAGGTGCGGGGGGGTTGGATGGCAATTTAACTGTGAATTAGCACCAACTCTCTTCTCAATATATATAAATGGCATAGTTAAATTCTTAAGTGAGTGTGCTCATGACTCTCCTAAGATTGCTGGATGCCCCACACCTGCACTATCTTCACTATCTTCACTATCTTCACAGACGATACACTTCTCCTCTCCGTGAACACCTGCAGGGCTTCAGAACCTCCTCAATACATTTTCTGAGTATTGTGACATCTGTGGCTTAGAGATGAACAGCACAAAAACTAAAGTGAGGATGCTTAATTCACAATACACCTGTAGAGGTCACTTCCTAATGAATAGGAGTCCCTGCAGGTAGTAGGGAGCTTTGACTATTTAGGGATCAGAATTGACAAGTGGAAAACCTGGAGATCCCGTATTCAGAAGAAGGAATGGTGTGGTTACACTCCACCTCTACAGTTTTCAAGAGATATAAATCCACTTTCCCAAGACTGTTTCCTCAACAATAGAGGTCTATAGGGCAAAAGCACAAGTTGCAGTGTTATATGGAGCAGAATTATGGGGGGAGGGTGTCCCAAGCATTAATGGCTTGATTACAAAAGCAAAACCACTTTCTGAGATCCCTATTTAGCCTACCGAAGAGCACCCCACGTTGACACTATTTTTGACACAGCCTTCAAAAGGGTTGGTGACCTAGCACTGTTGAAACCCCTTCTGTTGTCGGTGAGATTGTGGTCCACCTTAGAGCTTGACCCATACAGGTCGGCCCAGGTGAAGTACTGAGTCCGCAATATCGCTCCCCTCCTTTTTTCTCTTTCCCTGCTTGATGGATCGCACAGAAGTTTTCCAAGAAGGAATTGAGGTGGATGAACTTTTTTGGGGGAAAGTTTGATGAGAATTCATAGAATACGCCAAAGTTATTAGCAAACACAAACTTGCTCTGTCTATGGAAAAGCAGAACATATTGTAACTACCCAGTGGTGAGCACCACTGGGTAACATCTATATTATATTTATGTACATTGCAGATTGGCAGCCACATCTGTGTTGTTATAGTTAGGTCAGAATTTCCAAAGGAAGGGATTGTTTTTTTTTTGTTAATAAATTTGGCGACATTTGACTAATTTAGGGTGATCCATCAATCGGTGTCTGAGAAACAATGTGGGGTCCCAAAACACTGCTTTCCCATTTTAATTCCCATAGGAAATTTTGGGAAAGGAATCCAACAAAAAAGACTGAGCTGAATTACACCAAATGTGGCACAAAGTTAGAACTTTACTGAGAAAGCGTGCCTTCCATTCTTTTGTGTAAATGCATTTAGCTGTTTTTAGAAAACTGCAATTAAAGTGGAGCTCTGGGTGGTCATTGAGGGTTTGTTAGAATTGGGATTTCTGCTTGGCAGAGGTATGCACTCAGGGCAGCAGGAACCACCACTGAAGTCAGGGTAAGCTAAATACACACTAAAAGATTGGATGTGCTCTCCTTCTGATAGCTTAGCACAGAGCGGTCAGGCTTATCTAAAGAGACAATTTGTAAAGTGTTTGTGCAACACACACAGTAACACAATGAACACACCACAAAAAAATAAGGTTAGGAAAATAGATTATTATATTCTGAGAAAACAAATCCAAAATGACACAAATCCAATGTGTAGAAGTTGAGGATGTGAATCTGAGAAGAATCAGTGAACAATAGCACTTAGAAGCAAATAGCTCTTTAGGGATTACTTGAGGTCATGTTAGACCGGGGTAAAGTCAAAGTTCTGGCCAACCACAATGGAGCACTGGCTGACGACAGGACCCACATAGTACCTTTTCTGGTTGCAACGGTGAGGTGCATCAGGAGATGGGTCGATGTAGATCCCGCAGGGCAAGAATGCATTGATCCTTCTCCACGCAGTGATGGCGATGCATCGGGTGCAGACAATACGCCAGCCGAGATGCATTGGTTCGCGCAGAGCGAGGAACCAGGATGCTCCATGCAATCAAGGGATGCGTTGATCTCTCCGAGGTGCTGCCGTAGGGAAGCATGGTTCTGTGGAGTCAGGGTCTCGAGGTGAAAAAAGAAATTCACATGGTTCACTAAGGAGTGCCGTAAGGCAAAGGGTTAACCTATTGAACGGTTAAAAAGGGAGGCCACAATGAAATCCTTACTCACGGCTGTCCTAGATCTAGTAGCTCTTTAGAATTAACAATCCAAGCGCAGTATTGGGTTGATCACTTCTCTGAAATATATTCATAACTTGATACAGGGTTGGATGGCATCGTGTATGAAAAGCCAGCTTAGGAGAAGGTTAAAGTAGTTACACCACTCCTCTTCTTGTCTGAGGAAATTGTCAGAGCAATTACGGCCATTCCTACTGGCAAGGTTCCGGGTCCAGTTCAAACCTCTCATCTGGGGAACGTGCATAAAAAGTCTCCGAAGAAATATTGGCAGGTGGGGGTGTCCTGGATCCTTGGAAAAATGCAGAGATCCTTCCAATTTATAAAAAGGGTGATAGATATATCCCCCAAAAAAACATTAGCCTTATAGACCACCTGCAGAAGATCTTCTGCCACCAGATCTTAACTAGACTCCAGGACTGGATGGGCGAAGATTCTCTTTTGTCTCCACTGCAGGCAGGATTTTGTGCTAAGGTGAGCACGATAGATCACATTTATGGTCTTGATCTCATTATGGCTAAATATCTCAAATTGTTCAGGGATCATCTATACTTAACTTATAGGATCTTAGGGCTGCCTTTGATTTGGTCCCGTGGCAGAACCTATGGTCTACTCTAGCTGTTATGGGCATGGGTCATAATGCATTGGACACTCATCAGGCTTAACATTAACACCACCCCCAAGTTAGGTGCGGGGGGGTTGGATGGCAATTTAACTGGGAATTAGTACCAACTCTCTTCTCAATATATATAAATGGCATAGTTAAATTCGTAAGTGAGTGTGCTCATGACTCTCCTAAGATTGCTGGATGCCCCACACCTGAACTATCTTCACTATCCTAACTATCTTCACAGACGATACACTTCTCATCTCCGTGAACACCTGCAGGGCTTCAGAACCTCCTCAATACATTTTCTGAGTATTGTGACATCTGTGGCTTAGAGATGAACACCACAAAAACTAAAGTGAGGATGCTTAATTGACAATACACCTGTAGAGGTCACTTCCTAATGAATAGGAGTCCCTGCAGGTAGTAGGGAGCTTTGACGATTTAGGGATCAGAATTGACAAGTGGAGAACCTGGAGATCCCGTATTCAGAAGAAGGAATGGTGTGGTTACACTCCGCCTCTACAGTTTTCAAGAGATATAAATCCACTTTCCCAAGACTGTTTCCTCAACAATAGAGGTCTATAGGGCAAAAGCACAAGTTGCAGTGTTATATGGAGCAGAATTATGGGGGGAGGGGGTCCCAAGCATTAATGGCTTGATTACAAAAGCAAAACCACTTTCTGAGATCCCTATTTAGCCTACCGAAGAGCACCCCACGTTGAGACTATTTTTGACACAGCCTTCAAAAGGGTTGGTGACCTAGCACTGTTGAAACCCCTTCTGTTGTCGGTGAGATTGTGGTCCACCTTAGAGCTTGACCCATACAGGTCGGCCCAGGTGAAGTACTGAGTCCGCAATATCGCTCCCCTCCTTTTTTCTCTTTCCCTGCTTGATGGATCGCACAGAAGTATTCCAAGAAGGAATTGAGGTGGATGAACTTTTTTGGGGGAAGGTTTTATGAGATTTCATAGAATACGCCAAAGTTATTAGCAAACACAAACTTGCTGTGTCTATGGAAAAGCAGAACATATTATAACTACCCAGTAGTGAGCACCACTGGGTAATATCTTTATTATATTTATGTACATTGCAGATTGGCTGCCACATCTGTGTAGTTATAGTTAGGTCAGAGTTTCCAAAGGAAGGGATGGTTTTTTTTTGTTAATAAATTTGGCGACATTTGACTAATTTGGGGTGATCCATCAATCGGTGGCTGAGAAACAATGTGGGGTCCCAAAACACTGCTTTCCCATTTTAATTCCCATAGGAAATTTTGGGAAAGGAATACAACAAAAAAGACTGAGCTTAATTACACCAAATGTGGCACAAAGTTAGAACTTTACTGAGAAAGCGTGCCTTCCATTCTTTTGTGTAAATGCATATAGCTGTTTTTAGAAAACTGCAATTAAAGTGGAGCTCTGGGTGGTCATTGAGGGTTTGTTAGAATTGGGATTCCTGCTTGGCAGAGGTATGCACTCAGGCCAGCAGGAACCATTACTGAAGTCAGGGTAAGCTAAATACACACTAAAATATTGGCTTTGCTCTCCTTCTGATAGCTTGGCACAGAGCAGTCAGGCTTATCTAAAGAGACAATTTGTAAAGTGTTTGTGCAACACACACAGTAACACAATGAACACACCACAAACAAATAAGGTTAGGAAAATAGATTATTATATTCTGAGAAAACAAATTCAAAATGACAAAAATCCAATGTGTAGAAGTTGAGGATGTGAATCTGGTAAGAATCAGTGAACAATAGCTCTGAGAAGCAAATAGCTCTTAAGGAATTACTTGAGGTCATGCTAGACCGGGGCAAAGTCAAAGTTCGGGCCAAACACAATGGAGCACTGGCTGACGACAGGAACCACACAGTACCTTTTCTGGTTGCAACGGTGAGGTGCATCAGGAGATGGGTCGATGTAGATCCCGCATTGATCCTTCTCCACGCAGTGATGGCGATGCATCGGGTGCAGACAATACGCCACCCGAGATGCATTGGTTCCGCAGAGCGAGGCACCAGGATGCTCCATGCAATCAAGGGATGCGTTGATCTCTCCGAGGTGCTGCCGTAGTGAAGCATGGTTCTGTGGAGTCAGGGTCTCGAGGTGGAAAAGGAATCCACATGGTTCACTAAGGAGTGCCGTAAGGCAAAGGGTCAACCTATTGAAAGGTTAAAAAGGGAGGCCACAATGAAATCCTTACTCACAGCTGTCCTAGATCTAGTAGCCCTTTAGAATTAACAATCCAAGCGCAGTATTGGGTTGATCACTTCTCTGAAATATATCCATAACTTGATACAGGGTTGGATGGCATCGTGTATGAAAAGCCAGCTTAGGAGAAGGTTAAAGTAGTTACACCACTCCTCTTCTCGTCTGAGGAAATTGTCAGAGCAATTACGGCCATTCCTACTGGCAAGGTTCCGCGTCCAGTTCAAACCTCTCATCTGGGGAACCTGCATAAAAAGTCTCCGAAGAAATATTGTCAGGTGGGGGTGTCCTGGATCCTTGGAAAAATGCAGAGATCCTCCCAATTTATAAAAAGGGTGATAGAGATATCCCCCCAAAAAACATTAGCCTTATAGACCACCCGCAGATCTTCTGCCACCAGATCTTAACTAGACTCCAGGACTGGATGGGCAAAGATTCTCTTTTGTCTCCACTGCAGGCAGGATTTTGTGCTAAGGTGAGCACGATAGATCACATTTATGATCTTGATCTCTTTATGGCTAAATATCTCAAATTGTTCAGGGGTCATCTATAAATAACTTATAGGATCTTAGGGCTGCGTTTGATTTGGTCCCGTGGCAGAACCTATGGTCTACTCTAGCTGTTATGGGCATGGGTCATAATGCATTGGACACTCATCAGGCTTAACATTAACACCACCCCCAAGTTAGGTGGGGGGGGGGTTGGATGTCAATTTAACTGTGAATTAGCACCAACACTCTTCTCAATATATATAAATGGCATAGTTAAATTCTTAAGTGAGTGTGCTCATGACTCTCCTAAGATTGCTGGATGCCACACATGCACTATCTTCACTATCTTCACTATCTTCACAGACGATACACTTCTCCTCTCCGTGAACACCTGCAGGGCTTCAGAACCTCCTCAATACATTTTCCGAGTATTGTGACATCTGTGGCTTAGAGATGATGAACACCACAAAAACTAAAGTGAGGATGCTTAATTCACAATACACCTGTAGAGGTCACTTCCTAATGAATAGGAGTCCCTGCAGGTAGTAGGGAGCTTTGACTATTAAGGGGTCAGAATTGACAAGTGGAGAACCTGGAGATCCCATATTCAGAAGAAAGAATGGTATGGTTACACTCCGCCTCTACAGTTTTCAAGAGATATAAATCCACCTCCCCAAGACTGTTTCCTCAACAATAGAGGTCTATAGGGCAAAAGCACAAGTTGCAGTGTTATATGGAGCAGAATTATGGGGGGAGGGTGTCCCAAGCATTAATGGCTTGATTACAAAAGCAAAACCACTTTCTGAGATCCCTATTTAGCCTACCGAAGAGCACCCCACTTTTATACTATTTTTGACACAGCCTTCAAAAGGGTTGGTGAACTAGCACTGTTGAAACCCCTTCTGTTGTCGGTGAGATTGTGGTCAACCTTAGAGCTTGACCCATACAGGTCGGCCCAGGTGAAGTACTGAGTCCACAATATCGCTCCCCTCCTTTTTTCTCTTTCCCTGCTTGATGGATCGCACAGAAGCTTTCCAAGAAGGAATTGAGGTGGATGAACATTTTTTGGGGAACGTTTTATGAGAATTCATAGAATACGCCAAACTTATTAGCAAACACAAACTTGCTCTGTCTATGGAAAAGCAGAACATATTATAACTACCCAGTGGTGAGCACCACTGGGTAATATCTATATTATATTTATGTACATTGCAGATTGGCAGCCAACTCTGGGTAGTTATAGTTAGGTCAGAGTTTCCAAAGGAAGGGATGTTTTTTTTTGTTAATAAATTTGGCGACATTTGACTAATTTGGTGTGATCCATCAATCGGTGGCTGAGAAACAATGTGGGATCCCAAAACACTGCTTTCCCATTTTAATTCCCATAGGAAATTTTGGGAAAGGAATATAACAAAAACGACTGAGCTGAATTACACCAAATGTGGCACAAAGTTATAACTTTACTGAGAAAGCGTGCCTTCCATTCTTTTGTGTGAATGCATTTAGCTGTTTTGAGAAAACTGCAATTAAAGTGGAGCTCTGGGTGGTCATTGAGGGTTTGTTAGAATTGGGATTATTGCTTGGCAGAGGTATGCACTCAGGCCAGCAGGAACCACCACTGAAGTCAGGGTAAGCTAAATACACACTAAAAGATTGGCTGGGCTCTACTTCTGGTAGCTTGGCACAGAGCAGTTAGGCGTATCTAAAGAGACAATTTTTTAAAGTGTTTGTGCAACACACACAGTAACACAATGAACACACCACAAAAAAATAAAGTTAGGAAAATAGATTATTATATTCTGAGAAAACAAATCCAAAATGACAAAAATCCAATGTGTAGAAGTTGAGGATGTGAATCTGATATGAATCAGTGAACAATAGCACTTAGAAGCAAATAGCTCTTTAGGGATTACTTGAGGTCATGCTAGACCGGGGCAATGTCAAAGTTTGGGCCAACCACAATGGAGCACTGGCTGACGACAGGACCCACACAGTACCTTTTCTGGTTGCAACGGTGAGGTGCATCAGGAGATGGGTCGATGTAGATCCCGCAGGGCAAGAATGCATTGATCCTTCTCCACGCAGTGATGGCGATGCATCGGGTGCAGACAATACGCCCGCCGAGATGCATTGGTTCCGCAGAGCGAGGCACCAGGATGCTCCATGCAATCAAGGGATGCGTTGATCTCTCTGAGGTGCTGCCGTAGGGAAGCATGGTTCTGTGGAGTCAGGGTCTCGAGGTGCTGCATTGGTTCTGATAGAGAAGCTTTGATTTCACTCCAGCAGCCGTGTCATGTGCCAGTCTCAAGCAACAGGAGGCAAGCCAACAAGCACTTGGAGCACACTTGGAATGAAGGGAGAATCCAGCTTATCTTTATCAAAGTCAGAGAGTAGCAGGCAGCAGGCCAACAATCATAAACGAAGGCCTTCCAACTCAGGAGTCCAGTTGAGTCCTTTAAGCAGTAGCGTAGTTCTTCTGGCAGAGCTAAAAGTTACAAGTCCAGTAGTGTCTGATTTTAGGGGGTCAGTGACCCAATGCTTATACCCAAAGGTACCTTTGAAGTCGGGGTGACTTCAAAGAGTTGTTTTTGAAGTGTGCAAGTATCTTTTTCAATCCAGCCCTTTTTGCCAGGCTATCTATGGAGGGTAAATCAGCCCTTTATGTGGGGACATGATGCTACCTGTTCAGTGAAGTGTTAGCCCCCTGCTCCCATCTTACCCAGGTAGGGCCATCAGAATGTAGATGTAGGTAGATGGGTACTCAGAGACACCTAGCCTTCCTGTGTTTGTAGCTGTTTAGAAGGATTGCAAAAAGTGTAGCTGTCACCCACCCCAGGCGTGTGTTGCAGAAAGGCTGCATGGCAATCACAACAGTAAATGCAGACAAATATTCACTTTATAAAAGTGGTATTTCTAAAACAGTAATGTTAATTTCAACTGTGCAAGTAAGGAAGATTTACCATTACCATTTCAAAGATATAAAACATGAACTGGCTACTCCTCTCTAATCCGGAATTACAGCTTAAAAGTGTATTAAGGAAGTCCCAATGTTCACCTATGAAAGGGGTAGGCCTCACAGTGGTGAAAACCAAATTTAGCGTTTGTCACTGCAAAGCATAAAAGTAAATGTCCTATCTTTTACTTAAGCAGCAGCCTGCTTTTAGGGCTACCCAGGGCCTACCTTAGGGGTTGTTTATGTGTAAGAAAAGGGGAGTTTAAGGCTTGGCATGTAGTTTTAAATGCCAAGTCGAATTGGCCGTAAACTAAACACATAAGCACTTCAGTGACAGGCCTGAGACAGGTTTTAAAGGCTACTTCTGTGAATCACGCAATCAGTGCTGCAAGCCCACTAGTAGCATTTAACTTACAAGCCCTGGGTTTATGGTATACCACTTTACAAGGTGTGTTCATGTAAATTAAATATGCTAATCATGTATACACCGATTGCACACATGTTTAGGGAAGAAGCACATGCACTTTAGCACTCTTGAGCAGTGGTAAAGTGTTCAGAGTTTCAAAGTGAACAAATAGATTTATTAAAATGCTGGGGCAAAAAGCAAAAGGTTTGGGAGAAGACCACCCTAAGGAGGACAGGTCTAACAGTGGTTAAAAGTATGGAGCTATCTGGACTGTTGATACCGGGTCGTACAAGTACCAGGTACTGTAATTTAAACAAATAGAGCAATCTGATTGGCTAAGAGTGTTTTTTTTCCTATTGGTCTGAGGTCCCTTGGGACTGGTACAGTGGGACTGAGAGATCTGATTTCTTGGCTGTATCCAGAGTTTGCAAAATAAATAAGATACAAGAGGGCAGGGTAGGGGCACCTTGACCCATGGCCCCAGCGACAATGTGGGGCCAAAATAAAAAGAAATTAAAGCATGGCCCTCTTGTGGTCCTGCAGGTCTCCCTTGGGATTCAGCACATCCCATGGGACTTCAGTAGGAGCCACTGTATCGTAAGCCCACCCAAGCTTCAACAAGTGAAACTTGAATGGTATTGCAGCACCACTTCAGCTTCAGCTGAGGTACTGTGAGAGTTTCACAGTGGCAATTAAAACATTTAAAAAGTTAAGTAAACAAGGAAATTGTGGTATGGGGTTTGAGGGGTATTGGCCGTCTAAGAGAAGTTTGATGGCTGCAGGCCTGATGCTTTTGCCAACCCCACACAGCACACAGTTGAGGTGCTTGGCAGAGCATTGGACCCTCGAGGGGGCTGGTTGCAGTGCATGACTGAAGGCAAGCCACTGCAGCTAGCCCCACACCTCAGTGTCCAATCCCCTCCACTAAGGAGAAGAGCCAGGCATGAATAAAAACATAATCAATTGGGCAAAGTTGATTGCCTACCTGGAAAGTATGGCCCGCGGGTTGGGCTGTGTTCACCAGTCTGTTTACACTGAACAACCCTATAGACCATGGGAATTTCACTAGGTCTTCATCTCATGCTGAGCAACATGATCTAGGGAAGTTAGCCAGTGGTACATGTGTGGTAGCTAACAAATCTTTGCACATCTTATCGCTGGAGGATGGATCTAGCTAATGATTAAAATCCCCTAAAATAAGTATCAGCTGAGTTGCCTTTTCCATACAGATTGTCTTCAGGTCTTCTTCTAACTGTTCCTGCTGTGCCACATAATCTTCTGCATTCCATGGTTAGATATATATATATATATATATATATATATATATATATATATATATATATATATATATATATATATATATATATATATATATATATATATATATATATATATTTTACAATTATATATCTTTTAATTTGAGGGCCACTTTAGATCTCTATTTGGATGGCCATAGACCATCAAGTTGTAACCTTTAACATCATTAATTTATTGGCTTTTACTGAAATGTCTCTCCACTTCACCTTATCGCATGCTTAAAGCACTCTGTTGGCAGCTAGCGTGGATTTAAGTCTGGTTTAAGCAAAAGAGAGCAATAAAAAACACAAGGGCGTACCTCCACCTCTGCGCCTCTGCATCCACCTGTCTCAGTATAACACATTCAACTACACACTTTATTTTCGGCAATTGTGATTTTTAGTGCTCCCACTCTTCCCCTGGAGCCACTGCTAATGAATATTGCAACTTTCCCTGCTTCCAATCATCCCCTGACACTGGGTAGTCGCTCTCCCATACACTCATACCTCCCTAGCTGCCCGGGGGGGCTGTGCGTCGTAGCGATGGCCAGTGGAGGGAGAACTGGATGGGGCAATAGGGCAATATAGCGAGCACCACTCTCACCCTGTGCTCGGCTGCAGTGCGGCTATTAGAAAAATGCTGCCTTCAAGAATATGGAGAGCTTCAGGATCAAAGCCACAGATACACCAAGAGCAGCTTCCGTCTCAAAGGCATCCGGCCATGTTGGGGCACTACACCGCATTAAGTATTGTCATTGTTCATTTGGATGGGTCAAAACGTCACCATTGTCCCTACCTGCAAGCCTCCTTAGTTGTGGACAACTGTGGGTGGCTAGAAATACAGTAGCCGCATTTCAGCGTTTTCAGCATCTTGGAGTCTCTGCGTCCTCAGTAAGAAGCAAGGTAGCAGGAAATCAGGCAAGCTCAGTGTGCAGGCAAGAGCGGGCATGGTAGCGAGAGAGGCAGTGTCCAGCAACAGGTTTCACTCAAGAGTGAAAAGGATGTCAACAAAAGCACACACATTTACTCAGTCATTGTACAATAAGGGAATCACAAGACTATCTGTGACATACATATATATGTGAGAGTCCACTCGTTGTTAGCTAGTGTCCTTGATGTTGCATATTCAATTTCTGATTGGCACTCAAAATTAACCAACAAGATGGGGAATAGACTTTGATGCTTTGGTCTATACTGTAATGACTACATAAGACCATCTTAAATTAAGCGATTCCTTCTGGAGTGATAATGTGTTGTATAGTATTACCAGTCTTCTGAGGGCGCACCTAATACTCAACCAGGACACTGCTGCCCTTTTCCCCATTAGATCTACAGTGCCAAATAATTTCATTGTGTCACCTTCCCATTATAAGACCCACAGTACCCACTGTATTCTAATAGGTTGCCTGATGATTTATGTATTAAAATATGCACTCTTTCTGCACCTTCCTAACTCTTTCATGCAAAGCATGCACATGTGCTTCTATCAACATGGTACCCAACTAACAGTTATAGGCTGAGTTTAAGACATTTTATTAACACAAAAACACATGGTACCTGTGTCACTCCTCTGAAATAAATGTGGTTTCAGCAAAACATGTTGCCAAAGTTTGCAAAATATGATTGAGAAACATGCTTGATACATGGTGAACAATGGGGACACATTTGCCGTATTTAGGTGGATCACACAGTGCATGTTCATAGGCAATGCACTATCGTGGCTGTAAACATTGTAAATAAAATCAAAATTACATAAAAGCACTATATGAGTATCTATCGACATTAACATTAACTACAATATAGGGTTGATAAATTCCTCCACAACACTTGTTCTTGCCAAAAGACTCACACCAAAGAGTTGGAGGAAGAAATCAAATATCAAGAGCAATCACAATATGGAAATCATAATACTCATAGCATAGGAGTCTTAAGAATTGGAGAAGAGATTTGAAAGAAATGAGTATGCGAAATTGTTGCTCGGAGTTTTGTAATAGTGAAGAGTGTATGTCATTATGCTCTGGCATGTCAGTGCAGTTATTGCCAAACAATTATGTGAGCATTACTAGAGATGGACTTTGACTCCACCTACACAGTCAGAGCCAGGAGTCCATGTTTTGATTGGGCAGAAATTGTGTGTTCTCACAAAAAAGTGCTTGCCTTCCACACAGCTTTATCCTTTTGTTTATTTTCCAGCTGCCTGAGCATGAACGTTGAGGGGCACACTCATGACTTTGTAATGATGTTAAAGAGTCTTAGATAACTAGAAAATGTATGTTGATTTACGTCAGTGGCACAGATGGGAGGAGGGCAGTCCTTACCCTACGTGGATTTTCAGGTCTGACTTGACAGCGCAACAGTTAGGTGACCTTTTAGCCTACATTCATTTTATTTTACAGTTCTTCCCTTCAACATAAATACATATTCATTCCCATGCTACATATAACTCTTCACAATACAACACAACATTCTTTTCAAGTGAAATCTATTGGCTTTGCCAATGCTTGTTTTTAATTGAGGAGCGTAGGTAGTTTAGGGGACATCAGGAATAACTGTAGAGAGAGCATGGGAACCATGAGTTTGTGCACAGTTCATGAGGGAGCTCAGCGTATATGGATGCATTTATAAACATGATCAGGAACTGGGTAACAAATATGAAGTACACTATTTGGATTCTTTGTTAGCTCAGGAGTGTTTATTGCTAAGTCACATCTGTGATTGTCTTTAAGTTTCGCATGAACGTTTGCATTTGCTGCTTTTTGGCGTACTTGTGAATTTCCTATTTGACTTCATTTATTGCTTTCGGGATATGTGCACTGAAATATTCTGTGCTATTCTAGAAGATGTTTGTTAGCCTTTACTTATTTTTCCTGGTAAAACAGAGCTTCAAAACAGTGTTAGTAATCTATTTTCAAAGAGCAGCCTGTGGTCTGACCTGTTGTAAGGCTAAAATATGTTGTAAGATTCCAAATGTCCTTTAGGGTCATTGCCATTTCAAAGCTCTGTAAACAACAGGTGTTACCATAAATCAATGTAATGCCTTTGCCATGTTGTTGTTACTGTTTTCTGCGCAAGGCAAATGCTTTCTGTTGCAGAGAAGCTCTTTTGGACATCCAAATCAAATACATAGCGGTGCCCTTCTTTTTTGGACCCTGGAAATTCGCTTATTCTTGCCTTTTACAAGAGTACTAACACGTATTTCCCAGTGTGAGAGATTACCTGCAAAAATGTTTGTTGTGTGCGTATCCATAGACTTATGGTTTTGCTGGTGTTCGCTGCATTTTTCAGGTGCACTCTCCCTGGAATGCCCCTATAATACCCTAATATAATCCCACTATAGCCTAAAATGCACAATAATGACGTAAATTCTGCAATTCTAGGTGTACCTTTACAAGTTCCCCTGATGTGTCGTTTCCAGTAAGAAGTGGAATTTTCGTGCAGGTATTTTTACGTGAAGAAAATCATTGGAGAATCGAGCCTGGTTAACAGGGGCGAGTGCTCTCAGACAGATCTAGCCTTAACAGTCCACGCAAACTTCCTCTGACACTAAGGATGCTTCACAGGAAATTAGATTTTGGTCAGGTGTAGGGATCCCTGTACGTTTACGGAATTCAGCAGAAGTCTCTTCCTGTCAGGAGATGTGAAGCAACGTTCATTTGAAACTGGGTGCTCCCAGGTGTATGGCTGACACACCCAGGCCAAGTAACTTCTCACTGCTCAGCTTCTTCTATATTAGATCAAAATAAAAACATTTTCTTAAGTAGAGGGGGAATTACAGATCTTAATATAACCAGGTACGTTGTGTACTGAAAACAGTATCTTGGCAGTGTTCAGTGTGTTTATAGAAAATATTTCAATTTGGTCAAGTGCAAAGTATGATATGGTCTAAAAGTTAGTGGACTAAACAATGCAAACCCTGTAACAGATTTGCTAATGTCTTCTTGTATAAAAAAAAATAATAAAAACATGTTGAAATAAAAGAAAAAAAGAAAAAAGAAAGATTTGGAAATTGCGTTTTCTGTAAAATCTTTTGAAGATCAATAATTTTAACTGACTTTTTCTCCTGTGACATTTCGTAGAAACCTCTGAATATAATTGATTTGAATGTTAATATTTAACACCCATTTCTAAATTTTTAAAAATATTTGCTTACTTTGATTAGGGTGTAGAAGAGTTGTAAAATTCCTCAATTTTGCTCTTTGTAAAGTTTACTGTTTCCCCATTAAGGGCCTTATTACGCCCGACACCATATTGGAATGCGAACCGCCCGACACCGTATTGGAGAATTTTCTAATCCATAGTTATCCTTTGCAAAACCTTTCAAAGAACAACTGCATTTTTCAGGAGAACACTATTTTCTGCAACGTACATCTGTGCACACCCATTATGTTAGGCATAGTGCAAAATTAAGGGGGTCCCCATGAAAAATTCATTGGCCTTGGGCTGCATCGAAGCCTCTTGCACGGTAGTGAGACCTCTGGGTGGTTAGGCCCTCCCCCCGTGCAGGCGCAGCATGGCCTTGTGTTATGTCCCATGATGTTTGCATTAAAAAGGATATATCTAACATAAGTTGTTGCTGAAGTCACAATGTAGCGAATTGGAAAGCTTTGTCAAGGTGTTATGTTCCTCCAGATCTTCAATATGTTTGCCAAAGCAAACTTCACAACTTCGCATAAACCTAAATTGGATCTATTGCATTTTATAAAACAAGCATGGGTTGAGGTGTAGTAATATGTCATAAAGGCAGGAATGGAACACTCTCTGCAATGCTGAGTGGCACTCAAAAGTAGTGCCGTTGACAGGATGCAAGCAGCTTACACATGGTATTCCGAATGTAGGGCTATCCACAGACTAGAATCATTCACTTAATATTGAGAAGCGAAAACAAATAGCATTGCTGACATGTCTTGACACAGTAGAAATCCAAAATGTAAGGAAGAACTTGAGGGGTACTTCCTGGTAATTTTACAAGAGGAAATTTTTGCCTAGTCCAGTGATGGCCAGGGTTCCTTCTAAAGAGCACTTTACATATCAAGAAGTCAATGATGGTTCAAATAATTCTATTCTCAAAGGATCAGAAATACAGTTGTGACACCAGTATACTAAATGATTGGATGAAAATGGTGTTCAGAGAAAGTAAAACGGTAGATATGGTTCTCTGCGATTCACCAGATGTTAGCACTGGTGAAGAAGCATGACGGATGACGAGGAAGAGGCTTGTTTTAATAATTTAGAGATTTGCCTATTGAATGTAACCAGTCAGTTAAATAATGGCCCATGTCAATGCAACAAGAAATATGTGTCTCAGTTGTTACCCAGATATTATGAATGAGTATTGGGAGATCAGTGAAACAATTACCTACCCTAGGGGCATTTCCTCTTTGCCTTAGGTGTTTACACCTTCCCTATGGAGCAGCATCAATTGAAAGGTGCCATTGAACCTCTGTGTGTAATAAATCCATGGCATGCTTGGTCACAGCACATCGCAGTGGCCTTTCCATTAAGACAACGCATCAGTGATGTGGACAGTAGCAAGCTCTTACCCAAGGGAGAAGGTGTTTAGCACATTTTCGATTTTGCTGTTTTTTTGCCTTTGAACAAAAGTAAAATAAGCAGCTGTAAGCAGCACCTACGCAATGGTGAAATGGCATGTTGTGCGTTGCCATGCACAACGTGCCAGGCACCACTCGGTGCCTGCCACCACTCGGTGCCTGCCACCTTGTGCATGTTAATGTAGTACCCCCCAAGTGCAGGCCCCAATCACTTGGGGGCCCGCAATGGGCTCCTAAAGTGAATACCCGCCAGCCTTTCCATGATGGCATCACCGCCATGGATAGGCCCTTGATTCCCTCGCATCCTAATATGGATGGCGATGCCTGCTAGGCACCGCTACCATATTGATGCCCAAGTCCGCCCAGCCGGCAATCGGAACGTGGAAAAGCGGCGGACGCAAAGTTACCCCTTCCATTGTAATATGGCGGGGGTAAATCAGGTTGGGATGGTGGCCAGCGGTGGCGATCCACCCGCCATCATAATCACCCCCTTAGTGTGAAAATGTTGATCAAATGCTTTGAAAACCTATTTTTCCATTAATAGATTTAAAGTGATTGAGTCTTAATTAATCCACCTTGGTCTTTTTTTTTGATGGTTCACAAGAAGACAAGAACATAGATACTTTGAGGTTGAGAGAGCTATATAAACATCCACAGAGGAGTAGTTTCAGACTTTGAATTACAACATTGTAGTGAGTTATACAGCTTACTTTCACGGGTGAGAAAAGTAGCCTTTTTCCATTCATGCACAGTTTTTTTTAAATAAAACGAGTCTTGTAAATAACATGGAAGTTTCAATGAAAGAAGCTTTGTACTCATATCTACTTTCATTTTTAATAAACAAACTAATTCATCTCCAGCAGTACCTTATTAAAGTAACAAACCTGATTATGTCGAAAGGTTATTGTAAGATAAGCTCTCAAATGTCAAAGATATTCACAAGAAGCCTATTATTTTCACTGCACTTTGCGAAGTTCAATGGAAGGTGCTTAAGTGATGTGATATATTTTTGTATATAAATAACCATTGGGTTATCTTTCTTTCAGGTGATGAGCTAGAGGGGAGAATTCAGATGTGACCAAAGCCGGAACAAACGTGAAATATAGGGTCCTGCTGAAATGTGATTTCATGAGTGAAGGTGAGGGCACAGTAAATGTTCGCCACCACATTACTTGTTAAAGGCATTTCCTAGCAAATATGATATTACATATAAATGTAGAAACATACTCTTTAGGTCTTATTCACAAAGGAAAATATACATATGTAGATTTACTAATGTGTAAATTTACACTTGCACATAGGTGTAAATAAATGTACACCTGAAAATAGGGGGTGGAGACTTCTTAGAGTTACTTTACGAGTTTCTAGCTACTACTAGTCACTTTTCACAAGTAAGTAGGAAAATTTAAGGGAATTATTTTACACTTAATATTCTTGAAAAACATATTTAACCTCTTTGACACTCATGATGAGCTCAGCTCGTCATGAGGCACGGTGGAGCTGTGCTCATGACGAGCTGAGCTCGTCATAACGGCCCTCAAAAACGCCCACGCGGGGCTAATTCCCCCCCTGTGCGGGGTGTTCCATTGAGTGAGCGGAGTCATGATGAGTTCAGCTCGTCATGAGCACAGCTCCGCTGTGCAGCATGACGCGCTGAGCTCGTCACAAGCACCGCGGTGCAGCATGCGGCCCCCCTCCCCACCGTACCGCGGGGGAAATAGCCCCGCGGCGAAGGGGCTAAAATGTTTTAATATAAAATAGCAATGCAAAATAATTTTCATTTTATGAATCCAGAGCTATTAAAATAAAACATTACATCAAAGAATGGCATTAAATTAAATTTGTATTCAATTATTAATTTATTATAATATATTTATTTGGGTTTAAATAATATTGCAAATAATATATTTTTTAATAATTCTCACCTAAATAGCATATATTGTATGAATTAAATTTTGTTAACAATTATATGAAGAACTCATTTAAATTATTTTCAAATTTGTTTTGCAAAAGTTTAAAAGTTTAATGTAAATTTTAAATAAAGTAGTGACATTTGAGGACATTCACTTAGGCATAGCTCTCTTAACATCCCGCTAAAGCATCTCAGTGGGGTTATGATCTGCATTTTTACTTGGCCGGTCCACTTTTCAAGAAGTTCAAATATTTTAATGCATTGAACGCTTTTAGAGTTTCAATGTCAGTACTGTTGTAGGGCTTACATTTAACCTCCATTTTAGCTTTCTGTTTTAACTTAGCATCTTTTTCTAATGGTGGTTTTCACATATTTCCCCCTAATATGAGAATGTGCCACACACACAGTTATTCCTGGTAGGTATTGTCATCCTGTAGTCTGAACATTTAGTTAGAATAGAAAAATTCATGTTTGCGCATTGGCTCTATATATGTTAGCATTTGCAGAGCCATTTTCTATGCCGGCGCCATTTTGAGTTATAATTGACACTTATACTCCACTATTTCCGGTAAAAGGCCTCCATTGAGTTATGTTTGTCCAAGGCTAGGTTTTGCTTCACTAATGAATACACTGTTCTTATTAGTGCATACCTTTCCCTCTAGATAGTGGCCTTCTCCCACTTGTCTAGTGGCAGACATGGGCAGAACGACCTTGAATAGTAGCTAGTGTATGCCCGGCCTCAGAATCAAAATATTTTTTGTATTTCACTGTTTTGCTGCATCTGCTTGGAAAATGTCATTGTGGGCGTGCCTTCATTGGTTCTTAAATGTACATAATGTATCTTTATGCTTGCTGATGTCAGTCCTTCTCCAGCACTCCTAAGTGACTGGGCAGACTGGGCTCCACTCTGAGTGTACCTGAATAAACAGATATTGGTTTGTATTTTTTAAATAAGACAGAAACCTTCTTTTAATAATTGGTATTGTATTGTACCTTCTATGTTGTCACGGTTCCCAATCGCACTAGGCACTTTCAGTAACTCTGCAGCAGGCGCGTGTGCTCCGGCCCCAGTCCACCACAGCAGACGCTGATTGAGTGGAGGGCAGACACGCACGGCCTGACACACACCCTGGCACATCAGACGCCTCGTTGCTAGACAGCAGAGAAACCAGTACTTAACCCACCATGAAACAAGCGCACAGTGAACGCGCGCAGCAGGCGCGCCGCCAAAGACAAGCCCATCCGCGCCCGTCCGCGCCCCACCGGAACCAGGGGCCACGACCCCTGGCTCTCCTGAGGGAGCACCTCATCTCTACACAGCTGCACAGTTAACCAGCCTCAGGGGTATACAGGTTTGTCAACACAAACTTGGGCCTCCTTTTATTACCAACAAATGCCCACACTGCCCTTTTGCCCTGGACGTTGGCAGGACATATGACAAAACACCTTCACCCACCCGAGAGTTTAAAATGCTCCTGCTGAACTGCCGGTCAATGTCCAAACATGCTATAGAAATTAGGCTGATCCTGGAAGAGAGAGACCCGTATGTGATGTTCCTGACAGAAACTTGTCTCAGCGACTGGTCGGACCCAGTCGTTGTCCAGGCTCTTCCACCAGGCTACATCTTCCAAAGGCAAGACCGCCCACTTATTAGAGGAGGAGATCTTGATATCATATATAGGGACACCTTTAGCTGCCGCCTGAATGAGGGGTCAATCTGTGACTGTGAAAGTCTCGTTTTCGCCATTGGTTTCTCACAGGCATGTACCTTTTCCGGGGTCCTAATCTACCGGCCCCCAGGACCCCGCGGAAACTTTAACATTGATCTCCCGGAAAACATTGCCACCTTAGCAAGTTCCCTGTCTAACTTTTCAATATTAGGGGACCTTAATATTCATTTCGATGATGCCTCCTCATCCAGCACAAAGGAACTGGTGGATAATCTAGGGTCTCTAGCCCTTGACCTAATAGTGAATGGCCCTACCCATCTTAAAGGCCACTTATTGGATCCCATTTTCACTAATACCAACTTAATAGCCGACTACCCAATTCTCCTACCCTGGAGTGACCACTATCTAATACCCTTTACTTGGTCAACTCCAACTAGGAATCGACCTGAGCCCTCCATAAAAAAACTTGGACGTAATTGGGCTAAGATTACTGTTGAGTCGTGGGCAGACATCCTGAACAACACTCGACCTTCGTTAAAAGGGGATCCAGAATCAGCTAATCAGGATTTTAATGGCTGGCTTGAAGCCTTTCTAGACCAGGTGGCCCCTAGGAAACTTAGGAACAATAAGAAAGGCCTAAAAAAGATAGCATGGTATACCCCAAGCCTCAGAGAACTCAAACTTAAGTGTAAACAAACAGTGAGACAATGGAGGAAAGACTTCTCAAAAGATAAAAAGCAAATCTACAGAGAGGCCGTAAAAATATACAAATTGGAAATTTGCAAAACCCAAGATAAATACTACGAAACCAGAATCTCCTCAGCCGCCAATTCCCCGCTGGAAATGTTTAGGATTTTTTAAACTATCACTACCCCGACTCCTGCTTCACCTCCAGTAGAGAACACACTTAAACGCTGTAATGATATAGCGGAATTCTTCCACACCAAAATTCAGTCCATCTATCTAACCTTTCCATCGTCCACCATTCCTCAAAACCTCACTCAGATGGATACCGAAGGGAGCTGGCCAGGAACAGTTCTGGAGGTCTTTCAACCTATGAACCTGGAATTCTTAAAATCCTATCTTAACAAATTAAGATCAGGCTCCCCAGAAGACATGGCTCTACCCACCGTCCTAAATCTAGTCTCTCACACAGTCGCTCCTACCATATTAGAACTCATAAATCTGTCATTATGCACTGGAAAAGTCCCATCCCCTGGAAACAAGCCATGGTGAGAGCACTGCTTAAAGAAGTAGGAGCCGACCCAGAAGTCCTCTCGAACTATCACCCCATATCCTTGCTACCAGGAATTGCTAAAATCACAGTGAATGCTATACTTTCCTCATATCTCGAAGAGAACAGCCGATTACACCCTACACAAACAGGCTTCAGACCCAAACAAGGCACAGAGACAGCCTTGATCGCCGTCACTGAGGAAACTAGAAAAATTATGGACTCCGGAGGTTCGGCGGCCATTCTCCTTCTGGACCTGAGTGCAGCCTTCGATACCGTCAACCATCACCTGCTTATTTCTAGGATTAGAGAAGCAGGGGTATCAGGGGTTGCACTGAGATGGCTGGAGTCTTTCCTGGAGGGCAGATCATTCCAGGTTTATGAGGAAAACTGCACTTCTAGGAGCATGCCTTTGAAATATGGGGTGCCTCAGGGCTCATCCCTGAGCCCCACACTTTTTAACATTTATATGAGCCCCCTGGCCTAAATTGTTGAACCCTTCGGAATTCGAATTGTTACATATGCTGACGATACCCAACTGATAGTATTCCTCAACCAACCAGGACATAGTCCAGACAATCTAGCCAATTGTATGAAAACAATCTCAGCCTGGATGGAATGTTCCTTCCTCCACCTTAATGGAACAAAAACTGAATTGATGCTCCTGGGTAAACCAGTTCCAGAGGGGGTTATTACCTTGTGGCCCAATTGTCTAGGAAAAGCTCCACCACCCAAAGATCAAATTAAATGTAGGGAGTCTGGCTGGACAATAAACTAAACATGAAAGTCCAAGCACTGAAAGTTGCAGGATGCGTCTTTGGATTGCTTAGGATGATGAGGAAAGTCTTTCCACTGCTATCCTGGGGGACTAAGAAACTAGTAGTCCAAGCATTAATTCTCTCTCGTCTGGACTACGCTAATGCTCTTTATGCCGGATCACCACGATCCTCAATAATGAGTCTCCAGGCAGTGCACAATTGTGCAGCTAGATTGCTCATGAACATCTCCCGCAGAGAATCAGCTAGAGGAGCCAAAGCCTCACTGCACTGGCTGCTCGTGGCAGAGAGGATCAAGTTCAAAGCCCTCTGCGTTACCCACAAGATCATGATTGCAAAAAGTCCTCCAATACTTCAGGCAATCATTGTCTCTTACCATCCGAATAGAACTCTGCGCTCTGGAAACAAACACCTAGCGGCCATTCCAAGAATTCGTAAAACCAGAAGTGTAGGGCAGCGATTCTCCTATGTTGCTTCCAGAAGATGGAACACTCTTCCGGACCATATCCGGTTGGTGGACAACCATCTGGTTTTTCGCAAGCTACTGAAAACATTGCTATTTCCATCTAGCTAAACGGATTACTCACAGATCAGATTGCACAGCGCTGGGAGGCCTCAGGGGAGCCATGCGCTTTACCAGTACCATTACAATTACAATTACAAATATTCTTTACTGTCTGACCGACTCTTCGTTTGATATGGAAGACTGAGAGGCAGTCGTGAGTGACCCCGATCGGGCCACTTCCTTCAGGGTCACACAATTAGAACGCAAAGCTCATGTTATATTTTTGTGCTCTTTGGAGATAAATCTTGCTCCCCAGACTGACTAAAAGTGCTGCTCTGTACCTCTGGCACAGTAAATTAAGGATGGTTTTATTTTTTAAAAAGCATCAATGATGTATTCGATGAGATACACATCATGCCAAAGTAATTATGGAAACTGCTCTGAGCTGTGACTGAGATGCAGCCCTGCTGGCCCGACCTTCCTCCTGAGAAAGAAGATAGCTATGCGAGGGAAGTGTGCAGGCCTGCGCACTTACATGGGGTGCATTCAATAATGCACTGAGGCCGGCCTCCTGACACAAAATGCCAAGCTATGGGGTTGGATCATTCCAATAGGTCTTGCAGAAGGGTACTCCTGTTATGCTCTCTCTAGTATAAAGGTATAGGAGTAGCATGAGGATAATTAACATGATTTCATTGCTTGTGGTTTTCACCACTTTAATAATACTCATAATAATGATGTGTCTCATGTGTCTAATAATTGTAACTCATGTTTTATATTCAAGGATTAATGCTTTCCAGTAAACATTTGGAAATGCAATATAGTTTCTTTTCTTTGAAACACCTTGGACATGCAAAAGTGACAAATAAAAGAGTTAGGTCCACTCAGGAGCACCAATGGACCCCTGTGCCCACCACCTTTTCCACCTAGGAAGCAAGTTAATCAAAAATCAACTCACAGCTATCTTCAACGTGTTCATTACCACGACCACCTTCCCCGAAGAATAGTAACACGTAAAAGTCAAACCCCTTTTCAAGAACCATGCCGCCGACCCCAGTGAACTCAAGTGCTACCATCCCATCTCTCTTCTCCCTTCCCTGCCAAAGTCGTCGGAAAAGCCATCAACCCCCAACTCACGGAACACCAGAAGAAAATCAATCTTCTGTACTTCTCCCAGTCAGAATTCCACCCCAAACACAGCACTGAAACTGCCCTGATTGCTGCCACCGATGACATCAGAGTCCTCCTTGACCAAGGAGAAACAGCAGCCGTAATTTTCCTCGACCACTGAGCAGCATTCAACACCGTATCCCACCACACCCTTATCAAGAGACCACCACATTGGAATTCAAGGAAACACCCTCAAATGGATTGCCTCTTTTCTCACTGGAAGAACCCAGAAAATCTACCGTCCTCCCTTCACTTCCGAACAGAAGAGCATCATCTGCATAGTACCTCAAGGTTCATCCCTCAGCACTCCTCTGTTCAACACCTACATTACCTCCATGGCCAACATCGTCAGATCCCATGGACTAAACTAGCATACCCTAACAACATACAGCTCATCCTATTGCTATCAGAAGAGCCCTCCATCACAAGGGCCAACTTCCGCAAATTCATGATGAGCATTGATGACTGGATGAAGGACAACTGCCTGAAACTCAACACCGACAAAACTGAACTTCTGATCTCCAGGAACAACACAACCTCATGGAACGACTCATATTGCCCTTCCAAGCTAAGACCCTCACCCACCCCGGCAGGCCATGCCGGCAACCTCTGTATAATTGTGGAAACCAACCTTACCATGAAACAAAAGATCAATGCAGTCTTCTCTGCCTACCTTATCACTCTTTGCATGCTCCACAAGAAATGCAAATAGCTCCCTGTCACCAGCAGATAATCTATCAATCAAGCCCTAGCACCAGCCGGCTGGACTACGGCAACACACTGTATGCAGGAATCTCCTTGCACCGCCTGAAGAGTCTACCATACAGAACTCAGTGGCCACCCTCATCATTGACCTCCCCAAGCAGACCCACATCTACCCACCTCAGAAAGCTCTACTGGCTCCCCATTCAGATGAGATGCCACTTCAAGTTGCTGATCCATACCTACAAAGCCCTGCACAACAAAGGACCAGCATACATCATCCTCCACCTGAACTCCCACCAACCTTCCAGACACCTGCCCTCTGCCTCCCTTTCCCTCACCCACAAACTTCACATCCCTTGAAACGAGAGTGGGGGACTTCCCTTCTCCTACCTCATGAACAAGTCCTAGGACGACCTACCCCTTCACCTTCAGACCTCATCCTCTATGCTGGAATTCAGGAAAGGACTTAAGACCTGGCTGTTCATTTTTTTAAATTTTTAAACGTTTATTCCCCTAACCCCTCCCCCTCCACCCCTCCCCCTCTGCACAGGACATGAATAAAGCAAAAAAATACAATCAAATTTAGTTTTTTCCACGACATTTCTATATCTCAGGTTACAATAGTTCAGCCTGGCAAATTATACTGGGTAAGCTAGAGCATCAATCAAAACAGCTGGAAAAAAACAGTGAAGGGCGAACAACTAAACATCACCCCATGGATGCAGCTTGATTAATACTCCTGATTTTCATTACACACCCGCCTTGAGACCCTATGGAAGTTCTATATTTCCTGCCACCCTATTCTTCCAATCTGTTATTGGTTTCCAAATCTGCAGGCCAAGGGATCTGCCCTTCTTCCCTTTTCTGGCGTATAACGCTTTTTCCATGTTGTATATATATAAAAGCCTGGCCAACCATTGCTGCATAGTGGGGGGGAGCTTTTCTCGCCATGCTGAAGCTATGCATAGACGAAATACTGCCATGGCTACAAACAAAAAGTTCTCAAACTGTGATTGCTCTCCAGTCCCGTCCAATCCCATTAATATTACTTCGGGTGTCATCATTAACTTGCAATTCAGCGATCTATCTAAAAACCCTTCGATTTCTTTTATCAGAGGAACCAGGTTGGGGCATTCGCCAAACATGTGGACTATGTCTCCCTCCTGGCTGTCGCATCTTGGGGATGTTATCCCTTGTGTGCCCCCCCAATGTGCAATTCTGGCTGGGGTGTAGTATAGCTTGTACAAGGTCTTATAGTGCTGGGCTTGCAATGAAGAAGAGCGGAGAACCTCCTGTCCCATCTGCAATGACTTCTCAAAGATCCCCTCCGTAATCCCTAGCGCATCCATCCATTTTGCTTCAAATTTAACCTTTTTATCGTACAGCCGTGTCCCCCTTCCATTACTTGTAATATTGTATTGTCTCCAAATCCTACAGGTCCTCCTCTCTTTCCAGCCAATCAGCTTTTTATCTGTAAATACTTAAAAAACGTCCTTGTACTGACCCCAAATTTTCTCTGTATCTCTGAGAATTGGCGCACTCCTAGCGGGCCTATCAAATCCCCCATTCTTTTCACTCCTAACCGTCCCCATTCCTTGAAAACAGTATCAGCAAAGATCTCTGGGGGTAATGTGGGGTCATTCCCTAACATAGTATATGCATGGTATCTACCCAGTCCAAAGCTCTTTTTAAACGCCTTCCACACCTTATAGGCTGCCTCCAGGGTCTTGAATCTGGTCCTATTAAAGTAGCTCGGTTCAGTGTATCTCAGGAACACATTCTGTGCCTCCTCACCTAAAATCAAATCGAATATCTCTAACGAGCCGGTATAGAATTCTCCATCCATCTCGGCCCCGCCAATGAGGCCCGTTATTTGCTGCAGCACTGCTGCCCAGTAATAGAGTCTCAGATCCGGTAGTGCCCACCCCCCCCTCTCTCTTGGTAATGCCATAAATTTTAGTGCCCTTCTTGTTTTACCCTGTGACCAAATAAACCGGTTTATTATGAGCTCTATTCTACTAAACAAAAGTGGGCTAGAAATAGATGTATAGTTCTAAATATATACAGAAATTTCGGGAGGAGATTCATTTTGATAATGTTTACCCTGCCAAATATGGACATGTGCAAGTTATGTACCCTATCCAAATCCTTCTTTGCTTTCGCGATGATAGGAGAAGTGTTTAAGTCCACTAAATTGCCCAGGTCAGCAGTGATAGTTATTCCTAAGTAAACCCCCTCAGCCACCACCCGTGAATCTGTGCATGTTGCGTATGTATTCTTTATAATTTGTGTCTTAGTTTTATTTAGTGCGTACCCCGCGACTCGCCCAAATTGCTCAGCCTCCTGTTCTATTTTACTGATGGTCTCTGCTGGTGAGGGTGTGATAATCGCAATATCATCTGCGTATGCTAGTACCTTAATCAGTCCCAACTTAGTATCTAGCGGCCTAATTCCTTCATTTAGCTCCAATTTCTTAATTAATGGGTCTATGTAAAGTGCAAAGAGCAGGGGTGAGCATGGGCACCCCTGTCGTGTGCCCCGTGTAATTCTAAATGGGGTAGTGCGGCTTGCATTCACCCTTACACACGCCGTTGGTCCTACATAAAATGATTGTATCGATTTTATGAATCCTTCTCCGATTCTCCCTTTCCTTAGCACTGCCCACAGAAATTCCCACGCCACGCGATCGAAGGCCTTTTCAGCGTCTAGTAACATAGCTGCCATAGGTTTCTCCTCCGCCCCTTTTACGTCAAAGAGCGTGATCATTTTTCTAACATGGAGTGTAGTTCCTCTATGTGGAATAAAGCCATGCTGATTAATGCTTACTAATTGCTCTATTACCCTAGCAAGTCTGTTCGCTAATGTTTTAGAGAAGATTTTTAGGTCAGCATTAATCAGTGTAATCGGGCGGTATGATCCGGTCTCTTCAGGGGGTTTCCCTTTTTTAAGGATTACAACAATATCTGCCCCTGCCCTGTGTCTCCCTAAGTGTCCTAACTAGCTCTGAGATAATTGATGCAAAAAACACTTTGTAGAATTCCCCGGTAATCAAGTCCGGCCCGGCAGCCTTGCCGGAAGGCAGGCTGAGCATAGCCTCCTTAATTTCTTCTGCCTCTAAGCAGGTCTCAAGAGAGTCCCTATCTATCTCCTGTAGGGTTTTAATTGGTAGGTCTTGCAGGTACCTCTGAATATCGGCAGGATCCCTGTCCTGCTCCTCCTTATAAAGCTTGCTATAGAACTCCCTAAAGACCTCGAGAATACCTTCCCTATCTGAAACCATATTGCCCCCGCTGTCTCTTATCTCTTTAATTTCACCTTTTGCCATCCTCTGTCTCGTGCGTGTTGCGAGTGTCTGCCCTACCCTTTCGCTGTATTCATAGCATTGCTCTCTCTTAGCATTGTAAATCTTAGCTGATTTTATTGCTATACTCTCTTCTGCTTCCGCTTTAGCCATCATGGTCTCCATTAGATATTGTTCCAACTCCTGCCCCTCAGTAATAGCCTGTTGAAGTCTCTGCTCTGCTCTCAACAGGTCGCTGTTTACCCGATCTACCTTGGCTTTCTCCTTTTTCTGATTGGCTAGGCTAAATCTCAGTGTTTCACCTCGCACCCCGGCTTTAAAGGTATCCCAATCATTTCCTGGATTAGTACTCCCTCTGTTGATATCCCAGAAGCCTTTTATCCAAACGTGCATGTGTGTAATATAGTCTATATCCGTCAAAAGTTCTCTTTCAATTGTCCATGATTTAGCTTGTCTTTTAAGCCCACTACCCGTTATTGTCAATAATAGGGGGTTGTGGTCAGACAGAATACGGGGTAACCTCGCTATCGTGAGGGTATTTGAGGGTAACCTGGAGGTGAAGAAGTAATCCAGATGGACGCACTTCCTATGGGGGTCCGAGTAGTAAGTAAAGCCGTCCTCGCCCGCTTTAAGCTCTTCCCAGACATCCATAAAGGCGTTGTTACTGGCCATACTTCGGATTGCTCTACACACTCTCTTTTTCCTTCCTTGGTATTGGCCCCTATTATTCAATCCCAAACCTGATGCCCCGTCAATGTTGAAATCTCCTGCGAGGATCACTCTTGGTGCCCAAGTAGCCAATTCTATATCTAGGAACTCGAATACTTCAGGGTCATCCTCCGTTGACCCATAGACGGACCCTAAAGTAATCCAGACTTCTCCAATCAGACACTCAATCAGGGCCCACCTGCCCCAAGGGTCTTCTAATTTCTTCCTAGTGCTAACGTTAAGTAGTTTAGTTAGAATGGCCACTCCCCTGACCTTTGCCCCATGTTTTGAATTTGCCAGCACGCGCAGCCCCAATTGTTCCAACAAGAAAGGCTTGTTACCTTTTATGTGTGTCTCTTGTAAACATATAAATTCTGCCTGGATGTTTTTAATTAATAGAGCTACCTTTTGCCTTTTCAACCTATCATTCAGCCCACATACATTCATTGTTAACACCTTAACTTTTGAGCTCATCCTTAATCTTTATTATTCCTGAGCCTTTTGAACCGAAGAGATAAAATTTCTTTTCTACCCTCGATACCACCCTTGCTGCTAGTACCATTTTCTTTGCCTTTAAACTTTCATCTAGTTTTTGCCAGATCCAGCTGTTTAGTCTAGCCAAAATTAACTCTTTAAACGTGAATGCAGTCCTTGTTTCCCTTACATGTATCCTGAGTTCCTTTTGTGTAATTTCCTTGTTTTGATATGTCCCAGTCCTTTTCCCTATATTCTGTCCTGTGCCCCTTCCCCCTCCCCCCCTCCCCCCCTCCCCTTGAGGCATCCTGGGTCCAGCCGGATCCAGGTGTGGACGTCCGTTGATCAGTACGCCTCAGTTCACTCCCCAGCCCCGCGTGAATATTATAATTAGATTGGGAGAGAGTCTATGAAAAACATAAGTTCTACACCTAATATTGATATAAAGAATTGAAACTTATCGTCCAGTCCACATCCTAAGAGAAAATTTTGTTCTTGATCATTTTCCGGTATTATCTTTTGCAGTCTCTGAGATCTCTTTAAGGTAATTTTCAGCCTGTATTTCGCTGGTGAAACTGAGAGTTGTTCCCCTAAAAATTACCTTCAGTCGGGCAGGGTTCTGTAAAAAAACTTTAGCGCCAATTTGCTCAAAAGGAGAAAATAGCTGTCTCAGCCTCCACCTCCTTTCAGCGGTAGTGTGGGCAAAATCTGGTCTCACAAAAAATATGGAGCCGTTATATTCTCTCTTACTTGTGGGACGCGCTAAGTCGTAGATAGTATCACGAAGTAGAAAGTTTCCAAAGAACACCAGCATTGCCCTTGGAAATTTAGGTTGATTCTGTGGTTTCTTAGACTGAGTGAGGGGGAACCGATGGGCGCGTTGAACTTCTCTCTCTAGTTCCCAGGTTTGAAGTTCAGGGAAGGCTGATTTAAGAAGTCTAATTACATACCCCCTGGGTCGTTTTCCTCGACGCCTTCTGCGAGCCCCAGGAAGCGCAGATTGTTTCGTCTTGATCTATTCTCTTGTTCCTTGACCTTTATCAATAGATCCTGTATGATTCCTTCTTGTTTTTTTTCCTGCTTTTGAAGGTAAGTAACCTTGTTCTCAAGATGGTTGGTTCGTGATTCAACTGACACCATTCTTTCGGATATCTCTATACATGTACTTCCCACCTTATTTACAGCGCCTTGCAATTGTTGGATGGCTGAATGATGCTTTTGGGTTTCCATTTTAACGTCTTTATGAAGTTTTTTTATTGAGCTTAATATATCTTTTAGTGACGGCTCGGCTGCTTCTCCTATTTCTTCATCATATTGAGAGATGTCCCCAGTTGGATCCTCCTCGCTTTCTTGAGGCAGTATTTTTTCCTTTAATTTATTTTTGGACTTTGAGATTTTTCGGGGATTGATGGATTCTGGGTTACTTCCTTGATCGGTTGGTTCTTCATAGGTACTTTTATTTAATCTTTTATTCCTTATTCTTCTTTTCTCTAGTTTTTTCCTTGGTGTATTTCCTTGCCCAAGATTGCTTATATTCCTTGTGCCTGAACAACCTGATATTTCCTGGGTTGATACTTCTTGGTCTTGTTCTTTGTTTACATCGCTTGCCTCACTAGAAGTTGATATGCCAGTTTTGTATATATCTGCTTCAGATTCATCTGAGTGTGAATCAGTTTCTGGCGAAGGCAGTTTGTCCGTTGGAGGATTCGATGTTACATGAGGGTTCATCCCCTGAGCAGGTTTTTGGGTTGTCCCGTTCTTTATCGTTGAATCCTGGACCACTAGCTCTTGACTTGGCCCTTTATTTACCCCAGCTTTGGGCAATGGGCTAAAGATGTTTAATATACTAGGCTGCGAAGTAATTGATTGCCCCGTCGAAGTTGCTTTTGCATTTGCTTTCAAATCCTTAATGGTTTGTAATCGTTTTGCTTTTTTTTGCCATTAGTTCCAGCTCTTCAGTGTCTTCAATGTCTATCTCCCTCTCCTTCTCCTTCTCCTTGTATCTCTCCTTGGCTTTATCTTTCCTTTTCTCTGTTTCTATGCCATTAACATTAACTGCATATTTATCACTCTTCTTCTCCTTTTTAGACTTTTTCTGGTCTCCCTGTTTCTCACTGCAGCTCTGGATGAAGCCTTTGTCCTTGTCTTTGTCTTCATTTTTCTCTTTTTCTGGACCATTTTTATTTCCTCTGTCCTTCTCCTTTTCGTTATCCTTTTCTCTATCTTTTCCTTTGACTTGTCCTTGATCCTTATTTTTTACTTCCCTTGCTTTAGTTCCTCTAGTCTCTCGTCGTTGCTGCAATGGCTTTAATGGGTTTAATAAATGAGCATTATCCGGTTCTTGTGCCTCATGTATCTTCTCGTCAGGTTCAGTTTCTTCAATACATTGGGCACTCATGACATCCAGGGTGTTTGATCGGGGCATAGGTGGATCGGGTAGATCAGGCACTGCAATTAGATCACGTGATTCTATCTGATCACACTGAATACTCTCCACCTTTTCTATGCCCATTTCCTGCTTTTTCCCTGTTTCTTCTTTCCCTATAATCTGCTTGTTAGATTCGTTTTTTTTGTTCTGCTCAATTGATATTGTATGGGCTATTTGAGCTGGTTGTAATGCGACTAATCCATGCCCTGAGTTAGCCAGTTTTGTCAATTCTTCTAATACACTCAGAAGACTCAATGTGATGCGCCGTTCTTGTGCATTTCGATTGTAATTCAATTGGCACAGAGGAATGAGTCTGATTATATCACTTTCAAGATTTCGTTTTATTTGCACCTGTTGCCTGTCAGATTGAATGCACTTGAGGGATCCCTTAAGTTTGGTTGCGATATTCAAAGAGCACGATAAAGAGATTTTTATCTCTACCTCCGCCTACTACTGTCGTGTAGGGATGTTTAGGCACCGAGGGTAGCGCTCTTGGGTTTTCCGCCGAGGCCCCTCTCGCATTGTAGGAAATTTGGCCTTTTTTTGTGTTTTTTTTTTTATCCAGGTTTTTCCCCCCTCAGAAATGTCCTGCACAATCTTTTGACCAGGTGATTGGTGGCAAATTCAGAACAGGTTCAAAAGCCTTCTTGCAGCCCTGATGGAACCGGCAGATCAAAGCCGAACGCAAAAGGGGTCGTTGTATCGTAATTAGCACTACAACAATTTAATGTCTATCACTCACTGATGCACCTTGTTTATTTTGCTCCTGCGTGTAAATGGTGGATGTAACAGATCAAAAGCTGCAACTTCAGCAGGACACCCTCCCTCGGCTTTCTCTTATTTTCTTATTTTCTTTTCAGCGCTCGTTAATTTCAGCACTCTTTGAAGCTGAAGTTTGGAGTCTCTGAATGCAGATTAACACACGATTGAACTACACACGATTGATGGCGTCCCGCTGGTTAATGAGCCGCCGGGAAAGGTTCTCGCAAAAGAAGTGTCAGACCCCTTTTTTCCAGCTATTCAGTTTATATTGCTTATGCTGCCCTGCCCTGTTTAAACATTGACAGTCAAATAATATCGCCGCCACACAATGCGCCCCCGCTCCTCACCTTCTGCCTTTCGCCTCCAGCTCCAGCAGGCTGATCGCCGAGTCGGAGATTGATAGCACCAAAACAAGAAACGGAGTTAGGGCGGGGGGTAAAGGGCAGCCATCAGTGTCTTTTGAGATTCCACAAGTTTTTCTCCAGTGAAAGCTTTTCTCACAGACCACCCCTGTAAAAAAACTCCAGCCTGCGATATCCGAGAGTGTCAGCAGTATCTTTCAGGTATCCGAAGGTATCTGCTCGACTGAGAACCGTAAAAAAAGGCCAAGGGTCAGCTGGGTCAGCTGGCTACAGTCTTTTCCGCAGTTCCTTTCGCAATCCTTTTCAATGGATTTGTTTTTTCCTTTCCATGAGTTTCATAACGATCAGACCGGCAGGTTTATCTCTCCCATTTTCACTCGATTACTTGGTTTTCCCACGCAGGGCTTCAGGAGAGCAGAGAGCGCTCAGTCAGCGACTGTCCACGCCGACGCCATCTTGCCTCTGACGTCTTCTTCGCCTACCAGACCTGGCTGTTCAACTGAGCCCTACTTCTGCAGTAGGTCTCTCAGTGCCTGGATGCCCTCAAGGGTAATTAGCCACACTTTATAAGTCTTGTTTGAGATCTATTTCCACAAATTCCTAGGGAATCGGAGTGGTCATGTTCGGGGTTACCAGTAAAATCTTAACTCTGAAAGCTTAAGGGGTTTAGATGTGGTTCTGTGACCTAGCCAAAAACAAAGTCCACATTTGTAAAGCGCACAATCACCCGTAAGGGTCTCTAGGCGCTGGGGGCCGTCGGGAAGATTAAGCGAGCTATTGCCCAGAGCTAACCTGCTGCCGGAGCCGGGGATCTAACCGTGGTCCCCAGATTCCAGCGTCAGTCGCCCTGGCCGCGGCGCCACACCTCTTCCCGTCAGTCGCCCTGGCCGCGGCGCCACACCTCTTCCAACAACATTTACTGATGAAATTAGTAGACACAGTTTACATACTGTGAAGTTTTGTTGGCCTAATACACAGTCCTACTAAATATGTAGGAACCATGTAACAGTATAGGGTTTAGAGAAAGAAATTGAGACATTTAAAGGATGCCACCTAGGTCCTCTCGTTTAAAAATACCTTTAAAGTTCTAAAGCTGGATGCCATAATTTAAGAGCAATGCAGATTATACAACACTTAAAATTCCTGGATCAGTTTTCTGGGATTTCTCGCTATTAATGGACTTAAAACATCAAACAGTGTTTCAATTGGCAGTAACTTTAGTTTGATTGTGTCTCAAATCTTAATCAGAATCCATTTTCAAAATTCTAAGGGGCCTAATTGCAAGTCATTTTGGAGTATGTAAGTAGTACACCTGTACTACTCTTTTACGTCTTCTTGCATGTCTTTGTGACTTGGACCTAAGACATCCAAAATGGGAATGAAATTAGCATATTTAGGAAATATTCATGTACATTTAGTAAAAATAGATAGTGCCCACACCGCCAGCGCTCGCTCCGCGCACATTAACACTTACATACCAAGGAAGACTCACAAGACATATTTGTGGGAAAGCACTGTTGCAGGTTTATTTCGTACAACAGGTAGCATAAGGTGGGTCATCTTACAGGTGATCCAATGCGGCAGCCCCTCGCTGACCCGCATGCCTAAGGAGCCATCTTGCACGGCGAGTCGATGCTCAGACGGTGCAGTAAATTACCATTTTATTTTGTTACACCCCGCCCTCCCTGTCAGGGCGGAGCGATGAGGCACACCCCCGGTCGGTTCAGGCCCCCCGACCGCCCGAAGGACTAACGGGGCGCCGACGCTGTTTCCTGGAACCCCTTCGGCTCCAGGTTCTTGGCTCAGGCACCCTTACTGTGCCAGGCAGAGGTATTTAGACTGTATCCTTCTGTCGCAGAGGTACCCCTACTGTCCATGTGCTTCCAGATCGCCCTGTGACTCCGCCTGCAACACAAAACATGACCATTAACAAATTCACAACTTTAGCCCGCCGCTCTGCAGCTGGGTCAGGGTTCAGGGTGGGATCAGCGCAGAGCCTAGGGACCCGGCGCGGGAAAAGAGGCCGAGCATAGTTGCTGGGCCTGATTTATACTTGAAGGAACGCCCCTTTCCCCAGGCGAGCCCTCCCTATTGGCTGTTGGCGAGGAGGGCGGCTCAAAGGGGATGACGCGCTACGAGCTCTGCTCGCCCGTCGTGTGGGACTAGGGCGCTGTCCCGCCCATGCTCCCCTGCGTGTCGCACGGCAGCGGCATAGTGCCCACACCGCCAGCGCTCGCTCCGCTCTGCGCACATTAACACTTACATACCAAGGAAGACTCACGAGACATATTTGTGGGAAAGCACAGGTTTATTTCGTACAACAGGTAGCATAAGGTGGGTCATCTTACAGGCGATCCAATGCGGCAGCCCCTCGCTGACCCGCATGCCTAAGGAGCCATCTTGCACGGCGAGTCGATGCTCAGACGGTGCAGTAAATTACCATTTTATTTCGTTACACCCCGCCCTCCCTGTCAGGGCGGAGCGATGAGGCACACCCCCGGTCGTTTCAGGCCCCCCGACCGCCCGAAGGACTAACTGGGCGCCGACGCTGTTTCCTGGAACCCCTTCGGCTCCAGGTTCTTGGCTCAGGCACCCTTACTGTGCCAGGCAGAGGTATTTAGACTGTATCCTTCTGCCGCAGAGGTACCCCTACTGTCCATCTGCTTCCAGATCGCCCTGTACTCCGCCACAGCTCTGGAGGAGGCCCCCGTCGATGACAAAGCCCCTCACCCACCTAGCTACTTTCTGACGCTGCTTTGTGCACCTCTATCATAGTCCCCTTTGCCACACCACTATGGAGGTATCTTAAAACCGTTCTTAGGCCACGCCCTTAGTTACATGAGCCGCACCTCTTATGGGGATTGCGTAGACACGCCCTTAGTTACACAAGCCGCACCTCTAATGGGGATTTGTGTAGATACTGTTCTTAGGCCACGCCCTTAGGTAAAAACACACCTTTGTACACAGGATGCTGTTCTGGTTTTAGCCTCAAAGTGCTTTATTACATAATGGATACCCGGTTATCGCATGGTAACGCCCCATCTGAACATGCCCGCACTTGATTGTGCTACAAGGGCAGGTCTCACTCTCACAGGACTAGTTACCACCACATTGATCTTGCCACCTTGGGACCTGAATAACCCATAATTCACTGCCAGGGGGCGCCCTCTTAATAGTGTACCTGGCCCAGGGCCCTCCACCTCTTGTGGATCCGCAGATTGAATTTAGGCTGTTTACCTGCCAATATCTACAAGAGGAGCCGCACATCCTTGCTTAGCCCTGCTTCTCTGTTGCATTCTGCATGTTATTTGCAAGATTTTATGGCTGCTAATGGAAGACCGGTGGTATCGGTCCCAGGAACCGAAGGGATGGGTATGGCAGGCATAACGTTAATGCCTGCAGTGAAAGGCCCTCATGTATCATGCAGAAGACTGATTAGTAATTGTTATAGCTTGTTACTTGCAGCTCATAAAACTAGAATCCTTCCAACGTCCCACCGTGGACTGTGAAGGATATGGGACTCCTGTACCATGTGACCCTCGCCGTCACCTGAAACACTATGTATACTGCTGTCATTACCCACTTATGCAATGTATTGTACATGTAATGTGCATGTTACTAAAAGCGCTCTACCAGCCTGCAATGGGAGAGTAGTGCTATAGGCAATGAATAGTGCTTCATCAACGTTATTTGGGTAAGTAGAAGGACAGAGAAAGACATCTGGCAATCTTACAGTGCCTGTACTTATATGCAGGTTGCACAAAGTCAAGGCATGTCTCTCCTAAGTCCCTGCCGTTTTGCTGCAGTATTATCCTTGTACTTGTGTTCAGTACTCTTTTGTAGCATGTAACCGTAATGCGGGCACGGCATGGTAGTCTTTATGACAAAGAATTTCCCGTCAAATCGTCCTTCCCGTTTAATGTTGTAAATACGGTATAATTGCTAAAGGCCTTCAGTGCCATGACATTGCTTCCAGGCTCTATCCTTCCCCTCAGTGAACTTAAGGGTGTTATTACAAAATGTCCTATTAGTACATCTTTCTTACTATCAGCTTAATGAGCAAGCGTATGCTGTCTTTGGCCAATTTAAAATGTCCTATTAGTACATCTTTCTTACTATCAGCTTGATGAGCCAGCGTATGCTGTTTTATGTGACCAAGCAAAGCACAAGCATTATGGACATCACCCTGTGATCAGTATTAATTACTTGCTGCGTGAACATAGTAGCCGCAACAATTATGGCAGTTTCTGTCCTGGCTAAACACTGCAAGGTCATTACCAGGAATGGTTATAGCATGGCCTGGCAGGTACACTTAACAGGTGGTGGTACTCATTCCTTTCGCCTTCCCCACACGTTGGGGCCCAGTTACCCCAGGGGTTGTAGTATTTCGCTTTCTGGCTAATATCCAGAATTAATCTCCCTACGTTATTTCCTTACACACTGGAATCCTTCAATGTCCGCTGTCCCATGCAACCAGCTTGCATCACATGCGTACTGCTTTAATTCCCCACTTACACCACGTATGGTCCCTGTGTAACAGCGCCCTGCCATCCTGCCTTGGGATGCGTGGCGCTATAAAGGAATCAAATCCTGTGCCTAATTTATAAAAGATGGATTGCGTGTTTGGGTGGATTCCAACCAGTCATTCCTTTCTCCTACCTCAAACAATTAGGGCCCAGTTACTCCAGGCGTTGAAGTATAACCGGTTGCGAAACTCGCTTTCTGGCTATCATCCGGAAGTAATATCCCTAAGTTTTCTTTTACACACTGTAATCCTTCTAATGTCGCACTGTGGCCTAGAAGGATAAGGGACTCTAGTACCTTGGGACCTGCTATACCATGTACACAACATGTATACTGCTTTATTTACCCCCTTGTATTGTCCCTGTGTAACGTGCATGTTACCTAACCGCGCTCTGCCATCCAGCCTTGGGATGCGTGGAGCAATAAAGGAATCAATCCTGTGCCTAATTTGTAAAAAATGGATTCTATCCTTAATGTCGCATAGAGTCAGAAATTGTTCTATTCTCCGTTGGGAAGCCAATAGGCTGCCTGAATAGTCCTATACCCATCACTTGTTACGATTCGTTACCTTAATTTGTCAGCTCAGTTAAGTGCCAGAAGTTCCCAAATGGCATTAGATAAAGCTACCTCCAACTTTGTAATTACAGCAGTCATAAACTCTTGCCCCCACCACACTGAGCCGCTTCGAGTAGTGTGTTACGCCACCAGACTAGCACAATAGTCTTCAATCTAGTGCCATTAGTTTATAGACCCACGGAAAACCGTGCTGCAAAAACTGCGTGCTTTTACAGAGTTGACTCCTGTCTATACCGGCATCGTGGAGTGCCGTTGGGATTCATTATCATCCCACCTAAACGGCGCTGCCATATGTCTCCCAGGATCTCTAACCGAACTTATGGACAAGAGTTAGTTTAACATTATTTAATGCACTCAGATATTCCCACACGGATTGGGAATGTGCGCGATGCCCATGAGCTAAAGAACTGTTTTTTGTCTTAATACAATTCACAGTCGTACCGACGATGCAGCGTAATCTAGGGATAGTCCTTGTAATTTTAGAATATCTGTCTGCGGACTCATGTCTCTAATGACACTATTGTAGGATCAACGGTGTTGACGAGTAACCAAGTTAAGTTGTATGGCAGGTGACCAGAGCTTCTCGTGACACCTCCTGCTGATTGTATGGCGTTTCGCGTGAAGTAAGTTTCTTAAGTTAATTCGTTAGTGGAGTGGTCCATTTGATATTTCTCCTTAGGAAAGAAACTTTTCGATGCACGAAACTACTTGGCATCCATAATAGAGTTTGCAATGGTCTACTACAGACGTCCAGTTGCACTTTCCTGCCCTTGGTCTAAATAGAGGATCAGTGAGCCAAGTGTACGAAACAAAGTGCAGTCGCAAACGTACATGTTTGCATCCATTCAATCGTATTTTAAAAGCATTACATTGTCGCTCTGATTAACATGATATTGATATTACCGCGCGCGTTGTTGTTTGGGGAGCGCGCGAGCAACTGCGCACCTGCCTGAGTGGCTCAGAAAGACATCATAGCCCTGAGCCCAACGCTCCTACATCATACGCACGCCGTTTCATCGACTAGACGAGAGACGCGACGTTTTCACGCTATATTATCACAACCCTGGAGAAAATGATGATGAGTGTGCGGACACTGTGCCATCTGGTCACTACCAGTGGAGCGTGAAACCCCTGGCACAAAAGCCCATCCATCCAGCGACTGCTCTGGCGCAAGGAAATGCCGGTTATTCGTCACAATGAGGGGCACAAGAAATCCTGAAAGGCGCTCACGTTTTGGCCGTCCGTTCGCACGGCTTCATTATCTGGCTGGCAGCAGCAGCAGACTGAAGAGCATATTGAATAGTTTCCATGCACCGGGAAATCTAGGATCACAGGCTTGCACGCAGCACCAAATTGTCGATCACAATGGCATTGAGAAACATGCACGCTATATCATCTGCACCCGCTGAGCCAGGGAAAATTGTTCCATTTCAAATCCAGCATGTACTCAAACAAGCTCCTGAGCAGGGTAAACGAACATTCTTTACAAAATGCTGCAGCCTGCACGTAAATAAAATGGTTCTAAACACAAAGTTAACAAGCATTGAACCTGCAGAAAGATTTCATGCTAATAGGGGGGGGGGGGGTCTGGAACAAGCCTGTCTGTAAAGGTCTTGCCCGATGAATACAGCAGCTAACGCCTGCGCACGTATTTCACATCTGCTCCCCCCGCTTCTTCCCTAACGCACTGTGCATGACCAAAATTAAATCGGACTCGCAGCCTTGCAAGGGTAATATATATCCGTTCCTCATCATGCCCTTTGCATACCGTATACAGCGTTGGGGAAGAGGGTAAGTGACTCGAATGCACACGCAGAAACACGAGACGCTGGAAGCAATAGTACCCCTAGAGGGAGACGTAATGAAGGGCACCGAGAAAACAAACAACTGCTCCGGTGGGGCCCACCAGGGCGTGGTAAAGCTCCCATGAAAATGGCCGCCCCGGGAATCCTTCCCCATATGGGCAGTACAGCAACAAGCTGTCCCTTAAAATGGCCGGGCACCGACGCCATAAAACACGCGCGTAGGCCTAAGGTGACAAACAGCCCTGAAAATGGCCGCCATGGGCGACATAACACCACCGAGCCGAGCCTCACAAAAGCCCCATAAATGTCCGCACAAGTGTAACCTACTTGCCCCCCCCACTACCTCCTGACCAACCCACCAGCTCAACACTGTGCAACTGCTTACCAGCAACCGACTCCGTCCGACTGCGTGGACCCTCGGATGGTTGCCGATCGGGAACTCACCCTGCACACTCTCCTACCCGCTTGGGGGGAGGGGGGGGCTCAAATACTCAATACGCTGTTCCCTTCAAGGAGAATCGAACCTACATGTAGGCCTTGAAGACCAACGTTCACCGAACCGAGCATAAACTCATCATAATGCCAATCAGCCCTACCCGCTCCCGAGCTCAGCAAAGGGGCAGGAGAACCGGATAAACACGAGACTGGAGATGACTGATGACATGCGCCCGGGTATCCACTTTCAATTAGTGTTGCACATGCACTGTCTGCAGAGAGGCCTGCTACTGGAACCGGATAAACACGAGACTGGAGTTGACTGATGACATGCGCCCGGGTATCCACTTTCAATTAGTGTTGCACATGCACTGTCTGCAGAGAGGCCTGCTATCGTATGGGCACCAAGTCTGAACCCATATCCACATGCGCACAAAGATGGCCAGTGCGAGTCCCACAATGCTGAACTAAAAATGCGACCCGTCCCGAAAAGCAACCCACACTATACATACATTCAAGTGCCAACGGAATTACCTTTCAGAACGCCCTAAATTACATGTGGCGCTCGCATAGCAGTCATTAATTTAATTGATACTTTCAATTCATAGACCTTGAAAGATACGAATGTTAGAGTCAACAGTTTAAAGGGCGAAAGGTAGCCTGTCATCACAACTCAGGCCTGTAAAATTGCAGGAACCCTTACCCCCTTCGCACCTATAGCTGTCGCTCAACTCCACCAATTCCAAAAATAACTAAAAGCATTCCAATTCAAAACCTACTGTTATTTCTAGAATAATCCCTGTTACGCTCACCTATTTGTTGTGCCTTTGTCGGGATGATTCACTTTTACTTTTTTGATAAACAGTGGTGAATTTCGGCAAATACATTTGTCTGCCCCCGCTAGGGATCGAACCCTTGTCTCCCAGTACGGAAGCTATTTCACCGGCTCCTTTACTCTCTGCACCACTAACACATCTTTTAAGCAAATGTATTCGTATATTTGTTTTGCTTTTGTTTGCTCTCTCTACAACAATTATGACCCGATTTCATAAAACAAACACAATTAATTAGCTGTCCGTTCCCATGCGCCAATGTATGTTACACCACACCGTTAAAACGCTCTGCATTGAGCATATTACTCAATGAGATTCCATCAATAAATATTTTTTATCCTTTCTGGATTCTACCCTGGAGATGATGGCATCTGTTGCCCACATACGAGCGCAAAATCAGCCGATGGGGGAAGGTTTAAATGTTTGCTAGCGCGAAGCTGGCCTCCGACACGCAACCAGGCGGGGGTGGGGGGGGTCTCTCCCAATGCCCCGTATGTGCCGCCGCGGTGACCATTTGCGCGATCATCAGTCAGGGGGGGAGGGGATGGGGCCTTAGCAAAACCGACCCAATACTTAAGTCTTATCGATCGCAAGTGTGCGCATCTCGTGTGCCCTACACATCTGAAATTAAACCTCCCGCTCTTGTTCTCCCTCCCGCGCACGATAACCCAGCACCCGACCCGCAACGGACCTCATGCCTCCCCGTGGCCATGGCCGCCATGCCCCGTACAACTTGGGTTTTTGGCCAAGGACGGAGCCCGGGGGAAGCAAAGAAGTGTCCGCTTACCTCTTCTGCGACGCTCGGAGATAACACTGAGATGAAAATCGTTTAAAGCAGACAGCGCGAGCCTCGCGTCCGGCGTCGGGGGGGACTGAGGGAGAGGGGGGGGCTGGGGGGCCGGGGGGACCTAATGATCTGAGGCTGGCGAGGAGCAGCCTGCATGATCAGCGCAGAGCCTAGGGACCCGGCGCGGGTAAAGAGGCCGAGCATAGTTGCTGGGCCTGATTTATACTTGAAGGAACGCCCCTTTCCCCAGGCGAGCCGTCCCTATTGGCTGTTGGCGAGGAGGGCGGCTCAAAGGGGATGACGCGCTACGAGCTCTGCTCGCCCGTCGTGTGGGACTAGGGCGCTGTCCCGCCCATGCTCCCCTGCGTGTCGCGCGGCAGCGGCAGAGGAATGTGCCCTCTTTGTACTTTTTCCTATTAGGCAGTAGGATGTGTTGGGCCAATTCACGAACTGTTTAACACTTGACGGTTATGACAGCCAAGTGAATAACCTCACAAATAAACTATGTAAAAAAACATACCCTTAAAAGAAAAAGCGACATGAAAAACATCAGAGCAGCTCTCTTCGAACCAAATAGAATCTATTTACAAGGAATCTTCGGAAAGGCTTCTATGTGTGAAAATGTATACATGCTCTTCCAATAAACTGGAAAAAGTCATTGAAAAGAAGGGCACAACACATGTAACATGAACCTGGGGAAACCAATGTTTACAGTGAAAAGGAGTCGATATCTGAAAGATATTGTAGTGCATATAAGACTCAAAACAAGATATAATCCAAACCGACCTTCCTTCAGAAGTCAATTTACCGTATGCTAGGGGTCATTTTCCCTCTGGGAATTGTGGAGTGTGGAACTTAAACAAAAAAAAAGAACCGAATTAGACGTTTGCCTCTGCACTCATTGGCAATTAACATAGTTAACTAACTGTAAAAGTTAGGGAGGCATTTGTGTGATTGGATGTCCCTGAAAAGTAAAATACAGTAGCATGATAACACATAAAAAAACAAGACTCACCATAATTCAGTATAGAAGCTTGATACAAAACTGACAACACACTTCTTGTTACAGAGACATAGTGAAATTTAAATTAAAAGGACAATCATAGAGAAGTTAGTCTAGTCACGACCCATGGGCGACAGAATGAGGGCACTGTTTTTAAAGAAACAACACGGAGTAGACTTGGAACGTAGACTGTAGGTCTCAATGATGATATACCATGGAATCTGATTGACACTTCCTTACCTTCAAATTATAACCATGCAGTAGTTGCTTTGCTTACCTTATACAGACATGGGTTTGCTGTCCATTTCACCATGTAGACTATTTTGAACTTAAAGTCTGTTTAGGTTTCTTACTTATACTCAGAAATATAATGAGAGACTGGACTCATATCCAATATTTCAGCATCTTGAGCATACTATATAACTCTACATTTGGGACACAACACATTAGAAACAATCGAAAGTTGATTGTTAGAAGGTTATTCCATTATGTAGATGTTGCCAACCATTATATCTGAAAGAGTGAGATTAAGGTTGTGTCACAAATTTGCAGTTTAATACCAGTAATACCCTCTAGGTGCTACACATAGAGCTTTCAACATACATTTATTAACAGATGCAATGGTGTTAATATGTTCCAAACGTGGTGCACAAGCTCCGTTTTTTTAGGATACTTAGGTACTCATACTCTGCTTGACGAGCACAATGATGCTAGTGCATATATGCATTCATTCTTTTTCAAATGGCTCTTAATGCAAATTCTTCCAAACATACACTTTATTATGTCAATACACCACGATGTACATGACATGAATACACTCATTCATGTAACTCAGGCTATTTAGAACTTCCTACATAGTGCCGTACTCCAGCATTTCCCTTCAAAATAATTTTTAATTACTGAATAGTCTTAGTATCACCAATCCAAGTTTACATTCCATGATACAAGTAATCACAAAAATGTACCTGTGTATTTGTGCCGCATCATTCTTGCCAGTGGACATTTCACCAATGTTGCCAACTGAACAGCGCTAGAGTTGTAGGTGGCAAAATTCTCATGGGCAGGGCCGGACTGGCCATAGTGGGCACCGGGCAATCCCCCGGTGCACCGCACAGGTGGGGGCCGATTTTGGGCCCCTGGGGGCCGTTTTTTGTTACAGGGCCGTTTTAAAACCGGCCCTGTACCAAAATCGTCCAAAAACCGGCCCTGGCAAAAAGCTCGGCGGCACCTCCAACCCCCACGAGTGGGGAGGGGGGGCTAGCGAGCACTTTGCCAGGGCCGGTTGTGGTTCCCAGTCCTGCCCTGCTCATGGGGAAGTGGACCTAGGCTTTGTCTAGAGTGAGTCAGTGTTTGCCCTGCAGTGAAATGTCTGCATAACATGCCTGACAAAGGATTACGAGATTTAAACATACTGTCTGACTTTGCAGGTCGGATCCCCACACCAACCGGGTAAGAACTGATCATACGCTACTGAGTAAATTTTCTGTTAGTGAATTTAAATCATGAGGCAATATGCTAAACGATGATTTGTTATAATGTACGTCCTAAGTGGCCAAGGGTATGCCCAGACGTGGGTCCCTTGCTCACTGTGCCACTGGATTCAAGTTAGCCTGGCTGATGAAGGGCGATGCTTGTTTTCAGTCCAGGGAGCACCTGGCCTGGCAGTTCGGGCTGGACTGTTCCCATGAGGATCTGGGTCAAGACTGATTTGCACTTGGCTGGGTCCAAACTGGGGTGACATAGTGAGCAAAAGAACGATGGATAAAACCCAGAGCTGTGACTGAGGGTGACTGGTTGAAAAGTTTCAGCACTCCGTTCACCATCTTGTTGTGTTTGCTATGTAAAGAAGTGACCTTGTTTTTATTATCTGAAAATAGTACAATATTCAAACAAAATTAACCTTATGGATTTGTTAGGTGAGCTTACAAGCAAAGCTGTTTTAATATTAATTGCACAGTAGACGCCAGGGGCCTCATTTATGAGGCTGTGCGTCACTTTTACGTCGCTGGTGCATCAATTTTGTGACACACCAGTGGCGTAAAAAATGCACATTGTTGTGCCATATTTACAAAGTGACACATCTAGTTAGATGCGTCACTTTGTAAACCCCTGCACCGCATTATACCTGCGCCAGGTGTAATGTATGCAAGCGGGGCGTATTAACGCAAGAAAGGGTCGTAGAAGTGCCGCAGTGAAATCTATGAGATTTCACTGCATCACTTCTAGGACGCCATTGCGTCAAAATCTTGCACCTGCCTCACAGCAGGCGTAAGACTGATGCAGGCCCTTTCACATGGGGCTTGCCCCATGTGAAAGGACGCATTGATGGCGTTACATCACTTTTGTGTCACACTCCAGCAATGCGTCACTTTTGCACTTACAGATACATCAGAAATACTGACGTATCTGTAATTCCTTGCGACATGATGCATCATACATTAAATATGACGCATCAGGTATGTCGCAAGGAGTGCGCACTGAGAAGTGACGCATCGCTACTTTCACGCAGTGATGCGTCATTTCTCATAAATGAGGCCCCAGGCGTTTACATTTACAGATATTGACAAGAAACCTACTCAAGCAAACCTCCCATTTTGATTACCACACCCAAGAACCTTATCTTGAAGGTATTAGTCCAATCAAACTAACCTAGTTGATCAAATCTCAGCAGCTCCCTTCCAACCCTACAGATAGGAACAATATTCATTTAGCTATACTAAGGACATTAGATATGTAAGGAAGGATTATAAAGTAATACACGTATACTTGAATTCATTGCTAAATGAATGCAAAGATGTGACTCCTCATTTGGTGCACATCCTTCAAATGGCTTACAGTCCTATTACTGCGCTTTTTTTATCTACTTTTGCAGGTCCCAGGAGCAGGTAAAACGTTTGTTCCACCCAGGGACCTATTTAGGCCTGTGCATATAATTGCCCCAATCATGTTGGTGCACTGCTGCTACAAATAAAGTATTCACAATTGACAGGAACTAGACAGGGAAGTGATTTCGTGATCTTGAATAAAGCCCATTGACCCTTTGTGCAGCACTCATATGCAAGCTTCATGGGGCCCCCTCGGCAGTGCACTCTGGCCAGAGAGCTCCTAATTGAGCCCGGAGGGGGGCCTCTACATACCTTGCTGGGAGCCCCCCTCAATTTTCGTTATGCCAGTGCACCCACTCTCCCCGTGCAAAAAATGAATGTCTACGTCTGTAACGCAACTGGTGCTAATGCAAAGCGCTCTGATACCATAGGGGTCCAGTTCGCGCTTTATAAAACTCCGGAAAAAAAGTCAATAAATCAAGGTAAATATTCAGCTATGAAACCAGCCAGGGTACAGACATACAATGAAGTTTTAAACTCTTTAAAGTAAATGTTTCCACTCTCTCTAAAGGCAAGGTGCTTAGGCATCCTTTTACGAGCACCCTGAATGAAAACAGCTTGAACTTTGCAGAAAGTCTTACATTCATCTCCCTTTTCTTTGGCCGTACCACGGCAAAGAGCCTGAAAGAGACTGACAAGGCCAGTCTCAGAAGGACACTATTACAATCGCCTCTTGTTTTTTGATGAATGCGACTTGGTATCAGTAATGGTCCCGTGATAGGGTGGCAACATGCACTAGAGTTTCTCAAGAACAGCGTCCAGTGAAACTCAGCGATTGGGTGAAAAACAGATTCCCACATGAAGGAACTGCAACTGGCCGATCAAGCTTCTTTCAGCGAAGTCCGTGATTTCATCACGATCTGATCACACACCTCCCGTATCAAGTGTAAGCCGTCCGTAGTGTCGCGGGAGCGAAAAAAAGGCACGGATCCAAAACACAAGAACAGGGTTTTGTCTACGCAAAAACAAAGAAACAGGTCTGTGCACGGGATTAATTATCAAAGAACCGACGTTCTGCCTTTAAAGTGTAATCAAATAAGAGAGCCCACCCCCTGCCAAGTGACACCTTTAATAATACTGTAGATCCGAGCAGAAGAACTATTTCATTGTGTGTTTGATGATCTGGATTCCATTTCATTTGGCCTAATAAGGAGACGCTGCTGGCTATAAACACAGATGCCTTTCACTAAATTATTTCCAAAACGTTTGAAAAAAACGAAATGTACAAGTGAGCAGATCACGCCATGTTCAAAAGTAACCTTTATGCGGGTGTCTATTTAATAAAACAGTTACGGATTTTATACATGTAAAGTTACAGTAGCTTCACCTTTTAGATTTCTTATATATCTAACTTACCCCCTTAATATTATGCATTTGTTTTAACTTGTTAATTTTGAGAAATTCTATGGGCCTTATTTAGGGTTTGTCAGACATTAGTTTCTCCATCAGAGTGGCGGAGCACATTACCTCCGCCACCCGGACAGACTTCCACCCGCCAAGTGTAGAGAAGACTGGAAGCTTGCCGACCATCTATGTACCTTGAAAGGAACTGCTGTCATGGCAGGAATGAAAGCACGTAGGGCAGCCGCGATCCTTGCAGGTAACAGCGGTGGGGCCGGGTAAAGGGGGAATTCGGGGACGATGCAGAGGGGAAATTAAATAAATAATTAATTTTTCCTTTGCATCGTCCCTCGAAATCGCCCCTAACTGGGCCCCACCACCCCACCACCCCACCGCTGTTACCTGCACGGACCGCGGCTGACATAGAGCCTCATTTACAATATTTTGAAGCGCAGCAAGCCATCCTGCTGCGCTGCTGTGAGTCAAAATAAAAGGGCAGGAACACACCATATCTACAAGATACGGTGCATTCCTGTCCTCCCTGTGCTAGCGCACAAACAGCAGCCGTGAACCAGCGCAGACACCCTTGTGTGATTTTGCAAGGGTGCCTGTCCTGAGGGGGATAATCGTCTTTGTGAAGGAAGGGACAGTTTCCTGAACAAAACACTATTTAAAGGCATTTTGGGGCATATTATCAAGGGGGTTTATCTCCGCTTTTTTGGCTTTAAAAGCCAAGAAAGCGGAGATAAAATTATCTCCCTATTACCTAGCTGTCGCTAACACCAGTTAGCGACAGCTAGTAGGAGATAGCGACCATCTTGGGCCCCACTTTGCATGTCAGTGATATTTATCACTAATGACATGCAAAGTGGGCGTGCCAAGATGTTAGCGACTGGAAACTGTCGCTAACATCTCTATCTCCTATTACCAACTTTTGGAGATATTCGCACTAAGCGCGAATATCTCCAAAAGCTAACACCTGCCCTGAGCAGTTCTTAGCCATGTTATCCAATGGGAGGTGGATAACATGGCTAGGAGCATTAGCTCAGTAATGCATGAATATCGCTGACTTTTCAGCGATATTCATGCATTGCGGCCGTTTTTTATCGCATTTGCGATAAACCTTGGTAATACCAAGGTTTATCTGCGATAAAAATCGCCGCAGCTCAGCGGTAAATTTTTGTCTCTAACCAAGCAATAGCGATAATTATCGCTATTGCTTGGTAATATGCCCCTTTCTTCTTTATCTGCCTGCTGCACAATGCAGCACGCATAGAAAGAGGAAAAAACAAGAAGAAATAAAGTACTTCTCTTCACTGCGCCTCCTTACTCTTATCCTGGGGAGACGTAGGATTCGGACACAATCCCAGGTTTGCAAAATATTGTAAATCTGGGAGTGAATCAAGTTCCACGGAACACCCACAGCAACATCCATGGAACGCCTCTTTCACACAGAGTTGTGCATGAAAGGGAAACTTATTTTCCAAGACATGAAAAGTCATGCAGGGTGACTTTACATGGCCTTGTAAGTATGGGGAATCCCATTGCGCTGCCAGTGCATCAATAAAAGTGACACACTGGTGATGCAGTGGGCTTGTAAATAAGCCTCCTAGTATGTATATAGCACGGAAATACCAGGAATAGGGTGTCCTGCGCTAGCACACAAGACAATGTTAGGCAATGAGGGGAAATTGGTTTTCAATTTTTTATGGGATTTAGCTAGGTAACTGAAGGGTTGTCAATGGAAGCGATATCTTTTCAGTGTTTTCTCAGTAAAGATGGAGAATGTACAGCACTCTCTGAACCCTATGAATCTCCTATCTTGAAAAATATTGGTAACGGCTTACAAGAGCGCACAGCACAGAGTCCAGGTATAAGTAATAAGGCAATAAATCTATTAGGTGCTCTGGAAGAGGTGGGGGACTGGTTACCACAGTCTCCAAGACAAACCAATGGTCCAAACAAATACTGTGATCTTCCGAGCACTCAATCATATACAAAAGAGTCTTTATGTAGTTTTCACTATTTCTTTTAATGTCCAGTCTTCTTGCCCATTCAATCCAATTTTCCTCAAATGATATTCGCAGCCAACGCACGTTTCGTCAAGTCCGTTTAGGACTAATGACTTCCTCAGGGCTGCAACCCAAATACACACAATCAGTTTTGAATTACACTCATTAAAGGTGACAAAACAAAATATTATCTACATTTTCCAACATAAATTAACTATCACTCATTCTTAATAGTTCCACCGACCTTAACTTAGGTCCAATACGTATTTACAAGTATTAACACACTGGTTACACAAAGAAGACCCAACTTTACCAAAACCGTGTTAATCACATCGTTAAATGCAAATCATATACATTACAAAAAATCACAAACTATGATTGCATATGGGTCATATGCAAAATACTTTTGTATAGGGTAAAAGGTTTCGGTCCCTGATAACACCCTTAGCTTACAGGTTCTCTGATATATCTCAACAAACCACCTGTCTAAAACTCACCTATTTCCAGTTAGGTGTCCACACTTAATTTATCCACATGTAGTAAACCCGATAGTTGTCAAGTTTATATCTCCCCATCTGTGAATAAAATTGACAGGTACTGCTGTCATGTGCTAAACATAATGTCGAACTAATCAAGTAATAGCCAGTAGGTCCTATGTGGGCAAAATAGTTGTAAGTGAACCACTGTGGCACTCACCAGATTATGCTAAAAATTCTTCATCAAGTAGTCCAAACACCAACATCCCAGTAGATTGTAATCCAAATGTTATTCTGTGAAGTGACTAAGTCACTACCTAAAGTAAAGTAACAGCGCAATCAGTACTCCTGATTAGACATCTAACGTCTTGAACAAAGTAACATCAAACTGCATATGTCTGTTCAATGCCTCTCACCTTGTACTTCTGTATCAGCGTGTCCCTTTTATTATATATTTCTTCCAGTCTCTCATGTATTATCACATACTTTGCCCACGTGTTCGTGTCTAGTGAGATAAATAACAGGATATACTTGTAGACTCCAAAACCGCTATAGTAATTAGTTGCAAAGTAATATTCATGTCGCGTGCTTACCATCAGTCAGTCCGAAGTATTCCGACTTTGGCGTTCAGCACGGGTGCCATCTTGGAGTGGCAATTTATAGTGAATAACACGGGCGCCATCTTGTAGTGTCCAATTTCAGTCTTTAGCGCGGGTGCCATCTTGGAGTGACAATATTAACTAGTTCATACGGGCGCCATCTTGTAATAGGTTATGATTAACGTTGTGATATCACACCATAGTATTCAACACGAATACCAACTCTCAGTATAATTTATGACCAGTATATACAGGCGCCCTCATATGATGGGTATTAATTAACGTGAACCCAACGGATTCACAATAAGGTCAATATCCCGTTCTAGTTATCTCACTCATGTTTTGAACCATAATTATTCTGTCATATTATAGTTCTTCGTTATCATTAATATTATCCAAATATTTGGACAAGTAACAAGAGAAGTTAGGATTTGATTATCGTTCTCACAGAGTTGTGTAAATTATTGTCGCAACTATTCCTTGCTAACACTCTCTACAACCTGCAAGCCACAGGGGTCCTCAGGTACACCACCACCTTTTCCCGTAGTCATCTTTACATAGCATCCATCAAATTTTAGTGTTCATCAAGAAAAGACAATTACGAGAGATAGTAGGTTTAAAAATCAGAATCAATTCAGTACTCGACCCCCATAAGTCAATTCGTCAGTATATACTAACTCGGGTCATTATACTTTATCATCATATAGAATTGTCAGTATTGGGAATCAATTCAGTACTCGACCCCCATAGGTCAATACGTCAGTACATACTAACTCTGTGGGTCATTATACTTTCTCATCATATAGAGTTGTCGGTGTTGGGAGACATTTATATACATAGAAAATAGAGAACAAATGGCACCAAACATACAACTTATATTATCCTACTGTTATCCATATACTCTCAGCTTCCTAAGTAGAACTCATACTCATGGTCAACATTAAGACCACACTCAACCGCTTTGAGTCTAATCAACCAGAGTACCTCACGCTTCCTCAAAGCCAACAATCTATTGCCCCCTCGTGGGTCTGGTTTGATGTGGTCAATCCCATGATAGCTAAAGACATGTTGGTCCTTATTCTCAAAATTCTGAACAATGTGTGACGCAATTGGGTATCTTGTATCCCCATTCTTTAGAGCCCTAAAGTGTTCAGCAATTCTCTCCCTGAGCCTCCTCTTGGTACTCCCTACATAGATTTTTCCACACTTGCATGAAATCACATATACCACAAAGGATGTGTCGCAATTAATAAACATACCAATAGTGTATTTGCCAGAGTTGTTATATTCAAAACACAGCATCTTTTTCATCGCCCATCTACATGATATACATCTTCCACATTTGTAGAAGCCTTTGAAGCTACTCAACCAATCTGCTTTATTATGTTTAGTAGGGTAGCTAGGACTCAACAAGTTCTTCAGCGTTGTCCCTCTTCTAAATGTCACACTGGGTCTTTCATAAATAAACGGTTTCAAGTCATTATCTATACAAAGTAGGTGCCAATATTTGTTCAAGATAGTAAATAACTTAGAACTGTCCATCCCATAATTGGTTATTAACCTAACCTTCTGATCTGCTGGTCTGCCCGCTTTGTTTCCTCTGATCAGTGTAGTCTCTCTTTTCACTTTTTTCACTCTTGATACAGCTTTAGTAACTACATTCTGTCTGTAACCTCGATTAAAAAATCTTGACGACATATCTACTATATTCTGTTCAAATTCAATATCAGATGAACAATTGCGTCTAGCTCTTATTAGTTCACCATAAGGTATAGCTCTCTTCTGATAATTGGGATGACAACTCTCAGCATGCAAAATCGAATTGCAACTTGTAGGTTTGCGAAACATCCGACTTCGTATCTTGGCCCCTTCCACATACAACTCCACATCCAAGAAAGTAATCCTCTGCGTGTCATAGGAAGTGGTAAATCTCAGATTACATGTATTTTCATTTAGATAGTCGAAAAAACCTTTAAGTTTTTCGACTGTGCCAGTCCATATCATCAAGCAGTCATCAATGAAGCGACCCCAGTAATGTATATATGGGGTCCACTCAGTTCCCTCAGGGCCCCAGATTCGCTCCGCCTCGAACCAACCCATAAACAGGTTGGCGAAAGACGGAGCAAATCTAGAACCCATCGCAGTCCCCAAGCGTTGCCTGTACCACTGACCCTCAAATAAAAACACATTATTCTCCAATACCAATTGAGTCATCCGCAAAATCATTTGGGTATGGTCAAACAATTCCGCCGGTCTTGCACTAAGGAAATGGTCCAATGCACGTATACCCATATCATGATCAATGATGGTATAAAGGAATACCACATCCAGTGTAACTAATACCATGCCTTCCTCCCATACAATGTCTTCAAGTAAATTCAGTATGTGCTTAGTGTCTTCAATAAAAGACGGTAGATTGTACACGTATTGTCTCAAGAAGCAATCTATAAACTCAGATAGTCGCTCAGTTGGGCCACCAATGCCGGAGACAATAGGCCGACCTGGCGGTTTGTCCCGGCATTTGTGGACTTTTGGGAGAGTGTATAGGCAAGGTGATCTAGGCGTACTTAACATAAGGTAAAGATATTCGTCATGATCTGACAATGTTTGGTCATACCATTGTTTGATTTCACCATTAATCTTAACAATTAGGTCTGGAATTGGATTGGTAGTCAATTTCTCATAATACAAGGTTACATTGAGTTGGGAGTGGATCTCATTATTGTAATCAGTAGTATTCAACACAACTATGTTTCCACCCTTGTCTGCAGTACGTATTGTTATTGCTTTGTTGTTAATAAGCTCATGTAAGGCCTCTCTCTCTCCAAATGTAAGGTTATCTCGAGGTATTCTAGAACTCCCTAATCTTGACCTATCCATTACCTTATCAATATCTGTACAAACCAACTTATAAAATGTATCAATGGTGTTCCCTGGTATAAGCTGTGGCGTCCATTTAGACTTTAGTCTTAATCCACTTTCTTCCCTCTGGAATCTTGATATCTCAAGGTCCTCGATAAGTGTCTGCATGGTTACTGGATCATCTTCCCTCTCAGTAAGTGATAACAGAAGTTGGGTATCTTTCAATTCTTGTATCGTAATTTCACTAAGAACTTTATTAGATGATTGTTTGTGTTTCACTGGTACATTTGCAAAGTGTTTCTTAATTTTCAAATTTCTTACAAATTTAAAAAGATCTATTTTAAGCATACACCAATCTAAATTCGTAGCTGGACAAAAACCTAGACCTTTTTTAAGAACAGTCACCATATTATCAGACAATTCACAAGACGATAGATTGATCACCTCTATGTCACATGCAATGGGCTCATTATTAGTTGTCATTGTTTCCACGATCTCAGGCTCCTGATTCTTGCCCCTGGATCTCCTGCCCCCCCTACTGCCTCTCCTTGTCTTTTTGATTGTATATCTCGGTTTCTCAATTCTAAGTCCCGATTGCCCTTCCTTAGTCTTTGGACCTCCCCAAAAAAATTTGTATTCTCAGTAGTCGGGACTAGCTCTGGAGCATCTCCATTCTCACTACTGGATATCACTGAAGATGCATCAGTATCACTCATCACAGGGGTGCCACCACTTGTTACGTTAGAGGAATCTTTTTTTACTAGATAGTCAAATCTCTTTGCAAAGGTATAAACCCGTCCTGTATTATAATCTCTCTCGTCCCTCTTTAGTTTTTGTGCCTTCCTTTGCTTAATCTCCATTTGTAAGGTATTTAATTTCTCATCAAGAACCAGATAATTCTTAACGGTAGGTTCTGGCAGGTTCAATTCTTTTATCTCTTCTTCAATTTTACTAATCTCCACCAGTAATTTCGCTATTTTCCTCTCTGCGTTATCGATAAGGATCTGTATAAGATTTCGTGAGCTATTGTTCAATTCCTTTTCCCAAATATCATATAGATCCGGTTCCAAATCCTCATAGGTCGGTATTGTGTGTGATCTCAAACCCCGTGGAATCCTATTCAGTATCAAATATTGTTTTAAAGTGGCAGCATCCCACCATTTACTTAGCTCAGTGCGTTTTAATAATTCGAGTTTCACGAATTTGGCTCTAAGGCCTTCTTTCTTGGTACCTGCCGGAGGTCCAATAGCTTTCCTAATGGTACCTCCTGCAGCCAAATTCCCAAATAGCGTCTCGGCTTCCTTATCTCTATTCATTATATAACCTCAGCGGCAGCTCTAACACCACAAATACAGAAAAATATTGGTAACGGCTTACAAGAGCGCACAGCACAGAGTCCAGGTATAAGTAATAAGGCAATAAATCTATTAGGTGCTCTGGAAGAGGTGGGGGACTGGTTACCACAGTCTCCAAGACAAACCAATGGTCCAAACAAATACTGTGATCTTCACAGTATTTCTACAAATGTGGAAGATGTATATCATGTAGATGGGCGATGAAAAAGATGCTGTGTTTTGAATATAACAACTCTGGCAAATACACTATTGGTATGTTTATTAATTGCGACACATCCTTTGTGGTATATGTGATTTCATGCAAGTGTGGAAAAATCTATGTAGGGAGTACCAAGAGGAGGCTCAGGGAGAGAATTGCTGAACACTTTAGGGCTCTAAAGAATGGGGATACAAGATACCCAATTGCGTCACACATTGTTCAGAATTTTGAGAATAAGGACCAACATGTCTTTAGCTATCATGGGATTGACCACATCAAACCAGACCCACGAGGGGGCAATAGATTGTTGGCTTTGAGGAAGCGTGAGGTACTCTGGTTGATTAGACTCAAAGCGGTTGAGTGTGGTCTTAATGTTGACCATGAGTATGAGTTCTACTTAGGAAGCTGAGAGTATATGGATAACAGTAGGATAATATAAGTTGTATGTTTGGTGCCATTTGTTCTCTATTTTCTATGTATATAAATGTCTCCCAACACCGACAACTCTATATGATGAGAAAGTATAATGACCCACAGAGTTAGTATGTACTGACGTATTGACCTATGGGGGTCGAGTACTGAATTGATTCCCAATACTGACAATTCTATATGATGATAAAGTATAATGACCCGAGTTAGTATATACTGACGAATTGACTTATGGGGGTCGAGTACTGAATTGATTCTGATTTTTAAACCTACTATCTCTCGTAATTGTCTTTTCTTGATGAACACTAAAATTTGATGGATGCTATGTAAAGATGACTACGGGAAAAGGTGGTGGTGTACCTGAGGACCCCTGTGGCTTGCAGGTTGTAGAGAGTGTTAGCAAGGAATAGTTGCGACAATAATTTACACAACTCTGTGAGAACGATAATCAAATCCTAACTTCTCTTGTTACTTGTCCAAATATTTGGATAATATTAATGATAACGAAGAACTATAATATGACAGAATAATTATGGTTCAAAACATGAGTGAGATAACTAGAACGGGATATTGACCTTATTGTGAATCCGTTGGGTTCACGTTAATTAATACCCATCATATGAGGGCGCCTGTATATACTGGTCATAAATTATACTGAGAGTTGGTATTCGTGTTGAATACTATGGTGTGATATCACAACGTTAATCATAACCTATTACAAGATGGCGCCCGTATGAACTAGTTAATATTGTCACTCCAAGATGGCACCCGCGCTAAAGACTGAAATTGGACACTACAAGATGGCGCCCGTGTTATTCACTATAAATTGCCACTCCAAGATGGCACCCGTGCTGAACGCCAAAGTCGGAATACTTCGGACTGACTGATGGTAAGCACGCGACATGAATATTACTTTGCAACTAATTACTATAGCGGTTTTGGAGTCTACAAGTATATCCTGTTATTTATCTCACTAGACACGAACACGTGGGCAAAGTATGTGATAATACATGAGAGACTGGAAGAAATATATAATAAAAGGGACACGCTGATACAGAAGTACAAGGTGAGAGGCATTGAACAGACATATGCAGTTTGATGTTACTTTGTTCAAGACGTTAGATGTCTAATCAGGAGTACTGATTGCGCTGTTACTTTACTTTAGGTAGTGACTTAGTCACTTGACAGAATAACATTTGGATTACAATCTACTGGGATGTTGGTGTTTGGACTACTTGATGAAGAATTTTTAGCATAATCTGGTGAGTGCCACAGTGGTTCACTTACAACTATTTTGCCCACATAGGACCTACTGGCTATTACTTGATTAGTTCGACATTATGTTTAGCACATGACAGCAGTACCTGTCAATTTTATTCACAGATGGGGAGATATAAACTTGACAACTATCGGGTTTACTACATGTGGATAAATTAAGTGTGGACACCTAACTGGAAATAGGTGAGTTTTAGACAGGTGGTTTGTTGAGATATATCAGAGAACCTGTAAGCTAAGGGTGTTATCAGGGACCGAAACCTTTTACCCTATACAAAAGTATTTTGCATATGACCCATATGCAATCATAGTTTGTGATTTTTTGTAATGTATATGATTTGCATTTAACGATGTGATTAACACGGTTTTGGTAAAGTTGGGTCTTCTTTGTGTAACCAGTGTGTTAATACTTGTAAATACGTATTGGACCTAAGTTAAGGTCGGTGGAACTATTAAGAATGAGTGATAGTTAATTTATGTTGGAAAATGTAGATAATATTTTGTTTTGTCACCTTTAATGAGTGTAATTCAAAACTGATTGTGTGTATTTGGGTTGCAGCCCTGAGGAAGTCATTAGTCCTAAACGGACTTGACGAAACGTGCGTTGGCTGCGAATATCATTTGAGGAAAATTGGATTGAATGGGCAAGAAGACTGGACATTAAAAGAAATAGTGAATCTCCTATCTTGCTTTGCAGTTTGAACCAGTGCCTTCCCCTCTCTGACCTTTTCCCTCTGTAGACCCCACTAATATTTTCATTGCCAAAAGAGACACTAATTCACATATGTCAAGTCTTGGTGAGCTTTATGCAGATGCAGGGCACAGTGCATAAATGCCAACATATCTCAGACCCAACAGCTCCTGCCAATATAATCTCAATAAGTCTGTGTAACAACCTCAACATTCTCATGAAGTATCTGATGACTACATCAGTTTCTGCAACATCACAGGGCCATACAACAATGTTAACCCCTCCACACACACACTTCAGCAAAGAAAACAAAAATAGGGGGAATGTTGGGCTACCATCTAAGGATTAACCAAAAGGAAAACATGGAGAAAAAGAGTACATGAATTAAAGCATCTGAGATAAGCAAGAGACATTACCCAAACATACTTGCAAAAATAGAAATTGACATAACTATGATGATCCCAACCCTCCCTGAAGGGTAGACTATAGTCAAAAAGAAAGAAGATCATGCCATGTCAAAGTTCTCCTCCACAATGGTTTTGTCACTGATCTACAAATAGAGTCACTCCAGGAGGAAAGGCCTGCACCTTTAACCTTTGTATTGGAGAACAAAGTAGCAGGCCCAGGGATATCCTCCATTCCAAATACCACAACGTTTCTCCTTGTTTCACGAATAGTATAATAGAGATTGTAGGATCTCATCTGAAAACTTCTCTTCCGTGATCAAACTAAATACTCCCTGGCTGCAAACATATGCCAACAACCACCAAGCATGTTTCATGTGGTGCCTGGCACGTGGTGCATGGATGTTTAAGGGGCACCACAAATGCCCCCATGGCCCCTTTGAAGTGGTCCCCTGCTTGGGGCCCACTAGAACCCTTTCGGGAGCCTTTTTATGGTTGAAGGACCGCCAAGAAAAAGCTGTGGGAAATGAACATCCTAATCCTTACTGCGTTGACTGCATAAGCACTACCACAATTGTAGGGATTCGTGTCCTACCGTAGCCCCGACGGGCTCCTTGAGCTATCGGAGGCAGCAGTCTCTCCCCCCACCCTCTACACTGTGACTGCCAGTATTGTAATCTGGTGATAGGACCATTGCCCTAGATGTCTAGCAGACCGCCATCGACGGCCTTCCGGTGGCGATCCGCTTGACATCATAATAAGGGACCCAAATTTTGTCCATGGCTCCACAAGAATCTCTACTAGAGAAAGTGGGACTGAACATGTGAACCGATACCCTATCATTGTCACAAAGAATGCAATCCTTGAGGTAATGGTGCTTTTACATGCAAGCAGTGTGTGTCTACCTTTCACTGATAAAAATCTCTCATGAGCCGCTCGCAAGCTGACGAGCTTTGGAACACCTGCACACTATGAGTGGGATTATACCTGAGAAAATTGGCAGCATGTCCAACAATCTGTAAATATTCTCTACAGATGAGGGAGGAATCCTGAAACACTGGTGTCTAGAGATACGTTTTCAAAAGACGGAATTAGCTGTAAAATAAGACAAACTTTATGTGAAAAACGGAACTACAACTACCAACACGCTATGGGGTAATGGCACTGTTACATGCAAGCACACTTGAAAATGCACTCCTGGTAATCTACCCCTAGTTTCCAAGAGATTTCCCTCACTCTGGCCAGTGTACAATGATCCCAAATATAAGCTGGGCTGGAATTGGAATAGTAAATCTATCAAACACCACCCTTTCAAAAATATGCACTTTCCACAATGTTTATGCACCTGTAGTTAGTATAATAAATCAGTGCAAATGATACTCAAGTTAGAATATTAAATTTGCTTAATCTCCTAATTTATGCACTTTCTACATTGATTTGGACTGGAGTTAAACTAGTAAATCTGATCCCCATAGCTCCATTATATGCAGGGTCTCCAATGTAAGTAGGTTTGGATTTAAAATATTAATTAAGGGAATGATTTCCAGTTTGGCACAGGGGTACGCCATCACAAAGGGGATGAATATCCTGTCGACATTTAATACGTGCATTAGGATGTACTGCCCTTGTAATAAGGCAGATACGATATCCACCATATTTGTGAGGGGAGGTACAATCTGCCAAATTCTAAATTATGCCGTGAATCCTAATACCTTTTAATTGATGCACTTTCATCTATTTTCTACTATTTATGTTGGATTGAAGGTAGAGCTGCAAATATGACACCCCAAAAAATATAAATTTTTTACAACGTACGTGGGTCTGCAGGTAGAAAACCAGTATAAGCACTGGTATAAGCCCTTTCCTGAAGTTAAGCAGACCTGGAGTTAGAATATGCACACTTTCCCCACTGTTTTTTGGACTGGCATTAGAACAGTAACTATGACTCGCTCAATATAAGCCCATTTTCCATTGTATTGGAACTCACGCTAGTTAATGCACTTTCCAATATTGATGTTGGTCGGAGTTCGATAGTAAATATTAACCCCCCCAAAATATGCACTTTTCCCAATGTATGTGGGCCTGCAGTTAGAGTAGTAAAACGCCCCTACACCCTTTAACTGTTGTGAATTTCTCTTTTTATGTTGTACTGTGGTAAGAAGAGAAAAAACTCCACACCACATATTGTTTTCTTTTAAATGTGCAAAGGGCTGGAACTATTAATGTGTATTTTGCTGTGCTTTTAACTTAATTAGTATTTAATTTTGATAACTTTTATTATTATACGTACATTTATATTTGTATGCACACATTTAAAGATTTTTTAAATCATTTCTTTTGAGCACTTTAAAAGTAAAATAATTTATATAAATATGAAAACATAACTCATACAGTGTAAAATGTATGCTAATTACACACATTTTGTATCATAGAAGATTTTTTTAAATTTTTTTTATTATAGGTTTCTATTTAAGTAAAGATGTATAATAATGTATTTCTATTTAACATAAGTGATTTCACTTCAATGATACCATAAAATGAACATTATGTTACAAATTCATAATTTCTACATTAAACATATTTTTCTAAATTAGGTTTTAACTTATGTGATACGTTTTCTATCAAATAAAAGTTATACATATCACTTTTTTAAAGTTAATATATAAAAAACTTTAATATATATATCACGTTTATACATTTTCAGTTTAACTACTTATTTGCTTATAATTTTAGATATATTTAATTTTATGATTTGGATATTATGAAACATTATATTTTAAAGTTTACATTTTTGTACTTTATATAATATTTCACCATTTTATTAAAAGCAATACATTTTTTGTCATATTTTTCTGGCCAATATTTTTATACACAACCCACTCATATCTGAAATCTCCATGTGCATAATGTCATCACAGTAATAACTTACCTCCTTTCTGGTGATCTTCAGCCATAAGAATGATGATTCATCAAGTGAGAACCTTCTTTGTACTCTTTTTCCTACCTACCTATAAGGGGATGCAATGGAAAGAATGAAAAAATAGAAAAGAGTTAGAGAACTAGTCTCTTGCAACACAGGGCGATATGGCGCACACAGATTAAGCCAAGTACTAAACCCCAAAAAGGAGTCAACGCCAAACGGTACGTAGAGCAGAACTTTGTAGATGTTTTTCTCTAATAGATGATAATTGAGGAGTGTGTTTTAATCTGTGTGTGATAGATACATAAAACTCAGAATTTTTAAGTACATGATCAATTGGACTTTTATAAACGAGCTGATATTTTAACTTAGTAAAGTTATAATAAATTTATCCCATCAACAATCCATGCGTGTGAAATTATGTGCACAAATCAATTTGTGAAGATTTCATTAGAAAAAACAGTAGTGTAGGAAAAGTGAGAGACCACCAACTTCATAATGGCCAACATGAGCTGTCTCCTAATTCTTCAAGATTTTGAAATACATTAATGTCCATCTTCCAGAGCTATTTAAGCATGATAGTGGCCACCTGTATCTTTTAATGACAAACTTCCCTTCTCTCCCAGAGACAGATTGAAATGTCATATGACCTTTGTTTTCTATGATGGCATTGTCGAGCTAAGGAAGTAGGGCACTGTGGCAAGTTTCAGCAGTTTCTCAACCATCTGCAAAATCCTCCCACACAGTTGGCTTTTGGGCATAGGTTCGAGTGTTTGCAGTGGCACTGCAGTACCATTGTTTATGCTGTATGTCAAAAGACATGTGTCTAGCTCCCTATCTACCTGGTTTCCCCTAAGATGGAAAATATATTTAAAAATCTAAGGGGGATATTCACAAGGACTCAACTCTGAATTATCCCCACCATAACGCAGCAAATGTGGAGTTAGATTTAACACTCCATTCACAAGCTGCAGACATCGCCAGTATTTCCGTGAAAACTGCCCCAAAATTTATCTCCACGGTGGACACCACCTACTAACCCTAATGAGATGCAGAATTGGCGTTCCCGTGCAAAAACACAAGAAAAAAACACAACACCACTTTCACAACGGACTGCCAGATTCGCGATTCTAAACAAAAACAGGCGATAAGCCGCGGTAGCAGCAGGGAATTAACACCTGCTCATTGCTGGTGTAAAGCAGGACGACTGCCTGCAGCATGAAAGGGAGCCCAGCCAAGAGCCACACCGGAAGACCCACAGATGCCATGGAGACAATGATCATGCAAAGCGAATGCCCATGAGAGACACAACACGCACCTTAACCACCCCAGGCTTGCCACCGCCCCAGGACCCGTTCCGGCCCCATCTGAACACCTAAGATTTATTTTATTTATTTATGCGTTTTTATATAAATCGGACTTTACCCGAAGGTGTCAGAGCGCTTCACAATAGGAACAGAACTGATACAAGAGAACATTACAAGTGAACAAATTACAAAAGCAAAAGTTACATTACATGAGGCAAAAGTGACAATCGTAAGCAAACAAAATACAAGAGGTAGCAAACGGTGCATTACAGGAGGAAAAAGTGACATGTGTGCAGTTTACAAAAGCGTACAAAGTAAATGTGTTTGTATTTATATAGCGCCATCTACCCAGAGGTCTTGTCACGCTGTATTCATACCGCTGTGGAACCCTTCCTGGTTTTCCTGTGAAGTGTCCACTCCTGGGCACCCCCAAGGTGAAGCCAGGCATCCAAGCGCTACTGGGGCCGTTGTGGAGATTAAGCAAGCTATTGCCCAGAGTCACAGAGTGGGACCCATGATTAGACTAGGCACCGAGGTGAGAATTATCAGGTCCAGGGAGATTGAGTCCAAGAGCCGCCGAGGCGGGAATTGAACCCTGGTCCCGGGCCAGACCTCTGCATCAGGGTCTGCCGCTCTAACCATTGAGCCACGCTTCTCCACAAAGTACAAGTAGAAGTATAATACTGCAATAAATGGAGGACACTCAAACACAAGAACAAACGTTACGTAGGCAATGGTGGCACTTGTGCAAGTATCGAAAGCAAACAAAAAGGAATAGGTAGCAAACAGTGTGTTACAAGAGAAAAGTGACGTGTGCATGTTACAAAAGACTACCAAACACAGGTAAAAAGGTAGTACTGCAATAAATGGCAGTCTCTCAAACCACAAGAACACACTGTGAAGGCACTTCCATAGTCATGGAGAATATACATTTTCTATAATAAAAGGTCTTCCTTCAGATAATAGAGAGAGCATGAATTAACTTTGGAAGTGTCTTTGAAGGAGGAGAACTTTGAGGTCAGTTTTGAACGTCTGGGAGGAGGTGGTGGTCCGGAGCTGAGGCGGAAGTGAGTTCCAGATTCTCACTGCATTGCCTGAAAAGGATTGGGCCATCAATCTTTCCTTCTTGAAAGTGGGAGGTTCAAGCAGTAGATTTTCCGCATTTCGTGATGGTCTAGAGCCTCCAGAGAGTTTCAGTTTATTCACCAGATAGCGAGGAGAAGAGGAGTGCAAGGCTTTGTGTGTGATGCAGGCAGTCTTGTAGGCAGCGTACACAAAGACAGCGGCCCCCCCTGAAACGCACCTGCCGCCCACAGTCATGCAACTCATGACACTGCCACTGGGCATGGAGCTCAACTACATCCAACATGACACACAACATGCCAACCGACCGGACATGACAACAGGACTCCATAATGAATCTGCCCTTGCCATGTCCACAACCGAGCCACGGCATGGCACCACGGACACACAATAGCAGAATCTGAGGAGGGGCATGGAGCAGGCATGTGCGAGAGTGGCAATGACTAAGGAATGTGAACCTACCCAATGCCAGATGTGGCTTCGAGGTTTCAGTCAGACCACAGAGTGCAAACCACGGAAATGGCCATGTGGAGATCAACTGCTGGTGCATGTAATGTAGTGGCCAGTGGATGCTACCATGTCAACACAGAAAGTGGGGCAGAACGCTGAACTGTAGCATGTTACGTCCCCCCTGCATGCACATGCGTAGTGGGTTAGACCTGCATACGCCAGGCCTGCATAGGGGTGTGAACAAAAAGCCCTTGCACTGGACTTGATTCTCATTATGAATGGAGCACGCGTCAGCCAGGGCAGTGCCTCTCACCCGACCACAAATCCTGCACTGAGCACGGCGGGGCCTGCATCTCTGAGCGCCTGCGGCACCCCGGGCCGCCGGTGCCCAGACCCGCCATGCCTGCCCCAGCACACCGACGAGGCTCCGCTCACCTACCTACACTGGCATGTGGCAATCAGCGCCCACCACGTGCCAATGCAAGCTCCAAGCACCTGTCCCGTGACCTCTGCTGAGGACCAGTAGGTCCCACATGTGGAACTGTGTCCTGAGTCCTGAATGGCAGTGACCCCAAGTCAGTGGCAGCGGCCACAGCACCAGACCCCCTTTGATCAGTGAGGCATAATTACATATGGCAGGCAGGCCGCACGAGGTGCCACTAACCCTGTTCAATGTCAGCTGGCCACACGAGGTGCCACTAACCCTGTCAATGCCAGCTGGCCACACGAGGTGCCACTAACCCTGTTCAATGCCAGCCGGCCACACAACGTGCCACTAACACTGTTCAAAGCCAGACGACCAGAGGAGGTGCCACTAACCCAGTTCAATGCCAGCCGGCCACAGGAGGTGCCACTAACCCTGTTCAACGCCACCCGGCCACACGTGAATGAGGGCCCAGGCCTACCCTGCGGGCCAGTCAGTCCCACATCCAGCACTAGTCGCGACTCATGAATGGCAGAGTCCCCACCAGTGAATATGAGGAAGATGCGTCTCAGTACGGACGAAACCCGGATCTGAGTCACGGAGGTGTTTGAACATTTACAATGACTGACCTGGTACCATCAGCCCTGTTCACCGCAAGTCATCGACCTGTGGCAGTGTATCTGTTCTGGCCACAGTGCATCCTGGGCCACTGAGTCTGTGCTGGTCTCGTCCGGGACCCTTCTCCCGATATATTGGATGACCTCTGTGATGGTGGTCTTGGGCTCAACGCCATGTGTCTGTGGCCCTGCGCTGACCGCTGCCTCTGGCCTACACTGTGGTCCAGTAGGTCACACATGTGGAACTGTCTCTTAGGTAAGATGTGGAGGAGTCCACACCGTTGGGCACGCCTCATCGCAGGCGGAACCCCAACAGCACTGGTGACACTAACTCTGTGCACAATGAGTCATGGAAACTTTCTGGTTGTACCTTGGTGGCATCTGAGTCCATGGCCTGGTGGTGTCCTGCATCTTTCACATGCTGGACCGGACTTGGTGTCCGATATGTGTCTGCTCTATTCATCTCCACAATTGTGACTGTTTCAGCGTGATCCTGAACTCTGCATCATGCCCTGGGGGCACTCCTTCTACTGTCTGCCGAGACACTCCATGACAAGCTCCTTTTACATCTCCGAGAACCTGCTCTACAGTCATCACCCTGCCCCAGTGCCCCGCAAGTCAGAGTCCTGTGGTGGAAGGCCCATGCAGGCCACTGTGCATCCGGGGCCACTTAATCTGTGCAGTAGAAGTCATGTGGTATTTATGGTTGAATGGTTGAGTGATGTACACTGTTGTCGATTTATGACTGCACAAGGCAGCCCTTGCCTGCTGGTGTGCACACGTCCCACACACATCCAAAACAGGTGTCACTCAGTATGTGTGCATGCTAATAGATGTGGCTGTGCGCACGTGCACGTAGCCATTCACACCATCTGAGCAAGTGTGTCCGTGTGGTCATTGTGTCAGCATGATGGGCACGGGCCCTGCAACATCACAGTGTGCTGTCTTCAGCGGACATTACCATGTCACCTCAGCGTTGGCAGTGACCCTGGACATGTAGCTTCGCACGCACCCCCCTGCATGCATAAGCGGCGTGTGCTGGTCCGGCATACGTCAGGTCAGCGCTGGGGTGTGCAGAATTGGCAGGGGGAGCAGGGCGTGGCTCGGACTTGGCCTTGGGCAGGAAGTGCAGTAAGTGTGTCTCTGTGTTGAGGTGTAGTCACCACCAGGGCTACAGTAGTCGAAGTTGCAATGTAGCATGCGTTTAAACAGAGAGAGATCCCTTGTCAGCAACCAAGGAAGTAGAGTACTATCAGTACAACAAACAAATTATCCCTTGATTCACTCAATCAACAAGAAACCCCTATTAATAGTGGAATTCTTAGTTCATATAAAACACATAGATAAACCTAAAAAGGATCTCAGTCAAAGTCCCTGAAACACTTAAACAATGATACTAGTATAAAATGCAGTGCAAACAAGTCAATTTATTTCTTTAGTACATGTGAATATTATTAAAACACAAATATTATAAAAACACAGATAATAAAACACAATGCATAATTTCAGCATAATTAACCCCTTGGCCACAGCAGTAATTCTGCCGAGGTGCCGGGGGAGAGGGGGGGCAGCGCAGCGCTCCCATGCTCGTGACGGAAGCACTCCGTCACGAGCTCGCTGTGCTTGTGACGGAGTGGTTCCGTCACTGCCCCGCCCGTTCAATAGAACGCGCCGCGCAGGCGCGAAATTGATGCCGTGCTGGCGCGGCTGCCGGGCCGTGACGGAACCACTCCGTCATCAGCACAGCGCGTCTGTGGCTGGTGACGGAGTGGTTCCGTCACCAGCACGCAAGGTGTTAAAAACAATACAATTGATGAAATCAGGACATAACATAACATCTTATGACACTTTTACCCCAGAGAACCCTAAAAAATAGGGAGGACGAACAATGATAGACAGTATGCTTTGTCTTTTAACTCAACAATAATTTTAGCAAGGTTAGCCTAGCTATTGATAGGGGGTTCTTATTGACTGAGTGAATCAAGGGATAATTTGTTTGTTGCAATGTAGCATGCACCAGGAGGGCAGGTTCGCATGTACGGGGACATGCAGGAGGGCAAAATTGCACGGGGTCTTTGCACCTGCATGCCAAGTGTCTTGTATATCAGCCCTACGGATGCAGGAGTCATTTGCCTGGGCTCAGTTGCAGCGCGATCCCAGCCAGCAATGAGCTGTACACCTGTGTCTGCCATCTCTGGCCTATTGGTCTACGCTCACGTGGCCCCACACCTTCAAAGGCCAGCGTCACGCTGTTCCCAGGGTCGCAGACACCCCATCACTCCCACACCAGGCCCTGTGCATCTCCTGTATGCATGCAGAAGGTGAAGTTACTGTCCGGATGAAAGGTCCTTTGTGTGAACTATCAGGCAGTAGCACATCTGCAGCTCTGAGCAGGAACTGGCATGTGGCCAGCACCATCTGACAGATTCAATGGCATTTGCTTCCGACTCCCACACTACGTACTACCCGAAGTGAGACCAATGTGTACACATCCCACACAAAGTAGGCCTTGATCATAGTTGGCAGGCGAGAAATGGGCTTCACATGTACTCCCACCCCATCCCAAGCCTGCACCTGTTGCACACAGACACTGCTAATTGCACCGGGATGTGCAATTTCATCCACAGGACTGGCACAGGGCAAGCCAGTGGTGCTTCTAGCAGAGCCACTGACGTCATGGCCAACCATCATGAACACATGCCTGTATCCAGTCACGTTGACCTGTACCGTGTATTTCTGCTGCATGTACTGGAGGCACTGCCATTGGCCGTCTTGCAGATCAGTTACCAGCTGATCTTCCGCCTAGCGGACGTCACCTGCATTCAGCCTGTGTTGCATTGTCGCTCGTGCATATTCGAGTGGTCCATGGATGTTTGCCTCTCCAACGTGCGGTAGCTGACCTGGATTACGACGTGTGTGTGCGCCCCCTGTTGGTCCATGACCAGGCGTGTCACTGTGATGCCCATTTGTGGCATTCATGGATGTTTGGCGTGCAGGCTGGACACTGGACCTGGGAGATTGCATGAGTCCTCGTGTGCAGGGAGCACATTGTGCCACTACCCGATTGGGCTTTAGTGGACATTGGGGCCAGTGGTTGGACTCAGCACATCTGTCCGGGTCAGCTGATGGATTACGTCGACAACATGTCAGATGTGGTGGACGACGAGCGCTCATTGTAGATGTTGGCTTACGCAGCTGCAGTTGCGTTCATGGACGAGTGATAAAGTACCCGCAGCCACAACTGAATGTGACCTATTGCACGTGTCCTGACACCTGGTTGCATGTTGGGAATCTGGTCACATGTCCAAAGTCGACAGTGGACATGACTGCTTTTGCCTGGACTCATGATCCATGCGCAGACAACCGATGCAGGTTGGCACAAACTTGTGTTGGTGATGGACTCCCCCGCGGTGGACATGGGCACTGTCCTACGTCCTCATTCAGTCATGCTTCTGCATTGTTCAGCATATCGTGGCACTTCTTTTGGCCCTACTGACACGCACTTGTTGATAAAGTTTCCGCACTTTCACTTGTCTCCAACTGTGTTGTGTCTTGATTTGTATGCTAATGTGTGTGTCACGGACTCTCTGACTCCCTGCCATACGTGCATTGCTACCCCATCAGGACTGTGGGTTTGTACTTGTGCATTGTCATGTCCGTGTGTCATACTTAGCCAGATGCATGTGGCCGTTTACGAGCACCAGGCAGGTGCATTAGTGTCCTGTGTTCAGTTGTGCAAATGTTGGTGTTTGAGCCACATTGTGCTTGAGGTTGTGGTGCTCTGCTTCCAATGTCTGTTTGCTGCATTGTGTGTGAGATGTCCATTCAGCTCTGATTTGGCTCACTCTTCTCCCCTTCAGGCAGTGTGGTCTTCAGTTTTGTGCTTGTTCTGTGGTGTGATATTGCTGGGTTGTGTGACTTGTGCTCTTAGTTGGTGTTGTTCCTCTTGGGCATGGTTTGTCTGCAGTGCTGCTGACCATAATTGTGCATGTGAGTCATTGTGCCCATCTCCCCCAGGTCCTTGCTGGTTCCTCTCCCTGTTGCTTTTGTGTCTGTAATGGTCAGTTTCCGGTCCCCGAGTCCTGCCATCATCTCCAGACTGATGTGGTCGACACCATGTCATCCAGCTCCTGGTGTGGCGCTGGACTTCCACCTCCGGTGTGCATTGCTGCCTTCTTGTTGTCGGTGTGTTTCTGATTGTTAGTGTGTTTCGCATCATTCCGGATGTTCTGGTTTTCTTCCATTGTCCACTTCCGCTCTCAGGCTGCATTCACCTTGTCCGAGATGGCCTGCCATGTACAATATTTTGTTGCCAATGGGGCTTGTGGGGTTATGTTATGATATGTTATCCTCAATTTATAGTGCGCATGGCTACTGGGAAGTGTCCCGGCGCGAAAGTCAAATGGAAGAAGGAGAGATAGCCAGGTCAGAATAGGAGCTTACTTAAACTGCATCGTTTTCAGGTGTTTTTTGAACAGTCGGAGGTCGCCGTTGTTCCGCAGTTCAAAGGGCAAGGCATTCCAGGCCACAGCTGCTCTGACAGAGAAGGAGCTACCTCCCATTCTAGCCAATCGATACCTGGGGACCAAGGCCAGGCATTGGCCAGAAGAGCATAGCTGTTGGGCGGCACGTAGAACGTGAACCAACTTCTAAGATATTGAGGGACAGACTTGTAAAGTGCTCCATGGACCAAAGTGAGAGCCTTAAACAGTAGGCTTGGCCAACCAGAAGCCAGTGAAAATCCTGAAGAAGCTGCCTCGCACTGGACCTTCCCGGCATACGCAGTAAAGCTCTAACCGCAGCATTATGTACAATCTGTAGCTTTCTTAACTGATATGCCGGAAGACCAATGTATAAGGTATTAGCATAGTCCAGGCGTGAGAGAATGAGAGCCCGGGTCACCATTTCTTTAGCCATTCTTGGCAAAAGTGGAAGAAACTTTTTAAGGCAAGGTTGCTGGTTCGAGTTGCCTCCATTGTGCTTGGCTGTTGTTTTCTGTTTGGATTGTCTCTTTTTTTCAGGATTTTGTTGTGCTTATTCCTGCCTGCGGTGTGTTTTGCGGGCCTGGCAGTGATTATCCCTGCTTTCTTCATTGCGAATGGGCTCTTCGTATGTTTTTTGTGTTGTGGTTGTGTTTTTATCTCCGTCGAGGTGGTTGTATCGCGGACTTTGGCCGAGGTTTAGGCAGACTATCGCAAGCTACCGCCTTGTTATGAATTCCACATTGACACAGGGTTATTTTCCAGCGATAGGCTGCGACGTGTAAAGGTACATTAGCATTTTTTGGTGATGTTTAGCATACGCTGTTCTGAATATACCCCTAAAAGAAGTAATTACTATTTGACTGGGTCTCCGTTTCAAGTATACGCCAAATATTAAAACTGCACATTTCATCTACACTTTTTTTAATTCTTAATACATATATAGTTCAGTTAATACGCACCTTTTTCATATTTTCAAACTTGGTGCAAGAAGCAGTACCTCTGCATTACATGTGTGCTAGTCCTCAAGCATCTTCAAAAAGGCAAGATCTTCTTTCATAGTTGTTATTGACTTTTTTCCAGAAACAGGCATCTAAATACGATTTTCCTATCAACAGCTGCCAACAACGGATATAAAACTAATGGATGCCCTATAAATCTTTTTTATTTTATAGTATATTTTCCAGTTCCGTCTTACATGCAGTCCAAGCTCCAGAAACCTGATTTATGGAGAGGTGTCTCTTTCAAATTTGGCTGAGTTGTGGTGTTATAAGACTTCCCCTCATAGTGCACCTTTCAATAGCACCTTTGTAAGTAAGCCATTGGACCCACGCCTTGCAGATTTGCAATTCTGCTTCCATTTTAATGCAATGGTGCCTAACATGCTTAGAGTATGGAAGCCTAAGAACCTAAAGGGCAAGGGCATGAGATCTGAAAAGGCAAGCAAAAGGATGGGCCCACCTGCAATGAAAAGTAAAGTACTATACTTAGACTTATGTCAAGGTCAGCTAGCCAAGGCCCAGTACAGTCAATTCACGCCTCCAACACTCCAGAATCCACCACAACTTGTTCAATATCTTCAACAAGCCCACTATTATCTCTGCTATTACCACCCAGCTATTATGGAGATTCAATGGCACAGATGGATACCTTTGGCACAGCCAACTCAAATCTGGTAAGTAAAAGTCTTTCGGCTCCCGACCCAGAGGTTGTTAGACTCCTTTACTATGGCATAGGTTAAGAACTCATTGATCTTAGAACCAAGGAACCATGGAGTTATCTTACTCCTACTCAACCTGAGGCTGAAATCAATATCGTGCATGAACCAAAAATGACTTTTCTGGTATGAACAATCTCCAGATCTAATTGTAATGATCCCAGCCCTTTCCAGGCAAAACTTTATTATGGAGAAGCAGCTAATGGCCACTCACGGGCTGAAAACGTCAGTGGAGGGGATTCCTGGTCTGAATCTATTAATCTCCAAAGCTCAAAGTGCTCTGCTGCACTCGCAACTGATGTGCTCGGAGTCTTGTTAAGCCATCATATTAAAATTAGAGGAGGTGCCAGACATCTTAAAACCAATCCTAAGTGATTTCAAAGGATCAAAACCTCCACTGCCAGCTAACCAGTTGAGTTCCCATTCAATCAGGACCAAAATGGACACTCAAACACATGTAGTTATCATTGCTGCCAAGGTTCATAGTCCCCTACTGTAGAAACCCTCACAGCCCACCTTGCAATTGGATCCGTTGTCAGAAAAAAGCGGGCTGTTCATTAAATTGCCTGCAAATCTCCTGAAACAGCCCCAGGTACACAGGCAACAGTATTCAAATATAGTGAATACAATTATCACGCTTTCCAAAAAAGTGGTGACATACCGAGAGCCCAAACTAATCAAGTAAATCTCTTTAAAGATCTAAACAGCAAAACAGATTTTATTCCAGTACTTTCTAAAAAAATCGAAAGATGCTGAGGAAACTAAACAAAGGTAAAAAGGGCATGGAGTTGTCTGTTAAAGCGGAACAGAAGCTTTATCCCTTGTTTTTGAAAAAAACAGTTACAGCTGCAGAGAACCCAAAGTTGAACCCTCATGAAAATGAAGACGGCTCGCTACCATCCCTTGAACAGAAAGGCGCAAGTGCTGACTGTATGACTTATGACTGTATGACTCAAACAGGGGTTATTCATCTCTTTTGGCCTTGTGTTCATTCTTTTGTTCAGTGCTTCATTCTTCATTTACACTCAACCTCGGGAATGCACAAGCTTCCAAAATAGCATGCCCTCTGGCTCTCCCTAGTAGTATGGATGGAGCTAATAGTGCCACAACAGGCCCTGGACATAACATATTCACCCCAAGTGAAGGTTTTCAGGCAGGGAGCACTCAATTAGTGAAAAAAGCTTGCAGCCCACCAATTCACACTACATCCCATTAGGAACACCAAACCATTTGTCAAAGCACCATCAACATATTGATCACAGAGTCCTTGGTGGGGGGGGCACCTCAATCATATGGACACATTGTCTTTAAGTCCTAAATCAGTCCTCTAGACCAAACCTAGGAATTAATCCCCTGCAAATACATGGGCATGGTGAGGTACTGGGTTTTTAAGAACCGGCACAGAACCGGTAACCCAGCGGTGTCAGGGAATCAACACCCAAAGACCTCGGGTTCTCCTGAGTCAGACCTACAGAAACTCAGAGTCTTTGAGGTGAAGTCAAAGATTAGTTTATTGGCTGCAACCAAGGTAACAGGGTCCTAGAAGTACAATGCGGGTATATTCTCAGGAGACTGCACACTTTCACGAAGTCAGGCTTCTCTCTTTATACATGATTTTCAGCCTTGGGCAAAACATTCCTTGAATTCGTGGTATTTCATTTATAGTTACTGGGTACAAAAGAAAAGCAGAGTCATGATGACATGTACATATTTCACGTCGTGCTGCCCATAACAAATCATCCGGCAAGGCCCAACATTTCATCAGATATCGCTGGACCCCCAATAAAAACGGTCACCTCCCCATCATAAAGCAAGTGAAGAAAAGGAGTGGAGGAAAGATGTAAGCGAGATATGGCAGGTGTGCGCGCTGAAATGGTTTTATGGCTGGTTGAGCCTAGATGCTATCTTGCTCGGCCACTGGGAGGGAACTGACCTAACGAGTCCGGCCTGGGGCAATGGTTCTAACTTGTACTGAGGTCAGGGAGAAGTCGATTAAGGAGTATGTGTCCTTGTGGAATCAAAATCAACTGGATTAAGGCCTATGTAGAGGGCAACATATAAATGGGAGCTAAGGGTTCAGAATGTAAATGACGATTTCGAGGTGAAATCGTCACTCGAATACGACGAAAATACATGTACATGATGTACTCGTCATTCTCGGTCTTTTGATACCAAATTCGTCCTATTTCGACGAAGTTTTTATTCTCGAGTCCAGTACTATTATATGAGTCCAGATTTTCAGAACCACAGACCCTCCTTTTGCCCTTACATAGGCAATTAATCTATCCTCATGTTAGTCTGAGTCCAGATCTATATTCCTAAAGTCATTGAGATGTTGCTGTAACATCATTATAGTGCTTAGTTCATTTCTTGACACAGGCTTCCTTACACATGACGTGACACAGAGGCCACATATTGCAGGAGCACACTGTATGCACAGACAGAACAGGAAAAGAATGGCTTAGACCATCCCAATGACCATCAGAATTTTCCATCCCCAGGCAGATATCAGTTCCCAGAACCATCCCATTAACGACCAATCTCCTTTATCCACCTGAATAGATTCGGAAATCTTATGTAGTTTGGAGATGGCCCTGTACACTGTTGGAGCATTATCTGGGATGAAAATGCAACAACTAGACTGGATCAATTTGCATACTCCACCTCGGTCCGCAAGTATTACATCCAAAGCGACCCGGTTCTGAAGGGTCATAAGTCGATCCGACTGGAGCTCAGCAGTCAGGTTACTAAGGGCACCAGCAGTTTCAGTCACGGTGGATTCAACTACCCTTGTCAATTGCCTTATGTTCCTGCTGTTAGCCATGGCTCCCCAGAACGGCAGAAAACCCATTGCAAAGTCACCAAATTCTTGACCTGCAGTGTCTTCTTTACTCAAAACACCTCTAACTACCCTTGTCCGATGGTAATCCGCCGCTGCTGTGTAGGTGGGAGGTAACAGGAATGAAACAAAACATGAGCCCGAGAAGTCAGGGGGCAACCATGTATAGGCTCTATCATAGCAGATGAAATAAGTACCTTAGCGGCTAAAAACGCAGGGGAAGTCTGAGATCCAAAAACATACGTTTCTGTACAGACACTCTTCCCTAGCTGAGCTCTGAGATTCTTGCCAATACCTTGCAGACACAGGGGACCTTGATGGGGTACGATCCAGATAGGGGACGATCTCTTGGCTTGCTGTTTCTCACTTAATGTAGTGCCATATCCGGTCACACTTCCAACCTACATATGCAAGTATCTCATCATCCGGGGTATCTTCGTAAGAAGTTACTTCCTTGATCATGTCAACTATACCTTTGACTAGGGCGCTAGTCTTGAGGTTGTCTTTTACAGAACGTAGGGGTTGGATTTCTCGTGCATATAAGAACATTGTCCTATATGCCCATACTGAACCATTGTGACTAAATGGCAGGACCAAATAGGGGATACCTTTGTCCGTTGTGTGAGGCATGAGACCACACACCCAACAGTTAGTTGTGTTCATTACAAGTTGGTGTTGGTGTAATAACTGAACGAAGGAGTTATTAATGAACTCTAATCCCCTATTTGATTCGTGGTCAGGCAGAGGGTGGAAAGAATGAGAGGAAACAGTAGGAGGAGGTATGGGTGATGTAGTGGGCGCAAATGTCACATGAAAAGAGAATAAAACATAGCTTATCAAAAAGACCATTACGCTGAATAGCATAAAAATACACACTATTATAAAACTTTTCTTCGTCATCGTGTTAAAAAGTCTCTGCTTAAAGTTCATTTGTTTGGCAAGCCTCTCCACATCAGGAAACTCCATCCTCTCTAAGGTGCTGCCCGCGGTGGTAGGTTGTCTCTGCTAAAGGATGCTTCCGTCAGTCTAGGGCAACTCCCTTGGACCAACCAGAACCAACGACCTAACGTCGTCAGCTGCACCCAAAAGTCTTTAATCAACCGCGACCCTAGCAGCGGAACCCGGATGGCGGTTCGAAAAAAACAAAAATAAGCAAGTTACCTAGATGGGAGATCTGCACTTTTTTTAACAAAAGGATTTGGGGAAAAGACACATTTTATTAGTTCATGGGGTTTTCTCTCGAATCACAAAAGGAATCACTTTTAATTAGTCTGTTTTTCTTGCTCGTAAATTGTAGCGTCTTTTCCCGGGTACTGTCTGGTCCAGAAATAGTAGTTCAGGTTCCACAGAGTTCAATTGTTCTGGTGGTGGCACAGTTTCTCGAAAAATTTTCTCACTTTCACAGTCAGGGTTAGTTTCTTTTACACGTTCATCAGTTGTGCGCTCTGAGTCAGTGCCTCCTTTCTGGACCCATTGGTCATGTGGCAGAGGGAAGGGTATCTTCTTACAATGGATCCCGTGGACCCAATTGGCCTTCCCCTCCACCCTAACAGCCGACCTTGTAGACAGGAGGACGAGGTGAGGCCCGGTCCATCTGGGCTGGTCGTTTCTTGTTCTTTGAAAGTTGCGGACTAGGACCCATGAACCGGGTTCAATGGAGTGACCCGGAGTCTCAGTGACCGGAGGCAAGGTGTTGTGGACCTGTTGATATAAAACACGCAATTTAGCCGTCAATTCATACAAGTAATCAAGCAAAATAGGGTGCTGCAGCTCGCTGAATTTCGTGGGCCTAGGCACTCCCCATATGTTGGCTGGCCGACCAAAGATGATTTCATAGGGGCTCAGTTTCACTCGCGAATGCACAGTCATTCTGGTGGATAGGAGTGCTAAGGGTAGAGCGTCAGGCCATTTAAGACCTGTGCTTGCTTGGATTTTGGCCAATTTAAGTTTAAGCGTGCCATTGTAACATTCTACTAATCCAGCCGATTGGGGGTGATTTGCAGCGTGGAACTTCTGCCTAATGCCTAGCCCTTCACACACTCTTTTCATCACACGACCCACAAATTCACTTCCGTTGTCAGACCAGACCATTCTAGGCATTCCGAACCTGGGGAAGAACTCTTTCACACGGGCTTTTGCTGTGGACAAGGCAGTATTGTCTTTTAGGGGATAGGCTTCTACCCATCTTGAGAAGGCACAAACAACCACGAGCACGTATTTTAAGTTGTTGCACCTCTCCATGTGTATGAAATCTAGCTGCAAAACCTCGAACGGATACGTAGGAGGTGCAAAATGACCAGCTGGAGTTGGGGTTCCCCTACCAGGATTCTGTTTCAGACATACCATGCAATTCTTGACAACGTTCTCCGCACACTTGGGAATCCCTAAATTCTTCCACACTGGGGCCAACAACTCACAAATCCCTTTCACACTGATATGGGCCATTCCATGAGCCATTGTAACCACTGCAGGCACATATGCATCGGGTAACAACCATCTCTGTTGCTCTGTCAATTCAATCCAACAACCATTTGCATCCATTCTTCCTGTACTTTCTCTCCACGTGCTTAACTCTTTCTCCGTGGCCTCAGCTTGGATGGACTTCACGCTCTCTATCGTGTCCTCACATATTCCAACATCACCAGTCCATCTTTCTGGGCTCGCAACATACATTCGGCTCATCACATTCTTTGCAGTTTCCTTAGCGGTTTCATCAGCAAATGCATTTCCACGACCAACATCATCAGTCACTTTCTTGTGAGCACTACATTTCACGATCGCTATTTGCAGGGGCAAGGTCAGTGATTCAAGAAGCTCATTCACCAACTAACCATGCTGAATCTTAGTTCCATGCGAAGTCAGGAACCCACGTTCTCTCCACAATCGTCCAAAACTGTGAGCCACACCAAATGCATACTGGCTGTCGGTATAGACAGTCACTTTCATTCCTTTAGACAACACACATGCTCTCGTCAGTGCCACGAGTTCTGCGGCTTGAGCTGAACCATGTGGTATTCGCGCAGTTTCAATGACTGTGTGCAAAGTTGTGACAGCATATGCTGTAGTCACGTTACCATTTGGGAGCTTAAAGCATGAACCATCCACCCATAATGTACCATCACAGTCAGCAAGAGGAGTGTCGAACAAATCAACTCTCCCTTTCGTCTCTTCCTCTGTTCTAAGAAAACAATCGTGCTGTTCTAAAGCATCTGATTCCTCTGCAATTGGTAACAATGTGGCTAGGTTCAAGGTACTGCACCTCTTTATGTGCACATGGCTCGCTAGCAGCGTCAATTCGTAACTGGACAGTCGAGCACTAGTTAAGTGCTGTGTCTTGGTCCTATTTAACAATGTGTCTACTGCATGCGGGACCATCACGATTAGTGTATTATTCATTACTAGACCAGCAGACTGTCGAATGGAAACAGCTGCTGCTGCTGTGGCCCTTAAACAACTTGGCAATGCTCGTGCTACCGGATCCAAAGTTGACGAAAAATAGGCGCATGGCCGCTGTCTATCTCCGAATAACTGAGTCAGCACAGACAATGCACAGCCTTCCTTCTCATGGACATACAATGTGAAAGGCTTACTGTAGTTGGGGGTACCTAACACAGGGACCGAACATAATGCTGTGCGTAATTCGAGAAAACTTTTCTGACATTCTTCCGACCAAGGAATGGGATTGGGTGTATTTTTACACGTTAATGCCACCAAGGGTTTGGCTAATAACGAAAAATTTGGAATCCACTGTCTACAGTACGATGTAATGCCTAAGAAAGCACGTACTTCTCTCTGTGTTCTTGGCACACTCAATTTTGCTATTGCCTGAATTCTTTCTGGGGTCAGTTTCCTTCCCTCCTTCGATAAGAGATGACCTAAGTAGGTCACTTCTTGCCGGCAATATTGAAGCTTGCAAAGTGACACCTTGTGATGCAAATCACATAGATGACGCAATAATGACAACGTGGCCATTTTACAAATTTTCTCAGTATCCGCAGCGATGAGCAAATCGTCCACGTACTGTACGAGAGTGGCACCTTTGGGCAAAACCATTGTGTCAAGCTGACTTTTCAGAGCTTGACTGTATATTGAGGGGCTTTCACAGTAGCCTTGAGGAGCGCGTTTAAAGCGGAAGCTTCGACCTCCTAAACTAAAGGAAAAAATATCCCTGCTTTCCTCAGCAATCGGGATACTGAAGAAAGCATTCTTCAGGTCAATCACCGAAAACCAGGAGGCAGAGGCTGGAATCATTCGGGCAGTCCTGTGGCAGAGGACTCGCTCGCGGGTGGCACCTGTAACTTGTTTTAATACCTCTTCTGCTTCCTTGCTGACCACAAGCAGCCTACCATCTTCGTCCCGCTGACTACGAGCGGTGGACGTTATTTCTTTTAAAACCCCTCCCATCCCGCCCTGCTAACTCCGCCCACCCTCGCGACCAGCCTATTTAGGCTCCGCCCCTTTCTTTACTCTTGTGCACTCGAGCAGTCCTGTGGCAGAGGACTCGCTCGCGGGCGGCACCTGTAACTTGTTTTAATACCTCTTCTGCTTCCTTGCTGACTACAAGCAGCCTACCATCTTCGTCCCGCTGACTACGAGCGGTGGACGTTATTTCTTTTAAAACCCCTCCCATCCCGCCCTGCTAACTCCGCCCACCCTCGCTCCCAGCCTATTTAGGCTCCGCCCCTTTTTTACTCTTGTGCACTCGAGCAGTCCTGTGGCAGAGGACTCGCTCGCGGGCGGCACCTGTAACTTGTTTTAATACCTCTTCTGCTTCCTTGCTGACTACAAGCAGCCTACCATCTTCGTCCCGCTGACTACGAGCGGTGGACGTTATTTCTTTTAAAACCCCTCCCATCCCGCCCTGCTAACTCCGCCCACCCTCGCGACCAGCCTATTTAGGCTCCGCCCCTTTTTTACTCTTGTGCACTCGAGCAGTCCTGTGGCAGAGGACTCGCTCGCGGGCGGCACCGGTAACTTGTTTTAATACCTCTTCTGCTTCCTTGCTGACCACAAGCAGCCTACCATCTTCGTCCCGCTGACTACGAGCGGTGGACGTTATTTCTTTTAAAACCCCTCCCATCCCGCCCTGCTAACTCCGCCCACCCTCGCGACCAGCCTATTTAGGCTCTGCCCCTTTTTTACTCTTGTGCACTCGAGCAGTCCTGTGGCAGAGGACTCGCTCGCGGGCGGCACCTGTAACTTGTTTTAATACCTCTTCTGCTTCCTTGCTGACTACAAGCAGCCTACCATCTTCGTCCCGCTGACTACGAGCGGTGGACGTTATTTCTTTAAAAACCCCTCCCATCCCGCCCTGCTAACTCCGCCCACCCTCGCGACCAGCCTACTTAAACGTCCCCCATGCGTCAGCGCAGCGGGCGCGACGGAGGCGCGCCGGAGTTGCGCCTGAGTTAAGCCCGTCTGCGCCCGTCCCCGGCCGGACGGGCCCAGGGGCCAGGGACGCTGCCACTGCCATCTCTTATCCCCGCTCTACTCTAATGAGTCTTCAAACTTTTGCCTGCCCACTACCCCCTGAGGCCTGGACCAGGATCTCCTCATTGGGGATTCCAGGTGACTCTCCCCCTCATCTGGGGCCGCCGTCATCATTCACCTCTCTTCCCCCTGCCGAGTCGCAGCTCCGGGTATTATACCTTAACACTCGCTCCATGGTCAGGCATCAAGCCGATATTTTTCGTCTTCTAATGACAGAGAGGCCAGACGTCCTTTTATTATCTGAGACCTGGCTCACCGACGACTCCCTCCCCGACATCCTCGCTGCACTACCTCCAGACTACTTTCTGCTGAACACCAACCGCCCTGGAGGCCGCTCCGGTGGAGGGGTGGCAGCGGTAATACGTAAGAATCTTAAGATCATCGCCTCTGCCAATATGACCCTCCCCGATGTGGATAATTTGGTCCTCCGTCTTGGGACCGAGGTAGGCGCAGTCACCCTTATGGTACTCTACCGTCCCCCCCACTCCATGCCTTCCTTTCCCTCTTCCTTCACGGAACAGTTAATTAACCTTGCCACCTCCTCCCTTCGCACTATCATTGTTGGGGACTTTAATTACTGGTTCCAGAACAAGGATGCCGGCCCCCATGCCACCGAACTGTTCGAGGCCCTCTCGAGCCTGGACTTCATACAACTAGTCAAGTCTGCCACTCATAGCGGTGGCCATATCCTCGACCACATCTGGGTTCACGGGGTCAAGTCCTCCTGCCCACTCATAACACCTTGTGTGTGGTCCGATCATTTCTTAATTGACACCACTTTTTCGGCCGTCGGCCAGATCAGGACCCCACTACAGGAGGGCGGCACCGCACGCAAGTGGAGAGCCGCTGACTCCTCTAAACTTTTATCCCATCTCTCTCTCACCTGCCCCCTGTTCCCCATCGACTCAAGTACCGATGAGCTTCAGGGACATGTTTCTGACTGGCTTACTACAGCCAGCGATATTTTCGCCCCTTTAACTAAGTTTCCCCGATCCCGACACTGTCACTCCCACAAATGGTTTACCCCTCACCTTAAGACCCTGCAGTTAGAACTCCGCCAATCCGAGCGCAGGTGGAGGAGAGACTACCGCTCACCTAGCAGAAGCGCATATGTGGCCGCGCGGAATAAGTATAAAATAGCCATTTCCGCTGCCAAGAAAGCTTATGCCTCAGATAAAATCCTATCTGCCCCCTGCAAGTCTAAGGAGATTTTTAAAGTCCTTAACGAATTCACTTCCGACCCCAGGACACTTCCGACTCAGGCCCCTACACAGGAATCATGTAACGCGCTGAGCACTTTCTTTGTTCAAAAAATTGCCTTGATCAAAGACACCATCCCGACTACCCTTCCTGGCGCTGGCTCTGCCTCTTCCCCCCACAATGCCCTCTCTTTTACGCTTTTGCCCCCATTAGACTCTTCCGTTTTGGCCACACTGGCCACCCGTGTTAAATCTGGATCTCCAGATGACTGTTGCCCCCCCACCATACTACGAAACATCTGTCACTCTCTACCCGACTGTATTCTTCCCCTGCTGAATTCTTCTCTGTCGTCCGGGACGGTACCCCGCTTCTTCAAGGAGGCCGTGCTGGTGCCTCTATTGAAGAAGCCTGGGGCTGATCCTGCCGCCCCGGCGAATTACCGTCCAATCTCTCTCTTGCCTTTCTTCTCTAAAATCTTGGAAGCCCATGTCACCACCTGTCTCTCACAGTTCATCGAGAGCTCCAACTTTCTTGAGACCAATCAGGCCGGCTTCAGACCCGGCCACTCTACGGAGACTGTCATCTTGGCCGTGTTGGATGCCCTGAGAGACGGTGCTGACAAGGGAACCCCCCAGGCCTTGGTCTTATTAGATCTGTCGGCTGCTTTCGACACGGTGGACCACAACATCCTTCTCCGCCGTGTCGAGCAAGCTGGCATCCAGGGCCTGGCGCTGGCATGGGTCAAATCCTTCCTGACCGGGAGGTCTCAGACCCTCAGCCTGGGCACGTTTAGAGCTCCTTCGGAGCACTTGCCCTGTGGGGTCCCCCAGGGCTCCCCTCTATCCCCCCTTCTCTTCAATCTTTATCTTCGACCCCTTCTCTTTTCCTTGAGGCAGTGGGACGTCACCGTCTTTAACTACGCGGACGACCTGCAACTCATCTTTCCTCTCGATTCCCCTTCCGCTATTCCCAATTTTCAGGCAGTCATGTCCCACATTTTATTGTGGACGAGCCAAAACCAGCTTAAACTGAATCCCGGAAAGACGGAGCTTCTTCTCCCTGGTAAGAGCTCTACTTACTGGGGTCCACACTTTTGGCCGGTAGAACTTGGCCTCCCCCCCACCCCTGTGGCCTCGGTAAAAAGCCTAGGGGGTACTATCGACTCCGGTCTCTCCCTCGGGTCCCAGGTGGGGACAGTTGTCTCCTCCTGTATGTTCCAGCTGCGCAGGATCAGGAAGGTGGCCTATCTCCTCACTCCTGAAGCCCTCCTGCAAGTAATCATGGCCCTTGTCCTCTCCCGCTTAGATTTTTCGAATGCTATCTATCATGGTCTGCCCAAAACATCTCTTTCCAGACTACAATTTGTTCAGAATCAAGCGGCGAGATTGGCCTTCGGGATTCCGAAATGGCAATCCGCCAAACCCCTCCTTCTAAAACTGCACTGGCTCCCGGTCATCTCGAGGGCAGCCTTTAAGATCGGCTGCCTCACCTTTAAATCTTTATCTGGTTCCTGTCCTGCTTTTCTGAAATCCCTCATCAGGACCTATAGCCCCTCACGGAACCTGAGATCCTCTCACCTGCACCTCTTACTCATTCCCCCTGTCAAACTCTGCAGATCTGGAGGCCGGAGATTCGCATTTCTGGCCCCCAGACTTTGGAATTCCTTCCCCCTCTCTCTCAAAACCTCCAACTCCCTCACCCTTTTCCGTAAATCCTTAAAAACTTGGCTCTTTCCTCGATCCGGCTAAAACCCTCCTAGCCCCTCAGTAGTCTGCCAGCGCCAGGAAACCCACGGTGTCAGCGCGCTTTACAAGCTCCCCTTACATTACATTACATTACATTACATTACATTACATAGTCAATAATGTGGTAATGTCGGGGACAACTGGGAATTGTGGCACAACAATTTTATTCACCTCTCTAAGGTCAATCACGAATCTGTACACAGGTGGCTGAGAAGGGTCAGTTCGTTTTAAAACAGGCAGAACAGGACTATTGCAAACATTGCCTCGTGTTTCTTCAATCACATCCTTTTCAATTAATTCGTAAACGATCGCTAGCAAAGCTCTTTCACCCTCATTAGATATTCTGTATTGGGGAATTCGTGGCATTCTGACATTCGACTTCAATGTTACAACATATGGTGGAATTTCTAAAAGACCTACATCATTTGGACCAGTAGCCCAAAGAATATCTGGGAGAATCGACAATTCTGCTGGAAGTGCATTTCTCGACAAATACATGGGAGAAACCACTTTCTTACCTAAAGTAAGTTGTACTCCTGAAGGAGAACAGTACAAAGTCGCATACAATCTTTTTAGCAAATCCAATCCTAGCAAATTTTCACCACAACCTGTTGTCAAAATAAGGGGTGCTTCGAATTCACAAGGACCAACAGAAAGAGATAAAGGGTCAGAAATCGGATTTCTAACTGGGGCGCCAGAAAAACCTACAGAAACGTTCATTTCGCCAGACAAAGGTGCGCCAGGGAGTTTGGAGTGCATAATAGAACTCTTTGTAGCACCAGTATCCAACAGAAAAGGCTCTGACACACCTGATGTAATCACCTCAACGTAAGGTCCACTCTGATCTACTGGAACTGAAACGACTCCCTCTCTTCGTCTATGGCTGTCCTAGCAATCCTCATTTTCCCACTTCTCATTTTCTGTGTAATACTCATCAACGTAGTATTGAGCTGTCCTGTCAGATACGTTATTTTGCTGATCAAACCTGTTCATAGAGTTTTGTGGTGGAAGGGGACGCGCGTCCTGAGGGGCGTTTCCACGCCCTCTACCTCTAGGCGCTTGCTGACTGCCACGACCTCTTACACCAGAAATTCCATTTGCACGTTGTGGTAGGGCAGGACAGTTATACTTGTAATGACCCTCCTGTTTGCAATATAAACACTGGTTAGGACCTACGCGGGGTTGAGTGTAATCGAATCTTTGCAAATTTCTCTGATATTGTTGAGGCTGCTGAAAAGTATTCTGGTAGTGATTCTGACCATTATTATTTTGATTACCACCACCACGTGGCGGATAGGCTTGCTGTAGCAAAACCTTCGTTTTGAGTTCTCTAGTTTTCTTTTCTACTTTATCTTTCTCATCTTTGTCTCTATTCTTGTAGTACTGTGCGGTAGCTAATATCTGGGCTGAAGATGAGACTGCCCAAGAACTTTCCGAATCTTTTAATTTCCTACACAATTCTGGAAGCAGATTGTGCACGAATTTATCGACAAACAATCTCTGACCACCTTCTGTGGTCATGTCTTGACCGCTGTGGTCAATGAATGTTTCTTCAAATCTGGTGAAGAAATCTGAAACAGTTTCTTCTTTCTTTTGCTTGCATGCAGATAACTTATCCCAATTTACGCGTATTGCAGGCATTATCGTTTTCATGTAATCTACTATTCTACCAGGTAGTTCTGCTATCAGAGGCTCAGGCTTGGCACCACCAACTTGTCGTGCATCTGCAGCAGTAATATTAGCCCACGTGTCACCTAATTCCTGGTCATGATCTACATGACGAATTTTACCCCATAAAGGCTGTGGAACAACGTTCCCAAATAACATATCGATATCGGCCAAATTCATTATACATGACCCAGCAGTTTGCGACAATTCTTTATAGTACCCTGCAGGATTTTTACGCGGATCTGGTAATGTTTGTTTGAGTGCTAAAACTTCAGCTCGCTTCCATGGGACATGTACCCATACACGGTGAAAGTGTGGCAGGACAGGTGGGACAGCGGTCGCGTCACCCTCTCTCCACTGTGGGGGAACTTCTCTCATAGGGTATTGTCGTGCCTTTTTCCTACTAGATGCACTAGATTCCGATGGTGACCCAGAACTGTTTCCCTTACTTCGATATGATAATAACATTTCACACACTTTTCCACATCGGGACCTACAATCATACCCTCTCCAAACTTAAATCGTACACGACACATCTCTTGTGGGATGCATTCTTGATCATTGTCTTCTAAATCCTCGCCAAGAAAGACACACATCTGTTCGAAAACATATCTCTGTGTCGCTGCTTCCCATTGATGGAAGACTTCCATGACAGACTGTACATCATATTTTGCATTGTCCATGACCCATTTCCGAGCTAAACTATTCAGAGAATCTCTCTCTTGATAATCAGGCAGTTGACTTCGCAACTGTCTTCTTCCTATGTTAGGGGTCGTAGCAGGCGACCCGAAAAGAGGTAAAAGAAGATTAGTAACAGTGCTGGCCATTTTCTGCCGAATGGAAGGTGAAACTGAAGGACAAACAGATGGAAAAACGGGGTGAGATAAGGCGGGGGTAGAGATGGCAGAAGAGGTATCAGGGAAAATAGATGTGGTACTAGGCAGAATCGTAGAGGGAGCATTAGGAGATGTAAAAAGTACAGTAGGCAAAATCGTAGAAAACACAGGTGAAACAGAAGTGGTCGGTGGGCCTGGAGGAGGCTGCACCGAAGAAGTAGGAGCCAGCTGAAGAACAGCTGGTGGGTGCTGTGGAAGAGCAGGAGGCGCAGCTTGTGCAACTAAAGGTTGCGGGGGTGCTGTGGCATTCTGCGCATAGGGGGTGGTGAAGTTAATAATTGCGACATTAATGGGTCTTTTTCACGCTCTTTTGCTGCCTCTTGCTGAAGAGACGGCAAAACTGGATAACACTTATCTATTGCCATTTTACGTTGCCTGTGCAACTGCTCATTTATCTGCTCTTCTTCATTATCTTTAAACTGCACGGCAGCTTGCATTACCGAAAGTCCTCCTTCTCTCTTATTTTTCTTAGCTAATTTAATTTCTTTTTGTTTGGCTTCTTTGCGCCATAAGCGGAAAGAGTCAAACATCGCCGGCCGGGCTTTCTTTTTAAAGAGTTTCACTTCAAGGTTGTCTAAGATTTCAGAATCAAAGCTACCATATTGGGGCCATTTTAAAACACCATCTTTCCTAGTGTATTTAATCCATACTTCGTTGTAAACGATGGGGCCTACCCCATGTTTAACATATAGCTCGTAAGTCGGAGTTCCAACTGGAGGAACCGGACATGAGTCCTCCAATCGGGAGTCCCTATTATTACTACCAAGACAAAACAAATTCCCAAGTCTAAGACTAGGCATCCTCGCTCTCTAGTCTAGTTCCAAAACTTCAAAGGATTTATCGATTACGATATTTCTCGTGAATACACGAGTCCTTCGGTTATGGTGCTTGCAAGTACCAATACAAAACCTTTTGTATCCCAAAGATACCACAAAGTAAGTCCAACTAAGGACTGGGAGACGCTCCACTTATACTTAACTGAAAATATCGATGGCGTCACCAGAAGACTCGTCTCAGTGTTTCGCTCTACCGAAAACTTCAAGGGTCCAACATCAGGGCGATAGCCAGGGCAGCAGTCCTTGTAGCCGTCGGGAAGCGGGGAACCTCGCAGCAAAGACCTTCGGACCACGTCGACATGCAGGGGTCGATGAGGTGGTGGGCCCTCCTCCGGAATTTCCACACAAAGCTCCTCACGATCTTCAGGCTTACTGGTACCACTGGAATCGCCCCATGTTGGGCGCCAATTGAGGTACTGGGTTTTTAAGAACCGGCACAGAACCCGTAACCCAGCGGTGTCAGGGAATCAACACCCAGAGACCTCGGGTTCTCCTGAGTCAGACCTACAGAAACTCAGAGTCTTCGAGGTGAAGTCAAAGATTAGTTTATTGGCTGCAACCAAGGTAACAGGGTCCTAGAAGTACAATGCAGGTATATTCTCAGGAGACTGCACACTTTCACGAAGTCAGGTTTCTCTCTTTATACATGATTTTCAGCCTTGGGCAAAACATTCCTTGAATTCGTGGTATTTCATTTATAGTTACTGGTTACAAAAGAAAAGCAGAGTCATGATGACATGTACATATTTCACGTCGTGCTGCCCATAACAAATCATCCGGCAAGGCCCAACATTTCATCAGATATCGCTGGACCCCCAATAAAAACGGTCACCTCCCCATCATAAAGCAAGTGAAGAAAAGGAGTGGAGGAAAGATGTAAGCGAGATATGGCAGGTGTGCGCGCTGAAATGGTTTTATGGCTGGTTGAGCCTAGATGCTATCTTGCTCGGCCACTGGGAGGGAACTGACCTAACGAGTCCGGCCTGGGGCAATGGTTCTAACTTGTACTGAGGTCAGGGAGAAGTCGATTAAGGAGTATGTGTCCTTGTGGAATCAAAATCAACTGGATTAAGGCCTATGTAGAGGGCAACATATAAATGGGAGCTAAGGGTTCAGAATGTAAATGACGATTTCGAGGTGAAATTGTCACTCGAATACGACGAAAATACATGTACATGATGTACTCGTCATTCTCGGTCTTTTGATACCAAATTCGTCCTATTTCGACGAAGTTTTTATTCTCGAGTCCAGTACTATTATATGAGTCCAGATTTTCAGAACCACAATGGCCTCACCAGGAGGATACTGACACACATCAGGAAGGACTAATCCTGTCAAATCCATTATCTCAGTTACGCTGACCCCAAGACTATCTCAAATCTCTATCATAATAATATTTGAAAGCTACCAGAGACCCTAAACATAAAATACCCACTGCTGGCCCATGAAATTAGCAAAGTGGCCTTCTTGCCAAAGATGGATGGTAACCTGAATGAGATACCTAAACTCCTAAACTAACATTTGAATCAAATGAGACAGAGCTTTCTATGGTGGGCCAAAAAGAGATATTTCAAAGGTGGGGAACAGAAGTATCACTTTTGGAACTGGAAAGATACCCTGCCATCTTTAAAACTTCTGATAACTCCCACCTACCACACATACTCCTCCATTGAAGTTCATCCATGCACCTCTATGCTGACGTCCTCTTAGGTTCAAGACCAATATATTCAACTCAGCTTTTACCCAAGGAGATTCAGCAAAGCTGCATTTGAGGAGATTAGTGTCAATGTGGGAAACCGAGGTATTAGTTTCTGTACTTTGAGAAACGCCACCAATGAAGAGCAGCAAGATCAGTCTTCGATCCCAACAACTCTGGCACAATCTAACCAAGAATTGGAAGGCTGCCAACAGTCAGTCAATGAGTTCTCCTGAGCATGTGGATGCGCTTGCGCAGGAGGATCCTTACATCGAAATTAAGAAAAAAAATCTACGCTCATGGAATATTGTCGGTTGCGAGCAAGTCAAAATCCCAAAGTATAGAATTGCATATCTAATGCCATTCAATTTCCTCTGTTTCCAAGAAATGTGGACCAGTAAACCCATCATTTTGGCAGGTTCTGAATTATTTTCAGCGTTAGCACTCAGAAGGGCTGCCACGGTGGCACTCATCGGTGGGTTCTCAATATTGTGTCGAAACACAGAGAACTACTTCAAATAAACCATGGATATTGGGAATTTCAATAAAATTGCCAATAATTGTTGCTGAAACCTGCTTCTCTTCCTTATATATGTATACCCCAATAGAAAATCTCTTCAAACCAAAGTGGATTTTCTCAGTAATTATCTATATGAAATCACCTTGGAAAGTGTGGATGCAAAATTAATTGTCATAGATGATTTCAATCCAAACCGTTTCAAATTCTGTGACAATGTAGAATACACGAGGCAGTTGTACTTAATCTGGCATATTCCACCTTCCCTTTTTCAGTCACAATGTCAAGATGCTGTAAGTAACATTCCAGTTGAAACCCTTCACTCATCCGAGCTATGTGCTTTGAATGGTCTCCACATGCTTGATCAACCTGCGGCCTTCATGCACGTGGCCCCCCAGTGCTGTGCCATGTTGGATTACACCATTCTTTCATTCTCCCCTTTCAGTCAGCTGCTTGATTATCAGATAGGCTGCCGGCTGGAAAGTGACCTCTTCCCACAGAAGACAGCATAGCTGATACAAGACTGCAAGATAAATTGCACACCTGAAATAGGAGATGGATTTTCCTCCACCAAGAGCTGATCGAATTATTTGGACCGCAAATGTGGAAAAGCAGCTGGCCGTTGGAAGGAACTGCATTGGGGAAGAGTGTACAAACTATTTAAATGCAATCAGAATTCAGAATCAGCCTTTCAGTGGTATAACCTGGAACAGAGTAATGTCTGATTTATGCTCAGATCTTAGGGGTACTCTGCGCATACGGTTCAACCTCTCAGCATCATCTTCAAATGGGTTAACATCATGGTATATTATCAGTCTGTGAAGTAAAAAACTGAAGGTAGCTAAACTAGCCAGGCCAATCACCAAGGCGAGTCATAGAATAGACCAATGTAAGGGTGAACTTTCCCAGCTGCGGAAACATTATAAGAAGCTAGTTTGTAAAGCCAAGTAAGTGTTGAATGAACAAAACTAGATCTTCTTTTTAAAGCTGACAATTCTTCCACCAGCCACCAATTCTGTAACTTACTGTCTTAACTAACCCTCCGAGGTAAAATGAACTGGATAGCACCACAAGGAGACTTACATCACACACTTTTATAGAACTAATTTTGTGGCCTCAGAACCATCCTCTTGTGCATTTAAGAAAACCCAAACAAAGCTGCATCTGACCCAGGCCTCCGAGCCACTGCATTGGTACAATTCCATTAAAATCAAGCCATTAGCCTTAGGGAATATCATCATCAATTTTACCAGCACTCTTGTCTTTGTATTAATATACAGCCCACAATCATAGAATCCTAAAGTTTTAGGCACACTCATATTTTCAGTATCAAATATGACAAGCAATAACCTACTCATCACAATTCTCAGACTTCAACTCATGATTTGAAATCCTAAATAAACCAGCAATACACACACTAAACACCATCTTCGAAACATTACACCACTTACATTTGATAAAGGACACTATCACTCTGCAATGTTCAGTGCTGACCACTCAGCATTGTTCATTGCGGGTACTGTTTTGATAGTATATTTTCCACTATGTCTGCTGTGAAGCAGAAACTCCCATCGAAAATGATCACATTTCCGGCGCATTTGGGAATCAACCATTACCTGACATTAAAAAGAGTCTGTGTTATTGGCCAAGCCAGCATTTGTAACAATTCAAATCAAAAGGACAGATCACTCCATTCCTTTATAGATGACTTTCCAAAGTTTTCAGCACAGTACACCTTAAGAAACACACACTCCAAATTATTGCCCACAATGTTCATAAAGCTAAAAAAGTCAGACGTCCTCTCAAGTGATAGTGTCCCTCGGGGGGAACCAGGCAAGATAGGATAGCAATGCAGCTGTAACACAGAAAATAGATCTGCAGAAAGCAATATCAGAAAGGCACTATTATCACTTCACTTCATGAGCTCATCATCTAGAAGAGCTATCAAGGAATTCTGCAACCCAAGCACTATAAACAGTGACCTCCCCATCTGCCAAGAAATACGCAACACAATAGCAATTATTAAACACTACAAGTGATCTCCTTTGCTGTTCAATTTCTAGCTCCAGAGAGCTATAATTCTATAACTGTGGAAAGTTCTAAAATCAGACCAGGCCACAAAGAATGCCATGTTAGCTAAAATCATAGCGCGAAGTATGAATTCTCTCCAATTTACCCGACCCAGAAAAACTATAAGGTAAGCAGCACACATGGCAGTCTACACAAAAGGCTCATGCCTACAAACAAGAAATATTAAAGGTTTGCAGGATAGCTGATTTCCCCATATACTGTAACAGTGTAATGCTACAACATTGCCAATGATAAACATGTATCCCAGAGAGTCTTACAGAGTTTTCTATATGACTCCCAAAGGTAGATGAAGAAAATCTTCCCCAATCTTAACCCAGACATGATAGTTTTGTTTGTGGCAATCCAGTTCAAATGTAGCCTTTAGGTATGCTTACACATTCCCAGGCAGTGCCTTCAGAGATTATCACCTCTTATTAGAATATCCATCAACACATTAGTTTCCACACGCCCATTCCAACCCTATATACTGTGTCATGATGCATCCTTCCAGGTATTCTGTCAAAGACTGGACATGGAGAGGAACGCTTTTGTTTCCTTTGTAATTATCGAAAGTAAAGGCAACTCATACCATTATTTTAAGTTACACGTGAACGGTATCCTACGTCTATTGAAGATGGTTGCAGTTAGGAAGAAAAATTCACAAAGAAGCAAAACACCAAACGTTCCCTTAGTCAAAGTAAAGGAAGAGTCTAGTATAATCTTCCAGGCTAAAGAGTTCAACTGGAAAAAACAGCTTCAAAAAAATGAATCAGGATCAACCAGTATTTATGGTCAGACACGAAGACAATTAAACTTAGGGAAACAAAAGCACTGCAGTGCATTCTTCTCAGATCCAAGCGTCTTTATATAGTAGTAGAACATATAGTTAAGCCGCATCCAGTTTGTCACTTCCTTTTCACAGTAGGTCATGTTGGGTGAGGTACTGTTGTCTGTTGAGGAAAATAATATGACAATATGCATGTCATCTGCATAGGAGCAGAGAGAAAGACTGTGATTTTACATTATATCCACCAACAGGTGGGCATACATGTTAAACAGAATGGGACTAAGTGATGAGCTTTGGGTAACTCCATGGGGTAACCTATACACAGAAGAGTCATAGGGTGTAGCAATAACATGAAATGAGTGCTACTTGACCAAACCAAGTACAAGTGTTGCATCCAAAGTCAGAACTCACCAGAGAGTGAACTTGGTTCTGCTGCGGCGGCACGCTTGGCATGCAAAAAGGATTTCTCCAATGCTTCACTCAGGGCCCTGGGCCCGCACAGGCATGCTCATGTGTGCACTACCCTTGAAGCATTTCCACTTGCAGCTGGTTGGGACGTGCACAGTCTAGGATGTCAGATTTTTGAATCTCTTCTGGCGCCTGCCATAAAAGAACCTCTGACAGGTGTGGTTAGAATTACATTTATTCTTGACCAAGATGATCAACTTCCCTGTCTGGGTTGACAGTTTCCTTGTTCAAGATGAAGTTTGAAAAATGTTTTGGCTGTAATTTAATATGAACTTAAATGGAAGACAGAAATGCTATGAAGGGGTAACCAACCCCAATTGTGAGGATCTCATTGTTGGCCAGAGGAGTTAGGAACAAGTCTTACCCCAAGGTAGGCCCTTAAGGATTAAGGGGCATATTACCACGGGCAAGTATCGCCGCTTTTTCGGCGAATTGTGCCCGAGAAAGCAGCGATACTGCTAGAGCCCTATTAACAAGGGCATTTTAAAGCCTGGCGCAAGCCCACTTTGCATGTCAGTGATTAACATCGATAAAGACATGCAAAGTGGGCGTTCCCACGTCCAACCACATGTAAAATGTAGTTGGAGGTGGGAACACCCTATTACCTAGGCAGGCGTTGGGAGAGGGAGACCTGCGATAAACTCGTTTATCGCAGGTCTCCCAACGCCTGCTCTGACCAGGTGTTAGGGCATTGATAACATGGGGGAGTGGATCATAAAGCTGAATCCACCCCCCCATATTATGAAGGAACACATAAGCGCGTGAAAACAATGTTTGTTTTCATGCGCTAATGTGCCATATCGCCGACTATCGCCGGATTTCTATTCGCCTACGTGATGCGCATTGATAATTGCGCGCTAAAAAGGTGATTAAATTCGGCGATAGCCAGCGATATGGGGATGTGCGTTGTGCGTTTACTAACGCACTTCTTGGTAATATGCCCCCTGGATTTCTGGCGGGACGATAGACTGACTATGGAGCCACAAATTACTACAGTAGCTGCACGCTGTTGTGGCCTGCTCAGATACCTGAGGAAGACACTTTTACTTTTACCTTCTGAGACCCCAAAAATGATTGTCCAGGCCATAATAGTTTCCAGATTGGACTATGTAAATGTGCTATGGCTGGGTGTTACCAATTCCTAGTTAAAGCAGCTGCAAATTATTCAGAATTATGCTGATAGCGTTCTTTGCCATATTCTTCGTAGCGCTTCACAACCACAACATCTTCGCCTACTGCTTTGGCCCCCGATAGCAAAGTCCATAAAGTATGAGTAAATATTCGATGTGCCTAAAAGCATGAAACAGGATGGTTATCTCTGCATTTGATCCCTGTTCCATCCGCCCATCCCCAAGCAAAGGCGGCGGTCAGGTGACTACAATTTGGCCATTATCCCTAAAGTTAGATTGGCAATACAGGGAGGGCAATACTTTTCGTTTCAGGGGACTAAGCTATGGAATTCCTTGCCTCTCACTCTCCGCCCTTGTAACTCCTATGCAGTTTTCAGGAAGATGCTTAAGACATGGCTGTTTCAATCTTGCTCTGTTCCTATTCAGCTAGCACTGGGAAATCACATTGAATAAGCCATGCGCTTTACACATCTGAATTTAATTGAATTGTTGTTGAAAACCCTTTCAGAGTAGTTTATGTTACTTTTGCTGCCCTTAATCCATATTGTTTATTATGTAGGAGGCCTTAGGCAACAACACTCTGACATTGTTTTTGAGATGTAACCTGATTTGGAAATGTTTTCCTGGGTCAGCAGATTGAGGTTTAAGTTTCTACTTGTTTCATTCAAATCTCATTTTGCAGGGCAAGACAGCTGCACGGTTGCATGGTTAGTGCAATACCTTGACATTATATGATGGCACTTTAGGATGTTATGAGATTGCCACCAATAGTTGAACATAAAGTGGATCCCTCTCTCTCTCTCTAAAAGATGGGATACACAATAGTAACAGAAAATCATTGCAATGCTGTGATGCTGATGCTCTACTCTTTTCCGTAATAAAGCTCTGATTTCTACTTGACTGGAAGAAGTTCACCTCTGCCTACGTTCCTATTGGTGTAGGAATCAGTTTATTGAAATGTGTAGAGTTTACTGACCTAACAATTGCTGGGTGAAATATAGTCTGTAGCTATGTAATTTTCTCTAAGTAGATATTAGTAAGTCCAACCTGCCTATATTTACTTGAGAAAAATGCATGCAAAGTAGAGGGAATGCCGACTTTGTTGAGGAAATCAGTAAAAATCCACATTTTATTTCCAGGGTTTAAATTGTGATATGCAGTATTTATCAGACTCGATAAATGCCAAACCTAGGTGTATTGAATTTTATTAGATGTGATAAATACTGCATCCCCCACAGGGGTACTCGTAATTGTGGATTTAAATTGATAAGTCTGGAGCTATCGAGCTTTTTCAGCTTCTTCTTATTAATGTTCTGCTCCACTTTGTGGTGGTTGTTGAATCCATTTTATCTATGTTATCTATGTTGGCTAAAAGCAGCCCAGGTACTACATATACTAAAAAAACCTAAGCTGATAGTGCCTACCTTAACAACTTCTGCCCTATCTCCAACATCACTACCCAGGCCAAATGCCTTGAAAAATGCATCCAATCACAACTTTAAGCTCACATTGAGAATTTCCAACTCCTAGATCAACACCAATCTGGCTTTCGGAGTGAGCACAGCACTGAATCAGCTCTCATTCACGTTATGGATGACATTTTAAAAATGCTCGACCAAAATAAATCTTGCCTCCTAATCCTCCTTGACCATTCCTCTGCGTTTGACACTGTAAATCATGACAACCTCTTACCTATTTTGGAGCACAGGATGGGCCTCTCTGGTCTGGTGTTGCAATGGTTCATGTCTTTCCTCCCTCACAGATCCCAAAGAATAAAGGTGAACCACTCACTATCCCAGCCATTGCCAGTTTCCATGGGGATCCAACTAGGGTTTGCCTTATCTCCCAAAGTCTTCAACTTATTCTTGGAACCATTAGCTTATGCACTAAATTCAACTAACATTCTCTTCCATATGTACACAGATGACACACAATTCTACCAGAAAATCTCCTCCCCGGAAAATCTTATTACACTGAACACTACCCTCATGAATACTCAAAACTGGCCAACCGCAAACCACCTCCTACTCAACACTCCCAAAATTGAATTCCTTCTCATTTCAGCTCCTAATCATACCCACACGTTAGACCTACGGACGAACCATCTCACTGCCTTCAACTACTCCCCCACATTATTTACTCAGCCAAATCTCTCGGAATCACCCTGGACAAGCATTTAAATATGAAGAATCATATTAGCAAGGTCTACAAGGAAGCAAATCACCTGATGAGGTTACTCAGGAATCTCAAACCTTTCCTTCCACAAGCTGACTTCAAGCAAGTATTCCAAGCGCTGGTTTTGCTGAGGCTATACTATGGCAGTGCTACACTCTGTGGCCTCCTTAAATATACCTTGGCCCCACTTAAGGCCTCATTGAATGCTGCAGTCTGACTGACTACGGGCACAAAAAGAATTGTGCACATTTCCCCAGTCTTAAAATCTCTAAACTGGCTGCCTTTTGAAGCAAGAATACAGCTAAAGATTGCCTGCCTGTCTCACAAATCCCTCCATTTCAAAACCCCCAGGTATCTAGTCCAAAAGCTAGAACTATCGGGAGGTGGTAGATCCTCAAGAAGTGCTAACTCCTTCCTCCTGAAACCTCAGATCTTTCACATAAAGAGAACTTGTCAAAGAGCATTCTCAGGCTCTACCCCGAGGACCTGGAACTCTCTCCCAACTGAAGTACGCAGAATCACCTCCACGGTTGCTTTTAAATTGAAAGTAAAAAGATTCCTTATGAACAAGTTCCTACCTTAAATGGGTTTGGATCTTTTGCTTTATGTACTGGACTTACACTTTTAAGTCTTTAATTGATTTGCTATATTACCTTAATTAATCTTCTCTTCCCCTCCCAGTTTCACGATTTTTTAGCTATTGCGATATTCTTTGATGCACCCTTTGTAACTGTCCCGTTTGATATGTTTATTTGACACATGTACATCCATGTTTAGGTTCCCTCCCTTAATTGTGAAGCGCTCTGATATCCCTTTGGATCATGTTCGCAATATATAAAACGTTTATAAATAAATAAAATTAAAAAATCTTATCATATGCCTGTATCAAGCATGAATAAGAATAAGCCTTAACATAGTTATTATGACTCAGTCCTGACTTTAACTTCTGAGCCAAAGCTTGATAGAGTTGGGTTACATGGGCTATCATGGCTGCCACAGCCAGGAAAGGAACCTTTAATATTATGAAAAACTGTTGATCAGTCAGCCCTAATTAACCTAGACAGCACATTCTTGGTGAGATTTCACAAATCCCCTTCTTTAACCAAAAATATGTATATAAACACACACTCAGTTTGGAGGAAAACACATTACCTTCTGTTACAGTGGGCCTCATGGTATAACAGTGGCTTTTATCGTTGGTGAATATTACTGAGGATATCCAAACTACTACAAAAAGAGATCAACCTGCCTATATGTAGGATATATATAGAGCCCCAATGGGGTCTCACAATATTAGACAACATAGGGCTAACAGTCTGACATAATCATAATAATTCCTCAAGAAAACATTGTTACAAACATTCTATTATTTTATTATTCTGGTCATTTTCATAATTCATCAAGTTTAATCAAAATTCACAAAACAAAACAAGTGAATTAATAAAGAATATATAAAATACATTCATGTATCTAGGTCCCACAAACAGCAATCAATTGAAACAACAATCATTCAAACTTTCAGGGTTGCATACGCATTCATTCACCACTCTGAATCAACAACAATCTGTCAATCATACACACTGAAAAAAAATACAAAAAAGTTCTGCAACCAGATGATGTGGGAATCGTGGCCTCTCGTGTATCCTCCCTATCAAAGGTGGAGGCAGAATCCAAATACACAGAGTAATTCAGTGCCAACGCGCGTTTCGGGGTCAGACCCGGGGGGGAGGCGGCCTGACCCTGAAACGCGAGTTGGCACTGAATTACTCCGTGTATCAGGGCAGTAAATATATAAAGTGTAGGACACACAAGCAAGACCTTGGTTCATATCATCTGCTCAAAGTTATAGGAAACAAATATTAATGGGGCAAGCTCAATAGATAGATATCCAGAAGACGGGATAAATAGCAGGCTCCAGACGTCACAAACGATATCAGCCTCAGGCAGGAGTCATTAAAAGGGACAGTCATAGATCGCACTGCTATTCCATAAGTGTTTAAGGTAATACCCAAGTCGAATCCCAACAATGCCATAGATAGGGGTCCTCCGGCAGGAAACGAGGCGGCAGGTAATGACAGCCAGAAAGCACTTAATAGTGTCAGCTAGTATCCATGTAGCATACATGCAATACTAAAATTGCAACTTTTTTCAATTTAGATTCACTTATGTGTATGTGTACTTGAAAGTACAAAGGTTCATCAAAGTGTCCACGACTGAGCAAGGAATGAGTAGACTTGATTTATGTGCTTGCTTTGCATAGTGGCTAAATAAACGTTTGGCTAGGGTATGTCAACAGAGAAACAGGTGCCCAGGATACTATTTTTCTACACCATTGTTTTTAGTCTGGGCTGTGATGTTAGTTGTGAGCCTTGGCACTTAGGGCCTGATTTAGATCTTGGTGGCAGAGTTACTCTGTCACAACGGTGACAGATATCCTGTCCGACAAAATAATAAATCCCATTATATCCTATGGGATTTATATTTCGGCGGATGGGATATCCGTCATTTTTGTGATGGAGTAACCCATCTACCAAGGTCTAAATCAGGCCCACAGACTTTTTATTCCTTGGTACGGCTGTTGTATGAATATTATTAGCTTTAAGCTGGCTATACCTAATCACAATGAGAGGGTTGTGCACGCTGATACAAAGATGACAATTTGCTTCTTCCTGAGGTTCAGTTATTCAGAACTCTGTGAAAAGTGTCTTCAGTTTTGTTCCAAAGTAAATATAAGCATATGTCAAAAGAAAATAGTCAATAGGCAGTTATGATGAACTATTAAATAGTGGTCAAAGGAGATGACTAGAACATTCACTGACCCTACGTAAGAAGATGTATGACTGAACTCTCTGCAGTGAATAATTGATTAAATAAAAGCAAGCAGAAGACTTAACAGAGCCTTAAATGGTATTGACAGAAATCTGAATGTATCTCTTCACCATTTGGGCAAACCACAAACTGAGCATGTTACTAAAACATTATGAGTCTGTTTGTTCAGTGAGGGCCCATGGAATCAGGATATTGTTTGATAATGAGCATAGTTTAAAAATTATATTCAGGAATTCTTCATTTAAATTTGTATCACCGAATAGAAGTGTGATATGATAGCCAAGTATTGTTATCGAATTTGCATATGATGGTTAGGTATTTAAACATTAATTTAATTTCTTAAGTTAGCTTTCATCATTTCAATGTCTGATTTACCTGTGTCATACCTCACCCAATTTGTAGGTCCCTATTCTTTGGTAAGATCTTGAACCCACATGGAAGCATCACATACATTGTAGCAATGCAGCGATTGGTGAATCAGGTCTCTGTAATGACCAGAAGACTTTTTTTTATAATGTCCTGAAAGTGTATATGTCCTAAATGTGTATAATATCCCAAATGTGAATAATGTCCTGAACGTTTATAGGTTCTGAAGGCGAATAATGTCCTAAATGCATATATGTCACTGAATCTGAGCAGTCACTTGGAGTCTCAGCTATCCTTGGACCCACAATTGCATTCCTCTGTGTAAAGTTGCAATCTCCACCTTCCAACTACGGGGTCGATTCCGATCCGGTAAAAAGCGCTCCGAATAGCCATTCGGAGCGTTTTTCTCTGTACGATTCGTACCCGTAAGCGTCCCCGTACGAACGACGAAGTACGAGCCGTACCAGGAGCCGTGCTCCGTACGAGTCGTACAAGACACCGTACAACTCTAATCTCCGTACGACTCTCCCTCGGAACCCGCTGTACGCGACATCTGTACAGTTCGCGGCCGATTTCTCCGACCCGGCAAGTACGATTCGTGTTGGGTACGCACCGTACGACCCTTTTCCTACGGGAGCTGAAAACTGCCGTAAAAGCAGAGTTCGCCCCGAAACACGTATGGAACGCCCCCCCCAGGTACGGCGTGTACACCCCATGATCGCAGGGGTATGCGCCGTACCCCTGCGATCATGGGGGGTACGTGCCGTACCCCTGCGATCATGGGGGGTACACGCCATACCCCATGTACGCTGGGTGTACGGCGCGTACCCCATGTACGCTGGGTGTACGGCGCGTACCCCATGTACGCTGGGTGTACGGCGCGTACCCCATGTACGCTGGGTGTATGGCGCATACCCCATGTACGCTGGGTGTACGGCACGTACCCCCGCGATCATGGGTTGTACGCGCCGTACGGTGTGTATGTGATTGTGCGCTTTTCCGTACGAATCGCCCTTACTTAACGTGGACCGTACGACTCGCATCCTGGTACCCCGGTCGGGATCGTACTCGTCGGGTCGTACGGCGTCTGTACGAGTCGTACGGAAACGGCTCCAGATGCAAGTCGTATGGACGGTGATTTTACCGGATCGGAATCGGCCCCTATATGGGTTATCAAAAGTCAGATCTTTGTAATCTAGCAAACACTGCAAACTACTAGTTCAGGTACTAGATTTTAATACAGAATGACATAGTATGTACACCTTCCCAAGATACCAATTCAAAATTAATAATTAACACAAAAGAGTAAGTCATGTAATTCATGGCCTATATAACCCTCAACGGACTTGGCCTACCATGACCTACAGGCATTTAAGCCTGATCTAGAGAATAATCATTGGGGAAGCCTCAAAATGCATATTAAATTTCTTAATTCCTAAATGATGTTGTCAAATTTTGGAGGCAGATCTTTATAGATGGCTGAGGCAAAACTGTGGGACAATCTTCATGGCTAATGACCAACTTTCCAGTTTGCAGTCCAAAAGAAAACAACACCAACTCACGCTACAGACATCAAGATCAATATGATTCAATATTGTCTCTGCTGAAAGTCAATGATTTTAGTCCCCCCTGCATCCTGCCCACTTGGACATTCTTTATATAATGTACATCATGTTGCTTATTCACATAACTTTGCTTATTAACATAAATGTTAATCTTGCTATACCTATTGGCTGCATGTTTCTATTCTAAATTATGTCTATATTATTGTGTCAATAAATGTCTTGTTATCCATATGACCTAACTATGATTTATTGCCAACTGTAAATAGAAGTTGGAAACTTGGCTTCAGTTCTGATCATGTGCAGTAAAGCATTTCACATATGGCCTTCTATATTGAGAATATAATTGCCCTTGTTTCTCTTCTTACTATTTGAGTACCTGAACCCCTTGGTTTGAGCTATCCACCTTTCAAATTTATGAGTTCAATAAAATGGTAAGCATTATGATACTGGGTTCTGAAATATATAAATATCAAAAAATCAATTATGAGTTGCTGTGTATACATGGGCCCAATTTTAGAATCAATCACTTTTTTTAATTATGTTCCTGGTTCCAACAGACACTATCAGCTGCCATAAATTCTTGACATCATGCTGTAGGTTTTGTATAATACCCCTGCCTCAAAGAGGAGCAATAGGTAAGGTATTTGAATGATATGTGTAGATAGTCCTATGTTTTTAAGAGAGTGTTCCTATCTCCTTCAAGCTAATGTAAAATCCTCTGTGATTAATGAGTCATTTTCTTATTTTTCTCGTACAGTATAAGGGCAAGAACAAAGGATATACATCTGTTGCCCTGAGCTTGAAACTCTGTTTTAGGAGTACATTTTTGTTATTACCCACCTTTTCTATGTTTATCAAAATAAAACAATATGGCCATCATGCCGGATATTTAAGGGAGGTGGCTGAGGTTTCACTTTCAAGGCTTTCTTTCCTTTTCCTGCTTAAATCTGTATTTCAGCTTAGATTGTGCTCTGGGCCCTATATTCCAATAGGGTCAGCAAGGAATTAACTCTAATGGATTACCACTCCAAGATGTCTGACACAGCGTTCGAGGCGGACTTGAGTTAAGTAGTAGAATACAAAGGATTTTATCTCATATCTATGTAGGTTTCTATAATTAAGTAATTGTTTGGATTTATGATTAACTGTGGTCCACAAGTCCAAGATGGTTGTTAGAATTTTAACGATTCATATAGGGGGTGGTGATGGACAGAGTATCTGAATTAAGCAGAACACTCCTACCCAGTCAAAAGATCAGGGCTTGATCCATCACCGTTTTTTAGCTCACTGCACCATCCCAGCTCAGAACCTGTCTACATACAAATTAGTCTGACCCTGGCCCAGTGCATCATGGGAACAGGGCAGACCAAACTACCAAGCCAATTCTTTACTGGAAAGGAAACAAGCTTCCGGGGGCCGGTTTCTGGCATTACAGCCGTCTTCGGCCCGGCTTGCTTGAATCCTGATGGTGCAGTGAGCAAGGGACTCACATCTGAGCATACCCTTCCACACTTGTGGTGGCCAAAACGATTCATAAAGGGGGTGGTGATGGACAGAGTATCTGAATTAAGCAGAACACTCCTACCCAGTCAAAAGATCAGGGCTTGATCCATCACCGTTTTTTAGCTCACTGCACCATCCCAGCTCAGAACCTGGCTACATCCAAATTAGTCTGACCCTGGCCCAGTGCATCATGGGAACAGGGCAGACCAAACTACCAAGCCAATTCTATACTGGAAAGGAAACAAGCTTCCGGGGGACCGGTTTCTGACATTACAGCCGTCTTCGGCCCGGCTTGCTTGAATCCTGATGGTGCAGTGAGCTAAAAAACTGTGATGGATCAAGCCCTGATCTTTTGACTGGGTATGAGTGTTCTGCTTAATTCAGATGCTCTGTCCATCACCACCCCCTTTTCTGAATCGTTTTGGCCACTATAGGAGTGAAAGGGTATGCTCAGACATGAGTCCCTTGCTCACTGCACCATCAGGATTCAAGCAAGCCGGGCCGAAGACGGCTGCAATGCCAGAAACCGGTCCCCGGAAGCTTCTTTCCTTTCCAGTAAAGAATTGGCTTGGTAGTTTGGTCTGCCCTGTTCCCATGATGCACTGGGCCAGGGACAGATTAATTTGCATGTAGCCAGGTTCTGAACTGGGATGGTGCAGTGAGCTAAAAAACGGTGATGGATCAAGCCCTGATCTTTTGACTGGGTATGAGTGCTCTGTTCATCACCACCCCCTTTTCTGAATTGTTAGAAATTTAAAACACAAGTATGCATGTATGAGCACCTCGGAATCATCATACTATTTCTCTATTAGAAAACACATCAAATGGCTGGAGTGGCATCCCACTTCTTTATTGGACGCACAGTGTTGATCCTTTAATAAAGAAAGGTATCACAAATGTTTCACTTTCATTAAGTTTTATTGTAAATTGATCTGAAGTAGATTATTCCATGATTTCATGTTGCTTAATCCATGTTTATCCTGTCACATAGGAGACATTACATGTATTAAAAAAAGTTTCTAAGGCGGCAGATATGCCACTCCAAGCCTTTTTCTGGAGCACGACGTATACATTTAAAACGAATCTATGACATAATATCGACAGACAAAATATCTACATACAAAAATATCGACACAAAAATATCGACATCAAAAATATCGGAGTTATATCTTCATAAAGGTAAGAACAAAAATATCGGAAAAAAAAATATCGTAGCACAAAAATATCGAAATTAAAAATATAGTTTTTTAAAATGTATTAATAATAATGTAATTTTTTTTAAAAATACATATAATTTTTCAAATATTAATTAAAAACATTAAAACATACTTAAAAATATTAACTAATACATATACATTTAAAATAAATTAAAAACTCTACATATAAATTAATATATATAATTACACCACATATTGGTTGTGGTGGGGTTCGCTGCAGGAACTAATTGCAATACTTAGCGCTACACCACGCACAATGCCTCTTGGAAAGCCTTAGACAGCGCGGGCATGATTTAGATGCCGGTGCTGTTTTGCCATTTTTAAAAGAATGTTAAAATATCACTTACTATTTTGTGTACATCATTGTTTGGAAAAGCTTTCATTGAACTGTACCTCGCCCCGTTCCACCGCGGCTGACTGTGCCGTTTGTGTGGAGGGCGAGGCGCCATCTTGGACCGGGCTGGACCGGAGCTAGCAGTCTAGCTCTTCTGGGGGGGCAGTGTTAAAACGCAATGTGTATTCGGGAGCGCAGCGGACGAGCGCAGCGGGCGCGACGATGGCGCGCCGAAGGTGTGCCTAAGGTAAGCCTGTCTGCGCCCGTCCGTGGCCAACCGGGGCCAGGGGCCAAAATTTATGACCAAAAACTCACTTATTCCTTCGCGGATCTACTAGTATTAACACCTCCTGAACACTCTGCCCTACCTTACCCCCGCACGTATTAAAATGTACTTCTTTATACGACATTTCAAAATTTAAATACTCTGTCTCCAATTCCAGCCCTAACCAACGCCCACACACTTTTAGTCAGCTACCTCTAAAACCACAGATCAAACTCCGCTGCATCTACCTTAACACGCGTTCCATGTCCAGACACCAAGTAGATATATTTCTATTATTGACATTTGAGAAACCTGATATTGTGTTTTTAACTGAAACCTGGCTCACCCAGGACTCACTGCCAGATATTCTGGCTTCTCTCCCATCTGATTATTATATTCTAACTGCCAACCGATCTGCTGGTAAAAAGGGTGGAGGAGTGGCTGCTATCATCCACAACACTCATAAATTTATAATACTCCCCTCTCTCGTCCTGACCAGCACGGAGAATATTGTTTTTAAGACTGACACTGACAGTGGAGCACTACTATTGGTTCTGATCTATCGGCCCCCTCAATCTATGCCCACCTTTTCCGTATCATTGGCCGAACAAATGGCCTCCCTTGTAACAAATTATTCAAAAATTGTTTTAATTGGGGACATTAACCTCTGGTTCGATGATATTGAGGCGGACCCTCAGGCAGCAGAACTTATGGACCTACTTTTGGATCTGAATCTAATCCAACATATCCACTGTGCCACCCATGAGAAAGGCCATAGCCTGGATCAAATATGGTCCTATAATCTATCCCTATCCACTCCCTCCATAATTCCCTGCATTTGGTCTGACCATTTTTTTATACATTTTACACTCACTATTGATGCGAGCACGAAACAGTCATTTCGGGCGGGCGGAAAAATTAGGAAATGGAAGGGCATTAATACACCGGCTTTTCTGGACACCTTAGCCACTACCCTGCCCTCAATGACTAAAGATATTGACGTCATGGAGGAGACCTTTTCACACTGGATCAAACTGGCAGCTGATATTCATGCACCTTGTGTGAATTTCCCCCGCTCACGTTCTAATGACGCACATAAATGGTTCACTTCACAACTGAAGACCCTAAAACTCGAAGTACGCCAAAAAGAAAGGAAGTGCAGAACTAGGTATTTACCACATGACAAAGCGACTTATTGCTTAGCCCGGAAGAATTATCAAAAATCTATTCTAAAACAGAAAACTAACTACTTCTCAGAAAAGATTTTAAACTCACAGAACAAATCAAAAGATGTGTTCAATATAGTGAACGATCTTTGCAACAGTGACAGAACAACTCCCTCTGTTACTCCTACACAAGAGCTCTGTGACTCTTTAAATTCATTCTTTATAGACAAAATCACTACCATAAAAAAGAGCATACTTAATCTTCCTGCCCCTATCCCTCTGGACGACAGCTATCACAATTCTGCTATATTAGATACCCTTCCTCCCATTGACACAAAAACCTTGTCTGACCTTCTCGTACGTGTCAAGTCTGGATCACCTGACGACACCTGTCCCCCACACATTTTTAGAGAGGTGGGGCTAGCGATTCCACAGGGTGTCCTTTCGCTGCTAAATGAATCACTTCTACAGGGCAAGGTGCCCAGCAGTTTTAAGAATGCCTTGCTTATACCACTGATCAAAAAGCCAGGAGCAGATCCACACGATCCGATAAACTATCGGCCAATATCCCTTTTACCCTATGTATCAAAAATATTGGAAGCCCATGTCTCCATTTGCTTGTCCAAGTTTATCGAAAAATCTGAATACCTGGAACCAAACCAGGCTGGTTTCCGCCCCTGGCATTCGACCGAAGCCGTGATCCTGGCTGTCCAAAATACTTTAAGATCTAATGCTGATAGAGGCATGCATCAGGCCCTTGTGCTCCTTGATTTGTCGGCCGCGTTCGACACGGTTGATTATACCATCCTTATCAATCGTGTCGAACAGGCCGGCCTCAGGGGCCCTGCCTTAAACTGGATCACCTCTTTTATTACAGGACGCACGCAATCAGTGAGACTGGGTACCTTCACAGCCCCCAGAATTCCCACTACATGTGGGGTCCCACAAGGATCCTCATTATCACCTTTATTATTTAATCTTTATCTTTGCCCATTACTATATTCTTTAAGGAACTCTAAAGTCACTATTTATAATTATGCGGATGATCTCCAACTTGTCTTCCCCCTTAATACCGCAGATTCCGTGACAGAATTCCAGAATACTATGACGCACATACAGAGGTGGATGAACCTTAACCATCTAAAACTTAACCCAGGCAAGACAGAATTGATCTTGCCTGGGAAAATTGAATTAAGTTGGGGCCCATGTTTCTGGCCATCTAATATGGGGGTCCCACCCACTAAATCCCTCTCGGTTAAAAGTTTGGGGGTCACGCTTAGTGCAGATCTCTCACTGAAAGGACAAGTTGGAACAGTAGTCTCTGCTAGTTTTTTTCAACTTAAGAAAATAAAGAAAATAGCCCAGTTCTTAACGCAATCTGCTCTTATCCAGGTCATTATTGCCCTTGTTCTCTCCCGACTGGATTTTTCTAACAGTCTTTATTTGGGTCTTCCAGCAGGCCTGTTAAAAATACTTCAACTTGTCCAAAACCAAGCAGCCCGGCTGATTTGTAAACAACCGAAATGGCAGCCTATCAGACCTGCTTTGGAAAGATTACATTGGCTACCTGTGATGCAAAGGGTCGCGTTCAAAACTGAATGTATTACCTTTAAAGCCCTACAGAATACAGGCCCAAAATTTATCAAGAAAATTGTCTCTAGGTATAATCCCTCACTAAATCTTCGTTCTGCTCACAAAGCTCTTTTAGTTGTTCCGACTTTTAAGAAAAAACACCTGGGTGGTAGCTGCTTTGACCATCTCGCAGCTACCTTTTGGAACTCACTACCACTGCCTGTAAGGCAAAGTCCAGATCTCCTTACCTTCAGACATTCTCTTAAGACTTGGCTTTTTAAACAGGCTTACTTCTAGAGTATTATTTTTGTGTTATGTTCCCCTCCGACAGCGCCATGAAGCCTATGGGCGAACGTGCGCTTAATAAATACATTTTAACATAACATAACATTGCAACAGTAGGAAAAGCGTTGGATAGCGTACGGGTAAAAATTACTATTCCCACTCCAGAGGGTGCAACAGTAGGGAAAGCGTTGGATAGCGTAGGGGTAAAAATTACTTTGATGTGAACAAAGAACGGTAGTGGTGTTTCCAAAAACTTGGAAAAGACCGCACATCCACTAATACTAGTAAGGTCAAAAATAGTACTGGACAATGAATAAAATCTTTCTTGATATCAAAAGACGGAGTGCTACAAGGACCAATATCCCCCACTACCAACAAGGAACACAATTTATCAAGCCAGAAGGATTGACAAAAAACATATAGGTAAAAATGGTCAAGAGAGCACAATCCTACAATGAAAGTATACACAAGACTAGTACAGTATGAAGTCTGAAAAAGCTTATGGAGTGCTATTATCAAGTGGTGCCAGACCCCACAATACACCTCACGTATTTCCGAGGCGTTCTTATAGCCTCATGCATTTCTGAGGTGCTATTATAGCATTTTGATGTTATGATACACCCGTCAGACAATAGTGTAATTCACGATTGGTATTAACTCTACGTGCTGCAATTATCTGAGCAGGACGTTTTCGGCAGTTCACCTTATACCATTTATACTTCTCTTGCCCGACTTTGGAAACAATTCATTTAATTATTGAGTTTCTTTACACATCAACCCCCAATTAGTTTGTTTGGTGTCAGTTTCATGGGTTTCATCAGGATATATCCACTATATTAATACTATAGAATCAATGGTGAGAAACCCCTTCTGATTTTCCACCAGTTGTGCAATATAGATCCACTTGTTCGGGCGATTTGGACTTGGCTTTTGTCCGGTACTCCAATCTTTCAGCATCGTTCATGTGACCCGGCAATATATATGCTGTCATTTATTTTCCACATTGGCCTTGAAAAAGTCCGTGTACTGACGAAACACGTGTCGGCTGGCTGTCGTTTTATCATTTGGAAAATGACCTTTAAGAATCAATAAAAGGAAAAAATGATACAAAATATAAACTCTATCCATCAATTTGTCCTGCATACTATGAGGATTTGTTGACTTTACTTGGATTTACAGCTGTTCAGACTTAATACTGTACTAGTCTTGTGTATACTTTCATTGTAGGATTGTGCTCTCTTGACCATTTTTACCTATGGGTAAAAATTACTATTCCCACTCGAGAGGGTGCAACAGTAGGGAAAGCGTTGGATAGCGTAGGGGTACAAATTAATATTCCCACTCCAGAGGGTGCAACAGTAGGGAAAGCGTTGGAAAGCGTAGGGGTAAAAATTACTATTCCCACTCCAGAGAGTTCAACAGTAGGGAAAGCGTTGGATAGCGTAGGGGTAAAAATTACTATTCCCACTCCAGAGGACGCAACAGTAGGGAAAGCGTTGGATAGCGTAGGGGTCAAAATTACTATTCTCACTCCAGAGGGTGCAACAGTAGGGAAAGCGTTGGATAGCGTAGGGGTAAAAATTACTATTCCCACTCCAGAGAGTGCAACAGTAGGGAAAGCGTTGGATAGCGTGGGGGTAAAAATTACTATTCCCACTCCAGAGGGTGCAACAGTAGAGAAAGCGTTGGATAGCGTAGGGGTAAAAATTACTATTCCCACTCCAGAGGGTGCAACAGTAGGGAAAGCGTTGGATAGCATAGGGGTAAAAATTACTATTCCCACTCCAGAGGGTGCAACAGTAGGGAAAGTGTTGGATAGAGTAGGGGTAAAAATTACTATTCCCACTCCAGAGAGTGCAACAGTAGGGAAAGCGTTGGATAGCATAGAGGTAAAAATTACTATTCCCACTCCAAAGGGTGCAACAGTAGGAAAAGCGTTGGATAGCGTAGGGGTCAAAATTACTATTCCCACTCCAGAGGGTGCAACAGTAGGGAAAGCGTTGGATAGCGTAGGGGTAAAAATTACTATTCCCACTCCAGAGGGTGCAACAGTAGGAAAAGCGTTGGATAGCATGGGGGTAAAAATTACTTCCCACACTACTCCCCCTTTCACACACAACACACTACACATACAAAAAACCACAATTAATATAAATATCAATTAATCAATTAATAACAATTAATATTATTAAATTGATGCAATTATAATTGAACTAATAAACACTTATTAATTACCATTTTATTAACAATAAATACCAATAAATAAATACAATCTCTTTAATTAATTAAATTTAATTATATCACACCCTATTCCCCTATAAACACACAACCCACTAAACATAAATAAATCACATCATGTAATCACTTAATAATAATTAATTACCAAATAATTATTAATTAACATAACAAAAAATTAAATATATTATCACATTAACTGTAAATAATTTAATTGACTAATTATTAATAATTAATTAACGATTAATTATTAATTAACAATAACAAAAATTTAAATATATTAGCACATTAACTCTAATTAATGTAATGAACTAATTAATATTAATTCATTACTAATTAATTAATCATTAACAATAACAAACAATGGTAAATACTACTACATGAACTCTAAATAATTAAATTAACTAATTAATAATAATTAATTACTAATTAATTATTATTAACAATAACAAACAATGGTAAATACTACTACATTAACTCTAATTAATTCAATTAACTAATTAATAATAATCAATTACCAATTAATTATTAATTAAAACTATTTAAAAAAATATTAAATAATTAATTATTATTAAACTACTTCCCACCCTATTCCCCTATAAACCCACAACCCGCTCTGTTACTAACACGCAAAATGTAAACAAAATTACTAATTTCCAAACATACATTAAAAAACATATTTAACAAACATATAAACTAAATATTAAAATACATAACGCTAAATAAAATTTCGATATTAGTAAATTTCGATATTAGTAACATACATACCTTAAAAACGATATTTTGTCTGTCGATATTTTGCACATCGATATTCTGTATCATCGAAATTAAAACATCGATATTATTGTATCTCGATATTTTAATTTCGATATTTTGTCTCACTACCATTTAAAACATCCTCAGTACTAGTAGATCATATTGGCAATGCATTTCGGTCTATTTTTTTGCCCTTCGTCAGGGGTTCACTAAAGGTTTTAAGAAAAACATAATTATTAAAATATGTAATCAGACCTCAGTGCTAGCAAATTATTAAGCAGTACATCCGCTGTTTTATACCTAATATTTACTTACCCCATAATCCACGTTTTCCCTCTAACTATGTGTCCACATGCTAAAAACAGTACCCGAACAGGCCTCTCCCAAACAGCAACTCCCTCGTTTCATTTGCATTTATAACCTCCGATGACCTTTCACTCGTGCTCAGCGCTGTTCAATAATTAAACACTAACCGTAGGCGGAATTTTAGCAGTCTTCTCATGTGCCTACATCAATGCTCATTAAGATCTCCTTCTCGCCAAACTCCCTCCTTTCCTTTCAAAAAGAGGAAATCCTCTCACTGCTCAACCTCTCTCCCTTTTCAACTCGTAAATCTTGTCTCCACCCCTTCAGATTAACCAATTAGCTCGATTTACAAACCTCCATTCCTACGTATCCCACAATGCACTACACCAAACACCTTGTATGCTTTGGTTTGCTGTTAGAATCATACTTGATCATTATACTGGCCCTCTCCATTAGCCAGGTTGCTAAATCAAGGCAAATAGGAAGCCAGATCATTTAATTTGTGAGAACCTTAGGCCGTCATTACACAGCAAACAGTCATGGATGAACCTTTCACTGCTCAGGCAAAAGCATTGGATGAAATAAAGTGATTGTAAATGATCAAGTGTCAGCAAATGCATCCAATGACAGTCGCTGGTCTCTCAGGAGCAAGGTTCAATCCCAGAGACTGCCCTAAATTACACTAAAAGTAGCAATGTGAGGGTAGTTGCTTGGGTGAAATAAAACATGAATTCCTACATGAATGAATAGATGAATGCATGAAAGGAACATGGTGGTTTTAGGGTTTAGGGATGGTTAGAGGTGAGGTTACATTTTGGGGTCAGGGGTGTGTAGAGTTAAAGGAAGGTAAGGGTTATTTTAGAGTGTCTGGACAAAGCTTTGTGAGCTCTAATCAAAGTGAAGTACGTGTGAGTTATTTTTTTTTTATTCCTTCCAGGTTGGCTGAATGGTATTTTACCAATCCAAAGCTCTAATACTGTGCTTGTAGAGTAAAAAGCTTTTGTCCGTTTGAACTCAATGTGAATGACACTTACTAATCTTATGCTTAAAGACTTTGCTGTAAAAATACAAATGAATTGTGGCTAGATGTACAATCATTAGTAATAGCAATTTCCAAAAAGCATTTTTTTTGCAAATCTCTATTTGGTAATCGCTATGACTCATGTACTAAAGTGAAATCTACTACTGATTTCCAAATCAGCGATTTCTAGTGGGTTGCCAATAGCCCTACCTCACTAATATTAATGTACGTCACAATTTGAGACCCACTAGGATTTGCTACCATAGCAGGGATGGTGGCATGCTGGGGTCAGCAGACCACCACCTGTGGTCTGTGCCTACTCTTAAAAAAAAAAAATTCAAACATTCTCAAAGAAGAAGGTGTACTAATGGGACCCCTTCCCATTTGTGAATGGGTTACCATCAACTTTTATTTGGTGGTAATGTGTGAATGTTTTGTGACTGCATTTCAGTTGCAAAACATTTAGTACATACCATTTAGATTCCCTATTTTGGATGGGACTCCCCGAACATGCCCCTTCTGTTTTTATTAGCAAACCCAAATTGCTATTTGATAACAAGTTATCAAATCGAAATTCGGTGTTTGTACATTACAAAAGGCATTTTTGTGTTCACAATTAACTACAACTCACTATTCTACCATGCACTGTGCGGTCACACAAGATATAACTTGCAATGTCTTAACTATTTTTCAAAATAATATTATTTTAGATGGTGCAACCGATATACTATAAAAAGGTATAAGCCATGCGTGGAGAAGATGTGAGTTGTAGTTAATGTAATGCGGCTACTGAATTAAAGTGTATGGAGGTGCTTGACTAATGATAATTTGAAGACATTGCATTTATTATAAATTAAAGGTATAAGTATAAGTTTAGAAATGCACAATATGCACAATTTTTATCACTTAAAATTTTGTTTGCAGCTAAAGAATAAATACAATTATGTAAATTTAAAGGAGGTGCATAACCTATAAATTTTATGTATAACTATAACTGAAGAATTACTAATGTTTGTGTATTTTAAATTTAGTTTATGTAGTAAGAATAATTAAGTTTTCCTAACTATAACAATGGTTTAACCTTTGTTTTGTTTATTGAATCTCATTGATTTTTATTAAAAATTTTGAAAGAATTTAAATTGTAGAGATTATTGACATTGAATGGCGTTTTATTAAGAGGAGTGTGGTACAGTATGGTAGAAGAGAGTGTTATAAAGAATACTAGTGTAGTTTTGTCGAGCGGATTAGAGTGAAATGTGGTACAGTGGAGTTGCGTACAGAGGAATTGTGTATTGTGGAGTTGCGTAGAATGGAATAGCATAGCGTAGAGTGTTGTAGAGTAGAGGGGCTTAGGGTGCAGTGGCATACAGTAGAATAGCATACAGTGGAGTGGCAAAGAGTGGAGTGCCCTAGAGTGTAGTGTGGTAAAGTGTAATAGCAAACAGTGGAGTAGCGCAGAGTGCAGTAGCAAAGTGTGAAACAGCAAGCAGTAGAGTGAGGTAACGTGTAGTGGCATACTGTACAATAACATATAATTGAGTGTTGTAGACTGGAGTGGCATAGAGTGGGATGGCTTATAGTGGAATGTCGCAGAGTGCAGTGGCGTAGAGTGGAATCGCATAGAGTGGAGTAGCGGAGAGGGGACTAGCACATAGTGCAGTGGCATAGACTGGAGTGGTGTAGAGGGGAGTGGTAAAGACTGCAGTGTCATACAGTGGAGTGGCGTACAGTTTAGTGGTGTAAAGGGAAGCATTGTACAGTAGAATACTGTAGACTGGATTGTTATAGAGGGTAGCGGGGTACAGAGCAATGACATGCAGTGGAGTAGCATACAATGAAGTAATGTAGAATGGAATAACATTGACTGTTACTCGTGTACAGTGTAATGACAGAGTGGAGTGGCATAGAGTGGAATATCATATACTAGGGTGGCGTAGAAAACAGTTGCAAAGAGTGAAGTAGAGTAGAGTGTGGTCAGGTAAGTGTGGATTAGCAAAGAGTGGAGTGGTGCACATTGTAGTGGTGCAGAATGGAATAATGTACACTGTAATAACATACAGTGCTCTGTTGGAAAATAGAGTGGTGTATACTGGATTGACGTACAGAGCAGTGGCATAGATTGTAGTGGCATAGAGTGGAGTGGCAAAGAATTGAATGGGGTAGAGTAGAGAGGCATAGACTGGTATGGCATGGCTTGTCTTAGCGTGGTGTACAGTAAAGTGGTGTACATTGAAATAGCGTATATTAGTGTGGCATACAGTGGAGTGGCATATAACAGAATAGGATAGAGTGTAGGGTCGTGCAGTGGCATTTCACAGAGTACAATAGTGTAGAGCATATTGACGTTTAGTTTAGTAGTGAACAATAAAATGGAATAGACTGGAACGTTGTTCACTTGAGCAGCACGCTGTGGAATATCATACAGTGGAGTGGCGTACACTGGACTGTGTTAGAGCGTAGTGGTGTACAAGTAATAGCATAGAGTGGCATACAGTGGAGTGGCTAAGAGTGGAGTGGCATGCATTGGAGTGTTGGAGAGTGGCCTGGCATGGAGGAGAGTGAGGTACAGTTGAGTGGTGTACATAGGAATAGCATAGGGTGGAGTGGTATAGAGAGAAGTAGCGTATAATGGAGTTACATAGAGTGGAAAGCATACACTGGAGTGGGGTAGAGTGGAGAGGCATAAAGTGGAGAGGACTAGAATGTAAAAGCATATTGTGGAGTGGCATATAGTGGAGTAGCATAGACTAGAGAGGCATGGAGTGGAGTGGAGTGAGGAATAGTGTAGTGGTGTACAATGGAATAGCATAGACTGGAATGGAATAGAGTACAGTGGCATACAGTGGAGTGCTGTAGAGTGGAATACTACAGAGTGAAGTTTTTTAGAGTGGAGCAGGGTACAGAGTAGTGGGGTAGAGTGTAGTGGCATACAGTCTAAAAGCGTAGAGTGGGTTGGCGTAGAGTGGAGTGTTGCAGAGTGAAGCGCCATACAGTAGAAAAGCATATAGAGGGGAGTGCACAGAGAGGAGTGCCATACACTGGAGTAGCATAAAGTAGAGTTGTTACAGTGGAAAAACATTGAGTTTTGCTCGTGTTCAGTGTAATGACATAGAGTGAAGTGGTGTATATTTGTGTGGCATATACTGGAGTGGCTTAAACTGGAGTGGCGTAAAGTATAGTGGCATATAGAGGAATCACCTATAGTGGAGTGGTGGTCGCTGAAGTGGCGTACAGTAGAGTGGCATAGAGTGGAATAGCACAGTGTATAGTGTTATAGAATGGAGTTTCATACAGTGAAGTAGTGTAGAGTGGAAGGGCTTGTAGTGTATTGGCATACACTGGAGTGTCATAAAATATAGTGGTCTAGTGTGTAGTAGTGTACAGTGGAGCGGGGTAGAATGGAGTGTCATACCATGGAGAGTAATACAGTGGAGTGACATAGAGTGGAGTGGCATAAAGTGGGATAGTGTAAAGTGGAATAGTGTAGAGTGGAGTAGCATAGAATGTAGTGTCGCACAGTGGAGTGTGGTAATTGATACAGACATAGCGGGAAAGTGTGTTAACAGATGTAGATGTAATACATCTTTTTGGCATTATTTGTGAATAGTGTATGTAGTTTTAAAGTTATCAGTTTTAAAATACTTAGTAATTGTTGGAAAATTACCCTCCCTGAAGAGCCACCTAACATTTTTTGCCTTCCTTCCCCTCTTTCTGCTGAGCTTTTTTTGCTGGTTTTAGGACTCTGAGCACTTTACCACCACTAACTAGTGCTAAGTGCATGTGCTCTCTCCCTAAACATGTTAGGATTGACCTTTAGAATGTATCTGTAAGTCCCTTGTAAAGTGGTGTGCCATAAATCCACGGCCTATAAATTAAATGCTACTAGTGGGCCTGCAGCACTGATTTTGCCACCCACACAAGTAGGCTTTCAAACCTTTCTCAGGCCTGCCACTGCAGTGCCTGTGTGTGCAGTTTACTGCCACTTTGACTTGGCATCTAAAACTACTTGCCAAACCTTAAACTCCCCATTTTTTACATATAAGTCGCCCCCAAGGTAGGCCATTCCATTTTGTTGAATGGAAGTACAGAAAGAAGATTGTTTGTGTTTCATTTGATAGGCACAGTTTTATTTTTTGAGCCAGAGAGCTTTCAAAGAAGACTTTCGTAAATTCAGAGGTATTCCATTTAATATATGTGTTTGTCTATGGTGCCTGATTAATGAGAGGGTTGCATCATGTTTGCACCACGCAACATTCTACATGCATGGCACAAACCTTTAAGTTGGATTTTGTAAACTACGCAAAGCCCCTTTGCATGGTTCTAAGTGGTTAAAAAATGTGGAGTAGTGCAATGCAGGGCAAATCGTAGCCTTGCGTTACTCTGTCCTGGGTAGGTTTCCCATGGGCGCTGCGTGGGTGTTCTCATGCAACTCCAATGTTTTTTGAAGAATCTCCAGATTTAAAAGATCTGTAAATCCCCAGATTTACAAGAACTTGCAAAGCTGGGGATGCGCCAAAAATCGTAATCTTCCCAGTGAATCCATAACGAGGAGAAATATCTTTATTTCTCCTTGTTTCTTCCTCTTTTTATGTGTGCTGCATTCTGCAGAAGACATGAAAAAAGGACTATGCCTCCCAGGATTTTTTTTTGTGCAGGAAGGTGCCCCTTCCTGCACAAAAACAATTCAGCTTGCAACACAGGCACCCTTGCACCATAGTGGAAGAGTGCTTGCGTTGGTGCTGGGCTGCCAAAAGGGTGCCATCGTAAGGGAAAGGACAGAAATGTGCTGTATTGTCTAAGAGACAGAGCATTCCTGCCCTTTTCCTGTCAAGCAGTGCAGTGCAGCAAGGTGACTTGCTGTGCTGCACTGCATGATTTCCTCACAATATCATGTGACCATAAATGCGTCTTTCAGTTGTTCATGTAGTAAATCTGAAACGTTACCTATGCAGCCTCGCCTATTTTTTGGGCTTCCTTGCTACTTTAGAAGTACTAAGTTATTGGCCCTTATAACTATCTAACCACTTGATAACAACACTTGTGATAGCAAAAAGGATCATCTAGACACTATAATGCATTTTCATGGCAATTTTAATCAAAATCCATTCAGCCTTTTCTTTGCTAAGTTATCTACAAAAGTCTATTGAAAATACTTTGGGGGAACAATATGTTTTGGGACACAGCCTTTTATGTTTTTTACTAACCCTGGGTGAAGCACTACGCTACGCTCGCGGAGTTTGCGAAGTTTTCGCAACTTCGCACTACGCGAGCAGCACGTAGCACAGTGCGAACATGCGTAGTGCAGCGTAGCGTAGTGCAGCCGTCATTTTTTGCTTGTTCGCGGTCCTGAACGTCATGTTCGCGACCGCGAGCAAGCAAAATGACATCCCGGCGAGATTCTCAACGTGAGGAGGTCAGGTTTCTCATTGTGAGTGGTTGCGCATGCTCGCGACCGCTCTCAATGAGAAACTACCTGTTCGCGTTGAGAAAGCTGCCGCTCGAGTAATAATCTACTCGAGCAGCAGAAAACTACAGCGCGCACTGTGCAAGATGCCGTTTTCAATGCATGCACAGTGCCGGATGCTTGTCCGCACTGTGCAATCATTGAAAACGCATCTTGCACAGTGCAAACATGCTACTACGCAGCTCGCGTAGTGCTATGTGAAGTTCGCGTAGTGCGAAGTGCACTTCGCGTAGCGCTACTTCGCGAACTACGCCCACCCTTATTTTTTACCCCTTAACGATTCACCACAAAAATGTCAATCATATCAAAATTGAGAAAATGCTATAGGTCTGGAAAGTTTTGTTGATATTCGTCATATGGGTGGAAAGTTATTAGGGAGCAAAAATTCCAGGAACTCCTATCTCTGGAAATCTGATTACAACTACAGAGTGGCTACCACCACCAAAAAAAAAAAAAAAAAAATTTTTTTTAAAGGTCCACTATGTAATGTCATACATTGTAAATATCACTATGTCATAATACACACGTGGGAAAGGCATGCATGGTAATGGTATGCATTTGAGAGACATACATTCTCTCCATCTTGGGGGGAAGGCAGGGCGAGCGCTCTAGTTGCTGGCTGCCTCCCGCCCTCCCGGAGTATTTCAGGTGCCAAAAACCGCGGCCGCACAGATTAACGGTGTGTGTACCCTTGAGGCGGAAAGCCGGGGGTTGCTAGGCCAGGCAGAACCTTGTGTTTGAATTGCGGTTCTTTTTAATTAATTTTCACTTTTGTGTCACGATCGAATTTAATGCTTTTTAAATTGTGTGTTCCTTGCTGGCACCTTGAAATCTGAGCCAAGCATTGATATTTGCACAATAAAACCTTCCCTACCTCTTCCTTGAACCCACTCCTCGCACAGCCGATTAAGCTGCTGGTGCGAGAGAGGGGCGGACGCCATCTTGGGGGGAAAGCAGGGTGAGCGCTCAAGTTGCTGGCTGCCTCCCGCCCTCCCGGAGTATTTCAGGTGCCAAAAACCGCGGCCGCACAGATTAACGGTGTGCATACCCTTGAGGCGGAAAGCCGGGGGTTGCAAGGCCAGGCAGAACCTTGTGTTTGAATTGCGGTTCTTTTTAATTAATTTTCACTTTTGTGTCACGATCGAATTTAATGCTTTTTAAATTGTGTGGTCCTTGCTGGCACCTTGAAATCTGAGCCAACCATTGCTATTTGCACAATAAAACCTTCCCTACCTCTTCCTTGGACCCACTCCGCGCACAGCCGATTAAGGTGCTGGTGCGAGAGAGGGGCGGACGCCATCTTGGGGGGAAGGCAGGGCGAGCGCTCTAGTTGCTGGCTGCCTCCCACCCTCCTCTCTGCCTATAAAATGAACAAGCCCGTCTGCGCCCGGTCGGGACCCGGGGCCATAGACCCTGCTCCTTTTGCATCGTATACTTCTGCGCAGCTCCTTGACCTTCAAGGTAACTGGCCCCTTAGCTCTCTTATGTCTGAACGCATTCATGCCCTCGGCATTTCTGCCCCCTCCCCCTTTCCTTTGCTGCTCCCTTGCTCAGATCCCAGAATGCCGCCCGTCCTGTGCACTCCCCCCCTCCCTCCTCCTCACCACCCACTGTGGCCTCTGCCTATCTCCTCAACACCCGTTCGGCGGGCAGGCACCAGCTGGAACTCTTTAATCTTTTGGACACTGAGTCTCCTGATTTCCTGTTTCTGACGGAGACCTGATTTTCCGCAGATTCTCTGCCCGACGTTTTATCTGCGCTTCCCGACTCCTACTATGCCCTTCGGGCTGATCGCCCAGATGGGAAGGTCGGTGGGGGCGTGGCTATGATCATCCGGTCCAATCTTCAGTTCCAACCCCTGACCTGTCCTCCCATACCTAATGAGGATTTTTTAGTCGCCCGCTCGGTGAACCTCCAGGTTCCTCTCACTGTAGTTCTTCTATACTGTCCTCCTCAAACTATGTCTTATTTCGTACCTGCTCTTCAAGAACTGTTGGCCACCCTTGTGGTCAATAATTCGTCAGTCCTTCTACTGGGTGACTTCAACTATTGGCCCGGTGATCCCAGAGAGGATCTGCCCTCTAAAGACTTTTCTGACATTCTTCGCTGTCTCAATTTTACTCCTCATATTCACGCCCCCACCGACGTTCATGGTCATACTCTTGACCAGACCTGGTCGGCCAGTCGGGTTATTTCCCCTACTATCATTCTTCCCTGTACTTGGTCGGACCACTCGCTCATCCCCTTCTCTATTGACCTTGCTATCACTAACAAGCCCCCCCTGCCCAAAAATGTTCTAGCACGGAATTGGAACCGAGTGGACCTTAACACTCTTCATTCCTCCTTGGCGACCTCTCCCCCTGATTTATCTGACTTATCCCTTGACCTTCAAGTGGTCACCGTTAATACCTGGCTGTCCACTTCCTGTGACCTGGTCGCCCCCCTCAGGAGGGTCAAGGCTTGTCGCCTCCACAAAGCCAATAAATGGTTTTCTAGTAATCTTAAGGCCCTTAAATTGGCTCTCAGACAGTCTGAGCGTCAGTGGAGGTGCAATTACTGCCCCCTCCTGAGGGACCGATACAGGTCCCTCCTAAAGAACTACAAGAGAGCTATTCTCTCAGCCAAACTAGAATACTTCTCTAGTAAAATCTTAGTAGCGTCTAATAAATCCAAGGAGATTTTTTCCATTGTTCACAACTTGGCCGCCTCCGACAGAGTTAATCCCAACCCTGTCCCTTCCCAAGCCCTTTGCCTTTCCTTGAACGATTTTTTTCTTGAGAAGATTGCTAACATCAAACGGAACATCTCCTCGCCATCTTCTCCTCTTCCCTCCCCTTCCCTTCCCCCTCTGTCCTCTTCCCTGAATCATTTTTCTCCTATCTCGAAGGAATCCTTCCTGGCCCTGCTTAGGAAGGTTAAGTCAGGTTCCCCTGCAGACTGTGCACCGGCTCGTATCTTAAGGGAGCTACTCTCTGGTTGCCCCAATCCCCCTATCCCTTCTAAATGCATCCATCTCTCAGGGTATTGTCCCGTCCTCCTTTAAATCGGCCACAGTTATTCCTATTTTAAAAAAAACCCGGCTCCGACCCTACTCTCCCTGCCAACTTCAGGCCCATTTCCCTGCTCCCTTACCGTGGCAAGATCCTAGAGAGTCATATCACCTCCTGCCTGTCAGCCTATATTGAGGACAACCATCTTTTGGCTTCTCATCAAGCAGGTTTTCGCCCGGTCCACTCAACCGAATCTGTGGTTCTTTCGGTCTTGGATCAGCTGAAGAGCAAGGCGGACTCCAACGTTCCTCAAGCCTTGGTGCTTCTTGATTTGTCCGCTGCCTTTGACACGGTCGACCACTCCATCCTTCTCGACCGTGTCAGGGCAGCGGGCATTCAGGGCACCGCTCTTTCTTGGCTCGCCTCTTTTCTCCAAGGCCGGACACAAGCTGTCTGTCTTTCTGGCTTTTCTGCCCCCTCATGCTCGGTGTCCTGTGGGGTTCCCCAAGGCTCTTCCCTCTCCCCCTTCTTTTCAATCTCTATATCTATCCCTTTATTATTTCTCTGCTCAATATGGAAGTCTCCGTATACAATTACGCTGACGACCTTCAGCTCGTTTTTGATTTTTCCCTTTCTTCTGACCCCTTTCTCAAATTTCAAACTACGCTTATTTTCATTTCTGAGTGGATGAATCAAAACCACCTCAAGCTTAACCCGGACAAAATGGAGTTGGTCCTGACGGGTGGTTCCACCAGCCCTTGGACTTCTGCCTTTTGGCCTTCCATTCTTGGTCCCCCCGGTTCCCTCTGCTTCAGTGAGAACCCTGGGTATCAAAATCAGCCAGGACCTCTCCATGCGCCCTCAGGTTAGCTCCGTTGTTTCATCCTGCTTTTTGTCCCTCAGGATTATTCGAAAGATTTCTCGCTTTTTCTCCCTCGACGCTCTCAAAATCATTGTTCTGGCTATGATACTCTCACGCTTGGACTACGGTAACTGCTTGTACGTGGGCATTCCTGCCTACGAGCTGCGACGCCTCCAGATGATCCAAAATCAGGCCGCCCGTCTTATCTACCGGCTCCCCAAGTCTCATCACATTACTCCTTTACTCAAGTCCCTCCATTGGCTCCCTGTCCTGCAACGTACCCTCTTCAAGATGGGATACATAGTCTTCATGGCCCGTACTCGTACTGCTCCCATCTTCATCAATTCCTTGATCACTCACTACCTCCCCTGCCGCAATCTCCGTTCCTCCAGTCAGGCACTTCTCAGTGTTACCCGGTTTCGCAAGACCAGAGTAGGTGGCACTAGGTTTTCCACTTTTCCCCCCCGCTCTGGAAAAGCCTCCCGCTCACCATCAGGTCCATCACTGACAATCTACACTTTCATAAGGCGCTCAAAACTCAGCTTTTTGCTCAAGCCTTCTCCACTCAGTAACCTTCTGCTGCCCCCCCATCTGCTACCATCTATTCACCCAGCGCCAGGAAGCCGCTTGGCCACAGTGCGCTCTATAAATACTTTCAACTTCAACTTCCAAGTATTGGTATGGCATAGAGCATCGGCTCCCGAGCCTCTGGAGACAGAGATATTGGTCGGTTTGACTGGAGGTAGGAGAGGTAAGGTCACTCCTGGAGCTTCAGGCCACGCCCCCCAGTACTCTTTCACACATACAAAGAACCTTGTGGTTCTATTGTTTAAAAGACATTCCTTTGGCAGACAGACTAAATTTAATTAAGCAGAAGCAAGGTGTCACAGCAAGAAGCATGTGAAATGCATGTACTCCGTCCTCGCTAGTGAAACCAAATATTGCTTTCATGTTATCACAAGATTATTTCAAAGAATGAACAAAAACCAACCATTGGAATCAGCTGGCCCGCGTGAAGCTAAAGAATAAGAAGGAACGCCATTTTTAATGAAAATGCATACATGAAAGAGAAAGGAAGTAATTTGACCCTTCTCTTATAGTTCATATGTGAATGGAATGCCCGGAGTCCACAGACAGGGTGTAAAGCATTGTAAAATGAATTTACATAAAACAGTAAAATGTAGCAAAAGTAAAGATTAAAACTCCAGGGCGTGTACATACCCTGTTTATGACTAACTGTGAGCTGGCTATCTTGGTAAGTATTTGTGAGGAAATGGGTGATGTAATTTTCGAATTCATACTATACAAACCAAATAAGCTGGAAGTGGGTTTATCGACAGCTATGGACCTGTCATCCATGTTGCTAAAGTGTTGAAACGTAATCTAAAACCTGGAGGGGCGGGTCACTGATGGTATTTTTGGAATATAATTTTAAAAATATGTTGGTCACACCAACGATGTTGAAGAAAATCTGCAATGCTAACACTACTGAGGTAGCTCAAAAAGATGACAATATCACTTGATAAAGTCAGAACCGAGCTGTGCTCAATAGTGTGAGACTTTTACTAAGTCTGAGATGACAAAATGCAACAATAAAAGCCAGTCTTTCAAAATAGAAAAGTCAACAGAAGTACTTGATTTAGGCACGTCCGGATATTGCTGGAGAGACAGGGAGCATGGTTTTTGTATACAGTGGCAAGCAACATCAATCCATCTAGTGTCACATTACAAGAAGTTAGCTTCATTGCAGAAAGCAGCTACTGCAGTGTATAGCAATGAGTGCCTGGCGGAGAAAGACAAATTAAAATTCAACATGATACTTTACATTGAATTAATGTTTACTTATATCACAACCTCAATACAATTGTAATATATATATATCACAGTTCGTGACTGCACAGAGGACATCTGGAGCACTGTCTCTATGGTTTTCATGCCGGGCTGACCATGGATCCGTGTGGTTGAGCTATCTTGGGGACCCGGGAGAGGAATGCTTTTTCACTGGCAACTTTCTGTCACGGATCCTAACAGCGTTCCGCATTTCATCCAGTACCCCAGATGGGACACAAAGGAGCTGAGCAAAGTAACTTACCTGGCATGCTATGTGAGAAATGCATGTTGGGACTTGCAGACTGCCTACGCCACTGCAGGTCCGTTCGTGACTTTGACCCAGTCCATCTGAATGGCCACCAATGGCAGATCAACTGGGTTTATTTTAAAAGATCTGGACGGGAGAATTTTGTTTGAAGCAGGCATTTGAGAAAGGAAATGTTCGAAACGCATCATCCTGATGCCTTTTTAGTGAAAATAAATCCTCTCCTGATTTCCCCACTGTCTCTCTCCCGTTCTTTGTGATTTTGGGACGTTTTGTGGCATATATATTTGGACCCTTGTTGGAATAAAATGCCTTCTGTGCCAAATTACTCACAGAGTCGGTGCCTGTTTGCTCACGCTATCAGGATGGTATTATATATATATATATATATATATATATATATATATATATATATATATATATATATATATATATATATATATATATATATTGAAGCTCAATCCCTCCCCGGTCCCGGGTAGGAATAAGGACTGCACACACGGGATTAGTTTTCCAAACAGCAACTTTACTAGCACAGACGCGTTTCGGAAGCTGTGCTTCCTTCTTCAATGTGGTTACAACGTTCCGCGCTTGTAGGCGCCATTTTATTACCCAGGAGTACACAGATGGAATTCAGGGTCATAAAGAGAGGACTATCGTGCAAGCGCCATATTGCTAGTACCGAAGAGAAAATTCAAAAGTACTAGTGCGTTATACACAGATTAAAACCAAATAGCAGATCTACGATAGAACATGCATATTTAGAAAACCAAGAGAATAATCATCCTCGAATTGCGCCGTGGATCGGCAATTGCCCTCCCATTATTTGAATCATGGACCAGAAACGAAAAATCTTGCCGTGGATCGGCCTTTGGCAACCTTGTTCGGTTGCCCAATTATAAAGTCTCTGTGCCCATTATGCAAAAATGTCCCCCTCAAAGGTACTCATTAGTTAATCATAGGGATAATACTATACATTTTCTTCAATGTTACCAACAAATTCATATAAAATCCTCAAATCTACGTACATTAAGCCTTATGTCCAATACATGGAAGGAAACATGATTATTCTTTATACATTTCTACAGTGTCCAAAAAGCAATAACGAATTACTGATTTACATAAATTCATACAGATTAGCTGCCCAGATGCACTGCCAGTTCCTCCCCACAATTTAATCCATCCGGATTTTTAGTTTGACAGTCTATTATATGTCGTGACTCCAATCTTCGTAATTTCTGTAATTTATCTCCTCCCCTGATGTTATCGGGTATAGCATCCATACAGAAATACTGTAGGAGATTCCTGTCACTATTGTGTTTAATGGAGAAATGTCTGGCGACTGGATATGAGAAGTCCCTGTTAGATATGGCCCTCATATGTTCCAGAATACGCAATTTAACTGGATTGATGGTGCTCCCTATGTACTTCAGCCCACAGGGGCATTTCAGACAGTAAACCGCAAAAGGCGTGCTACATGTTAGAAACTTATTAATCTTCTTTTGCCTATGCCCTGTGATGTCATATGAATAAACCCTTTTACTGTTGGCACATGCCTTGCACCGTCCACAAGGAAAGAATCCTTTGGCATCTTTCAACTGTCCAGTCTTGGGTGGAATCGGTGACAAGTGGCTATGTACCAAAGTGTCTCTCAAAGAGCGCGCTCTTTTAAAGGTAATGAGTGGATTCTCAGGTATGTCTCCTCCTATAATGTTGTCTAATCTCAGGATATGCCAGTGCTTTTTCAGAATCATTCTGAGTTGTTGACTATCCTGCGAGTAGGGAGTGATCATCCTGAATTTCTCTTTATCGCTCTTGGGTTTATGTTTTTTACAAAACAAGGTATTCCTTGGAGGTATCCTAACCCTGTCCAGGGTATTCTTGAGAAGTGTTTTATTATACCCCCTTGCCTCAAATCTCTCAATGCTCTCCTCGGCAGCTAACTCAAAATCCTCATTTGTAGAGCAATTGCGTTTTAACCGCAAAAGCTCACCATAAGGTATTAACTGAATAAGTTTACGGGGATGATTACTAGACGCATGAAGCGTACTATTTCCCGCTGTCGGCTTCCTATATAGGGAAGTCATAACCTTGTTGTTTTTTATTTCAATTTTCAGATCAAGATATACAGCTGCGCAAGTACTGACCTGGCCTGTAAAAATCAAGTTATGGGTGTTATCATTCAGTATTGCAATATACTGTTGAGCTGACTCAACTGAGCCGTTCCATACAATGCACAAATCGTCTATATAACGATACCATGTGACGATGTTTTGGGACCATTCTGCATTTTTTGGTGCCCACGCCTCCTGCTCCTCCCACCAGCCCACGAATAAATTCGCGTAGCTGGGGGCGAAGCAGGAACCCATGGCCGTACCCGAGAGCTGTCTAAATAAAGCATCCTGAAACAAAAAGATGTTATTGTGTAAACAAAATGCAATTAGCTCCATCAGCATATCATTATGTAGGGCACATTTCAAGGATCTTTTTCCCAAAAAATAGGCAATCGCCCTCAGTCCTTGTGCATGTTCGATGCTCGTATAGAGACTTGTGATGTCAAGCGTCATTATGCAATAACTCAAATGCCAGTCAATGGATTCAATCTTCTCGATAAAATCTGCAGTGTCACGAATATATGATTTCAAGTTCAACACTATTTCAAAGAGAAAATGGTCCAAGAATTTTGAAAGATTTTCCGTGAGGCTGCCCATGGATGAAATAATCGGGCGGCCCGGTGGCTTCTCCATCCTCTTATGTACTTTGGGTAAGTAATAAAAGGTAGGTGTAATTGGATGTAATGTTTTCAAAAAGAGATATTCGTCAGTCTCCAACATTTGTTTATCACGCCATTTCTTTAGCAGTTCATATAGCTCATCGACACTGGATTGATATCTTTGTCTGGTGGTTGGTTCATAGCAGGTTTTATCTAACAGTTGGCGCATGGCTTCTTCCACATAATCCTTACGATTCAGTATTACAACGTTCCCACCCTTATCTGAGGGTTTGAGGATAATGGTGGTATCCGCAGCCAAAGTTTTCAATGCTGCGTGTTGTTCTACAGTTAGATTTCTATCTCTACCATATCTTTTGTTGTTCATACGCAGTTGCCTTAAATCCTTAATCACTAACTCCGAAAATGTGTCAATCGTATCCGTTTGTGTTGGCGGTACGAATTTAGATTTCAATTTTAGACCACTATTCGGAGCCTCTTGTTCCACATCTACCACCCTTAGTCTTTGGGATAGAGTTTCCATCGGAATTGGTGTTATCATAGCTGCGCCCTCATGTCTTAGCTCTTCCAAAAGTTCCAGAGATGTTAAATCATTTACTTTCAGGAGGTCTGTGTCTTTAAAGCGTGATCGGATTAATCTTGCCTCCTCTGAGGTAGGTTTGGTTTTAAAGTATTTATGTAGACGAAGTCTTCTAATGAACTGAAACAGGTCGATTCTGGTCTGAGTATACTCTAAGCCATTGTCCGGGCAGAAAGTTAATCCTAATTTGAGAACAGATTCTTCCTCGGACGAGAGATTTCTAGTAGATAGGTTAACGATGGTAAGGTGATCTGTGGATTCAGCTAACCCTACCATTTCGCTCCTCTTCTGCCCCTTGTCTTGCGGGCTGGGGCCTCCGCTGTTGCCACTTTGCCCCTTCCTCTTCCTCTTCCGACCGCCCCTCCTTGGTTTCCTGCGTCTTCCGGGGGCTTGTTCTTCCCCCCGCGTAACCAATTCATTCTGATTACTTGGAATTCCTGTTGAAAAGGGTTATCACTGGTCTTCTTAGTGATATCTCTTGTGTCCTCATCTGATTGTTCATCCCCAGTTACTTCCGACTCAGAGGTTTCTACCTGTACTGGTGCAGCCGCGCCAGCCACCTTGTTTTTACTGATCAAATCTTTCCGTGTTTGGTCATATTTTTTTGAGAACGTCAGGACTCGCCCCATGGCATAGTCCCTTTCGTCCCTGTCGAATTTTTCTTGCTTTCTGGTACGTATTTTAACCTCGTATTTCTCCAAGCGTTTTTTCATCTGAGCCCTTAGTTGATCCTGTTGTTCTTTATCTTCATTGGTAGCTAGTTCAGTTTCCATCATTTCAATTTCCTTGAGGACCTTGTCCCTGTCGCTCCAAGCAAATTGGACCAAAATCTCTAGCATACCTTCACAGGATTTAGCAATGTGAGCAGCCCATGTGTCCAATAGCAGAGGATCCGGATTCTCATAGGCGGGAATTGTGAATATCCGCAGTCCTCTTGGTACTCTGTTAACCTCTATGTACCCTTGAAGTGATGTGCCTTCCCACCACTTCCTCAGCTCACGTTCATACAATTTTTCTAATTTCCCATATTGTATGGCTAAGGGACTCGAGACAGCAGTAGGTTTCTTTACCGCTGGAGCGGTGACATCAGGATTTTTGTTCTTGAACATCCCCGTCGCCAAGTCACGACGTTGTGAAATATTAAACATGACTTCGTTTTAAGCTTTGCGGACACCCGCTTCCGGGTTGTCCTTAAAGTTGCTGTAGACAGGAATGTTTTTCTTCTGTTCCCTCGTCCAAAGATTTTTCGTTTCTGGTCCATGATTCAAATAATGGGAGGGCAATTGCCGATCCACGGCGCAATTCGAGGATGATTATTCTCTTGGTTTTCTAAATATGCATGTTCTATCGTAGATCTGCTATTTGGTTTTAATCTGTGTATAACGCACTAGTACTTTTGAATTTTCTCTTCGGTACTAGCAATATGGCGCTTGCACGATAGTCCTCTCTTTATGACCCTGAATTCCATCTGTGTACTCCTGGGTAATAAAATGGCGCCTACAAGCGCGGAACGTTGTAACCACATTGAAGAAGGAAGCACAGCTTCCGAAACGCGTCTGTGCTAGTAAAGTTGCTGTTTGGAAAACTAATCCCGTGTGTGCAGTCCTTATTCCTACCCGGGACCGGGGAGGGATTGAGCTTCAATTTGTTAAGCGCGAGGCTCAGACGCGCCTGGACCGCACCCGCCCACCAGTAGTGCCGCGCATTTGGGGCAGAGAGCAAATATTGAATTGCCGCAGAGCACCGCCGCCACCCGTGCGAAGAAGTTCTGGGAGACACGCATAGCCTGAGGTTCCTGCAATTTAGTCCTGGACGGAAGAAACATTTGGCGCACCCCGACTGAAGCAGGGTAAGTCGCCACTTATCCGGTCCATACTTGCATAGATTGAACCTGCCATTGGGCTCCCTCCTACACGGGTGGTTGGTTTGGACGAGGGAACAGAAAAACATTCCTGTCTACAGCAACTTTAAGGACAACCCGGAAGCGGGTGTCCGCAAAGCTTAAAACGAAGTCATGTTTAATATTTCACAACGTCGTGACTTGGCGACGGGGATGTTCAAGAACAAAAATCCTGATGTCACCGCTCCAGCGGTAAAGAAACCTACTGCTGTCTCGAGTCCCTTAGCCATACAATATGGGAAATTAGAAAAATTGTATGAACGTGAGCTGAGGAAGTGGTGGGAAGGCACATCACTTCAAGGGTACATAGAGGTTAACAGAGTACCAAGAGGACTGCGGATATTCACAATTCCCGCCTATGAGAATCCGGATCCTCTGCTATTGGACACATGGGCTGCTCACATTGCTAAATCCTGTGAAGGTATGCTAGAGATTTTGGTCCAATTTGCTTGGAGCGACAGGGACAAGGTCCTCAAGGAAATTGAAATGATGGAAACTGAACTAGCTACCAATGAAGATAAAGAACAACAGGATCAACTAAGGGCTCAGATGAAAAAACGCTTGGAGAAATACGAGGTTAAAATACGTACCAGAAAGCAAGAAAAATTCGACAGGGACGAAAGGGACTATGCCATGGGGCGAGTCCTGACATTCTCAAAAAAATATGACCAAACACGGAAAGATTTGATCAGTAAAAACAAGGTGGCTGGCGCGGCTGCACCAGTACAGGTAGAAACCTCTGAGTCGGAAGTAACTGGGGATGAACAATCAGATGAGGACACAAGAGATATCACTAAGAAGACCAGTGATAACCCTTTTCAACAGGAATTCCAAGTAATCAGAATGAATTGGTTACGCGGGGGGAAGAACAAGCCCCCGGAAGACGCAGGAAACCAAGGAGGGGCGGTCAGAAGAGGAAGAGGAAGGGGCAAAGTGGCAAAAGCGGAGGCCCCAGCCCGCAAGACAAGGGGCAGAAGAGGAGTGAAATGGTAGGGTTAGCTGAATCCACAGATCACCTTACCATCGTTAACCTATCTACTAGAAATCTCTCGTCCGAGGAAGAATCTGTTCTCAAATTAGGATTAACTTTCTGCCCGGACAATGGCTTAGAGTATACTCAGACCAGAATCGACCTGTTTCAGTTCATTAGAAGACTTCGTCTACATAAATACTTTAAAACCAAACCTACCTCAGAGGAGGCAAGATTAATCCGATCACGCTTTAAAGACACAGACCTCCTGAAAGTAAATGATTTAACATCTCTGGAACTTTTGGAAGAGCTAAGACATGAGGGCGCAGCTATGATAACACCAATTCCGATGGAAACTCTATCCCAAAGACTAAGGGTGGTAGATGTGGAACAAGAGGCTCCGAATAGTGGTCTAAAATTGAAATCTAAATTCGTACCGCCAACACAAACGGATACGATTGACACATTTTCGGAGTTAGTGATTAAGGATTTAAGGCAACTGCGTATGAACAACAAAAGATATGGTAGAGATAGAAATCTAACTGTAGAACAACACGCAGCATTGAAAACTTTGGCTGCGGATACCACCATTATCCTCAAACCCTCAGATAAGGGTGGGAACGTTGTAATACTGAATCGTAAGGATTATGTGGAAGAAGCCATGCGCCAACTGTTAGATAAAACCTGCTATGAACCAACCACCAGACAAAGATATCAATCCAGTGTCGATGAGCTATACGAACTGCTAAAGAAATGGCGTGATAAACAAATGTTGGAGACTGACGAATATCTCTTTTTGAAAACATTACATCCAATTACACCTACCTTTTATTACTTACCCAAAGTACATAAGAGGATGGAGAAGCCACCGGGCCGCCCGATTATTTCATCCATGGGCAGCCTCACGGAAAATCTTTCAAAATTCTTGGACCATTTTCTCTTTGAAATAGTGTTGAACTTGAAATCATATATTCGTGACACTGCAGATTTTATCGAGAAGATTGAATCCATTGACTGGCATTTGAGTTATTGCATAATGACGCTTGACATCACAAGTCTCTATACGAGCATCGAACATGCACAAGGACTGAGGGCGATTGCCTATTTTTTGGGAAAAAGATCCTTGAAATATGCCCTACATAATGATATGCTGATGGAGCTAATTGCATTTTGTTTACACAATAACATCTTTTTGTTTCAGGATGCTTTATTTAGACAGCTCTCGGGTACGGCCATGGGTTCCTGCTTCGCCCCCAGCTACGCGAATTTATTCGTGGGCTGGTGGGAGGAGCAGGAGGCGTGGGCACCAAAAAATGCAGAATGGTCCCAAAACATCGTCACATGGTATCGTTATATAGACGATTTGTGCATTGTATGGAACGGCTCAGTTGAGTCAGCTCAACAGTATATTGCAATACTGAATGATAACACCCATAACTTGATTTTTACAGGCCAGGTCAGTACTTGCGCAGCTGTATATCTTGATCTGAAAATTGAAATAAAAAACAACAAGGTTATGACTTCCCTATATAGGAAGCCGACAGCGGGAAATAGTACGCTTCATGCGTCTAGTAATCATCCCCGTAAACTTATTCAGTCAATACCTTATGGTGAGCTTTTGCGGTTAAAACGCAATTGCTCTACAAATGAGGATTTTGAGTTAGCTGCCGAGGAGAGCATTGAGAGATTTGAGGCAAGGGGGTATAATAAAACACTTCTCAAGAATACCCTGGACAGGGTTAGGATACCTCCAAGGAATACCTTGTTTTGTAAAAAACATAAACCCAAGAGCGATAAAGAGAAATTCAGGATGATCACTCCCTACTCGCAGGATAGTCAACAACTCAGAATGATTCTGAAAAAGCACTGGCATATCCTGAGATTAGACAACATTATAGGAGGAGACATACCTGAGAATCCACTCATTACCTTTAAAAGAGCGCGCTCTTTGAGAGACACTTTGGTACATAGCCACTTGTCACCGATTCCACCCAAGACTGGACAGTTGAAAGATGCCAAAGGATTCTTTCCTTGTGGACGGTGCAAGGCATGTGCCAACAGTAAAAGGGTTTATTCATATGACATCACAGGGCATAGGCAAAAGAAGATTAATAAGTTTCTAACATGTAGCACGCCTTTTGCGGTTTACTGTCTGAAATGCCCCTGTGGGCTGAAGTACATAGGGAGCACCATCAATCCAGTTAAATTGCGTATTCTGGAACATATGAGGGCCATATCTAACAGGGACTTCTCATATCCAGTCGCCAGACATTTCTCCATTAAACACAATAGTGACAGGAATCTCCTACAGTATTTCTGTATGGATGCTATACCCGATAACATCAGGGGAGGAGATAAATTACAGAAATTACGAAGATTGGAGTCACGACATATAATAGACTGTCAAACAAAAAATCCGGATGGATTAAATTGTGGGGAGGAACTGGCGGTGCATCTGGGCAGCTAATCTGTATGAATTTATGTAAATCAGTAATTCGTTATTGCTTTTTGGACACTGTAGAAATGTATAAAGAATAATCATGTTTCCTTCCATGTATTGGACATAAGGCTTAATGTACGTAGATTTGAGGATTTTATATGAATTTGTTGGTAACATTGAAGAAAATGTATAGTATTATCCCTATGATTAACTAATGAGTACCTTTGAGGGGGACATTTTTGCATAATGGGCACAGAGACTTTATAATTGGGCAACCGAACAAGGTTGCCAAAGGCCGATCCACGGCAAGATTTTTCGTTTCTGGTCCATGATTCAAATAATGGGAGGGCAATTGCCGATCCACGGCGCAATTCGAGGATGATTATTCTCTTGGTTTTCTAAATATGCATGTTCTATCGTAGATCTGCTATTTGGTTTTAATCTGTGTATAACGCACTAGTACTTTTGAATTTTCTCTTCGGTACTAGCAATATGGCGCTTGCACGATAGTCCTCTCTTTATGACCCTGAATTCCATCTGTGTACTCCTGGGTAATAAAATGGCGCCTACAAGCGCGGAACGTTGTAACCACATTGAAGAAGGAAGCACAGCTTCCGAAACGCGTCTGTGCTAGTAAAGTTGCTGTTTGGAAAACGAATCCCGTGTGTGCAGTCCTTATTCCTACCCGGGACCGGGGAGGGATTGAGCTTCAATTTGTTAAGCGCGAGGCTCCGACGCGCCTGGACCGCACCCGCCCACCAGTAGTGCCGCGCATTTGGGGCAGAGAGCAAATATATATATATATATATATATATATATATATATATATATATATATATATATATATATATATATATATATATATATATATATATATACAGCTCCTCGAACACCAGCCTGCTGCACTCAAGAACGGGTGCACGTCAGACTGGGGTGATCCCGTCCACGTATTCCTGCTCCAAACTCCACCAGGTAGTCATACCTGACAATAGGAGACAGCAATCGCAGGGGGAGCTTCCGATCAAGTTCTATTCAAAACTCGGAAACTTGGGCACACTAGATGCGTTTCGGCACTTAGCCTTTGTCAATTGTTGCACAGAAACGCCGCGGCCACCATTACTTTTATCTATGCAAATTCAAAATTAATTACCGGTACATAGACAGTGAAAGGGAACTATACATTGAAACATCGGTGGTTCCACCATCTTGGAATGATCAAAGTTAAACAAATAGACGTATATATCACGTTCTAATGGTTTAAATAAAACATGTAAACATAAATGGTTAAACAACCTCAGTAAACATGATTATACATATAAAACCCGGGATGGGTTACCAAATGCCATTCCTGCGATCACCTCTTAAATTTCGCCCTGGATGGGCATAAGTCTCCAATCTCTACGGCCGGTAACATTAGATTTCATCAATAACCATTTAGTAGACATTTGTCACAGGTTCATCATAAGCACAAATCAATTTATCAGTATCGGAAAATGATTTTTCAAAAAACATCTCATAATCAGAAGTAAAATCAAAAGGTACTCCCAAATTCCATGCACAATTAAATATGCAGAATTAATTGGATATCAGAGTTAAGCAGAATTAAATGGAATTAAACATATTAGCCCAGATGTACAGTTAATTCCTCACTGCTATTAAGACCTAATGGGCTTTTACACTGTAGGTCTATGATATATATCGCGATTCTAGGCATCTGAGTTTCTGTATACAAACCCCGCCCCTTGGATTGACTGGCACGCTGTCCAAACACAAATAAGACAACAGATCCCTGTTGTGACCATGCAAATTGTTGTTGTGTCTTGCTACAGGGTATGCCTCTTCTATGTTACTTATGGCCCGCATGTGTTTCAATATACGTATCTTAACTGGGTGAATGGTACTCCCAATATATCTACGCCCACATGGGCATACCAGTCAGTAAATGACATATGGGGTAGTGCATGTCAAAAATGTCTTTATTTTCTTGGTAGTGCCCAATCCTGGGACCACATAAGATAAAGTGCGCTTCCAAAGTCAGTTTCCAACAAGACAAGGGGCACTTATCAAATATTATTGGAGAATGAGGGCAGCAGAGGAGGATTCTTTAACGCATAATTGCTGGCTGGAGGTTGAAAAGCAATCCAGTTCGACTAACGGAGTTTGCTTCTCCCTAAAACAATCTATCGCAGCTCTAAAACTAGAGGACGCTTGGAATACAATATTGTCCTACCCTGAATTTAAACAAGTAGTCAACAAAACCATCAAACTACAATCTCAGGTAATAGACAAAACCTCCCTGATTTCAAAAAACAATGCCTGGATGGTAATGCCAACATACAAAAAGCTAATACCTCAATCATACCTGACAGAGCATTTCGCAAATTAAAAAAGCGGAAATTGATCTTATTGAGACCGGGTGTGTTTTCATCAAAAGATCTCACTCCAAAATGGAAACGGGCTTGGACCACAATGGATTGCCGCCTGTCTGGCCAAGGAGAAGAGTCAAATACTATGCATTTGTCCGGCAATATTACACATACGGAAAACCCTTCTATGGCCACTATTGAAAAAAGAACAAATAAGTACCTGCAGAACTGCTGTAATCAAATGCCTAGGAGGCTCAACAGTAAAACTGGCGTGTAAGGCAATAACATTTTTGACTATCGCAGCAAAACAACTGGAAAAGAGAGACTGCCAGTTGGAACTAACCGGGGATATAAGGAGATAAATAGTGATTAAGAATTTGAAGTCCATTTATTACAGCCCCATATATTTCACCCTGGAGAAATAATAGGAAATCTACAACGGTAGTAGTCTAAAGTATAATTGAGTATTTTTTCTATTGTACACTATTAGGTTACAGCACCAAGCACTTTATCCTGGAATCACTCGATTCGATCTACGGTACTAGTCTTCTTTTAGATCACCAACCCACTTCTATCCTTTTGAACTTGTTTTATTGTAAATTTTAATGAGACTCATGTTAATTAATGAATTGTGTGTCATTTGTTTACCAAAGGAGAGAGGAAGTGAGAGAGTGACTGAAAAGAATATTCGGAGCTCACTTTCCTGTCACCGGTGTGTTTTTCACCACGTGCCGGGACATAATGCACCCTGAAGCTCTACATATAAAAGATAGTAAAAGAAAGATGTTATGATTGGTGTTTGTTACTATCTTAATGTGGAGTTGAATAACATCGCCCTTTCACACACCTTCCCTCTCGCATTTAAAAACAACTAGTTGTATAGTTTATATTCCGGACGTTTGACCGATTATAAAAAAGTTCCTGCTATTGAAAAAAAAAGTATTAATGGAATAAGATTCAGTATATTTGACTGAGTTTGTGTAAATCGCTGCGTCGGTTTTTTGTATCCAGTCTGCTGCAGCCCATCGACTCCCTCCGATGCTCACCCAGGCCTCACTGCTCACCTTCTCGTGGACAGGACACCTTCTACATCATGCAGTCCCGCTCTGCCACCAAGAAGTCTGACATATGGTGCCCAGTGTTGATATCGGTATGGCTAACAACATACTCGTGCTGCCATCATCATCGCAGGTTTCTCACCCGCTGAGTCCTTCTGGTACCACTAACTCAGTGACCAAAGAGGCCACGCACGTAGTGGTGGGCCCTTGTACTTGGTGGTTCAGGCCTACATGAGGCGTCCGAACCACTAGGAAGGGCCATCACAGCGCTTGCAATGGGAGAAACTCTAAAATGGCGTACAGCACGTGTGCCCCATCTTTTTTATTGGTAGGGTCATGTGTGTAGTGACGCATGCGCTGGATGGGTGTGGTGTGGGTGCCGCCATGAGGGAGTGTGTGTTTGCCTTTCTGACAACTAGACCTGGAACTAAGAAATCACTACAATGGAAATCTGGCAATGTTTCGTTTTTGTTTTTTCCCGGTAGCGTAAGTGGAGTGGGCTGGTCTGACATATGCCAGTGCTGCGCGAGGCTCTGAACCATGATTCCGGAGCTATGGGCGTGGTCCCGCCGTGAGCTATATGAGAAATCAAGTGAATCGGGTATCCGTTTTGTAGTGCTGACGTCACCCGGGTCTTAAAAGCAAATGTGTCATTACATCTGTAAAGTTCCATAACTTTGCCAACATGGAAGGTACGGGGTATCACTGACTCTATATTTGTTCATAGTTGCACACATAAAAGATGGTGGACATGACACATTTCTGCGATTATGAATGTTTGTTGTACATTCAGTGGAGTGTTATAGCTGTAGTAATACAGGGCTGTAAAAGGTTTCAGTTGCAGTTTTTGGCACATGAAGGGCAGCTCATATATATACGTATGTGGTTATTCAGGTACACTGTAGAACTTGGTGCTGGAAATCAGCGTTCGAGGCTCGGAGTTGCATCCACATCCTGTTATTGTAGAGTAATGACGTAATGTATGCGTGCCTGAAAATATTGTAAATACGGTGCTCATGTAAATTGCTGATATAGTTTTAGGTTGATTTTGAGCTGTATAAATATGCTAAAAAATAAATTTAAAAAAACGAGGAATAGCCCACACTTACTGTTACAGGTAAGACGCTTGCTTACGCTATTTATAGCACAATATATTGTGGTCGGGCGGAGGAGCAGCATTATACAAACACAATAAATACACAGACACATATAGATAATTGAAGTAGGTACGGGCACGTGTGCTCCACTCCATTTTATTACCTTGTTGTTGGTAGAATAGTAATCATGATATCATATACAGATATTTAATCATAAATGGTTTATGACTTCTGCTGTACAAAGGTAGGAGCATTGTATGTGAAATAATACACAGAATATTCTATCATAAAGAGATCATGAGTTGTGGTGCACTGAGGTAGGGGTTGTTTATGTGGAGCCTGCGATGATGCGTGGTCCAGACAGACCGCACTGGTAAAAATGTGCTTTGACCTTTGAATTGTGCCTTAACAAGGGCACGTGGTGATTATTTACGGTGTACTTAGTGGTCCGTCTGGTGTTTATCGTGTGCTCACCCTGCGATGATGCGTGGGATCTGAGCGGGCTACACTGAAATCATTCACTGTTGCATACTGGACTATATGAACTTTGAGGGGGGGAAACTAGCATCCATGGTTATCAATTACTGTGTAATCTAGGTGTACTGATTGCTTCCCATAACAAATTAAACGATTCCACTTCAGGCAGTGCATTCTAACTTTCCTAAATTGGGGATGTATGTCTGGTGGCGATGTTGAAGGTGATACCCCAGAGGTACTTGGTATTGCTGGTGGTGGAGATACATTTTGGCGCAATCTTCTACATTCTTTGTTATCATAGTTCACACGATGCAGCGATTGAAGGTGCTTGCACATACTAGCAGTGCAACAGCACTATTTTTTTCTCTGCTTTAAATAAATCGAGACTGAATTTAATGGTGTCTGTAGTGTAGATGAAAAGGTAAATTCAAGTTGTGAACACTACTGTGCACAGTGTACATTGAAGCTAGTAGTCAGTACAGTTATAGAACAATGCTTTTTTCACTTATTTTAACAAAATCTGAATACATACAGTATAATTGTCTCTGCATTAAATAAATCAAGAATGAATTTCCTACTGTCTCTAGTGTAGATGCAAAGGTGAATTCAAGTTGTAAACCCTGCTGTCCGTAGTGTGGATCTTAGGGTGGGGTGCATCATCTGCAATTATGATTGAAGTGGAAGATAGAACATGTATGCAGCGTGCATTTTATTATTTAACTAAATCTATAAGTGATGTAAAATTGTTTTGAAGGAAGCATACTAAAGGGATATTGTGTAGGGTTTGATAGGTGTTATACTTCGTTTGGTTTCCACTGAGTTAGTGGTACCTGAAACAACAAGGTTCTGTGGACCCTGCAATGATGTGTGGTCGGGGCAGGCTGTACTGATAGCAATGTTTTTTGTCTTGTGATTTCTGGCTTAGTAAGGCCATGCAGTGATTTTGTGTAGATTTGAGGGACGTTACTTTATTTGGTACTGCACTTTTATAAATAATGAATGAAGAATCAGTTACATTCTGCCTGAATACGGCAATGTGGTGATGAATTATGGTGCACTGAGTTAGTAGTACCTTTGGGACTCAGCGTGTCCGTAACCTGCGCTGATGCGTGGTCCGGATAGGCCGAACTGGGGATAATGTTTTTTGACTACAGAATTTTGCCTTAATAAAGCCTTGTGGTGATTATTTATGGTGTACTGAGTTAGTGGTACGTCTGGTTTTTAATGTGTGCTCACACTGAGATGATGCGTGGTCTGAATGGGCTGCACTCAAAGCATTGACTGTTGCATACTGGACTGTATGTACTTTGAGGGTGAAAAAAAAGTACCATCGATGGTTATGAATTCTTCAGCAACAAAATGATCAGAATCAGATGATTCTTCCAGAGGTGTAGCCATTTTTGTGACCTATGCTATCCACAGTGTAGACTATCATTAAGTGTACCATTTCACTTGCAGCGTGAAATTTATTATTCAAATAACTCTATAAGTGATATAAAGGAAGTTGTTAAAGGAAGCATAATAAAGGGATATTGTATAGGGTTTGATAAATGTTATATTTAGTTTGGTTTTGTACTCTGCAAATAATAAATCAACAGTGTAATTAATTGTGAGCTCTGATGACCGCAGTGTAGGCAGGAGGCAGCAGTTAGCAAGAGCCCACGACCACGTGGCATTGATTAGAGCTGCACAGTATTGGTAATTTAGTGGGTGTGCAGCCAACGATAATAAGTGGTGCACAGAGTTAGTGGCACCTGAAGCAGCAAAGTTCTGTGGAGCCTGCAATGATGCATGTTCCGAGCAGGACGCACTGGTAGCAAAGTCTTTAAAATTAAGTTTTCTTATAAATATTGGTTGTCCTTTCACGGGAGTAAGTTGCAGTAGATCTACAAAAACTATGATATATTTTCTTCCAAATAAGACATCTGACTCAATACGGTCACGTGGCGTTGATTTTTGGTGCACTGAGTTAGTAGTCCCTTTGGCGCTTAGCGTCTACGTACCCTGCGATGATGGGTGGTCTGGGGGGAGGCACAGTAATTGAAGTAATGTCTTTTGTCGATTGAATTCTGCATGAATTCCATTTAAAAGTGATAGTATGCCTCATTGCTGACATAAAACTGTTCACTCTTCTTTGCGATGATTTATGGTGCACTGAGTTAGTAGTATCTTTGGCACTGAGCTTGTACGTACACTACGATAATGAGTGGTAAAGGGAGGGGCCGTATTCGGACCAATGTCTTTTCTTTATTGAATTCTGCCTGAATACGGTCACGTGGCAATTAATTATGGTGCAGTGAGTTACTGGTACCTTTGGCACTGAGCGTGTACGTAACCTGCGATGATGCGTGGTCCGGGCAGGCCGCACTGGGAGCAATGTTTTTTGCCTAGTGAATTCTGCTTTAACAAGGCCACGTGGAGATGACTTGTGGTGCAGTGAGTCAGTGGTACATGAAGAACTCAGCTTGTGCGCACCCTGTGATGATTCGTGGTTCGGGCGGGTCGCACTGTCTCTTGGCTATCGGAATGCATCATGTGCAATCGCCATTCCACCTGAATCGTGAGCCCTCACAATGTAGATCGAAGGCAGTTGTCAGCACAGATATCGACGAATGATTTTTGTGACTTATGTAAAAAAAATCTGAACACATTCAGTAGAATTGTCTTAGCATTACATAAATCAAGGCTGAATTCCCTACTGTCCGTAGTGTAGATGGAAAGCTGAATTCAAGTTGTGAACCCCGCTGTCCGCATCAGTGATGTCATCAGTGATGTCACTGACCATGTCATGAATGATGTAATATGTGACATCATCACGAGTGGATTGCGGGCGCGAGAGTTACAGGTAGTACAACTGACTATAACGGAGGAATTTCAATGGTCGTGTATGATTGAAATGTCCAGCTAACTATAACACCCCTGAAACCTATGGTTTTTTCAATGAATATATATATATATATATATATATATATATACTAGCAGCCCGTCCCGACCTTGTCCGGGAGCAATCAGGCTTCCCCGACCCCCGCCCGCCCCGACATTGTCCAGCAGCCCGGGACCCCACCCGCCCCGCCCCCCGCCCGCCCCGACATTGTCCAGCAGCCCGGGGCCCCCGCCCGCCCCGTCCCCCACCTGCCCCGACCCCCGCCTGCCCTGACATTGTCCGTGGGTCCCCCGGAGCCTTACCTCAGCTGCCGCTCCTCCCCCGCGCTCCTCAGTTCACCGCTCCGCCGCTCCTCGCCGCACCTCGCCGCTCCTCCCGCCTGTCTGCCGGTCCTTACCGCCTGTCCACCGCACGTCACCGCTCCTCCCCCGCGCCATGTCCGCCGCTCCTGGACGCCGCTCCTCCCCGCGCTCCTGACATCAGCACGCAGGTCGCGGCCGGCGCTACTTCGAAGGGACTACTTTTTTTTTAAGGTACATTTTTTAAATAACGCATATTTTTATAGTTTATATAGCCTATGTCCATCTGCACACCCTGACGATTACAATGATGTATCGGGTGTGTGGATTGGCGCTGTGGTTCCCGAGTTTACCCGCCTCAAAGTTCTTGCTTTATAATAGTAGTATAGATATATATATATATATATATATATATATATATATATATATATATATATATATATATATATATATATATATATATACAGAGAGAGAGAGAGAGAGAGAGAGAGAGAGAGAGAGAGAGAGAGAGAGAGAGAGAGAGAGAAAATATTCTCGTGGTTAAATCAAATCCACTAATAGGGAAATTAGTGCCAAATAATCCTTTAATTGCATACAGAAGGGCATCATCCCTGAAGGATGCAGTTGTTTGGAGCAGCCCGGAGACACAACGTTAGCAAAGTTGGTTAGGTAGTTGATTATAGGGGTTACCATCATTTTGACGGTATCTATTCTACCCCACCACGTGATGAACTTGGGTGACCACATGTCTAGTAGCTCTTTTATCTTTTTCAGCGTTAGCTTCTCGTTCAGTTCTAGGGTGCATCTTAGGCTTCTTTTAAATTGGATGCCCAGAAATTTGACAGGCTTTGATTGCCAAGCTAGGCCTGAGTCTCCTATTACTTCCCTGGTTGTGTGTATGTTGAGAGGCATACATTCTGATTTGTCTTTATTGAGTTTGTAGCCTGAGTGTTTGGCGTATGTTTCGATTGTAGGCATGAGTGCTGGTATAGAGTGGGCTGGGTTGCTCGTTATTATAAGTAGATCATCCGCGTAGGCGGCGATCTTGGCTGTGGTATTGTTAATTGTTATCCCTGTAATGTCTCTGTTCACTAGGGTGTCTGTGGTCAGGGGTTCTAGGGCTAGTACAAACAGTAGAGGGGACAGTGGGCACCCTTGTCTCGGTCCTCTCTCTAGTTCGAACAGGGTGGATGAGCCTCCATTTATGGCTATTTGCGCTTTTGGCTTTTTGTATAGCGCCATGACTTTCGTCGTGAACTCGTCCCCTAAGTTGTACGCCTGCATGAATTTCTCAGGGAAGTGCCAGGAAACTCTCCTTCAAACCACCATAGACAAAGCATAACCCAACCTCAAATTCGGTCATGATTTTCCATCACAAACAATCACCACCACTTTATGTTTTATGTTCTAACTAGATACCCGCCAATGGCGACAATGCGTGTTACATGTTACTTGTGAGTCAGTCCAACTGGGCGAACAAAATCAAACCGTCAAACTCATCACAAATGCCCGACGCGAGGATCCTCCAAAGAACTAAAATTATATATGTCTTTTATTATATGTAATCTGTAAACACCAATAAAAACATTTAAAAAAAAACAAAAAAAAGCAAAGTTGGTTAGGACTACAGCCGGGCTTTAGAAAAGGCTCACGCTGCAGGGCCTACAGTATAAGCCAAAACACCAAGACATATCTGACACCTTTCAGCACAACAGCAGTGAAAATCAATGGAGCTCATAACTGTAAAACAGAATTCTCAGTGTACGTTTTGAATTGCACATGTAATTTAATGTATGTAGGGAGTACTGCACTGCCAGTTCATAAGAGAACATTACAGCACATGAGGGCGATTACAAATAATGATCCCACGTATCCGGTAGCATGCCAAGGTGAAATGTTTCATCAGAAAGACCCCAAACAAATCAAGCATTTTGTGATTGACGCAGTACCCGCCAGTAAAAGAGGGGTGACCACACTAAATTGTTGAGAGAAGTGGAAATGAGGTACATCATCAATTTAGATTGTAACATACCTAGGTTTAAACTATGATGAGGAGTACCATTCAAGCCTCTAAAGAGAGGAAGATGATAGGACAGGTATAGGTATGAGTGAGGCACAATAATACATAACCCTCATATCTTGTCCTTTTTTACAACTTGACTTCTCTCTCTTTCTTCTTTTTTGTCTTTTTTCTTCTTTTCATAGTTTGAGATAGATACGTGATTTAGTTAAACAACCAATACATTCAATAATATGACCATATGAAAACATGTACAAAAAAAATGAATATCCGGTGGGATAATCGAAAGTGACTACATATAGGAAGAGAAATTAACAGCATTATATTAATCGATTCCTGTGAATAGACACGTTTGCATGTGTAATGACCCACAAGAGATAACGTCCTAATCAGTAAAGAGTGGAGAAGTGTGAATAAGTGTGGCTACGGAAAGATCAGTGATAAATCGGTTTTGATGGGAAGACCACTAAGGCACCTGCCAGTAGATACAATGTAAAGCAGCCAAAATGCAATACCGAATATGAATGTACATCTCTATGTAATCACGAGTCAGTTAAAAATGCAGAGGGAGTACGAACCATGAAAATTCAGTTGCGCCTAGAGGGAAGGTAATAGTGATTAAGAAAAAATGGTGTGCATCCATCACGACAATTATTATGAGTAACAACATACCCACCTTTTAGAGAATCAGAGGCTGTACACCATTATGACACTTGCCTGCAACGAGCAACATCATGGTATGTGTTGGAGCAATGCATATGGGGTCCATATAAATAATGAATTAAAGTGTGAAATTCAGTAAACAATAGAAGTCAAAGTATTGTATATACAGAACATTAATTAGCTTTAAATAAATTGTGGAAGAAACTGTAACCGATATTTTGAGCACCGATGTAACTTCAACAAATGACAGTCTTGCCTCTCTGTCCACGAAGAGAAATTATATCAAAAGAATGACACAGCGCGTGCAATTCATAAGACCAAGGCTGCTTGCAAAGCCAAAACACATTATGGCGGAAGGCGAATAAAGCACAAATAAATAACTGCATTGGTGTCTGCTTCGATTCCTTTGAAGATAATTTGAGAGATCGCAAGAGCTCTATATAAAAATGTACTATTAAATGGGGAATTTGTGGAAACCTGGGCCCCAGGGACCACCAAATACCCAGGGCCTCTGTAATATTTAAAACTGGGAGGGGGAGCGGCCCACTCCAGGGCCATATAAGGCTCCAAGGGCCACAACCTACTTGGGGCCGGCCTGGGGAAACATAAAAGTGGGCCTCATGACCCCCACCAGGATCCATTAATGGCCCTGGGGACCGCCATCCCCAGGGCCGGCTGCTGCTATGTCCCGGGGTGCTCACCACTGGAACATAGCTGTGAGCTTTCACAAGCAAGAGCAAACCTAACTCCACTTTCAGCAAGCGGAAGCTGTCAAACCATTCCCTCTTGCTGGAGGCGGAGTTTTCCTCTGTTTCCCTGTACGCTTTCATGCGGTCAGGGAAACCTTTGAAACGATTGCTCCCACACACAGGGAGCTGTATTTCTAGCAGCTCCATATGTTTGAGAGCAATGCTGAGTCCTGCAGAAGGTGGGGAGCAGGCTGGGACCTTGGGTTCTCCCTAAGGTCCCCAGCAAACCACGCTGAGTGCCCTGGGTGGTCTATAGGGCATCCAGAGAGTCATATCAGGAGCCCGGGGGATGGGGTTCCAAGGGCAAAATCAGGCGAAGGATGGTGGCCGAGCAGCCCCCATCCCTTTGTTTCAAAAAATAAACCCTACATTTTTGGGCTTACGGATGGCAACAATCTGAAATCCAGAATGGAGGTAAACGTATCATTGATCTATTGGAGCGCAATCTGATCTGGGGAGACTGTGACAAGTGGTTTCCTTCTCGTCTCCTGGTGAGAGCAGAGTCTGTGTTTCTGCCTTTTAATTACCCTGAGTACGCAAATGCCTACAATCATCTGCATGCTCTGACCATTTGGCCATGCCCCGTTTTCTTGAGTAGAATGCTAAGGTCTTCCTGACTTTTCAAATGTTGATGGGCAGCTTAACAATAGGCCCTTGAGTGCATTTATGACGATTTTGGTGACGCACAATCAGGGCAGAGGAGTAAGAGGGCATCCCCACCAAACAAAGCAGCACTTACATGGTTTAGTTAAAGGGAAGTACCCCTGTTTGGTGGAGATTCACCTCTTTGTGGTCTCATCATCTTCTCTTGACGAGGATTCACGTTATGGCAGATTTGTGGATGAAGATGCTAGAGGAACAATCACATTGCCGAAGTTACATGCACACCTTTGGTTCTTTACGCAGCTGTAGTGTAGAATATGCACAAGACATTTACCCAATGAGGTAGCACCTACTAATTAACCTAATGAAAGTACTCCATTTGGGTAGACTGGAGACTCTTCTTGGATAAAATGACGTTCGATTCTGGCCCTGGTGCTGATTTCAAGGAACTTAATACTCAACGGGAAACACTTACAAATGCAAACACAGCGGGTGTTCCAGTTGAAGCACCACTTCAGTAAAGAAGAATTGATCCTAAATTCTTCAGCTTGGCAAAGGCAAAGCAAGTGTGTTTCCTATTTTATTCCACATTGAAAAACAATATGAAATGCTTAATGAAGGTGAAATCATCATTGATCTTAGAGCACAATCTGATGTGTAGTGACTGTGATTAATTATTTCTTTCTTGTCATCTCCGAGTGAGAGCAGAGTCTTTGGTTCTCCTTTTAAATACCTTGAGTATGCAAATGCCAAAAAATGTATACCAACACTCACACACCTACTCACAGAAATACATTGGCACTCACACACCCACTCACAGACCCACACAGGCACTGACAGACCCACCCACAGAGCCACACAAGCACTAACATCCACTTCGACAATCACAAAGGCAGGCACTCACAGACCCACACAGGCAATCGCACACCCACTCACAGACCCACACAGGTATTTACAGACCCACTCAGAGTTCTATGCAGGCACTCACACACCTACTCAGACACACACACAGGCACTCACAGACCCACATAGGCCCTCACAGGCACACTGATAGATGCACACAGGCACTCATCCACCCACTCACACACTCACACAGATACTCACACACCCACTCACAACCCTCACAGACACACTGATAGACACACACATGCATTCATTCACCCAATCACACGCACACACAGGCACTCACAGATCCACTCACCGACCCATACAGCCACTCACACACCCACTAGCAAAGGTAGCAGGTTACAGTTAGGATTAAAAAGTTACAAAACTGTAGAAATTCACAGAAAAAAACAAAGGTTACAGGGACATTATAATTAGGCTCAGATTGCACTCACACCAAACCATTTCAAATCAGATGTTATAGTTAGTAACTATAAACTTACGCCCCCTGCAAAGCCCTGCTTATGACCTCACATATTACATCACTCACAACATGGTCAGTAACATTACTGATGACATCACTGAAAACACCTCAAATGACATCACTGATGACATCATTGACGCACACCCTCATTCACCCACTCATACCCTCATGCAGTCTTTTATACATCCACTCATATGTCCACATAGGCACTCACATGCCATTCAAAATCTCATACAACTATTCATACACCCACTAACTCATCCGTACATCCACTCACACACCCACTCATACACCCATACAGCCACTTACACATGCAGTCACTTACCCATACAGGCACTGACACTCGTACTCAATCACCCATACAGATACTGACTTATCCACTAACTCATCCATACAGGCTACATGCACTCAGACACCAACTCGCTCACCTACAGATACACTTACACACCCAACAACACACCTATAAAACTACTCACACACCCACTTACAAACCAATAAAACTACTAACAGATGCACACACCCACACCCAGCCAACCACTCACACACCCAGTCATATGCCCACACAACCACTTCCACTCCTACTCACATACCCATACAACCACTCCTGCACATCCATGTATACCCTATACAGCCACTTATACACCAACTTACAAAGCCATACAACCACTTGCACTCCCACTAATACCCCCACAGACCCTCACACAACCACTCATACATCCATAAAACCACACACACTCACAACCACTTACAAAACCACTCACACACTCATGTGCCAACTCCCACACCCATACAGCTATTCAGACACCCACTCACACACTGATACAGATGGGCACAAAGTTACTCAGACCAAATATATGTTAGAAATAGTATCACTCATTACTAGTACACCTAGTATACTAATCAAACTTTTGTAGTGAGTTAGTATATATGTTTAAAACTCATAAACTCTTAGAAAACACTTACACTCACTCGATGATGTCATCAGGGATGTCATTTGAGATTTCATCAGTGATCTCACTGACCATGAGTGATGTAATATGTGAGGCCATAAGCAGTGCATTGAGTGTGCATAAGTTACAGTTAGCTCCCGGTAACTATAACTGCTGCATTTCAATGGTTTTGTACAAGTGAAATCTGATCCTAACTATAAAATCCTTGTAACCTTCGTTTTTTTGAGTAAATATATATTCAAATGTAAAAATCAAAGGCCATCATTAATTTCAAAACAGTGCAAGGTAGAGGGGCGAGTTATAGAAAGAATTGTCTGGTTTGTAAGCTAAGAAGAGTGTGTAAAGAAGTGTGCTACTTATAATTTGAAAGTGGTGGATAAATTGTAAATCACTCTAACTTTAGAATGTTTAAAGTTTGTGTAGTAGTAAACTTGTTTGTATAGGGATTTGGTTTTTTATTGAATTTCAATGTGTTCTAAAGTTTTTTAATAAAAATGTGTTTCCAATCATAGAGTCTGGAGACGTGAGTGTAGATTTGCTATGTGGAGAGTTGTGCAGTACAGTGGAATTGAGTGTTGTAAAGTCAATTGTCATAAAGTGGAGTTTTGCATATTGGAAAGAGAGGAGTGGCATATTCTACAGTGTAATAACTTGTTACATAGTGTAGTGGCATGGTGTCTCATTCAGTGGAGCCAAGTATCCGAGATGGGAGCAGCAAGTAGTACAGTCAACTCGCATGTCAAACGCTAGAATAGGGTGCCATAGATTGTCACAGAGTAGAGTACAGTGTTTTAAAGTGGAGTAGGTTGAAGTAGAGTGTCGTAGAGCGGAGTTTCATCAAGTGGAGTGTCATAGAGTGTAGTAGGGGAGAGAATCATAGAGTGGAAGCCCGTGTCATACAGTGGAGTGGCGTATCGTAGAGAGAAGTCGAGTGTTGCATTGTTGAATCTCATACAGTGTACTACAGTGGCATAGAGTGCATGGGCAGAGAGTGGAGTAGAGGGGCTAGAGTGGCAGAGAGTGTAGTACAGTGTTGTAGAGTGAAGTTGCATATATTGAAGTCCAGTGTTAGACAATGTAGTGGCATAGAACATAGTATGGTACAGTGGTTTAGAGTGGGATACATTTTGCTAGAGTGGAATGGAATACACTGGACTGGGGGAGTGTAGAGTGTCATCGAGTGGAGTGACATGGTGTATACTATAGTGGTGTGAAATGCAGTAGAGTGCAGTGGCAAAGCATACCATTGAGTAAAGTGTCATAAATTGGAGTACTGTGTTGCACAGTAGAGTATAGAGGAGTGTTGTGCAGTATTAGAAAGTGATGTAGACTACACTAGAGTTCAGTGGCATACAGTCTAGTTGAGTTTTCTAAAGTGGAGTGATGTACAGTACAGTAACACAGAGTGTGGTAGAGTATGATTGGTATTCAGTGTTCTAGAGTACAATGGGATAGAGTGGTTTAGTGTAGAGTGGCATACAGTGGAGTAGTAGATTAGAGTGGATTGCTGTACCACAGAGAAAAATGGAGTAAAGTGGGAGGCTGTGTCATACAAAAGAGTTGCATACATTGTTATATAGTGGACTAGAGTATCATAGAGTGGCATAGAGTGGAGTAGAGTGCTGTACAGTGGCAAACAGTGTAATACAATATTGCACAGTGGAATGTAGGGGTACAGATAGGAGTAAAGTGTTGGATAAAGTGCTGCAGAGTGGATCTGCATTGGGTAAAGTAGTATGTGAAACAGTGGAGCTCTATAGAGAGGATTGTTGTGCATGAGCATAGCGTGAGGTAAAGTTTTGTACAGTGGCATAGAGTTTAGTGGAGTGGCATAATGCAGTGTGGAGTAAAGTACTATAAAGTGTGTTGGTGTGTCATAGAGTAGATTGGCGAGGAGTGGCGTAGCATAGGTATAAACTACTTTAAATTGGAGTGGGGTCTCGTACTGTCAAATAGTGGAATAGAGTGTTTTACAATGGTGTCTACGGGCATAACGTGGACTACAGAGTCGGACAGGGGAGTGCACAGGTATAGACTAGAGTAGAATGTTATAGAGTGCCATAAAGTATTGTAGACTTTAATAGACTGGAGTTATATAGAGTGGAGGATAGAGTCATATAGTGGAGCAGTGTAGATTGGAGTGGCATACAATGTAGTTGCATTGAGTGGATTGCCGTAAGGTGGAGTAGCATTCAGTGGACTAGAGTGCAGTGGAATACTGTACAGTGGAGTGTAGAAGAGTGGAGTGGAGCAGTATAGAGTGGAGTGGGGTACAATGGAGTGGAATTGAGTGGAGGAGGGTTACAGTGGATTAGCAGAGAGTGGGGTGGTGTACTGTACATTGAATTTGCATAGTGTAGAGTCGAGAAAACTGTTGTAAGTGGCGCCTTGTGTAGTAGAGTGGAGTGATGTGTCCTACACTGTTAGGAACTGTCGCAGAGTAGAGTAGAGGTTTGTACAATAGTGTACGGGCATAGAGTTGAGTACAAATTCGGACAGTGGAGTGTACAGGCATGGAGTGGAGTAGAGTCTAGTAGAGTTTTGTGATTTTTATGGTGATTTTTTTTCTTTAGTATAATATATGTAAGACAATGGCGGTTATAGACATTTAGAGGTTGTAAACAGTATTGTATCCCCCTGTTCACCAAGCAAGAAAGCAAACCATCAACAGTTTTGTATGCACTGTTGTCAGGCAGCTACAGAGATTGAAAAAATACACACGCTCTGACACACCCACTCTCACACAAGTACACCCACATACACATGCTCTGACACAAGTATAAACACACACAAACTCCCAGCACGCATACATGCCCACATACACACGCACTGACACTAGACCACACTGTAACGTCAGAAATATTTCTAACTTACCTCAGTAAACTAAAATTGAGTCTAACAAATTCATCTCAAGTTCTGGGTCACCCAGTGGGAGCACTGAACCTTTAAATGCTTAAATTCAACCTACAATTCCTGGAAAATTGCAGACTGGAAGAAACTAACTTCAATAACATCCTGGAATGCTCAGATCATAGTGTCTCCTGGAGTTTGACAATCAAATTGACTCAGATACGTTTTAAGGCATGGGAAATGTAGGCAATTGCCCAGGACCTCACCTTCCTAAGGGTCTCCTGGGAAAGTGAGCTTTCTTTCTATTGAATTCTGTCTATTACATTTTTAAATCTAAGTTTCTCTCCCTCTTTGCCTACCTCTGACTCTGCCCATGCAGTTCAATCATAAGGATTTTTTGGGTTCCAGACAAGAAATGTCACCTGTTTTTGTGTGACCCTGTTAACGATTAATACAATTTAGTACGGAAACACTCAGACAACGCGGTCTCAGACATGCGCGTTCTGAAAATGCCAGCGCTACCAGGCTTTCCTTAACCATGCAGATGCCTTAATCATGGAGTTGCATGGTTAAGGCAGTGCATGTTCTAGCTGCAGCTCAGCAGAACTCGGAAGCAGGAAGAGCTTGGACTAGGAAGTAGAGGACGTTGTGAGGTAAATGGGGCTGAGACCATATTTTGGAGGGGTAAGGGGTAGTTTGTATCGGTTGAGGGTAGTTTTCACGGTTGGTGAGTCAGGGTAGTTTTTAGGAATGGGGGTCGGGGTAGTTTTCAGGGCTGGAGGGGTCCTCAGGGCAGTTTTCAGGGCAGGGGGTCAAGGTAGTTTTCAGGGCTGGGATGGTCGGGTTGTTTTTAGGACTTGGGTGTCAGGGTATTTTTTAGGGCATGGAGGGTCGGTCGTCTTTTTAATTAGAGGCTAGGGTGGTAGGCCTAAGGGTAGTTTTAGGGACAGTGTAGGAGTGGGGGGTTTGGGTAGTGTATGTAAAGGGGCAGGATTTTAGGCCTCAGGGTAAGGGAGGCGAATGGGTAGTTGGGGTTGTTTCTAGGGCTAAGGGCTAAGCAGGGTATTTTTTAGGGCTAAGGGGAAGTCAGGGTTGTTTTTTAAATTAGGTGTTAGGGTTTTAGGCCTATGGGCAGTGGAGGGTACTGGGTAGTTTAAGGGACTGTGGGAGGGGATTGGGGAAGGTTTTAGGCCTCCGGATTGGGGCAGGTAGGGGTGTCTTCATGACACACAGCAGCTGATTTCCACACCTGTGCTAGGGAAAGGGATTGAGAAAGCCATATTTCTGTAAATATGGCACTCTCCTCCTCTATACTTTTCACGCAGTGCAGCATTTGCGGCTGCTGCACTGCGCTGCATGAATATGTGTTAAATCTTGCCCCTTGTATTCGTACATTATTTACGAATTGCTCTGCGTGCAGCTTCACGGACAACATAGGGCAATGGCCTAAAAATGCCCCAGGTCACAAATTGAGTATTTTGTATCAAGTTCATTCAGAGGGGCACAAAAAGATAATAGAGTAAACTTATAATGCTGATAAACTCTTAGCAGGGCTGGGAGAAATTTGCAAGTTTTACCATTTTCTGCTCCATTGAGTCATTTCTTTTTGCTAGTGACCTCGGCATTATCTCTGCATCATCAGAGCCCTGCCATTGCTGTACTCGTGTGTTTTTTACTCTACAGTAAATTCCCTACAGTATGTTTAGGATTAGATGTTTACTATTAGCAAAACACCTCTTAAAACCTGCCCTTGGTAGTTGGTTATGCTCACCAGCCGAATGCACTAGTGATACAATTGTTTCAGTTCATTCTAAGTTTATGCAACAAACTATTCATTAAGAGGTACATTTGATATAATCTCTGAAACAAATGGATACATGATTGTAACACATTGCTATAGACCGTGAATTTGTGGTTGTTTCCAAACTTTTCACAGCATCCGCACAATGGATGCATCTCACCCCTGGGAGAAGGTTTACTCATGCATATTAATATAGTTTGCAATGTTATGCAGGAGTGTCAGATCTGCCATCCTTGGTGTGGTTTCTCTTGACGTTTTGCCTTCAGACATCCTGTTTTTACTGTCTTTGGTGACCTAGTTTTTGCTGGCTTTAGGAATCTGGGTACTTTACCACTGCTAATCTGTCCTAAAGTGCATGTGCTCTATACTTAAAACATGCCATTGATTTATCCACAATTGCCATCTTGAATTTGCTTCTACGTTCTTACTAAAGTGCACTACATAGGCAAGGGCCTGTAAATTAAATGCTTCTAGTGGGTCTGCAGTACGGCTTGTACCACCCACTTAAGTAGCCCTTTAAACATGCCTCAGCGCTGCCACTGCAAAGCCTGCGAAGAAGTTTTAAACTGCCATGTCTATCTGGAATGTTAACCCACTTGCCAGGCTTAAACCTTCCTTTTTATTACACATAGGCCACCCCTAAGATAGGCAGGGGAGAGCCCATGGGTAGGGTGCAGTGTAATAAACATGTAGGACATGCAGTGTTAAATTTGTGCTGGTACTTTCTGGTACTCAGCATCAGCACTTTATTGTCTGCACCGATGCTTGTGGCAGTCTGCCACAAGGTGGCACTGTCTTGCTAATTTAAAGCTGACTACAACAACAGTCAATTATTAATTCAAGATACACTAAAAGTGATTATTACCTGTCGCTGAAGCCATTCTTAAAGCATTGGGGCCTGAACTTGTCCGAATTATCACACTTGTAGGAATGTGATGGTTTGCTGTTGTGTTGGTACTATAATTGGTAGCATGGCAGGGGCAATGTGTGGTACAAGCTGCAGTGGCCCCCTGATGAGAGTCCTGGAGCTTTAACAAAATAAATAAATAGGCACTGAGGTCTTTAACTTTTAAGTTTTACATGTCCTGGTAGAGAAATACTCTTAATTTCGTTTTTCACTTCGGTAAGGACTATCTCTCCCATTGGATAACATTGGGATTGCCTTGTTACATTTTATAAGTATGATTGCCAATTGGGATGAGATGAGACCCCCAAATTTGGTGCCCCTGGAATCACAGTTTAAAAACGCAACTCACAGTGAAGTTGTATTTTAAACTTTAATTCTGAAAATGTCACTCTTAGAAAGCAGTCATTTTCTTACTGTAACCATTAGGCGCCATCTGCTTGTCTCTAAATACACATATGGGGTTGATGAAAGCTGGCTTTTTGCATTCCCTCTAGACAGTCACAAACAAGTGGCCCTAACGTACCTCCTCGGACAGATTGTGGGCAGTGCTTAATTTGTAAAATATGAAGTGCAGGTGCTCAAATTTTTTTAGTAGGCCACACCCACATCCCCAGCTCCGCCCACAACCTCCAGTGACTCCACCCACGTCCTTTATTGGCTCCAGCCACATCCACATGCCTAAACACATTAGAGCTACCTCCTCACTTCTTGAGGTCCGCAAGAAGCTGAAGACCTAGTTCTCCACATAAGCACCTAGAGGACCCCACACCTACACATCTGCCCAAGGGCCTGTATACCCTCTAACATGACCCACATGCCAAAATCAGGAGTGCCGTGACACGTGCTACTGGGTTTGATGGAAGAGGCAGGACTGGGAGATAAAACTGTAAAGTATTCCGAGAGGTAATCGAGTAGGCGCCGCACCAGTCACATGACCGTGAGAGAAGCAGGTTCGCATGCATTTTGTCATATGATCACAAATCTGAGAGCAATTCCTCTGTGACTTAAAAATAAAAGAAATAACAGTGCTATGATCATAACACATTATTGCATCAGTGCACTTAGAATTCACATTTGCATGCATGTGACTTGTTAATTAAAAGCTCAATCAACCTGAAAATGGTCAGCTTTGAGTTCAGACAGTCCCCACCCACAGCTGCATCTTCCTGGTGCAAGACAGGGACAACCCACATGATTACAGAAGAAAATATGCTCTCCCCAGTGCATGCATGAACTATGACAGCCACGCATCTGCAACTCAGTGTAAAACTACCAGCAAACCCAGCTTCACTTTCAAAAGAGGGCTCGGACTCACCTTGAGCTTGTATCACTGGAGGTCCCAGTGACCTCCATGCCCCAACTAAGGGTTGTCAATGGGGTGCACCGACTGTGTATCACTTCATAATAGTGTACAATCATTCCACCTGCCAACGGAATAGTTATGCAAATGAAGTAAAGCCCTTTGAGATTGTGCCATTACCTTTTTTGCACCGTTCTCATCCATATTATAGAAGAAGCCGTATAAGATTCAGCAGCCCCTTCTATAACACCAAAGCACCCTGGGTGGTGCAGGAAGCAGGTGCAAATGACCTCTGTCCTCCTGGGCAGTTTGTGACAATCGCCCGTTAGCATAGGAAATAGAAGCTGACAACACATTTTCAGTACTCTAAGATCCTGGACAAGTGTACAGAGAAAAGACATTTTGGACACAAGTAACGCCACGTCCTGCAGTGCTTTCATGAGTGACTGCAGCTAGCAGTGGCGTGGCCACCCCCCCGCTTTAGCAGCTTAAGCGGGGTGTCACTTGGCCCCATGGGCTTGTGAACTCACTGCCTCTAAAATATGTATTATTTATGGGCCTCATTTGTCTGTATGTTTGTCGGATAACGGTTAATGTAGCACCCTTAAGAAATTTTATGTCAGAGGGCTGTGCCCGTAGGCTGATAGGCACAGTGAAGAAGTAAAAAATTATAAAAATAGGGAACCACAGAAAGAGGAAAATGTAAAACTAAAGAAGAAAGCTGAGTAGATACAAATGTGAAATAAAAAAAGGGAAGAAGGGTGAATGAAAGGAAGAAAACATGAAAGGGAAAAACGAATGAAAGGGGAAAGTTCGGATGAATGGGTGAAAGGAATCAAGGGTGAATGAATAGATTGCAGGGTGAAAGGCTGTACAAAATGAAAGGCTGAAAAGACGAATATAGGAAAGGTGAAATCATGGACTGAAGAGTGAAAGGATTGACAAGTGAATCTGAGTAAATGGAAGAATGAACAGGTGTGGGAAATGATGAGGAGGGAATAGACAAAGGATTTGTGGGGTACAAAGATGGATAAAGGGGTGTACTGATAGGTGCAAGAATGAATGTATCTATGAAACAGTAAAAGGATAGAGGGGTTGATTAAAATCTAGTTGGATGTGTGGGCGGATAAAAAAGTGAAAGGATGTTGAATGGATAGATGGAAAGGTTAGAGGATAGACAGATAAGATGGTTGAAAGGAGGCAGAAAGTGTGAATGGAACTCTTCTAAGGAGGGTCGAGTTCGCTGACTCTGGTTATGTTACATGGAGAGTTATGCCTCCACTGCAGAATTTTGTGCATTAACGAAGTCAAAAGTTCGAAATCTGGTAGCTGCTTTAAGTCTCTCACCTTTCCAAGCCCTACAAATTAAGTAGAAGTGAGTGGGGTAACAGTTGCAACTGATGTGAGCGCTTTCCTTCTTTAAGTTGAGCTCTAGGTATGTTCCTCTTAATAGATTCCGTAGAGTGTTTTCTATTTTCACCCCTAATGCTGGAGTCGCAGGATGCTGGAACCTGTTAAACTGCACATTTATCCAAAGGGATCACTCTCCATTTCTGGAGCATGATGGTAAAAACAAACGGAACAGTGGCGCCTTGTGATATATTGTGATAAAAGAGCGCCGACCTTCAATCTATCTACCTCTGCCGTTCATCAGAAGCCATGGGACGGCTCTGCCACCAGGCTTCTGTCGAAGTTAACCATCAGCTGCTCGGCCTGGGGGCTCGGGGGCTGGAACCAGACTACTGCCCGCCATCCCAGCCCTTGACAATTACCTGGAAGGAAACAGAATGGCACATGCAGGTTCGTGTCGGAGTCCACCTCAACGCAGCCCAACGTCGTCCAGGTCGCGGCCCACACAACTGGCTACTTTGAACTGCGGCCTTTGAACCACGATAGTACTCGCCGGTGCGGTGGTGAGGTGCGGTCGTGCGAGTATGCTGGGGCGTGGCAAAAGCAGGGCATGCGCGCGCATTGCAGGCAATCTAAAAAAAATCAGCGCACGCTGCCTGCTGCAGCGCACAGCCCCAACCCCCGCAGAAGACCAGGCGCCCTGCCAAACACAGTGTCCCTGCCTACTGATCCGCGCCGCTGGCCCGCCATTGCCTGATTGAGAAGAAGAACGTAAGTAGTTAACTCTTGAAGAAGAACAGTATGAACTTTAAACTAACTTGAAGTGACGTCGTGAGAACAGAATCGGAGGAGTCACAAAGTAGAAGTGAAACAAGTACTTAGGGCCAGATGTAGGTAAATCCTTTTTTCCGACTCTTAAATACCGACTGATACCGAATCGGTATTTCAGAATTGGAAAACGGGATGTAGGTAAAAAATCGGTAACATTTACTGATTCAGTATCGCTCGGAATTCCTTCTGGCCCATAGGAATGCATGGGATTTACAGAAAAGACATATGAGCCTGTAAACCAATCAGGAACACACACCACACCCCACAACAAAGGTACAGAGGAACTAACCAATCAGATTCAAGCATCCCTCCCCAGTACCTGGGAGTGGCCACACCCATGCAGGTGCAGAGCAACCAAATAGTTTGGAGAGCAGGAGGAAAGACAGAGGAGCTGGCTTACCTGAGCATACCTGAGCAGCAGAATGGAGACCCAGGATGGCCAGAAGGATGCAGCAGAGCGCAGGAGGAAGATCAAATTCAGCCCAGCAGAACTGCAGGTGCTAGTTGAGGAGGTGGTTAAACACCACAACCAAATTTTTGGAAAACAGTCTCTGCATGTTGCAGAGTCTGTGAAATGTACTACCTGGCTTGACATCCAAGCCAAGATCAATGCCATTGGGGTCACCCACAGGGACATAGATGACCTCAAAAAAAGATGGTACGATATGCGTATCATCACTAAGAAACAAAATTGCTGCACACAGAAAAGAAGCTGCAGCCACAGGTGGAGGAAAAAACAGAGCATCACGACTGACAGACCTTGAGGAGCTGGTTGAATCCACCCTGGAGCCCGAAAGTATCCATGGCATTGGAGACGCTGACAGCTCTGCCAGAGCTGCAAGGAAACAAGGTAAGAAACATGCACATTAATCCCATCCCATTTCCCTGTCCCCCTTCCCCACTGTGTGTGCCTGCATCACACTCCAGAACAGGTTTTACTTATGTACAGCAATGCATCATGGGAGACGTAGTCATAGGTAGATACATCAATGCAGTCACCATAGAATTCAGCAAGGCATGCCACACACTACTTCCAGAAGCTGATGAAGACCAGGCAAATGTGTGATAGAAATGTGATTTAATCGTGACACACAGGTGAACTACACCACTGACCCAATGTCCATATCTGTCCACAGGAGAGTCATCGCGCAAGACAGCACAGGAGAGGGAGGAGAGGGCACCGACAACAGAGAGGAGGGAGAAGACAAGAGAAAGAGCAGGTCATAGCGCTGTTCAGCAAGGGAAAACCACAGCGCAGGCATCCACTACACCTGAGCGACCCACCACACCACAGCCCCAGTCACCTCTGTTGTTTGTGACTCAAGAGTCAGAACCAGCAGCACTTTCGCCCACACCAACATCACAGTCACCTGTGCAGGGAAGGGCAAGGAGGCTTGATGTGCCCCCTCTCCGGATTCTTGAAACATCAGAGGAGGAAGATGAGGAGGGTGACATGCCAACCAATCCACCTGTGTCAGACAACGCTGGGCAGCAGACTAGTTCAAGAGCTGTGCTGGCCAGTGCCCGAGGCCGAAGGGCACGGGCGAGAGGTGAAGGCCAGGATGGTGAGGGGGCCTTCTGCGGTCTTGAGGCCAACATGGTGAAGGTTCAGTGCCTGCAGGCAAAGGGAATGTTGGCAGTTCACAGGCAGGTGCGTGGTATGAATTGCAAGATGGCAAACATCGACATAGGCAACATGACAGTGAGAATGCAGGCGATGGGAAAGGGGATGACAGACATGACCCAGTGCATGAGTGCTCTATGCGACAAATTAGATAGGGACCACTCATAGAGGCGCAGAGATCGTCTGTGTAAGCGGCAACAGACAAAAGCATTGAACCGCTTTGCCACTGCAACCTCCCTGCTATGCCGCCGTTCTGTTGCTATGCAGGATGCAATTGTGCACTGTTGCACCGATTTGTCAAGGGGGATGGGTAGAGTCACCTCTGCCATGGAGCTGATGCTCACGCAACAGGCAGCCACTGATGGAGACACAGGTGTGGGGGAAATGGATGAATCCACCAGCAGGAGTGGCTCGAGCACCCCTGTCCCTGAAATGCGTAGGAGTAGCAGGCGTCAATCTGCTGAGCCAGGCACCACCGAAAGCCTTGAGAACCAGCCTTGTGCATCCCGCACTGTACTGCGTGGACGCAAACATTGAAAATGCCCTCAACCCACAGGACAGGTCACGGTGAGGTTAACTGTGACCACCCAGTCATGATAATAGACATTGTAATACCATGGTGTGGTATAATTTGAATGCCGTAGTGACAATTAAACTACGTATTTCATATACTAAGCCTGTCTGTGTCTCATTACTTACTTGGAAATATTGGCGTGTGATCTCTGCCCCTCTCAGTCTCCCATCTGTTTCTGGTGCTGCTCCTGTTGCATAGGGCTCTGCCTGTTCTGTGTCATCATCAATGTCCTCATGATGTTTAATCTCCACCTCTGTGCCTTCCTTGGTGGCAAGATTGTGCAACATGGCACAGGTCGCTATAATTTTTTTTGATCAAATATATTTTTATTGAGTTCCACAAAGCAAAAACACGTATACAATGACCAGAACGGTCAGGGAGCACAGTCGCTGCGACCATCCCCTACGATGCATGGTACCCATCTGTGCATTCAATAAGTGAGGCAGGGCCATGTGTCCATGTATGCTTGCACAGTGGGAGGCCTGCCCCTCGCCGTCCGCGAGAACTCTTTTCTACCAACCACCCTCAAACCCACCCCCTCAACTATCCCCAACCGTGCCCTACCCCTCCCCTCCATCAAACCCCTCCCCTTCCATCCCCCCTCCCTCGCCCGGTGTGTTCCTCGTAGCGCTTAATGGTGACTATTCGGGGTCAGGCTAGACCTTATGTTCCACTCTGGCTCTTACGTCTCGAAACCCTTCCGCCAGTTTCAGGACCCTGAGATATTTCGGGCACGTAAGCTCCGTAAATTCTTGGGAAAGCAAAGAGATGAGTGGCTGCCATGTTTCTCTGAAGGTCTCGGAGGACTGCGTGAGCGCGGCCTGTATCCTCTCCATCCCCATGATATACCATAACCTATGTAACCACCCTGTGTGTGTGGGCTTTCTCTTGGTCCCCCATAGCGACAAGATGTGCTGGGTGGCTGCCCCCATCGCCAATCCCATCTGTTTTCCCCGCATGGACTTGAGTGGGAAAGTGAGGCTGTTTGGGAGTCCGAGGATAGCGTAGGCTGGGAAACGTGGAATGTCGGTGTCAAAGTGTGTGTCTATGTCCTTAAGTACCGCTTCCCAGTATTCCCTTACCTCCGTGCAGTCCCATAGAATGTGTAGCATGGTCCCCGTCTGCCCGCACCCCCTCCAGCATTTGGGGTCCTTACTCGGGTTTCCCTGGTGTAGGCGTTCTGGGGTCAGGTGCCAGTAACAGGCGATCTTTACCGCCGCCTCTTTGCTAGCCGTGTTTCTGGCCGTGTGGTGAGCCCGGTAGTAGATGTCTGTCCATTCTTTAGCAGAAAGGGTGCGCCCCAGTTCTCTCTCCCAGCGCCTCTGCCCGGCCGACTTCTCCGTAGGAGGAGGGGGAGATAGCATCGAATATAAGTCAGTGATGGACCATGTATCTGAGGTCTTGGTCATGATCCATCGCTCGTAGGGTGTAAGAGTGCGGCTCGTCAATGGCGCCACATCGGCGTGCGTCAGCCAATGCCTTAGCTGGAAATACTGGTAGCGAAGTGGCTTATCCAGTGAATAGTCTGCCGTCACTATGTCCCAGGTCAAAAAGCCCTCCGTGTCAAACAAGTGGCCTGCGGAGCGGCATTCGGACTGCCTCCACTGATGGAACGAGCCCGGGGGCTGGCCTGGCGGGAACGCTGGGTTGTCCAGCAGTGGCGTCATGGGGGAGGGAAAGGTTGTCAGGCCCCTCGAGACCGCTGTTGCATCCCACACTTGCATTAGGGTCCTGGTGATTGGGGATTTCTTGAGGTATGGCGGCCTGTCTGGGCGTGCGAGGAAGGGAACTTTCCAGAGGGGCAGGCCCGCCATGGCCCTGTCCTGGAACAACCAGTGCTTCTCCGAAGTTGGCCGGGACCACTCCAGGAGGAATCTAAGCTGAGACGCCTGGAAGTAGCGCCTCAGGTCTGGGACCCCCAAGCCCCCCTCCGCCGTCGGTCTCGTGACCAAGTCGCGCCGCATCCTAGACCTTTTGTTCGCCCAAACATAGTGGTTCAGGATGTCCTGTAGCTTTTTCAGCATCCCCAGTGGGGGAGTGACTGGGATAGTCTGAAATATGTAGAGGATCTTGGGTAGAAGGGACATTTTTATGGCTGCCACACGGCCCAGCCACGAGAGCGGCTGTTGTTTCCATCTCGCTATGTCCCCTTGGACTCGCGACAGTAGTTTAGTGTAGTTAAGGTCCACTGTTTGGGTAGTCGCTGGCGTCAAGTCTATCCCCAGATATTGTATGGTGGTGCTGACCTCGAGCCCCCCGACCTGCAGCGATGCTCTATTGGCCGGCCGGGTGTTGCTACCTAGCGGCAGGACGACGGATTTTTGGATGTTCATTTTAAAGCCCGACACCCCCCCAAACGCGGTCATTTCCGACAGGAGGGCCGGCAAGGAGACCCTCGGGTTCTCCACTGCTACCAGAATGTCGTCAGCATAGAGGCTTATGGTTTGCTCCATGCCCCCGAACTTGATTCCGGCAATGGCATCGTTGTCCCGGACGCGCTGGGCGAACGGCTCAATATAGAGAGCGAACAGGAGCGGCGAGAGGGGGCAACCCTGTCTCGTACCTCTCTGGATGTCGAACGGTTTGGAGCTAACCCCATTGACTTTGACGGTTGCTTTAGGGGACGTGTAACATCCTGCCACCCAAGAGCGGAAGCGAGGGCCCACGCCGAACTTAAGCAACGTGTGTTCCAGGAATCTCCAGTCGACTCTGTCGAACGCCTTCTCGGCATCCACCGAGAGCAGAGCCGCGTCCGAGGCGTTGAAATGAGCTTTGTCTATGACATGCATAATGCGCTTAGTGTTGTCCGCGCATTGCCGGGAGGGGACGAAGCCCGCCTGATCAGGTTCGATGATGCCTGGTAGGCATGGACCCAGGCGGGAGGCCAAGATGCCCGTGAAGAGCTTAAGGTCGATGTTGAGAAGCGAGATCGGCCTATATGCTGCGCATCTTGAGGGGTCTTTGCCCGGCTTTGGAAGGACTATGACTTCCGCCTCTAACATCTCCTTCGGGATCGAACCCTGGCCCCCGAACGAGTTGAACAGCTTCGTGAGGACCGGTGCCAGGAGGGGGCAAAAGGTCTTATAGAAGCCTGCGGAAAAGCCGTCCGGGCCCGGAGCCTTTAGGGGCTTGAGGCGGGCGACGGCTGCTATGACTTCCTCCAAACGGAAAGGGGCGTCCAGCGCCGAGGAGTTCGTTTCATTAAGAGCGGTGACCTCCATAGTGTCCAGGTAGGACTTTCCCGCCTCCTCCCCGACGGTCCGGTCGGCGGCATACAGCTGCGCATAAAAGGCACGGAATGTCTCCGCTATGCGGGCATCCTCCCGGGCCTCTACGCCATCGTCACTGCGGATCACTGTGATCTGGGAGCGGACGGTTTTGGCCTTAAGTTTGCTAGCCAGCAAGCGGCCTGTCTTGTCTCCCCCCACGTAGTAAGTGTGGCGGAGGCGGAGCGCCGCGTATTCTGCCCTGTCCAGATCTAAGCTCGCCAGTTGTGCCCTGGCCGCCTTCAGCTTGCGCCAAATTCGGGGAGCACCCGTCCGGCAGTGAACCCGCTCCAGCTCTAGCACCTGCGTCTCTAAATCCCGCCTCCGTTCCTTCCGCTCCTTATTGTCCACCGCCGCGATTGCCATGATTTCGCCCCTTATGACCGTTTTAAGCGCTCCCCACAATGTCGCCTGAGACACCTCCCCTGTGTTGTTGTGAGCCAGGTAGTCGGAAATGCTTTGGGACAGTTGTTCCGCCACTCCCTTGCGGGAGAGTAGACTTTCCCTGAGTCACCATCTGCCTCTGTGTGGGGGAGTGCGCGGAACCACCAGGTGGAGGATCACTGCATCGTGGTCCGAAAGTGCCGCCGGGGTGGTGTCAATGTCATGAACCATGGGTAACATGTCTCGGGAGCCCAGGAAGTGATCTATTCTAGCGTAGGTGTGGTGTGCGTGTGAGTAAAAGGTGTAACCCGGGGCCGTGGGATGTCTATCCCGCCATAGGTCAATCAGTCCCCTTTCCCCCAGCCACTGCTTCCCGGCCACCGACAGTGCTCCGGTGTCCCCAAACCTCTTCCCGGACCTATCCACCACGTTGTCCATGACCAGGTTCAAGTCCCCCCCCACCACCACCTGCCTCAAATCGCCAGCCAGCGTCTCAGACAGCGCTCCCCTCAAGAAGGCTTCCTGTTTCGTGTTGGGTGCATAGAGAGATCCTAACGTGAAGGAAGAAGTGCCTACATGAATCGTGTGTGCTAGGAGCCTACCCCTGATCTCCGCCACCTTGCTTCCAACCCGCCCTCTAAAGTGTCTGGCCACCAGGATGGCTACGCCAGCTTTTTTCTCACTGGTCGCAGAGTAGAATTGGTGGGGGAAGGCTCTTGCTTTCATGCGATGCCAATCCTTCGCTAGCAGGTGTGTTTCTTGCAGCAGACAGATTTCGGCCTCAGAGCGCTCCAGGAAGGAGAGGACTGCCCTTCTTTTGATGGGGTTATTGAGTCCCTTAACATTAAGGGAAAGTATACGTATGGTATCAACAGCCATGGGTATTCGAGCCTCTCACCTGCTTCGACCTGAGCCCCCCGCTGGCCCTACCCCGAGTTCCTGTCGCTAATCCAGGCTGAACACACCGAGCCCCCCCCCCCGTGCCCACCCCAGCCCCAACTCCCCCCCCAACCATCCCTTCCGCCCCCCCCCCCAACTGGAGAACATAGTCCCAGGCCAATCATTAGACAGTCTAGGCCTGTAGTGAATGAGTCAATGAATGGGTGTGTGGCAGTGGCGGCTCTCGGCCCCCCAGCCCCCCCCAACCAGGAGTCAAAACTTAGCTGATGACGACCGTCGCTGGAGTCGACTCAGGAAGCGGAGCCGGTGTCTTTAGATACTTCGTGGATCGCTGCGGCCTTCTCCTGGGCCACCGTGTCCGGGTCAGGCTTGAGATTCTTCTTCCGTAGCTTGTTCCGGCGCACTTTCTGCCATCCGTCCCCCGACGTCCCGGGGGAGCCCGACGTGGCTCCGGGGGGCCGCCGTTCATTCGTGCCGTCTTGGGGTGGTTCCTCGTAGGGGATGTCCAGTACTGCACAAGTGTCTCGCAGGGAACACAATTGGTGGAGGGTGCCATTCCACTTAAAGACAAGGCGGAAAGGGTGCCCCCAGGAGTAGGGGACCCCCTCCTTACGCAGGAAGGCGGTGGCAACCCTGAACGCCCTCCGCTTCTGTAGGGTGGACGCAGCCAAGTCCTGAAAGAGGTCCACAGTGTGGTCTCGGAAGCGAAGGGGCTGCTTGAGACGGGCCTCTCTCAGTATGCGCTCCTTCAGGGGGTAGTCAGGCAGAAAGGCCAGGATGTCCGGTGGGGGGCCCTGGGTCCGGCGGGCCGGGCCCACCCTGTGGGCCCTGTCGATGCGAATCGCGAAGTCCTCTCCCTCTCCCAGCACCATCCGGAAGAGCGCTTGTAGGTACCCCGCCATGTCGTCCCCCTCCGCCTTGAGTGGCACGTTCCGGACCCGAATGTTATTCCGCCTGGAGCGGTTCTCCAGGTCCTCCGTGTGGGCCTGTAGGTCCATCTGCTGGTCGTGAAGGCGGACGATCTCCTGCCTGAGAGATTCTATTTCCTCGCTCCTGGCCTGGCCTGAGAGCTCGTTGGCCGCCACCCTTTCCCCCAGGTCGTCGACGTCTCGCCTGAGTTCCTTGTATTCCCCGGTCATCTCCTGTCGGAAAGTTTGAATATCATCTTTCAAGGAAGTGAAGAGGGCCTCCATAAATGCCTTAGTCGCCGGCGTGTCGCCTTCTGGAAGTCCTTTCCCCCTGGGGGGGGGGCCCGATGCCGGCTTGTCTGGGCTTTTGTCCGCTTTGGGGGGTCCTTTGGACAGCATCTCTGAGATGTTGCGGTTCCCCTTGCGACTGCCGGTCGTCATGGCGGTCGCTGTCTGGGCCGTAGGCCTCAGCCTGGTCGGGGCACCGGGCGCCCCCGTAGGGTCCCCAGGCGTGCTCCGGTCGCGAGGTGGGGGCCGGCTTCTCGTCCCCGGTGCCTCCCCTCTGAGTCCCTTCTCTGCTGCTCCTGTTCGTGCTTAGCGTAGGCCCCTGCACACGTGGTCGGTCCTTGGGCCCGCGTTCGACCTCCCAGGCCTCCACTACTCGGGGTCCACCGCCCCCACTAGCAGTCCCAGGGGCCTAGTCTCGCCGTAGTTTCGGGGCCTCCTGTGTCTCTGGGTCGCGGCCCCCTCCTCAAACGGGCCCAAAGGCTGTCTGTGCCTCCGTGTGTGCGCTGCTGCGCTGTTCTCGCTGGGGGGGGGGGAGGGGGAGGTCCACAGCCGCACCCCCGCTGCCCCCGGTCTGCGCACCGTTCTCCCTTTGCCCTTGCACCCGGGCCCCGTGGATTCTCGCTGCCTCGCAGGGGGGGACGTCCTCACTCCCTACCTCCGGTGCTGGGGCCGCTCGTGCTCCCGGTCGCCTCCTGGGTCTCGCTCCGTGCTGCCGCCGGCCAGTTACGTGCTCCGGCCGCGCCGTCCACTACCAGGCCCACGCCGGGGCCTTGCGTAGATCTGAGGGCCGGTGAGCCCGGCACCGCTCCACTCTCCGCCAGGCCTCCGGACTCCCTGCCCGGAGCGTCACTGTTCGAACCTCGCGGATGTCACCGGGGGTCCTAGTTTCGCCTTCCCCGCTCCCGCGATGCTGTGGAGCGGCCACGCTGGGCTTCCAGGTGCCGGGGTGCGGGACGGGGCCGTTCGCGCCTTCCGGCGGCTGCCAGGTGTCACTGTTCCTCGGCGCCTCTCTCTGTACCAAGGTCTAGTCTGCGGCTCCTCGGCTTCGGAGGACTGCCGGGTGTCTGTCCGCTCGCTGTGGCCGGCTTGGTCAAGGCTGTGGTCCGCAACTATCCCTGGTGGGGGATCGGGCCTGGGGAGCCTCCGCGGACACGTCCTACCAAGCCGCCATCTTGGCCATGCCCCCGGTCGCTATAATTTTGTAGCAGAGGATTGGAGTATACTGGCGTGCACCTCCGCTCTTGTGGAGGCAGCGGAACCTGCTCTTGAGGAGTCCAAATGTGTGTTCCACAACGTTGCGAGTAGATCTGTGAGCCACATTGTAACGCCTCTCACTCCTGGTAGATGGATTGAGGTAGGGGGTGAGCACAAAGGACCGCAGGGCATATGTGCTATTGCCTAGGTGGAAAAGAGAATGCCATTAGTTACATACTCATGATACATTCATCTGCAATGACTGTCAGGGTGTGTCAAAGTCATTTACCTAGCAGGTATCCGTCCCCAAAATCTCCAGCGACTAGGAGTGTGTATATCCCACTGTTCTGGAATATGTACGAGTCATGGGTACTCCCAGGGAATTTAGCCACATTGTCTGTAATGATGTTGCCAGCGTTGCATATCACCTGCACATTGATGGAGTGTGTTGACTTCCGGTTCCTGTATATGTGTTCTGTGGCTGCAGGTGGGCAGAGTGGGATGTGGGTGCCATCTATGCAGCCTATCACGTGTGGGAAGTGTGCCAGTTGATATAAATCTGTCTTGGTCTTTGCAAGTTCCGCAGGTGTGTCAGGGAAACAAATATAATGATGCATACTCTGCATCATGGCCTCGAAGAACTTCCTAAAGAAACAGGACAGGCAGCTCTGGGACACACCACCTACTGCAGCAATCACACTTTGGTAACTCTCAGAGGCAAGCAGGTGTAGGATACACAGCACCTGCACATGGTATGGAATGGCGTGTGCCCTTGCTGTTGGGTGCTCCAGGAGTGGGCGCAGGTCCCTGATCAGGTCCAGGATGGTTTGGGGGTGTAGCCTGTACCTTTGCAGTATCTCTGGCTCAGTCAGTTGGAAAAGTGTTATCCGCTGCCTGTACACTTGCTCCTCCCTTATCCATTCCCTCTCTCCTGCTGCATGTAGCCGTAGCCGCCTTGCTATGATGTAGAAAGCCGCCATTCTGGTAACACTGTTGCATTTTGGGGCCTTATTTTATAGCCTGCACCTGGTTACCACCTGCTTTCAATCCATGGTAAATACCGACTCTTAAATACCGAATTTCATTGATTTCGGTATTTTTTGGGTTTCCTACATCTCCATTGGCATTTTTTACCATTTCTTATTTACTGATTTGGTAAATAAGAATTTGGTAACTGAGGATTCGGTATATTCTGATTCGGAAAAATACCGACTTTCGGCCGTTATGACCGGTATTCGGCTACCTACATCTGGCCCTGTGTCTCTCATCAACAAACCAAGCAGTACGTAACGAACACAGCAACAGCAGCAGCACTTCTTACGGTAGAGCAGTACAGCACACACTCTGTGCAACTAATTATAAATCAATTTGACTGACGTGCACTAAATGCGTGTATCCCCGGCCCTGATAATTAAGTGCTGATGCTAAGCACCGGCAAGCACCAGCACAAATTAAGCACTGATTGTGGGGACTACCCAGTCACAGGAGCTGTGACCTGGCTGGCCATATCGGGCGCCAGCTAATGGTTGCTTCTTACACACCCCCTTTGTCCTAATGAACACCCACAAGCGGAGATTCTAAGTCACCCTCTACGCATTGAGTCGGTCGAAACGTCAACACCCCTCAATCCAAAACCTGTACTACGGTGATACGCTCACCCAAATCCCCGTAATTGGATGGTGCATTTTGAATCTGTCGGCATCATCTTGTCAAATGGACATTAAAGAATAAATAATGAAAATTGACTTGTATAAAGGCCCACCCACACTGGGGTACTGTTCTTAGCATCGCCCAGCCAGTGTCTGTTGTAAATTGTAATAGTGTGCTTCTCAATAGTTTTCCTTTGAATTCTCCTTCTCTCACTCACTTCACACATGAGCACTTTTTCTCTGCACCCTGTCCTAGAGCAACGATTCAGAAAAGGGGGTGGTGATGAACAGAGTGTCTGAATTAAGCAGACCACTCTTACCCAGTCCAAAGATCAGGGCTTGATCCATCACCGTTATTTAGCTCACTGCCCCATCCCAGCTCAGAACCTGGCTATATGCAAATTAGTCTGTCCCTGGCCCAGTGCATCATGGGAACAGGGCAGACCAAACTACCAAGCCAATTCTTCACCAGAAAGGAGACAAGCTTCCGGGGACCGGTTTCTGCCATTTCAGGCGTCGTCGGCCCGGCTTGCTTGAATCCTGATGGAGCAGTGAGCAAGGGACTCATGTCTGAGTATACCCTTCCACGCTTATGGTGGACAAAATGATTCAGAAAAGGGGGTGGTGATGAACAGAGTGTCTGAATTAAGCAGACCACTCTTACCCAGTCCAAAGATCAGGGCTTGATCCATCACCGTTATTTAGCTCACTGCCCCATCCCAGCTCAGAACCTGGCTATATGCAAATTAGTCTGTCCCTGTCCTAGAGCAACCTTTTATGGATGTACTGCCATATGTTGTAATGATTTTGCTATTTGCCTAACAGAAAATATATATTTTTTAAATTCTGAATACAGCTGTTGTTTCTTTCTCTCTGGTGCATGCTGAAGAGTATTTAGTTCTCTCTTGTGCAACTATTATGTGAAATCACTTTTGAGTGACTCAACTGATTAAATTATTAGAGTCACAACCTCTTAGGTCTGTACGAGGATGTACGTTAGGACCACTTGTTGTTCGTATTGCATTATACTCCGGTCCTTTGACGTTTATTGGGTTACCCCATTAGTTTGTAATGGGTACAAGAGGTTGAGCATAGTTTAATTTATGGTGTGTTTGTGACCCACCCTGCAGAACCCATGCATTGACACCTCTACGCCAATTGTAACCAATGCATCGCTGCCATTGCTGGAACCACATCAATGCATCTCACTTGGAACTGCTGCATTGCCTCCACAACCATCGCTTTTAACCAACACATCGCCGCCACTTTGTGGAGAAGATTGACACATCGTCTCTACAGCATGGGGAAATCCAGAACATGCATTCAGAACTGCTGCACCTCACAACCAGTGCAACTCTCATGGTACTGACACATCACCTCCGTTGCATGGAGAAATCTGGTGCAACACCCCGACTGCATGGGGATCACAGAATCATCGCTCGGCTGAACCCCACATCTCGTTGCTGGGACCAGGTTCAATATACTTTTGCTCAGTGTGTCCTGCATTGGCCCTGTATCTGGCCTGTGCTCCATCGCGGTCTGTCTTAACCTTTGACTTTGTCCCAGGCTAGTGTGACCCATTAATTCTTTAAGTGGGTGCTACTTGTAAGACTATTTTTACATTTCATTTGTAAAAAAACATACTTCGACTTCTACTGATTGGGTTTTTGTCGTTTTGCTCCTGTTTTATTTATAAAATAACTCTCCAGTTTTCTAGACTGGTGTGGAGTTCTTTTTGTGGTGTTTTCACTGTGTTACAGTTTGATCTGCTGCACAAATACTTTACACATTGCCTCTTGAGTTAAGCCTAACTGCTATGTCCGAAGCTACTAGAGGTTGAGCCAAGTTTAATTTATGGTGTGTTTGTGACATACCCTCGCTAGGATTGTGGTTCCTGCTTGGACAGGGTGCATACTTCTGCCAATTAAAATCCCATTTCTAGCAATGAGTCAATACCATTGCATGTACAATTTCAGATTTTATGAATTTCAAAAGTGAATTTTCTCTTTTAAATAAAGACATTTGCATGTTTAACTAGAATTTAGCTTAATTCTATTTTATTTAAAGTTTTGAGTCGCTTCACATTCCCCGACCTACAACCACTTGACGGTGGGGTGCATTGAGTCATGCTTTGAGTTTCACTAGGATTTGAAACATCTTTGTAGAGCGCTTTTAGTTAGTCTGTGCACTTGGTCGAACATGTACAAAGTTACAAAACACCTTAATTAGTCCCTAAAGGAATTAACCCTACCTTGATTCTTTAATTTACAGGGACAGTGCTAGAGCCAGACAGGGCTTTTATTCCACCAGAAACTTCCTCCTTGGGCCATGGCCCTTGTTGGCCAGAAAGAGAGGAGGGAGGTGAAAATGGATGGAAAAAGACAGGTGGAGCAGTGAGGAGACAAATTAAGCGGGCTGGTTTAAGCGTTTTTGGCTGGGATGCTTTGGGCCCCTGTCTGGTCCTGAACACTAAGATAACCAGCTGCAAGCAAGTTATGATTGTAAGTAAAATTGTCAAACTATTAACTGTTTCAGAGGGCTTTCACCAGTCACTGCAATCCAGGAATCTTTATGCCTAGTCACGAGCGAAGGAATTAGAAAACACTTATCTTCCACTGGGGAGCAGTTTACGAGATAGGGAAGATAGTAAAGGGTAGGGTCCTTAGAGATTAATCCGGGGACCAGTGCTCGTTAACACATTCTTGAGTGACATTGTACAGGCTGGAAGCCATGGCTTGTTTGTTTGCAGATGGCACAGTGTTGTGTAATTGGGCTGATACTGCACAAAAATGCGAGCTTAAAAAGAAGACTGAGGGGAGCTTTAATGGTGGGCCAGAAGCTCATGGGAATAGTACAACGCAGGCAATGAGGTTTAACAGTGTCTCGAGGTTAACATTTATTACAATCTGATAAATTGATGTGTCCAACCAGTGTGGGAAAGGACAGCAGGGAAGTGCGGGATTATTGAGGGTATGAGAAGGTATGCAGTGAGAACGGTGGCAGACTGAATAGGTCTGGAAGTTATTATTTGTTTTGAAGCTCCATAGTTTGTCAAAAAAGTAATCTCAGAATAGGTATTTGTGTTTTCTCTGTGCATAGAATTTGTGCTACGAAACATTGGGACCAATTCAAAAAAGTAAGTGTACATATCAAAATCTGTGCACTCATAATGGTATATCTACTCATTTGCACACATTTAGGAATACAAGCTCTTCGCAAAATAGATTTCTATTTCTTTTAACTTTAGTACGCATATGTCTCTCCACCTACATGTACCAATGAAAATGAGGGAGAGGGCTGACATATGCCTTAAATTACGTCTCCTCTTTACATGTGCACTTTTACCAGCTCGGCATATGCAAATTAATATACTTATCCGGTGTATAATTCTTCGTAGAAGGAAAGAGACAGCAAGTCACACCTGGCTTCAATTACTTCCCCCAACGACCAATGACAATTTCAAGTCCATTGCTGCATCCCACACCTAGCACTCTACTCATTCCCCAACTCTGTGTCATTTGAAGCCATGCGCTGCCTGAACTGCCAAAAAGTAGACCATCTCATTCAACAGAAGTTGAAGCTGCTCTAAGGAGGAGACCAGCAGTGTGGTAAATCATGCAGGTGACCACTGGAGTGAACTGCATGGTCTGCCTCAACACACCATCTTGTGACAAGATTTCGTGTGAATAGGAAGAATGCATAAGAGATGGACACACTGACCATGGGGACATCAATGAAAAAGGCAGTATGAGAGGAGGTGAATAATAATCCACATTTGTATAGCGCACAATCACCCGTTAGGGTCTCTAGGCGCTGGGGGCCGTCGGGAAGATTAAGCAAGCTATTGCCCAGAGTCGCATGGTGCTGGGCTAACCTGCCGCCGGAGCCGGGGATCGAACCGTGATCCCCAGATTCCAGCGTCAGTCGCCCTGGCCGCGGCGCCACACCTCTCTATGAGAAGAGGTGAATGAAGGAAGTGTGACAGAAACAAGTGGCAACTGTACACCCTGGCAGTGGACCTAGATCACATCTGCATCTCTCACTGTGGACTAGCATTTCATCACTGGTTATACGACATGTCTGTTTTAGAGACAGCCATCAGGAGGCCATGTAAGTTTAAACAGTACTAATCATTGCAGTGCATCACGCTTTCCTATAAATGACACTGCGTCCACACCGCATGTGTCAAACATGATGCCTTACACATGCAAACGTATATGGCCGAACTCCACCCGAAGGTATCAGAGCGCTTTACATGAGCACCAGCTGCATCACAGATAGACACATTCATTAAAAAAAATTAGGTGTAGGGAGATTAAGTGATTTGCCCGGAATCACAGAATGTTTGAGTTACCAGCCAGACTCGACCCTTGTTTGCTAGCTTCAAAGTCGGGCGCTCTAGCAGTTAAGCCACATTGCACGAACACTGTAAAATGTACTGAAGCAGCATCTATTTTCACAAAGTAACTCCCTAAAGTAAACCTATGTGGGGCACATATACCTTGACCCTATTCTAATCAAAAACTAAATCAAAATTGCATTCTAGGCACATGTATTTAATGTATCTATTGACACGAATTGTAGTTATGTTTCACCTCTCTTCCCATATGTAGCCCTCAACCTAAACTCATCTGATTGATTTATCAACTTTTGGCTCAATGTATGTACCGAGTTTACAACGTATGTTCAGGACATTAAGTGGAAGGGCTACCAGGAATAAATATAGATAACTTTTATTATACCATAGGCATGTTTAACTTTACAGTCCCTTAGTAATGCCTACATGTGCCACAACGTCTTCATGCACGCACATACACGCACACACACACACGCACTTAGTGCAAATGCTGCATTTCACATACATTGGGGCTTTGCATAGCAAAGCTCCCTTTCAGTTGCAGCAGAGCAGACATTAAGCGACTGACAGCCTTGATAAAACTCGTTCCCAACTTACATTCCCATGAGGTTATGCACATAAAGTTGCTCTTAGTACAGGGTCAGTGTGAGGAAATTCATTTGTTGAGTCTCTTTGGTGCCAACAATCTGATCTCTCCGATAGCAGTACTATTTCAGAAATGTCCAGCCGCTTGAAAACACACACAGGCCTGCTCGTGTGTCACGCACAGAACAAGAATACAGATAGAGCGTTAAAAATAATCCGAAAACAGCAGCCACCCCTTTTGGGGAGAAGTGATATACTTCAGCCTTTTTGCGTGGAAAACCAAGCAATTTAATATATTATCACCGAGTATTTCCATTTTTGCACCTACAATTTTCATCATCATCAAGTGATTAGTTTGGCACAGTGCAAAATCTCCAACGTGTTATGGGTCTGTCCTTGGTATTTTTGGGAAGGAAAAGTCATCTTCATGGTAACAGACATGCACACCTGCTCTATCCAAATCCTGAGGGTCACTTCACCCTAACAGTCAGTAAGATCCCTGGTGGTCTAGTGGGCTTTCTGAATCCGAGTGACAGATTGGGGGTAAATATCTAATTTCCACCTTCCAGGGAGGGCAGAATGTCTCTTTTAACTGCTTCGACGCTCATGATGAGTTGTGCCGCTCGCACGCTGATGACGAGCTGAGTTCGTCATGTAACGCGGCTTTTTTCATATCGCAGCGCGCAGCGGGAAAACCGCTAGCGCGCATGCGGTTAACTCAGGATAGGGGAGCACAGGCCAATGCCCAGGGGACTACTATCTGACAAAAAAGGGAAATGTGCAATTCCTGGTGTTAGGGGGCAAATGGGGAAAAATACCCTCTATTCATCTCCCATGGGTGGGGAAGGGGGTGTCCGATAATGTGTTGTTCCTGTTAACAAACAAAACAACACGAAAAAGGTAGTCCGTCCAAAGAGAACAGGGCACTCTACAAGATATATGGGAAAGAGTAACACATTTTCCAATGTATTGTTGGTGCTCTAGAAAACGGGTTGGCTACCAAGACAACCCATCTGTAGCCCTCCAAAAAAGGGGGGTCAATAACTGCAAACAGAGATTCTGAGCACTCCAAGTGTATACAAAATTAATTGTCCAATGCAAGGTTCGTAAGCTTATAGTCCACTTTTATCCATTTCTTCAGTTCAAGCCAAAGGGACGTTGTTATGTACATCTGATTGGAACAACAGTAGTACCGATAAGACTTTCAGGCAACAAATGTTTTGTCAAATAGCAATTTGTGCCTTGACTTCTTCAGGGCTGAATGTAATGAGAATGGCATTAATCTTATATTGAAAAAAACGATATCCCGGGGACCGTACTGGGAGTGCTCTGAATCTCTGTGTGCCTGTTAACAAGTTGAGAGCCTAGGTCCATGCCAAGGGAGCTGGTGAGAAATTCCCTGGTGCCTAGTGGGCTTTTTGGCTCCCACAGGGAGAATATTGTGGGTAAACATGACCTATCAACCCTCAGGGTTAGAAACACTGATTACCCAGGGCCCGGGAAAACATGTTCATGCCCAGGTGGCCACCTACCCCTTGTAAAACAATAAAGTGTGTAATTTAATGGTATCTCGTGTGCGTTGGGCCTCCTGGGGTGCAGATTGGGTCCCATCCTAACTGGCCCCTGGGGGCATAACAACTACAGTTCTTGGTGGTGAGGAAGCACAGGTTCATTCGCAGAGGAGCCACTCCTCCCCAAGAACGGTTGAGTGAGGAATATCCTGCTACCGAGTGGGCTTTCAGGAAGGATTGGGGGTAAGCAATCAATCAATCAATCAGAAATCTTATAAAGCATGACCACTCACCCATGAGGGTCTCAAGGCACTGAGTGTTGGGGTGGGACTGCGGTTCAGTCAAAGAGCCAGGTCTTGAGGTCTTTCCTGAGTTGCAGCAGTAATGGTGATTGCCTGAGGTGCAGAGGCAGGGAGTTTGAGGTCTTTGCAGCGAGGAAGGAGAAGGAGCTTCCTCCAGCCGTGGTTTTGTGGATCTGTAGGATGGTGGCCAGGGCTAATTTGGCATAGAAGAGATGTCTGGTGGGAGTGAAACTGGAGAGGCGTTGCTTGAGGTCTGCAAATCCAGTGTTGTGGAGGGCTTTGTAGGCATGCATGAGTAGCTTGAAGGTGATTCTTTTGTTGACAGTTAGGCAGTGAAGGTCTCTCGGGTGGCCAGTGATGTGGTTACACCCCATCCACCCCTCGAGAGAGTGGAAAGATTTATTTGCCTAGGGATGGGGTGTGCACAAGCCCATTCCCATACCCATGTCCGGAGGCTGCCCACCCAAAAACAATGCGGTGCATGATTCCTTTTCTTGAAGCTTAGTACGCTTCCTCCCCTCCCACTGGGAGGAGATTAAATACCCCCTATCCTCACCAGAGGGGCAGAAAAACTGATTTAGCCATATGAGGGGGAGCACAGGCTCATGCCCAGGGGACTGCTCTGCTAAAGAATACAGCAAAGTGTGTAATTCTCTGGTTCCTATTTGGCGTCTGTCCTGGGAGGCAGAGTGAGGGTAAACAATCCTTATTCATGCTCTGGGAGAGCAAACAGGCGTATTTGCCTGTGGACAGAAAAGGCATTTTCCCAGCAGATCTGCTTCCAGAAGAAGTAAATGTCATTGATGGCTGGAGAGGTCGATACCTGCTTGGAGATCACATGCCCTGTGAGATCCCAAAGCAAGGATCCACTATGGGGCAGCGCTAGGAAAGGAGCATTGTCTCCTTTCAATGCTGCCTGTCTCATGTTTATTGGTGCTCAGGAAGGGCAAAATTATATCTCCCAGCTCCGATCAAAAGTGAAAGCAAATTGTACATTACTGCTGTCTGCTTTCACATTTGTTATACTGTGACATCAGTGAGCTGTGTTTACAGCTCATCACAGCAACAATAAAAAAACTATGGAACTGAGGACATACAGGATTCTCTTTCCTCAAGTCCTACAAAAGGGGATGATGGACGGAGCGTTTGAGCAAATCAAACACTCACCCCCAGTCAACTGATCTGGGTTTAATCCATCACCATTCTTTAGCCCACTCAGCCACCCCAGTTCAGACATGGCTATATGCAAATCAGTCTGACCCTGTGCCTCGTGGGAACAGTCCAGCCCGAACTGCCAAGCCATGTCTTGCCTGGACCGGAAACAAGCATCCTGGGACCGGTTTCGGATTCATAATCCTCATCAGCCAGGCTATCTTGAATCCAGTGGCCAAGTGAGCAAGGGACTCACGTCTGAGCATACCCTGCCACACTTAGGGCGAACAAAGCAATACAAAAGGGGATGATGGACGGAGCGGTCCTCGGAAGCTTGTTTCCGGTCCAGGGAAGACATGGCTTGGCAGTTCGGGCTGGACTGTTCCCATGAGGCACAGGGTCAGACTGATTTGCATATAGCCATGTCTGAACTGGGGTGGCAGAGTGGGCTAAAGAACGGTGATGGATTAAACCCAGATCTTTTGACTGGGTGTAAGTGTTTGATTGATTCACATGCTCCGCCAATCACCACCCCCTTTTGTACCGCTTTCCTCAAGTCCTGGCTTTTATTTTTTTTAAGAAAAAACTTCTGGTGTTTTCTCCAGAACAGAAGCATCTTGCCCTTTGAAGCCTTCGCCTGTTGTCGGCCGCACTGCAAAATTAGTATGGCAGTCGGCAATTGTTTGACCGCAGCACTTAAGAGCTTGCCTCTCAAACCCTGCCTTAGTCCCCCTGTGGGGCTTTGAATACATTCTCCCTCATCATGTCAAGCCTACAACACCTTTTCAGATATTGCAAATGAAGAGCTCTCTGTATGTAAGTACTGGAACGGGGAAGGGATCATCAGATTATTGAAAGTTCTTAGAAAGTAATCTGATGTTACCTCATCCTTGTCCCATTCCTTACTTTACTGTGAAGAACAAAATATATTGTTCATTACCCCAAATTTAAGCAACACAAACTAAGAACCCAGGTCGACCAGCTGCAATCCTTCTACTTAAGGCCATTTCAGTTCCTTGTGCCAGTTGAAATACCTTGTTTTAGAGTTTGGCAGATGGAGTACACTGTCACAAACATGGTGGCTATCCAGTCCTCCAAATTACAAGTGCCATATGTTATATTACAATATAATTTGGTAACATTTGTGATGGAGTATCCCCCTTAGAAAGTTCTAAATAATGCCCCTTGTCGTTAATGGGGAATAAAGGTAGAGGGAATAGCCCATGTGGTGGGTTTGAAAATGTCAAACAAATATGCACCCCCACAATCTCCCTAACCCAATAGATCATAAGTACACATGGACATACAAAACAAGGTACATCCAATGCACCTTGTCCAATAGAGATAGAAATAACCACATTTTCCAAGGCAGCATGTGGAAGCACAGAAGTAATTGGCGCTAAGATACAAAATTTGAGGGAGAAAAATATTTCCTAAACTTCCTCTAAGGATTCAAGATTCAAAGATCAGTACATTTGAATGGCAACAAAGAGGAGAGCCCATCTCACCTACATGGCATGACGTAGTGATTGCCACCTAGAAGAACACTTTGAAGGAGATAGAAAGTCTAAAATGTCCTCCAAGGACTCGAATGGAGAATTCTGCTGAGTAATAACCATGACAATGTATTAAATAAGCGAGTCACCAAATATTCACTGGAAGGAAAAGCTTCCCTCAGAGCCTGAAAAACTCTGCTTGCTGCCTTCTGAAGGCATTTTGAGAAAGTATTAATTCTCTATCAAATCCACTCTGGAAGAACTGGCACATGAACCTAGAATCACATTGGATTAGCGAGAGCTGGTGAGATGGACATCATTTTTGGAATGAGGCCCAATGATGGTAAACCACTTTTCAATAAGAAACTCTCTGGGAGGCCCATATAGATGTAGAATGAAAACACACATAGGGAAAAGGCTACATTTTGAAGCTCTGAATTTTCATTGAGAGCTTTGGACATTGGTAAGAGGCAGAGAAAAATAATGTTGAGGGCAAAGAAATAGCAAAGGTGTAACCATATCAGAGCTAGTTTGTCATACCAAATTGGCCTCATTGACATACAGGGAGTAATGAGGCAGTAAACTCCATTTTTCTTTAGTGTTGGGACTGCCGGAAGGTAAGGAGAGGTACTGGAGGTGAGAGAAACAGGGTGGAAAAGGGTGTCATTCAGAATTTACAGGGCTTATCACAGCAAATTAAGATACTTGATGAGCAAGGTGAGACGAGAAGGTAATGTATAATTATATAAACAGCTTGGTCAACATAAGTGCAATTATTATTGGATTTTGTGTTGGCCTGAACTTTGCGGACTGCTGGCATGTTGTTTGCAATGATTGAAACAAGCCAGGTGATTGCCTGTCATTGGAAACATACTACTCTGCCAATGGTAACACCAGCAGGAGATTTTTACAGGATTTGGTTCTAGATGATTTTATAGCTCCAGCAATTTTCCAGTAAGATTAAGGGGTGTGGAGTAGTTTTGACTTCACTTTGTTTTGCAAAGGTTTGTACATTTTTTCAGATGGATTGAGTTGTTGGTTATGATTCATCGCTCCATTAACTGTCTTGTTTGCTACTGTGCACGATTGCAATTTCAATATTTCTGTCAAATCAGTATCCTTTTAGTCTCCCTTACTCCAGTCACAGGCAAAAATCACTTTATTCGATCCATATTCATACAGATTATATATATTTTTTATTTTTGTTATCTTCACAGCAGCAACGGAAAACACAAAGTACATAAAAAAGGGAGTTTTGGGGAAAAGACAATAAAATCCAAATCACATTGTATAACATTGTATAAGCTGTATTTAGGATTCGAAATAATCCCGAAACGATCCCCAGATATTCAAACCCATCTGTCATTTCTTAGACCCGTTAGCCGCAAATAAGCTCCATTCTAGCTTATATAAATTATGCATTTTAGCCCGCCAGTACTCAAAAGCGGGGGGTCTTTCTGCAACCATTCCGTAGCGATACAAAAACGGGCAACAGTCATAGAAAAAAATAACAATTGTCGATGCTTGTATAATGTTGTTCCTTGATTATTAGAAGGAAGCATCCCCAATAACATAGTGGCGGGAGTGATTGTCAGCCGAGAATTCATAACGTAGGACAGAAATTTCTCAATATCCGTGATAAATCTAAATAATTTGGTACAACTTAAAAAAATATGCACACTATCTGCATTATCCTCCCCACAGCGGAAGCATTTCCCATCAAACCCAACCCCCCATTTAGACATTCGTGCGGGAGTGTAATATAAATCGAATGTTGTTTTAAAACATTGTACTTTCAAATTGGCTGACATTAATAACTAACTAGAGCTCGCTATAGTCTTTTCCATAGAAATATTTTGTTCTCGCAAAATCATAGACCATTTAGCATTGCATTTCTCAAGATCATCAGGTTTATATGACAGTAGTAGCTGACATAACGTACCAATTTTACCCTGTCTTCTTACCAATTCTATAATAGAATGGGATTTGGTATTAACTTTTGTACGAGATAAAAAACTCCCAGATCTGTAAGAATTTAAATAACTGAAACTTAGGTAAATCATATTGTTTAACTAGTTCATCAAAGGATTTACACACCCCCGCGGCTGAATAAAAGTTACCTAACATTGTAATACCTTGTAATACCTTTCATTCTCCAACCATAAAGTATATTATCACTAAATATAGAAGCCAAAATCTTAGCAGCATTCAGGGGGGTATAGTATGATTTTATACCCAAAGGTTCCAGTTTTTTTATTCTTTTCCATACTTTATATGCGCTATGTAAAACCTAACAGAGTTCTGAAGTTTACGGCACGAGTTCTGGACTCTTTGACTCTCTTCACGATTCTCATCCCGATGCGACATGATAGATTGATATATCACGGATAAAGATATTTCCTCCACCGACATTGCTCCTTGCCCCCCCAGAGGGGTCGCTTTAACCGATAAATCTTTAGTAACATGCAAGTCAAGTTTCCTCATGGTCATAGAGAGACTGCACTCCTGTTCTTCAGATTCTTCTGGGACAAGGCTGTTATGATCACTCCCGTCTGCCATAGAGAGCTGTGCAGAATATTGCGACACCAGGTCCTCGCAAGAGGACATAAACTGTTCAGAAAGAGAAAAAAAGTCACCAGAGTCTGCTTCCAAACCTTGCAACACTGCAACACTTTGTATTTGAGTCTGGCCATTAAGATTGCTATGGGCAGCTATATCTCCAGCCCCCTACAGGACACTAACACCGTGCGAAGCAGACCTTACCGAGCACTCTGCCACATCTCCCTGTTCAGCCCCATTTGCATTAGTAGTAACTTGTGTATTCAGAACAACTGCATCAGTAAAGTTTCTCATTGCCACTGACAAATTTTCAGCATTGCCAGTATTGAAGTTTATTATATTAACAGATTCAGCTACAGTCACAATCCCTGCGTCAGATTCTAGAGGTACCCCACCACCTCCGTTTGAGACCTCCGCCACCTCCATTACCGACACTGAATCAGCAGTCTTGCCTTTACATTTGTCTTTGGCGGCAGAAAACAAAGCCGGTATTTTTTTCCCCTCAAAAGTATTTACTTCTAACCTCGTAACTGCAGGGACTGAGTTCCCAACTTTATTCACACTCAGCTCCCCACTTTGAGCAATCCTTCCTCTCACCTGTGGGTCAGCAACAGTATTCTCTGCCGGTTCAGTGCCTCCCTCCTCTTGGCCGCGCAGCTTTCCCCGAAGATTTTTCGGCAGCATAGCAAACGAAATCCCCCACCTCTCCGCGAAGCTAGGCAGCGTCTCGCAGGTGCAGCTCACTCCCTCAAGAAGAAACACCCAGCACCGCTTCCAGACACGCCTCAGAGCCGAAGACAGCCATGGGAAGACCACGATCATCGGCGTCAGATGAGAGCAGCCTTCACAAAAGACTCCAAGCGCTACCACGGCACCGCACTGAACAAATTAGCGACAGCCCAGGGCTTACAGGGAACAATTTCACCACAAAACCGGCTCTCCCTTCCCGGCTTCTACTCTTCGTACAAGGTCTGGCATGAGAGGTCCGCTCACGCGTCCACCTCGGACGCCATCTTGCCCCATTTCATACAGATTATAAATATTCAAATATACATAATTCATCAGTTTTCCACAATAGAATGTTAAAATATCCAAGTAAAACAATCCTTTAAAAGAGTTAAAATATGTATAATTCATTTAGATCAATTGTGCAATCTTCTGGTCTTTAAAGAAAGGCATAAAAAGGACGCAATGCAATAGCAGACGAAATGATCAGACAGCATTCGTGAGAAAAGCATACCTGGACGACATTGTCTGAATTTGTGTTTGTGCATAATTGACAATATAATACTTTTACGACGTTCCAAATAAAACTTACAGAAGAAAAATATATGTATATCAGATTGAGGGGACACACCATCACATGGGCAAAATGGTAGAGCTTGTGTGGGAAAAGTTCCTGATGGATAGCCCTACATACAAGTTATGTGGTAAACCGGAACCTAGTTAATATAAATCTGTGGCATAAATTTGTCACCATCAACAAATATGTGGCTTGCCCCTCATTAGGGATTGGGCCCTCAAGATAAGCTCGCACCATATGTTTGGAACTATTAATTTAGATTTTTTATTCAGCCATAAAATTTGAAAAGCGAGTTTTACTTGCTTTTTTAGAGATGCTCAACAATTACTTGGTGTTTCAAACATAGTTTCTAAACCCCCAAAATGAGGCTATTTTTAACGTACATGATCCAAGGGATTATCTGTACATGTTCCAATGCAAGGCAATCTAGGATGAACTGTTGGGTAAGGTTAACGGGTTCCCTTCTCCAAATGGAGTGCCATAGAAGAATTGGGGCCAGACATATCTGGTCTGATATATAGGGGACATTAAGCCCGAGATAGCAATTAAAATTTGAGCAGCTTTTTGGGAGACCCACAAGGTTTTTCCAGAAAGTGTCTTCTATCATTTGAATAGCTGCAGGGTTAGTATGTCCTCAAACACAAGCTCCATAGGATTCTACTGTGGTAGAATTTGCCAGGTATACATTTTTTACATCTAGTGGCTTCAACCCTAGCTTTTTCATAAAAAAGTCTAGAGGGATAATATTTTTTCAAACATTAGGCCTCTGTTAGTCACCTTATGGGGCCTTGTTATCATTCTATCAAATGTCACGACTAAATAAGAGAGCGTATCCGTCTGTGTCACTTTCCGTCCTGCTATATAAAAAGATGATACTTCTTTGCCTTGTGACCTGTCACTAAAATAAAAGATTTTGGGGCATATTATGAAGGGGGTTTATCTCCGCTTTTTTGGCTTTAAAAGCCAAAAAAGCGGAGATAAAATTATCTCCCTATTACCTAGCTGTCGCTAACACCAGTTAGCGACAGCTAGTAGGAGATAGCAACCATCTTGGGCCCCACTTTGCATGTCAGAGAAATGTATCACTAATGAAATGCAAAGTGGGCGTGCCAATATGTTAGCGACTGGAAACAGTCGCTAACATCGCTTTTCAGCGATATTCATGCATTGCGGCCGATTTTTATCGCATTTGCGATACATTTTTGTCTCTAACCAAGCAATAGCGATAATTATCGCTATTGCTTGGTAATATGCCCCTTTGTCTTGTTAGTTTGCAAGTCTAATTTTTGAATAAAATTCACGTATGTCTCTAAAAGTGCCAGGCCAGTGCGTGCAATTAGGACCACATCATCAGCGTAAAGGAGTATTGGTGTGCGAACCGTATTTATCATTGAAACATCCAAGGTTGATTCTAACAGGGGATCCTACACTCCGTTAGTGTACATTGAAAAAAGAAAAGGGTTGACGATCCACCCCTGCCAACCACCCTATTAATAGGGAACCACCTGGTAAACTCTCCCTGCTTCCCATAGCCAACACTTGCTGCGGCCCTAGTATATACCTCTCTAATGAAGATGATTGCTTTGTTGATACCTATCCCTTTCATAATCCTCCACAAATGATGATGGACAACACAGTCAAAAGCTGCGGATATGTCCATAAAAGCGAAGTAGTGCTTGCTTTGTTTCGCTTGGGTGTACTTAGCAATCAGCAAGCACAAATTAAGGCACTGGTCCTGTGTGCCTTTTCCCTTCTTAAGACCATATTGGGTCGCTATCAAAACATTGGTAGTAGTGGCCCATTCCTCAAGTCTATTCAGTAATACCCTACCCATAAGTTCAGCCGTGCTGTCCAGAAGTGATACGGGCCTATAATTTTTGACTCGATTTATCGCCCTTTTCAAAAATTGGTATCAAAATGGATTTTAACCAAGACTCCAGCAGATCCACTCTGACTACCACATTAAAAACATTAGTTAGAACTGGGCCCCAAAGATCCGGATACTCAGTAAAAAATTCTATCTGAGATCCATCCGGGGCCCTATTACTGTATTGTATATGCTTCATTTCGATAACTTGTATCATAAAAGCTTCAAAAGACATTACAAATGAGGTACAAATGAGGTAGAATGGTGCAAATTGACATATGATACAATGAAGTAGCCAAGAAAGGTGTACACAAACATACACTAATTGATCTAATAAATACTATAGTTGTCGAGAGCTGTACAGTAGGTACTATTAAAAAATTAGTAAGAAAAAAACATGAGGGATTTGCAATAAAACTTTTGTTAAAAAGGTACGAGCAAAATAATCCTCCCTGGCATAAGCCTCATAATACATGCAGTATAGGACCCCCAGTACATGCCCAATAAAACACCTGCGTTGGGCCTACTTTCAAATAATGGAATGGGTGATCTAATCAAATTTAAAGTGCCAGTGCATGGAATATAAATCCAGTATGGGGTTGACCAGCCATCAAGCGCTTGGGTATTTCTTCGCATCTTCAGGGGTACGCTGTTAAGTCACACCTGGAAATGCTTTACATCTAATTAGCCAGGCATGGCTAAGGAACTTGGCCACACCACACAAAAAAAGAGCTCTTGTATCAGACTTTAGGATGCGCAGAGCAACCCGATGGTCCTGCATGCCCAGTTGTTGGCAGAATGATTTTAGCCATTTAGACCTGGGTGCTTCATACGGCCGGCAATCAAACATAACATGTGCAACGCAATCCAACGGGGCTCCGCAACAGCGGCAGTCTTCTGATGTCTGATGTCTGTTTCGGTGTGTACCATTTTGCGGTGAATGCGCGTACAGGAAGCTTGTCGATTATACAGTGTCCTGTCCCTTGGGACCTGTATTAAATCTAAATAAGGCTCTAGACGTCTAGTCTGCTTATGAAGGTAGAATTCTTCTGTCAGTCTACCCACATCAGGTTTGTTGATTCCCTGGCTATCCACCCTCATCCAATACATCTGTTTAATCTCCTCTTTGCTTGGTGGGTCCTGCCTGTCCCAATATCCTTGCAAGCCCAGAGCTGTCAGTGTCTTCCTGATACTTTAGATCCATCTAATTCTATGACCGACATCTAGATTTATGACCTGAGTGCCTCAGCATATTTGGAAAGTTCAGGGTTCCGCCTAATGCGAGCCCAAAAGAGCAATGGACGCAGCTTTGCTATGTGACTGATTGACCTCCTGCCCATGTCGAGCATTAAAGGCGTTAATGGTATGTTGCGGGAAAGCATCATCAGGTCCCTCAAAAATGTATGTTCAGATCTGCAGATGTCCTCGACATTATCAAACCCCATAGCTCGGCTCCATTAAGAGCTGAGATGGCTGCCTTGGCATTATAAACCGTGAGGGCCAGTGCAACTGGCCTACTCTGTGAGGAGCGATGTTCTTTGCCTAGTGCTCCTGCCACACGTTTATGGCCCATAAGCATCCTAGCTAGGTGGGGACTCCACAACATTTTATCAGAGAGTCGGACACCCAGAGAGTCAAACGTACCGACTCTCTCCAGGGGTACCCCACCCAGTAAAAGATTGCTTCTAAACGATTTATGGGGGTTAAATGCCACAAACTTAGTCTTTGCGGTGTTGATAACCAGCCCCCAGAAGTCACGGAAGAGTTGTAATCTGTTAAGTAATCTTTGAAAACCTGCTGGGGTCTTGGACACCAGCAGGGTATTGTCAGCGAACATTAGGGTGGGTACCTTGTCGCCCGCCTGGGTTGGTGCGTCAGCTGAATCTTCTTGCAAAAAGCTGACCACCTCATTTATATATAAAGAAAACAGGGTGGGTGCCATAACACAACTCCGGTGGACTCCCCTGTTAACTGGGATCCGTTCAGTCAGCTGGCCTTGTGTCTCCATCTCACCTGCGCCAGACCAACAGGTTAAGGAAAAAGGGTGAACACCCCTATCTCCAAGTGTACGCCACAACTTATCCCTGGGTACCAGGTCAAAGGCAGTCTTTAAATCAATGAATGGGAGATAAATACTGCCGTTACCAATCACCACTATCTTCCAGTATATAAGGAGCAGCCTGAAAACCTGGACAATCAGGCCCGAAAGCCAGCTTGGTATTGAGAGAGGATGGCTTTGTTTTCTGCACATAATTCTATCCTCTGTAACAAAACTCTACCGAAGACCTTCTGCATTGCGTCTATCAAACTCATTTGTTTGTAGTTCGAAGGGTCTTCTCTGGCACCCTTTTCATAAATGGGGACCACCTCGGCACCCTTCCAGGACCCCAGTACAGGGCTATCACTGGCAATAGCGTTAACGAGGAGAAGGATGCAGCGTGCTCGGTTTGTGGTATCTGCAAGGAATAGATCTCCAGACAGACCATCCGGTCCAGCTTCTTTGGCAGGGACTATCTTCTTTAGAGCGGCCTCAATCTCAACCAGGGGAAAAGGCTCAATGTCGCTATCAGCGTTAGAGAGGTTTTAAGGGTCACATGGATCCTCAAATGACATAACCTCTGGTGCTGAGTAAAGCTTCCTGAAAGTGTCATGCCAATCATGGCTGGGGATGTGGGTAGGGATTGAGCAAGCATCTTTCTTGTTGTCCTGAGTTAGTAGGGTCCAAAATAATTTGGTGTCCTTGTATAGATTAGATTCCTTCAACATCTGCCATGAGATTCGTCCCATTCAATCTTTGCTTGGTGCAAAGCTACTCTGTAGTACTTCCTGGCAACTTTGATCAGGGGGCAGTTCTTATCTTTGATTGCTATTGTTAAAAGCTGTCATTTATGCCTGCATTCTTTCTTATACCAGGAATGAGGCCCTTTAGAGGGCATTTTGGGCCTACTACTCCTGCCGAGGACTAAGAAGTATCCACTCAATTGTTCCACTGTGCGAGAATGGACAGTATTAGCATCTACTGACCCGCATGGATCAGAGAGACCGTGGCCTGAAGGTCCCGGGTGCTCCGGGCCACGACTTGCCGTATGCCAGCTATTTTAGATTCTTGAAATGCAACTTTGCGCCATTTTAAGAATCTTTTGCAATTAGAGGGAATGAGCTCTCTGGTGATAATTGGAGATGGAGTGCTCTCAAGATGGCAGGGAGCAACCCCCGGAAGCTTCATTGTAACGCAAAGGGGATTATGGTCACTATCGGTGGTATTACCCACATGCTTATCTGCCTGATCTCCTCAGAGCCTTACATCTAGTGGGATGTAATTGATGAGTAAAGGGCAACTGGCTCTATTCAGTGTCCTCAAGCCAAATTCTGTTGTGAGGGCATTGAGCTGAAGAGCTAACTGTCTCCATCTTTTGACTGGGGGTATATTTAGTAGGGGGACGGCCCATTTATTGTCACAATCCTCAACCCCAAGCAGAACCTCTGTGTCCAGGGGCTCAAAAGTACAATTGAAGTCTCCTGCCACCATGACCCTAGAGTGAGGCGAGCAACAGGCTAGGCTTTCTTCCAGAGCTGTGATAATAGGTAAAGGCCTGCCCCCTTTGGTCCCCATTACATAGACGTTAAACAAATCAAGTATACTCCACCTCTCCCCCCAGGCCCCCTGATACTAAGTCTCAAAATATCCGGGTTGGAGCTTGATTTTAAGGTGATTCGACAGCCCAGGGAAATATTCACCCACATGATCAGACCCCCTGACGGACGCCCTCGCCCTATCGTTGTTGCTGGCGAGTAATAACAAGTATAGCCTGATTTGTGAAGAAGGACCAGACTTCAGATTTCTTAGAAGATACATATGTCATACTGGGTACACAGTCAAAATATCGAGTTAATAATGTCGATTTGCACTAATATCGAGTTTTCAACATCGAAGGTAAGAAATATTGATGTAGTAAATATCGTTGTGGAAAATATCGATTTGAATGTATAGTAAATAATATCGAGATAAGTAAGGTCGACAATAGAAATATCGATATATATAATATCGAAATGTCAAAATATCGACATTTAAAAATATATGTGTAATATATTATTAATAATAAATGTTAAATAAATTTGCTATAATATTTAATTTTAATATAAAATATTTATATAATGTATTATATATTTTAGGAGCGGGATGTTGGGTTTATAGGGGATAAGGGTGGGGAGTGTATTAAAAATATAAATATAAAAAATGATATTTAGAATTTTTTTCATATAAATTAGATTTTGAAATTTAAAATTTGAAATATGAAATTAGAAATTTGAAATGATGTAAAAATGTTAGGAGTGGGATGTTGGGTTTATAGGGGATAAGGGCGGGGAGTATATTAAAAATATAAATATAAAAAATAAAATATTTAGAAAAAAAATTCATAGAAATTAGAATTCGAAATTAAATATTTGAAATATGAAATATGAAATTTGAAATTAAATAACATTTTTAGGAGCGGGATGTTGGGTTTATAGGGGATAAGGGTGGGGAGTGTATTAAAAATATAAATATAAAAAATAATATTTATAAAAAAAATTCATATAAATTAGATTTCGAAATTTAAAATTTGAAATATGAAATTAGAATTTTGAAATGACATAAAAATTTTAGGAGCGGGATGTTGGCTTTATAGGGGATAAGGGTGGGGTGTGTATTAAAAATATAAATAAAAAAATAAAATATTTAGAAAACATTTTTCATAGAAATTAGAATTCGAAATTAAATATTTGAAATATGAAATATGAAATTCGAAATTAAATAAAAAATTTAGGAGCGGAATGTTGGGTTTATAGGGGATAAGGGTGGGGAGTGTATTAAAAATATAAATATAAAAAATAATAATTAGAAAAAAAATTCATAGAAATTAGAAATCGAAATTTAAAATTTGAAATATGAAATTTGAAATTATATAAAAATTTTAGGAGCGGGATGTTGGGTTTATAGGGGATAAGGGTGGGGAGTGTATTAGAAATATAAAATTAAAATATAATAATTTGTAAAACATTTTCATTGAAATCTGAAATCTAATTTTATAATTTGAAAAATTAAATGTAGATTGGAGTTGGAATAGTAAATTAAATAGGTTCAGTGTCCAGCACCTACCCTAATTTAATGTAGATTGGAGTTGGAATAGTAAATTAAATAGGTTCAGTGTCCAGCACCTACCCTAATTAAATGTAGATTGGAGTTGGAATAGTAAATTAAATAGGTTCAGTGTCCAGCACCTACCCTAATTAAATGTAGATTGGAGTTGGAATAGTAAATTAAATAGGATTACTGTCCAGCACCTACCCTAATTAAATGTAGATTGGAGTTGGAATAGTAAATTAAATAGGTTCAGTGTCCAGCACCTACCCTAATTAAATGTAGATTGGAGTTGGAATAGTAAATTAAATAGGTTCAGTGTCCAGCACCTATTCTAATTAAATGTAGATTGTAGTTGGAATAGTACATTTAATAGGTTCAGTGTCCAGCACCTACTCTAATTAAATGTAGATTGTAGTTGGAATAGTAAGTTAAATAGGTTTAGTGTCCAGCACCTACCCTAATTAAATGTAGATTGGAGTGGAAATGTTAAATTAAATAGGTTCAGTGTCCAGCATCTACCCTAATTAAATGTAGATTGGAGTTAGAATACTAAATTAAATAGGTTCAGTGTCCAGCACCTACCCTAATTAAATGTATATTGGAGTTGGAATAGTAAATTAAATAGGTTCAGTGTCCAGCACCTACCCTAATTAAAAGTAGATTGGAGTTGGAATAGTTAATTAAATAGGTTAAGTGTCCAGCACCTATTCTAATTAAATGTAGATTGGAGTTGGAATAGTACATTAAATAGGTTCAGTGTCCAGCACCTACTTTAACTAAATGTAGATTGGAGTTGGAATAGTAAATTAAATAGGTTCAGTGTCCAGCACCTACCCTAATTAAATGTAGATTGGAGTTGGAATAGTTAATTAAATAGGTTCAGTGTCCAGCACCTACCCTAATTAAATGTAGATTGGAGTTGGAATAGTAAATTCAATAGGTTCAGTGTCCAGCAGCTACCCTATTTAAATGTAGATTGTAGTTGGAATAGTGAATTAAATAGGTTCACTGCCCAGCATCTACCCCAATTAAATGTAGATAGGAGTTTGAATAGTTAATTTAATAGGTTAAGTGTTTAGTATTAATTAACATTTTCTTTATATTGGATTTGGATTAGTAAATGTTTTATGTTCAGTGTCCAGCATCTACTTAAGTAAATTGTAGATTTATGTGTGAACAGTAAATTGATAACAATAGTTTATTATATATGTAAAAGATTATAAGATCTCTATATATATAGTTAAAATTATTTTATTTTTATATATTGGTAGTCATTATTTAATAATGGGTAGTAGACCAAAATGACACAGTTTTAAACAAAAATTTTCTTTATTTGTTCATATAGTACATAAAGCAAATAATACATGTTTCATTAATGATTTTATACAATTTAAACAAATAAATAAATCTAAATTGTGAAAAAAAATTGATTTTGGATACTTTTCCAGTAAAGTACATTTTTTGGTATATGTAAATAATATAGTAAATGGGAAAACATTGAACAATATAATATATAGAGTATATACATTTTAAGAGAAATTAAAATACATCAAAATTGTTATTAAATGACATAGTAATACATTTGTAACATATAAATGTGAACTTCAATATATGTTATATATGTAGATATATTTTCAAATACCAACATAGATATTAATTATTGTTAATATCATACAGTGTTTTTAAAAAAAAAAAGAAATTAATTATAATATCTGTTATATATTTTTAATTTATTAATTTCAATTTTATAATATTAATATTAATACATTAAAAATATTAGTAACATTTTTTATATAAATACTGAAAATAACAACTTTTATTTTCACTAATTTTAACACATTATGTTTTTCTTTATTATAACATTAAATATTAAACTATATTAATAATTAATGTTATACAAAAATAATATTAGAATAATATTGTTATAGAAAAAATAATAATACATAGCATAGATGTACAAAAATAATGTATACAGTTTTAACAATTTTCTACTAGTAAAACAAATTTATTTGACATTTATTTCACTATTATTTTGATAATACTATCATTTGGGTCTTTTATTTTGTAACCACTCTTAGTCTTTTTAGGTCATTTTAGAGGATTCAAGCTCGCGGTTGGAAGCTACTTCACGTCTGAGAAGGTAAGAGTGCTATTTGTTATATTTTAACTAATTTAAGTAAATTTTGAAGGTAGTAGTTGGTTATTTATTGTTTGTGGACTACTATGTTAGGGTTAACTTCGTATGTAGTTGGTTATTAACGTTTTTACGTTTTCTTAGCGTTTTCTCAGTAACGGCCTTGGAGTTCTTGTGTTTGTGGCTTTTTATTTAGTTCTGGTTAGAAATATGTATGTTCTAGTTATTAATAATGTATTATTCTAAGTTTTATGTGGGTGGGAATGTTTAATTTTCTCTTGTAGGTTTTTGGAAAGAGCCTTTTCCGTTTCCGAGCTGTTACGTTTTTTTTTTTTTTAAGAAGTGCATTTCAGTTGTTGTAACTGATATGTGTTTTACACTTCGTTTATTTTTCGGGTTTCCTGGAGCGTTTATTTAAAATTTGTACCATTTTCGTTTTTTTGATGGATTCAGAATTATCGATTTTTTTGGATTTTGGATGTATTTTGAACAGTAGTATTTTTGCATTTTATTGGGCCACTTTTTTATGCTGTGGATTTATTACTACATGGATTGTTATGGATCATTGGATTACACTGGGAGAGAGCTTCTCTAATCTCTTGATAATTGAAAGTAAGACCAAAGGTTGTGTTTATTATATTATCTTCGTAGGCAGATGCATTCCCTCGCCGTTACCACCAAATATTTCAGTAAAATGGGCCACCCAAGATAATTTTCTCCTTATTAATTTTACCCCCCTTTAATACAATCCATTTTTTCTTGTTGTAAGGGTTTTTATATGCTTTGTCTGCTGAACGTGAATCTCTTCCCAGGACAATTGGCCGGATACGTCTGCATGGTCACTAAATTCAGAGAAGTCAGCGATACACATTTGAAGGGGTGTTGATGCTACTAAGAAATCAATGGTTGAACCATTTGAAGTAGAGTCAAAGGTTATTGGCTGCAGGCCTGTGCTCGGAGTAATTGGGTTCATTATTTCTAAATCTTTTATGATAAGGCGTCTCTTAAGCGTGTCACCGTGCAGGTTATGAGCGAAATTAGGGATATCCTCTCCTTCCTCATTGGTTAATCCACTTGTTGAGTTGATTGAAAAACAACTACTATGCATGTTAAAATCACCCATCCATAAAATACTAGGGGGCCTATTAGGATGACGGGCGGACTTACTCCACCCGCCATCCTATCGGTCATTGGGACCGCCCGCCATAAGGGCGGGGTCCCGTGGGGGTATTAGGATGCGCCCGCCACTGTGGATGTCGCATCCTGCATTTTTTGCATTGTGGCGGGTGGTGCTCTCAGCACCGCCAACCACAATGCTAAAAATAAACAAATGCATTTGCATTAACAAAGCGGCAGGCACCGCGCGGTGCCTGCCCCTTTGTTAATGCAAATGCAGGGGGGTACCACAGGTACCCCCCGTGTGCACCCCCACCTCTCCTTAACTTCGGGGGCCCGCAGGGGGCCCCCGAAGTGAAGACCGCATGCCCCGCCATGGAAAGGCATCTGTCAAGGCCCCTCATAATGTGACTGGCGGTGTCTAATAGACACCGCCAGCATATTAAACCTTTTCTGCCCCGGCCGCGAGGCGGGCGGAAAAGTGGCGGACGCTCTTGCCGTCCGCCGCGGACCCCCCAGCCATCCTAATGTGGCGAGGGGTCATTTGAGTGCGGATGGCGGGCGGATTCGCCTCGCCAGGCCGGCGGTGCCTACCGCCAGCCTGGCGGGGGCTATAGGCCCACCATCCTAATTGGCCCCTAGGTGTCTTCTTACAATTATTAAGTAATACGTTCAATTTCCCTTCGAGTAAATCTACGACCTTTGACATTTCGCCCCTGAAATTATTGTTATAGTAATTAATTAAAAATACTGTTTTAGCCACGTGGGTAATTTGAAATGAAGTAGGTTGTAATATGGCAAATCATTATGGGAGGACAAGACTTCAAATCTGAGGGTATGTTTCACCAGTGTCAAAATGTCAACTCTCACACGGCCTGGTTTGGATGGTAGGGCAGGTGTGTGGAAAGTGTGATAACGTCTATATAGATGGGGCCTATTTCCCATGTCTCTTGTAGACAAATCAAGTCAAAAGAGTTTATATATAGTTTCCACTCTTGATCAGTCAATTTTGGGCCTAGCCCTGCGATGTTCCACATGATTAACGAACTCCAGTCATTATCCTCGGTGGGTTCCAAGGGGTGGTATAGCCCTTCTATAACGCAGCTAGTAACGGAGTGGGAAATTGCCACCTTGGTTCTCTCTCAATCGCAGGCTTCCAAGTCTGCCGGTACGGTAAATTGGGTGTTAGTTGGTAAGGGATTGGAACCTTGCCTAAAAAGGGGCTGATAAATCATTGAATGGGGAAGACTGACATGAACTCTGGGCCCCTTTCCCCAAGGGCTTTGAATTGCTGGTTTATGAAAAAAAGCCTAGCTGCAATGCAAACATTTGTGTTACCGATGTTGGGGCCTTGTGTAATAGGCTTAAAAGGTTCCAGGCCATAATTTGGAACTCAAGGTTTATTATGACACAGTCACCCCTGATAGATTTTTCAGAATTTCCCACCCAACCCACCCTTCTCGCCATTAGGATACTAGGAAAGGCTTCCGACCACCCGTCTGTGTTTTGTTGATCCAATGGCGTGCTTTAAGAGTTAGTTGGTCAGTTGATTCTTTTTGGGTGCTTTTTAGCTCGGGAGTGTTAGCCAGGATAATCACATAAGGGCAAGCTGCTGGCGGTAGGTGTAATTTCGTATGAGGGTTACACCCTTTGTACTCTTCTCTGCCTTTCCACTCAGCATTACAAATGCCCTCCGGCCTTGAAGCTGGGTTGGAAAAACCTGAGTCCAATGATGGGTTATGTGATGGTCTTTGTAACAGTAAGTCCTCAGAAGGGGTGGTAACGTGGAAGGGATTTGAATGGGTGATAGGGACCTCTGCAATTTGTGTTGGTGAATTTTGAAGTCCTTGACTAAGGTTCGTGGGTAACTAGATCTTTGGTGGCCCAGTGACTTATCTGCTGCCTCAGTAGCAGGGATATAAGATATTTTATCCTTATCTTTATCTTGTGGATTACTAACAGAACTCCCATCTTTCGGCGTAGGTGACTTACTAGCTAGTAATTCTTTAACTGCATTGTCAATGGCCTCTAGATGTAAGAGAATAGGCTGCAAAAGTGATGATACTTTATCATAAAATTCATCCCAGTTCCGGGTTATAAACACTGGGTCCTGTGACTGAGCTTGGGTTTCTGACGTTACCGAGGTTGCCGTAACCTTTCTGGCTCTTTTAGCATTATTAGGTAGAGAGACTTTGGTGGTGCCTCTTTTCCTTTTGCCAATAGGGTCAGTAGCCGAGGGGGGAGTGTAGTTTGGTCCAAAGTGGCATAGGGGGGCACGGAGAAATCAGGGGGTAAAGCGCTGCGATCAGCCTCTTGAGTTGGCAGTGACTGTGCCTCGAGATTAGCGGGCAATAAAGGCCCCCTGTCACTTCCCACGGATCCCAGTGAAAGTCTCCTTTCCATGAGGGCAATCATCGTTGCTATTGCAGTCGTAGCCTTAGCCAAAAAGAAGTCTAAAGAAGTTAAAGTTACCTCCTCAGTAGGTGGGTGGGTTGTCTTCTTGTCCATTGTCATACGGTGATCTTTGTGCAGGCGTTAGAGGAAGAGCCCAGCCTAGCCTCTGGGCTCAGACGGGTGTGTACTGGCCCACCCTGTATCCGGCGCAGCCCAGGCGAGTTCAAACTGCTGCAGGAGTGTGGGTCCCTTTTATGCGCAGAGAGTGGGTCTGCTACAGAGGTTGACCGGGTGCTGTAGTGTTCCCAGCGGTGCAGCAAGACACCAGCGAACGGCTTCACTCCCTCCGGGGTCAGGAATAGCAGACAGATGAGTACTCCAGTCAAAATTACACTAGGACAAATTATTGACTACGCAGCTGAGGGTTAAAAACAATAGTTTGCTCCGTTTCGCCCGACAATGAGTCTATATAATAAGGTGATTTTTTCCAGAAAATGAGCCTTCCTGATCGTTACATAGCGAATCTGTGAAAGTTACAAAGAAGCCAAAAAAAGTATGCATTTGAAAAGAATATGCTGAACAGAACACTTAAAGAGGCACTTTAAATTATGACTGTCCAAACTTGAATAGACCCTTTTGTGTGAAAGCACTAGAAACAGGATTGGCCTAAAAACGGTTTTACTTGGTACATTTACATTTATTTAGGAGGCGATTTATGGAATAAGACAGTGTTGCTGCTTTCGAGCAATGTGTTGCTTGCCTACTTGCATTCTGTGTTCCTAGATGGATATGTGAATGTACGCATTCTGACACTTATTACTCAGTGTGTTCAGGTTCGGGAGGGACTTGTTGACTACAGAATACTCTGTAACAGTTTTAGAACGCTCTAAATCTCTCAAAAGAAACTTTTATTCGTTACTTTCACAGTTTCTCTCTAGTATCTCTTTGTCAGGTCAAGGACACCATTCTTTGAAAAGAAATTCGTTTTTATGTTTTGAAGTTTCATCAGCAGTTGAACACTGCAATATGTTCACAGTCTATCAGTGCACTTCTTCCATATTTCTTGCAATCCACGCTCCTTTATGGTAACTTCAAAATTCCAACATTTTCTTTACATTTTTTTACACACACACACACACACACATAGATTTACGAACTTTGTGACTGGAAAAATCATACATGAATACAAGTTAAAACAAGCTTTGTCAAAGGCAACTGGTCTGACTGGAATTTTCAGCTATAAGCCCGACCTATTACTTAGGCCTGGTATCAAAGGTAAAACGCGAGCAATGGATATTATATGTTCTTGCAGCCATTGCAAAATACACAAAATTATTTATATATTTAATTATTTTCTAGGTACAATATTGTGCCAACATATGTTGTCTTGAGATTTCTACGGACCTGGCCCTTTCTGCAGTTTGAAGTTTGAAACTTGTTAACTTATATAGCGCTGAATCACCCATGAGGGTATCTCGGCACTTAGAGGGAACACCAGAAATGAAAAGTAAACTAGAAGAGGTGAGTTTTTAACATCTTTCTAAACTGGGTTAGATTGAGTCCAGAACGGAGGTGAGAAGGTAGATTGTTCCAAAATACCGGAGCAAGGTGAAAAAAGGCTTTTGCACCGCTGCGTGCCTTCTTGACTCTGGGGACGATGAGCAGATTCTCAGAGCTTGACCTAAGGGTTCTGGAGGGGATGTAGGAAGAAAGTTTCGTAGCAAGATACGGGGGACCTTGATCATTGAGGGTTTTATGAATAATACAGCCTATTTTGAATTTCACCCTTTACTCTATGGAGAGCCAATGGAGTTGGTTCAGGAGGGGTTCCGAGGGCGTTCTAGCTGGGGCGTTGACAGTAAGTTGGGCAGCAGTATTCTGCACCACCTGAAGTCTTTTTATGACTGATTGATTGGCTGAGAATAGAAGGGCGTTGCAGTAGTCAAATCTACTAAGCACCAAAGTCTGCATCAATATTTTCTTGGTAGAGGAGGGTAGGAGGGGAAAAATCCTTCGCAGGAGGCCAAGAATATAGAAGCAAGAACCTGCAGTAGTGTTAGCATGTGTATCAAAGGTAAGTTTATGATCCATCCTGACACCTACGTTTTGCCTTCCTCCTCCTAGTTTTCAGACCCTTTTTTTGTTGGTTTTAGGATTCAGGGGCACTTTACCACTGCTAACCAGTGCTAAGGTGCATATGCTCTGTACGATAAACATGGTAACATTGGCTTATCCACAATTGGCATATTTAATTTACCTGTATGTCCCCAATAAAGTGCACTATGTGTGCCCAGGGCCTGTAAATTAAATGTTACCAGTAGGCCTGCAGCACAGATTGTTCCACCCAATCAGTATCCCTTTAAAACATGGCTCAGGTCTGCCATTGCAGAACTTGTGTGTGCAGTTTTAAACTGTTTATTTGACACAGGAAGTGAACCGTAGGTAGTCCCTAGGCAACCCCAAGGGCAAGTGCAGTGTATTTAAGTGGTAGGATTATTAAATGTCCTGGAGAAGTGTGACTCAATGGTTAGAGCGGCAGACCCTGATGCAGAGGTCTAGCCCGGACCCAGGGTTCAATTCCCTGCCTCGGCGGGTCTTGGGCTCAAAATTCCACGGACCTGATAATTCTCGCCTCGGTGCCTATTTCAATCATGGAGTCTCACTCTGCAACTCTGGGCAATAGCTTGCTTAATCTCCACAACGGCCCCCACTATGCTAAGGATGCCTGGCCTCCACCTTGGGGTGCCCAGGAGTGGACACCTCACAGGGAAAGCCAGGATGGGTTCCACAGCGGTATTCGTACAAGCGCCTTGAGACCCTGGCGGGTGAGTAGTGCGCTATACAAGTATCAATTTATAATTATTATTATTGTAGTGAAAAACTGATACATTTGTTTTTCCTTACTGCAAGGCCTATCTCTCCTATAGGTTAACATAGTGAGTGCCTTAGATCATCTTTAAAATGTAACTTCCCATGGGGAGCAGATAGAAAATTGGGGTTTGGTGTCTCTGGATTCACAATTTAAAACATCTCTTTTATTAAAGTGTTTTTTAAAATTGCAGGTCTGAAAATGCCACTTTTATAAAGTTCAACAGCACTACAAATGCCAATACTGACCAACTCTTTTTACACCATCAACTTTATTCTGAACACTCTGTTTAAGAATAGTGATCACATGATTTTTTATTTTTCACTTTTTTTCTGTTTTATTTTCAGTTTAAATGTGTTTTATTATTGCCAGATAAGCATGAAAATGAAATCAGTCCTCTGCTGAAACAGAGTCAACATTCAGCCATTATCAGCAATTATGCAATTTATAACTTGAAATTCCCTATCCACCACCCCTCCTTCACCATCCTCAAGCTCCCTCAAACCCAGCAGTCTCAGGTATCTAGGGCAAGTAAGCTCGGTGAATTCTTGTGAAGGGAGTGTTATGAATGGGTGCTAGATCTCCCGGAATGTGTCCCTCTTTGGTTTAAGTGTCGAAAGTCTCTCCATCCCCAAAGAAATCTCAGATACGATGTATCCAGGACAATCTAGAAGGGACTCTATCTGTACCCCAAAGGGCCAATATTGATTGGTTTTCTGCCCTTATGGCCACTGTCATGTGTCTGCCTCTCCTGGATGGGAGTGGGTAGTTTTGTGGGTTGGGTAGACCTAGTACTATGTAGGAGGAGAATCGGAGAAGCTGGGTATCAAAGTCTCTGTCAATCTCCAATAGGACCTCTTTCCAGATATTTGCCAGTCTGGGGCATTCCCAGAGAAAATGAGCCAGAGTCCCAGACGAGTCACTGCATCTCCAACATTTATCTCCCCGTTTTGGGGTGATTTTGTTCAGGTGGGCTGGGGTCTAGTACCAATAGGAGATGATCTTCACTGCTTTCTCTGTTCTGGATGTATTGGAAGCTGTGTATCTTGCCCCTATGTCCCTCCACTCCTTCTTTGTCCATTGCTACCCCAGTTTTTGTTCCCTCCTCAGCTGGGCAGAGGATTATGTCTCTCGGCCCATCAGGATTTTAAATAGATCGGAAACTAGTTGTTTGTCAGAATCCCTACCGAGGAGCCACTGTTCGAAGTTAGTTAAGTGTCGTTGTGTAGCTTCCCTCACTTGCGAGCCCATCACCCAATGGTTAATTTGTGTATAGTGGAATCGTCCTCAGGGCGTGCATAGTCGGCTTTCAGGGACTCGAAAAACAGGAGTAAACCCGTTAACCCAGTTGAGACCCGGGTAGACTATGAAACAATAGAACAATGTCTAAACCGGAAATCTTTTAGAGCGAGGGCAATTGTAGGAAGAGTACAAAACACTCAGAGAGGGAAAAAAAGGGGAGACCTCAACAAAGTTTCATAGAATATAAATTCTTGTTTTTAAGTAGTTGTATCAGCACTACAGTACAATTTAAGCATAAGTAACCAAAAACAAACAAGTTTGCACTGAACATGCTAGTGACGGTCAACGAAGCGTTGACACAATGGTGAGGAACCGCGTGAGCGGCGCAAGACAAGATACAAAAATAAGTACTTGGCCAAGAGTACAGTGATAAAATGTATACAAAATATGTACAAGTTCGATTTTTGACTTGATAGACCACGATAACGCCAAGTTATACGCTGAGTTGTTGACCTGTACAATTTCAGGTCATTATCAGGACAATGGTTACAAATTTCAGTATGGTGCTGTACAGGATGAAAGAATGGAGGAGAAATAAGGCCCTGGATACAAATAATAGTAAAGTAGAAAATGGAATGAAAAGTATTAATAACTAGCTGTCAAGGTAGTTGGGAATCAATCCAGACAAAGGGCTTAAGACGCACGATGGGTGTGGCAAAGTAGATAGCCCCATGAGGATCACTGAGGGGAAGGAATGCTAAAATGAGCGAATGAAAAATGGGTGGGCCCGAGGGGGAGCCAAGGATAATTTCACAGTGGTAGAACCATGCAAGGAAAGGAAGAATCGGGGCAGCAGCAAAGGGATTACCTGAACGGTGCGATTCAGTGAAGGGAGTCCGTTTTGCGATTCAAGATGCAAAATTGATGAGCCTCGGTCCGCGGATGTCGAACCTAAAAGAACGGGGTCGGTGGGAGGAATTAGGAGGAGAAAGGTCAAGGAGATTGTTGGAGGGCACTGACCTTGAAGGGATCCGATTAGTGGAGAGGTGGCATGCAGAGGAGACAGGTGATTTAAACGCTCTGTATGGCAGCCCGACGTGCTGTGTTGGAGCCAGCAGGAGAATGCCGAAAGAACAAATACTGTGGAGATCACGTGGGTAATTAAACTAGAATGAGGTGCCCCGGTGGGAGGACCAGGAGGAAAATGCGGATAGTATGATGGCAAGTGAAAGAAACATGATTTAAGAGCCCCCGAGCAAAGGAACAACAATATAGGTAAATAGTTTACCGCAAGAAGGTTAATTCTTAAAGAAAACAGTAGCTGTGAGTACAAACTTGCACAATCAGCAAAACAGTAAAAATTACAGTAATAAACCAATAAACCTTGGATATCATAACAAAGTCCCGCATGGTATTATGCTGTTTAGAAAGAACAATAACAATTTAAGCATTCAAAAATTGCACTACATTGTTTTCTTCAAGACATAGTTTGGAAGCCAAAAAATCGTTTTTTGTTTGTTTTTGGTACATTTGATTTATAAAGGGATGAAGGATAAGGAAAGAGGGGTGGTGGTGGGGAGAGGAAAAACTGTGAAACTGTAGACATTACAGTATTAAAGCATGGATATCATAACAAAGTCCTGCATGGTATTATGTTGTTTAGAAAGAATAATAAAGATTTAGGCATTCAAAAATTGTAGTACATTTTTTTCTTCGAGACATAGTTTGGAAGCCATAAATGTGGTACATTTGAATTACAAATGGATTAAGGATGAGGAAAGAGGAGTGGTGGGGGAGGGTTCGGGGATTGTAGGGGGCGAAGGGATGGAGGCAGGGGGTAGGGTGGAGGGGGAAGGAAGAGAAGGGAGGGGGCTGGAAAAGGAGAGGGGATGGAAAAGGAAAGGAGGGTAAACCGGGGGGGGGGGGGGCGGTGGAAAACGAAGGAGAGTGGGGAACAGGAAAGGAAAATGCAGGATAATATAGCTGAAATTATACATGGTTATGATATCTTGGTGTGAATTCAAATATATAGAATATAAAAATATAGTACATATAATCTGTATATACACAGTCACATAAGTGGTAAATGTTGTCGTGGTGGAAATGGAAACAGATAGGGGGTCATTGCAAGGTTAAAGTACAGCAATGGTCGTGTTCCACTCATCAAGTGTATAAAAAGCCATTATTGACAGAGTCACAGCGTGCAATCCAGTGGCATTCACATGTATTGAGAAGCAATTGCAGATTTCCACCACAGAGAGGGAGTACCAGGTTGTCGATGACTTGCCACACCATATCGGTTTCAGAATGTTTTTTTTTTCTACATTGTGAAACTAGTGGGGCTGTCTCGATGTTACATCTAATGTGACTTTTATGCTGGGAAATGTGTTGCTTTATCATTTGTGTAGTTTGGCTGATGTACAGTAAGTTGCAAGGGCAACGTATGGCATAGATCACATTCGATGTACGGCATTTGGTATATGTGATCCTTTGTGACAAATTCCTTTCTATTGAGGGTAAGAGCACAGACTGAACAAGATTGGCATTTATAGTGTCATATAATGGGTAGTAGGCCCCAAAGAGAGGCAATGGATTGATTTTTATTTTTGTTGTCTGGCCAAGTGATAACATGTACCAGTTTGTCAGAGAGATCGATCCCCTGTTTGTAAGAAAAGAGGAGTGGTTCCTGAAAGGGGGCTTGGGACCGTAGTATGGCCCAGTTTCTTAAAATCACTTTGCTGAACTTGTTGCTGGAGGGGCTATAGGTCGATACAAAGGAGATCAATGAGCTGGAACGTTTGGGGGTAAGGTGAGAGGAGCACTTCCCCATGCCCGTTTACAGGTGCGGGAGACCAGACGTTTAGGGTATCCATGATTAATCAATTTTTCAGAAAGGATGGCAGCTTCTCTGAAGTAGTCTTTGCTCCATTTGCAGTTCCTCCTGATCCTGAGGAACTGGCCATATGGTAGGCCGGCTTGCAGGTCACTTGGGTGGTAACTTGAATACAATAAAAGTGTTTTGCGTTCTGTGGGTTTTAGGAGTAATGTGGTCCCGATGGCACCATCCTCCGCATGAAGGGTTTGATCAAGGAATGGAAGGTCATTGTGTAGAAAAGTCAGCCCATAACGCACCGGATGCCCAGGCTGCTGGTGCAGGGCGACTCTTAGTTCCCATCTTGAATAATTACCAAATAAAGAGACGGGCGCTGAAGGCAGGAAAACAAGAACAGAGTATATTTCTCATGAGGAGAGCATGTCATTTGGGGCACTCGCATAGTGTCTTCGGGAGGTGCTCTAACAAGTGTCTCTGAGGCTTCGTCTTTTATACACAGGTTTAAGGCACACACACATCCTTCATTACAATCAAGACATTGTGAAGTATGAAGATATTCCAACACGTGGCTACAGTAGGGGCCCTTATCCTTCATGCAATAGGAGGGGGCTGTCACGCAGCTGAGTGTTCTGCTGATTCCATTGGAATGTGTGTGCCTGATCAAATCTCAGGGGGTGGGGTGGCCATGATCAATAGTGGCTTCTTTCAAGAGAGACGAGTGCATACAGTAGTGGGCAATAAACTGTATCCTCGGGCTAAGGGATGACCAGCGGTCCGTGCAAACAATTAGGTTCAGAGGAAGAGGTCATCAAAGGAGAGATATTCATGAAAGAAAAGGTCAGTGTGGAAAATCGAGCGTAGAGAAAGGGTTTATCCAAAGAGGGGTATTCATGAAAGGAAAGGAGGTGTTGGTCAGGCGCGGGGTGTGATCCCTAGAGACAGAGTCATGCGGGAGGGGAGGTGCTCATGACTTGTACATGTGAGAGCGGGGGCGGTCAGGGTGCATGGGGGAAGCTTGCAGGGTCAGGGAAGTGTGACGATGATTGATCGTGAACAAGGAGACCATGACACCTAAAATGGCTGTCGTGTACGTGTGTGCATGGGTCTATGCTAGCGGGATGACACAGTCAGTGTTTTAGCGATATCCGTTCTGCTTGCAACAAGGGGTACAGTGAACACGAAATGAACGCCGCCTATGTACATACTCATTGCCATTTTCAACAGTCGCCGCTTTTTTACATAAGCAAGTTCAGTTTCTACATAGTTAATGCGATAGGCAGAATGCACTACATGTTAATTTACATTTGTTGGGTTCTTCATACAATCCTAGAGATCGGCATAATTCTTTAGTCGGAGTCAAGAAAAGAGGTTCCGAAACATTACAGCATCAAGTTCAGACTTTTTCTCCGATGACATTAATTAAGAGTAATCTGATACCTTCGGGTCTTATCAGTACTTTGGAAAGCTAGATACATGGGTGACCGGTGAAACATTTTTGTAAGCAATAAAAATTGAGGGAGGAATGCAATTCGATGTAAACAACTAGTCAAGGGGTGGGTAGAAAGTTCAGGAAGGGGGGTCTTAGTGAAAATGTATTTTTCAACGACGAGCCACCACTGGTAGACTCTGGTAGTCCATTTTCTTTTTGTTGGTGCTTTTTAGCACCGGCGGTGGAGCTATAAGTCCAGCTCGGAATCATCCTTACGCGTTGCAGGGTGCGATCAGTCCTCTGCTGTTAGATCACAGTCCTGTTTCCTAACTCATTTTCTTAGGGGTGCCTCATGCTGGGCACCTGCGTGTCTTTCTTTTTCCGTGGCAAAATCCCATTCCATAGTCAAAAGTTTATATGAAAGAGTTTGTTGAATAATCGAGGGAAGAGAGGGCGGAGTGGGGCCAGATCTTCGAACACACCAAGAGACCAAGGGAGCAAAGGACAATGAGCAGGCAGGCCCATCAGTCGGACTCAAAAGGGGACGGGGACTTCAGGCACGAGTGGGTCAGCAAGTCGAGGGCCTTAAGGTAGCCCTTCATTCTTTCATCTGCCGAGTTTGAGAGTTGTGCCTCGTCCCGCGTCTCGTTGCTCTGCGGCTCCACCTTTGGTTGCGGTCACATGTGCTTCATGATCTGTGGCCAGGCTGTGCGTCACGTCCAGCTCCTCTCCTCCGGTTATTATATCTTTAAATGAGTAGAAAACAAGTTTTTAGAAAAACTGGCAGGAGAAGACATTTATACATCTCAATTCCGTCCCCAATCCTATGTAGGTGGGGGATAAGTTCATCGGTCACAGTCAGAAGTCGTCATTTATGGAGTCTGTAGGAGTGCATTGCTATGGAATTCATAACCCTGTTCGGCGCTCATTCGTGACGTACGTGGAGAGAAATTGGACCTTTATACACAGTGTATTATCAACTCAAAATCGAGTCCTGATGTAGAGACTCGCCCTTCCCTTTAACCCAAGCATCGACAATCTTACATCTCCCTTCGGGGTCGGCTAACTCTTGTAAGTGGGGCGTTATCGTCATGAAGAAGGAGGAGGGGGTGGACGTAAAACATGCTCTTCTTGGGGAGTGAACGTTAATCAAGGTCATCAATTTCGCTTTCGAGGGTAGATGACATGAAGCTGGGGTTAATCGGGGGAAACGGGGACGCTTTGGACAGGGAGCTGGGGTCGATCGGGAGAAGTGGGGTACTCTGGACATTCGTACTCAAGGGCAGAGGAGCGAAGTAATTTGTGCATTGGGAATTGCATTTTTAGCGAACTGAGAAACAGAAGGCCATTGACGTTATAGTCCCCCCATAGAAGGCCAGATTAGGGGACATCCGTCGTCTTACCTATCCTTTCCTTCATTACCAACTCGGGTTCTATCGCTTTACAGGAAAGGGGAGGTAGTAATATGGCGAGTCACAATCGTTTAGTTCCGGTCAATTTTTCCAAACACCTTTGTGTTCGAGGAGACCCAATTAGGTGTTGTGCCGGGAGGGGCACAACGTTACCATACAAGGAAGGAGGGAACAGGGGGGCGTTAGAGAGTGAGAGAGAGTGAGAGAGTGAGAGAGGGAGAGAGAGAGAGAGAGAGAGAGAGAGAGAGAGAGAGAGAGAGAGAGAGAGAGAGAGAGAGAGAGAGAGAGAGAGAGAGAGAGAGAGAGACCGCACTCTAAGTGGTCCATTCAGTACACGTGTGACATGGAGAGAGAAAGAGAGGGGGAGAGAGAGAGAGAGAGTGAGACGTGTACAATAATGGACCATTCAGTGCGCGCACAACATAGAACAACAGGGGTTAAGTAATACGGAAACACAAACGGAGGGATGACGTAGATCCATACATCACGTACACACAAACTCAGACGGGGAAGACAGTACATGTATTATACACAAAAATCCAAGACAAAACATAAAACAGTTATTGGCCAAAATTATCCTTTTCTGTATGCTGTGCATCCTTGTCATCCTAAGCTCTTTTTTTTTTTCTTTTTCTTCTCTTTTATTCGTCGGCTGCCCTTACTGGTGGCTTTGATTGTACACACTTACGCCGTTGGCAATTGGTCATGAACTGACCTGGTCGGGCTAATGCTCACGGCGGTATTTTCGAGTCATTTTAGCAAATGTGTTTCCAGGCTGAGACAACAGTTGGTGTCAATTGGAGAACAATGGGGCAGCTTTTAGTTACTTGTCTATGAGGATGCGAAAAGGAGGTAGTAGGTCTTTAAGTGTCGGCAATATCCCTAGTCCTCCCGTCGGAGGGTACTTGTGTAATCCTTACCTCGGAATTTTCCTTAAACTTTCCCTATTTAGTTAAGTGTGGGGTGCTTATTCATTAGCGCACGTCATTTTAGTTGTACTATTCGGGGTGCCAAGCGAAGTTATATTTTGTGGTTTCCCCTTTAGGCTGCTCTCCCAGGCGCTAAGTTCAGAGAGAGAAAATAGTCATGGTTTGCTGGTTGCGGTTAGGTACCATAATCAAACCCTTTTTCCCGTCTCTTCGTCCGTTAGATCACCATTTTCTTTTTTCGTATTTTTAACCGATGTTCCAAAGTGACCTGCAGAAAAGAGGGAAAAAGAAGGGGGCGGGGGCAGCTTTTAAGAATACATCAGCGCGCATAAACCCGAAAAGGCTTTTACTTACTACATACGCGGTCTATCTCCCCGGAACGCAGTTCTTGTCAATTCGGCATTTAAGCCCAGATGAACCTTTTAGTGTGCGAGAGATGATTATTGGAAGCCGGTGGATAGCATAGGTCACCCAAGTGTGGTATTACGGATCGTATGTAGGGAGGCCAGATGGCACTCCTTTGGAGCGACTTAGGGGCATTTTAGCACAATTTTTCTGATACAGGTAGCATATAAAGTATAGGCTGAATTCCAGGGTCCTTTAGCGGTTGCTTTAAGCTGTACAAAAATGTGCAAAGTACATACAACAAAAACCCGTACCATTCATTTTTGCAGTATCTCTGCGTACTATACTTTTTAATCCTTAAACAGTGGTCATTTATTCGAAACTTACTAATTCACACGTGACAGCTACGTTTGCTTTTTCCAAAAAATCTTTAATAAGAATGTCGGTGCATAAATACGGGCCTACAACCCCGTGGGCCGGCCACGGAGCAGGCTGGAACTGTAGATGTGGGGATACTTTATTAGGGGGAAACTTAATGGAGTCGGTGGTCGTTAATTTCATAAAAAGTGCGCCAAGGGCAATAAAAATCATATCGAATCTTTAGTGTGAGCGAGTATCATAAGCATCGAAATTTCAAACTTTCAATAATCATGATGCGCCAAACTCAACAACAATTCATTGTCCGAATGTTCAATCGGTACCCATCTCATGTCAATTCATTGTCCTGCATTGTCCGAACACATAATCAGTCCCCATCTCATATCAATTCATTGTCCGAGCTGACAGTATACATCCTATATCAATCCATTGTCCGAAATCATAATCAGTACACATCCTATATCAATCTATATGTTTAAAAAACTTCATACATATCCTATGACACCAAGGCTGAGCAATCGGGGTACAATAAGGAGTTGAGAGTTTCATTTGCATCGGCGCCATTTTGGGTGCAGTCAGGCAGAACCAGGCATAGTCTAAATCTCTACTAACTCGTGGTTGGCCCAGAGCTTCCTTTGGCAGTCCAAAAGTTCCGTTAAAGGGTAAAAGAAGGGATCGGTGGTCTGAACCATCAGTCAAAAGGGGAGGGAGGCAACAATCTTTTTCTACCGGGTCATACTGTGTTTTCACCGGAACTGATCCGAACTGTAGTCTGCAGGATTCTAGTCATTCAAACTGAGGCTGGCGACAGCATGGGAGCGCCGACGTCCTGCGGCTACATTTCCGTCGTTCCGAGGGCAATCATGGCAGTCATTCCCCATCGGGGGTATCTGCGGGGGTCGGGGACTCCCGCGGCTCCTCTAGAATCTTCAAGGTCGTGGAGAACTATGATGGTGGAGTCAACAAGTGACCGGGCCATTCCTTCATGCTGGGCCCGCTCTTGTAAAGTAGACCGCCATTTTGAGAGTTCGGCAGCTACCGGCGATCGCGGGGTCAAATGAGCGGACGGGCTCCACCCTGCCGGGCGAGGCGTTGCAGCATCGCCACAGTGGAAGAGCCCTTTTCCGGGCGCCTGGAGCGCTGAGGGTGCAGCTGGGAAGCCTCCACCTGGGGAGGCGGGAGAGGCTTGTTCGCACCGTCTCTCCCTCCCAGTGCACCCCACGGCGTCTCGCTTGACATTTGTTATGGCCGGACCAGGCGATGAGGACGAGGGGGGTCGGAGGCATGTGCAAGACATCCCCCCCCCAGTGTTGTCGCTGCCATTATGGAAGAAAAAAGAAAGAAGTGGCGCCTGGCATGTTTTCGGGTCGGGCCTCCGGTTGATGGCGGCCGGACGCTCTTCGCCCTGGCCCCAGGAACGGGTCCCTTAGTCCATCCTTGGGACAGACCTTGGCGCTTGGCGCCTCTCCTGGGCCTTTCGTGTAGTGGCCTCTCCACTCCCAGGCCCTCCATGGATGCTGGTCCAGACTGGGAGAGAGAGGGGAGGGTCGAGGACATAGACATTCCCCCCCCTGCAACTCTCCAGGGTTGTCGTAGCAGTCCCCTTGGCCGGGTCCCTTCGGCCTCGGCCTATCCTCCGGCTACACCCTATGTGATGATCTCCGGCCGACGGTTGGCAGCAGGACCCGCCCTATATGTGTTGCTTCCGGCTGGGCGTAGCCGCAAACCTGTTGCACTTTGGAAGTTTCCAGAATGGGGGCGGATGTCTGTTGCTTTGTATATTTCTCAGGTTACCGTTATTGGGCGTGGCAGGCGGTGGGACAGACATGTTTGGGGCAGTGAGGGGCGATGAAGCCTCGTTGCCTTGTGGTCGTCGCAATGTCACGCTTGGTTTCTTTTACTGTTTTCAGGTTTCTTATTACGGGCTTATTTCTAACGTTTCTTGCTTCTAGGACACTAATAGGTTTTATCATTAAGTATTGTTATCGTTTCCTTGTTCGTTATTTAATAAAAAGTTCATCAGTGGCCTACTGATTTCGTTTTCCTATTCCTTTCTTTCCAGGTTGTTTCATGCTAAAGTTTCTGTTAACAGGATACAGTGATCACTTCGGTATTATTGCATATGTCCTTTTCACTAGGGGTGCTCTCTGGTCGGGCCAGATGACCTACCTCTAGTAAATGGTCCGGGTGAAACTGGCGTATCAATCAGTGGGGAGTAGATAGGCATGACAGATTACAACGGGGGACAAAGGTCCGCATTACCTATCCTTTCACTACTTGCAAAGATTTTCCTACGTTTATTTGCAAACAGGGAATACCTCCAAAAAGAACCAATTCCCAAACAGTCAATGTTCGGGCAAACAATCAATCAATGAGGAACGAAATAGGCACGACGTGTTAAAGGTTTGCGTTACCTACCCTTTACTATCTGCAAAGGGAGAGAGAATATTCCTATTCTTCCCCGTTTGCAGGCAGAGAAGATCCTTAAGAGAACCAACTTCGAACAATTCAATGCTCGATTCAAACAATCAATCAATGGGGAGAAAAATAGGTATGACGGATTACAATGGGGACAAAAGTCTGCATTACCTATCCTTCACTATCTGCAAAGACTAAACAGAGTATGGCGACTCTGTGCTTGTTTGCAAATAGAGAATCTCTCAGAGACAATAAAGTGAGTAATACTAGTATTTTCAAACAATCAATCAATCAATTTCGCAATTTGTCGTGTGTCACGACCTTACCCGGACCGGACCATGTGGACAGTTCTTTGCCTTCCTTTTTCCAGCGCCCGATCGTTCTCTTTCTCCATGTTTTTACCGCAGCATTCCTGTGGGATTCCAGTCAGGACAATAGGTCACTTGAGAGAGGTCCGTTCGGAATCGGTGAAGTTCATTTCAATCGGCAGCCGGACGAGGGCCCTCTCAAGGCAGGTATACTCCAATCATTTAGATGTTCACCCCATCGTCTGGACCTCTCTTACCGGACCTTATGTCGCTGATGGGCCCCGCGTTGGGACGCCAATTGTAGAAAAGTCAGCCCATAACGCACCGGATGCCCAGGCTGCTGGTGCAGGGCGACTCTTAGTTCCCATCTTGAATAATTACCAAATAAAGAGACGGGCGCTGAAGGCAGGAAAACAAGAACAGAGTTTATTTCTCATGAGGAAAGCATGTCATTTGGGACACTCGCATAGTGTCTTCGGGAGGTGCTCTAACAAGTGTCTCTGAGGCTTCGTCTTTTATACACAGGTTTAAGGCACACACACATCCTTCATTACAATCAAGACATTGTGAAGTATGAAGATATTCCAACACGTGGCTACAGTAGGGGCCCTTATCCTTCATGCAATAGGAGGGGGCTGTCACGCAGCTGAGTGTTCTGCTGATTCCATTGGAATGTGTGTGCCTGATCGAATCTCAGGGGGTGGGGTGGCCATGATCAATAGTGGCTTCTTTCAAGAGAGACGAGTGCATACAGTAGTGGGCAATAAACTGTATCCTCGGGCTAAGGGATGACCAGCGGTCCGTGCAAACAATTAGGTTCAGAGGAAGAGGTCATCAAAGGAGAGATATTCATGAAAGAAAAGGTCAGTGTGGAAAATCGAGCGTAGAGAAAGGGTTTATCCAAAGAGGGGTATTCATGAAAGGAAAGGAGGTGTTGGTCAGGCGCGGGGTGTGATCCCTAGAGACAGAGTCATGCGGGAGGGGAGGTGCTCATGACTTGTACATGTGAGAGCGGGGGCGGTCAGGGTGCATGGGGGAAGCTTGCAGGGTCAGGGAAGTGTGACGATGATCGATCATGAACAAGGAGACCATGATACCTAAAATGGCTGTCGTGTACGTGTGTGCATGGGTCTATGCTAGCGGGATGACACAGTCAGTGTTTTAGCGATATCCGTTCAGCTTGCAACAAGGGGTACAGTGAACACGAAATGAACGCCGCTTATGTACATACTCATTGCCATTTTCAACAATTGGATCTGACATCCGAAGTGAATTTGAGGTCTGATTGACAGTTATTTAACCAGGTATTGAATAATTATAGATATTCGGAGGTGCCACGCCAGAATAAAAGTATATAGTCTATATAGCGGTGCCATAGACTTATCTGTGACAGGAATCGATTATGAATCAATAGGATCTGTGTGGTTTCAAGCTATTGTACACAAAGAATGGAAAAGTTAGGGGAGAAGCACGCTCCCATTGAGGCGCCCTTAATCTGAAGATAAAAGGTGTCCTTGTAAAGGAAGTAGTTGTTAGTAAACTCAATCCATAGAAGGTCCATGATGAAGTCTGATGGAATGCAAGAAGGTCTGGGGCATGTGTCCAGCAGGTGTTCAATGACATCTAGGTCTTCAATGTGGGGAATGTTCGTGTAATGACTCGATGTCGAGACCAGCCATCAAATCTGTTTCATCATTGTATGGTCTGTCTTCAATGATGTTGATCAAGTGAGTGCTATCCCGGACAAATGTATCGGTCGATGAGACAAATTCTTTCAGGATTGCATCGATGTATTTGCCGAGGGGTTTCCAGGATAGACTCGCATCCCGAGACAATACGTCCCCCTGGTGGATCAGATGAATTTTTGTGGACATTGGGTAAGACGTAGATTACAGGTGTCCTCGGGTGTGGGTTATTCAGATAAGTGTGTTCTTTTTTTGATATAACTGCAGATAACAGAGCGCGGTTGGTAACATCTTGTATTTGTTTGCAGATACTGGAAACTGGGTCTGATATAAGGGCATGATAATGTGTGGTATTGGCGAGTTGTCGCATGATTTTATCGTCATACTTGTTAATGTCCATAAACACTATTCCACCACCCTTGTCCGCAGGTTTTATAACTATGTGTTGATTGTCACATAAGTTGTTCATGGCTTCTTTCTCGGTCGATGGGAAATTTTACGGAACAAATTCATAGCTGTAGCTCCTTGATCTCATGCAGCACTAGTCTTTCAAATGTCATAATTTCTGGGGTCATCAGGGAAGCAGGGGGAAAAAAGGTAAAGGCTGGGTGGAATTGTCTCTGGTATAGCCTGCGGGTTTCAGGTTTGTATGCAAATAATTGTTTCAGATGATTACGGCAGAAAACCAAAATTAAATCCTCTTGTAATTTGAAAAAATTGCTGTAATCAGCAGGGACAAAAGATAAACCCTTGCTCAGAAGTGAAACTTCGACTGAAGACAAGATGTGTTTAGATAAATTGAAGATTGGAATTGATGAGAGGTTGCAAGTGTTGACACAGACAGGTGTGGTACTAACAGGTGTCATATTCTCAGTGATAGCTTCATCAGGCCGAGTATTCACAGTTGGGGACCACATTGATAAAACTTGCGATGAGTTTGTCGTTCGCCCACGTACTGGTACTGGTAGGTTGGTTTTGTTCTCCCTCGAATGCGTTGTGCGTTGTCCCTAAAAAACCAGGGGGTAAGTGTGGAGGGGGGTTAGATCTGGTCTGTATACATTCAGGGCTTGGACCTTCACGAGGGTCTAAGTCCTCAATGGAGGTGCTTGATGAGCCTGAAAAAGTAATGAATTGGTTGTTACGGTATCTACGCCAGTTCCTATTTTGGGGGGGGGGGGGGTTGGTAGGGGGTGTTGTAAAAAGTGTCAAGTAGGTACGGGTAGGTGGTGTCCTTGTTGTAGTTTTTTATATATTTCTGTATTTTATTTATTTTTTGTTCTGTTTGAAGTGATGAAAGTGACAATGGTGTTGTTGATATTGTCTAGAAGACTATTGGTGTCAGTAATGGTGGTGTCAGCCAAGATAAGTTTTTCAAGCTCAGCGATCTCCTCAAGTTCTCTCTGGCTGTGCTCGATGGCTGTGTCGGTTTTCAGGGTATTTAATGGGATGGGATCCTCTTCATCAAAGAAGTGGTCTATTGATCTGCACCCCAACTTCTGCCAGGAGTTAAAAGTATTGCGATTCAGTCGTGAGAAGTCTGGGTTCTCCACTATTGGAGTCAAAGGAGAAGGGAATGATGTGAAGAACTCCCTGCCCCCACATCATCCCACATCCTGAGCGTGAGTGCAGTAATCGGTGTGAAGTAAAGGTTAGGAGGGCAGCTAGCTTTTTTCAAGAAGGGGATCTTCCACAAGGAAGTTCCTACCAGCGCCCTGTCCATGAACAACTAAGACTTTTCAGATTCTGAGCAAGACCACTCCATGAGGTACCTGAGTGGTGCAGCTTGGAAATAGCATAAGATTGATAGAATGCCCAGCCCACCCTCCCTCGGAGCTCATCCAACTCAGATCACATCTCATAGGGGGCTCCCATTGGCCCAAACAAAGGTCTGGAAAGGTCTTTGTAGAGATTGGAGTGTTCCCAGAGGGGGCCAGAGTGGCAAAGTCAGGAATAGTTATAGAACTCTGGGGAGGGATGTCATATTTAGTGCCACAGCTCATCTCAACCATACAGCATATATGGTTGCCAGTGCATCTAGTCCGACGTCACTCTGTCCACTAGCTCTCGATAATTAAGAGTCACAGTCTCTTGGATGGTCGGGGACGAGTCGGATACCCAAATGCGGAATGTCACAGCTAATTGAGAGCACCCGCGTGAGATGTTCCTGCGTAGCCTGTGAAACCGTCAAACTCAGTGCCTGTGATTTGGCGATGTTAATTCGGAAGCCTGAAACTGCTCCGAACCTCTCGACTTACTTTAGAAAACTCTGGAGTGTCACCTGGGGATTATCGAGAGAGACAATAACATCGTCCTCATAGAGTCTAATAATGTGCTTGTTGCCCCCAAAGGATATACCCCTCACTTCGGTACTCTTTGTGCAAAAGGCTCCATTTGGAGCGTGAATACGAGAGGGGAAAGGGGGCATCCCTGTCGCGTAGCATGTTGGATTGGAAAGCTTTCTGAATTTCTACTGTTTCCTCTAACTGAGGCTTGCAGTCTCTCATACCTACTCAGCACCCACAAGCAAAACCTGTCCCCAAATCCAAAATGTCTCTGTACCTCTGTTAGATGGGGCCAATGCACCCTCTCAAACGTTTTCTCTGCGTCTATAGAGAAAAAACATCATCTCTTGCTGCGAGCGAAACACCTTATCTATAAGATGGAGAAGTCGCTTGGTGTTGTCAGACATTAATCACAAGAAATACTCCAATTGACCAACCAGTGGTCACAGATGCTAGTAGACTAGCTGTGCCTGAGAGTGGGGACAAAAGAGGAGAGGAAAATGAGGGGGGCCTCTCTAGTGAAAGGTTGTGCTAAACTGTTTTAATTACCCTCACACACCCTGGTAGTGTCATGCTTCATCAACGGGTCAACCCGACCCCTAGAAGTCGGGGTGGGCTCAACCACAGTATTGTGAGCTCTTTAGATTGATAAAGGCCAGGGGGTTAAAGATTAAAATACCTCAGTCAGACCTACTGTTTCCCTTTATTCTTGGGTCTGTCTGGGTCGTTAAAAAATCTAAAAACGGGTCTTGTTGGAGTATTATGGTCCTAAGACTCTAGCGCCGACATGTTTCAGTCCTATGTGGCTGTAAAGGTCCTGGACTTCCTTCAGGGCAATTTGAAAACCCCCTTTGTGAGGAATATTATAAGAATGGGGAGTCCCTATCCTCTCCGTGATACGAGGGCAGATTAGCTGCTCCACGTGGTGTGTGATATGTTAGTGTGTCTGTGATCTGCCAACCTCCCTCCAATTTGGGAAAGCTACGCGTATCACACAGGACCGGAAAGATAATGTGGGAGGTCTTCAATTTGATTCCTTACCCCGCATTTCAACCTGTTTAGGTTCCGGTCCTCGGCTCATTCCTCATTCCGGTTTAGGAGCCGAGGCCTTTGTGTAACACAAAATTTAAGTCACCCCCTAATACCACCCACCTGTCCTGTATGACCATAATTGTTCCTATTGCTTCCTGTAGAAACTGCTTCTGCTTCTCATTGGTGGCATAGATAGATCTCAAAAGTATGGAATGTGGGCCATAGTGTATATAGTACCCCAGAAGGCGTCCCCTGATCTTTGCCACTTTTCCCTGGGCAGCAGAGGAGAGAAGAACTGCTGTGGATAGGCTCAAGACCTGAGCCTACTCCAATCCCTGCGCAGTAGATGCGTTTCCTGTAGATGGCATACATCCACTCACGAGTAATCTAGATAGGAAAGTATTGCCTTTCTCTTGACCGGGTTATTCAAGCCCTTGACATTGAGGGTCAATACCCTCAGATTCTTTGTTAACGATGTCCTGGCAGGATTCTAGGGCATCCTAGTTTCGTGCCTATGGGTTCCCTTCCGCCCTTTCCCCAAGAACCCCCATATGTCTTATCATGATCTAGGTATGGAAGGATATTCTGGCTATCTAACAGGCACCCGCAAATGGATCCCATAACAGTAACAACAAAGAACCATAGTTACTAGGTTGGAGATGGGGAAGTGTAGACTGAGGGCCAGATGTACGACCAGTCACTTTTGCGAGTCACAAATTGTGTTGAATTGCGACACGCAATTTGCGACTCGCAAAAGTGAATGTACAACGGTGTCTGTTTGAAATTCCCAATGGGGTCTCAAATTGAATGCCTCGATAAAATTCATGAGGCAAGCGTAATTTGCTACCCCATTGGGAATGGCTAGCAGTTCCAGGGATGGTGGCCTGTTGGGGTCAGCAAACCACCATGTCTGGGACTGCTTTTTAAATTAAGCAGTTGTTTTAATGCAGTCCATTTTCCTTAAAGGAAAATGAGGTGCATGTACAAAAGAAAAATTAAACCTTTCTGTTTCATTTTTTAAGGGCTGGCAGTGGTCCCCGGTACCACTGCCTGCTCTTAAAAAAGATTTTCCCACACTCTCACCCTCATAAAGGGAAAGGGTTTCCCTGGGGACCCCTTCCCGTTTTCGTGTGGTTTACCACCTACTTGAAGAACAATAGTACATTGCTTGGAGACTCGCTATTAGGAATGGAACCCCCTTCCTAATATCGAGAGTCGCAAAAGCTATTTTGTGAGTCAGTGACTCGCAAAAAATGTGTTTGTCATTGCATGAACCCTTTTTGCAGTCGCATATGGGACAATCTCCTGTTTGTAACTGCAAAAAATGGTTGTACATCTGGCCTCATCTCTCTACCAGTGGGGAAGTCTATGTTTGGGCTTCTGGCCAAGTCTTTGGTCATCCGCTCCGTCTCACAATCTCCGCCTCCCGCTTCTCCGCCACCCACCTCTCAAGCTATGCAGTGTCACCTCAGGCAGGCTCGTTGGATGTGGTGTCCTCAACCAATTTGTCCAAAAGAGCCTTCCTTTAAGATACCATAGTCTCTGGATCTGGGCCAGAACCTCTGCGGCCACTGGGGACCCTTCGTTATCTCCACCTGCCGTGTTGTGTTTGCCTGCTGGTTTGCATATTCAGTCAGGATTCCATCTGGAGCAACTCACATGCCTCGGATAAGGAGCGGAGCTGGCGAAGCTGGCCCTGGCACCAAAATATCAGTCTGAATGGGTGTCTCCATGAGTAAGCGACCTTCCTGTCACAGAGGAAAGTGATGACTGGTCAAAACTCTCGCCGGAGCATGGAGGTGGCAAGATCCTGGGACTGAAGGAGAGGCTGACCCCGGGATTGAATTGTCGGAGGCTCTTGAGACTTTTTTATGATCTGTTCTTTTAGGGCAAAGCTGTGGATGCAAGTCAGAATATTCAACATGTGAGCCTTTCCTGGACCCTAGCAACCTACTCTGTGGGTCCTGTCCAGATGAATTGTTTCTGTTGATGTGTCACCAAGAATGTGAACGAGCAGGTCTGCCACTGCTAGAAATGGGGTCTGTAGTTGGCAGAGGTAGGGACCCTTGCTTCTAGTCAGGGTAAGGGGGATACACTTCTAAAATAACCCCTGCTCATCCCCTTGGTAGCTTGGCTCGAGCAGACAGGCTTATTTCGGAGGCAGTGTGTAAACCATTTCTGAACACATACTGTAATACAGTGAAAACACTACAAATGGACACCACACCAGTTTATAAAAATAAGTAATCTTTATCTAAACCAAAACAAGACCAAAAGACAAAAATCCACAATACAGTTATCATGATATCCTCAAAAATAGGTTTTTCACTCACGTAACGTTTGTAGCAACAAATAACTCCACCTGGAGTTATTACGACATTGTAAGAGATAAAAATCCCAAAGTATGGCGCCGACCGCAAGGTGCACGGCATGGGGCGTGGAGTCAAGCAGACCTACAAAGAACAGTACCTTGGAAACGATGAAAGCAAAGACGGTGCACGGCGTCGGAGAGGTGATGCTCTGTTGGCGCCAGGCAGCATCAGTTCATGACTACCCCAGGGGAGGTGAAGCCTCTGTTCCTTACTGTGGTACAGGGGAGGTGATACGTCGGTTCCTTACTGTGTCGGGGAGGTGACATCAAGGCGTTGGTTCCTTACGACGGTGCTGCTGTGCGAGTCAGGACGGTGCGTTCTGGACATCACAAGCTGTGTCCTCGGGTCCAGGGTAGGCAGCGGCCTCAGTGACGACTTCTTAGTTGATGCGGCATGGCGGCAGCAGGCGTCCAGCCTATTGTGCAAGCCAGGGAGGTGCATTGTGCTCTTCACGAGCGGTGCCCATGGCTTCAGTGCAGGCTACGGCATCGCTTGCCGGCGTTAATGTTGCAAATTCCTTCTGTGGCTGCTGAAACAGCAGTTCTGGATGCAGAAAGACAGACGGGATGAAGTATTTGTGTCCCTAAGACTTCAGAATAGGAGGCATGCTCAATTTCAAGCCCTTGAAGATCTTCTTTCAAGCAGGGTACACATCAAACAGCAAAGTTCTTTTCTCCTTTGCGTGGAAGCAAGTAGCTGCTGCAAGTCAACGCCAGACGGCAAACAGCACAGGGGCAGTATTCCTTCTCAGCTTCTCCGGCTCTTCTTCCTGACAAATATTCCTCTTGATTCCCAGAAATGATCTAAAAGTCTGGGGTCTGGGCCCCAATATTTATATCCCAAAATGCTTTATTCTCTGGTGGCAGAGAAGCCCTGTTCTTGGTCAAAACCGGTTCTGTTCTCTCTGGTGCAGCTTCCTGGCAGGAGGTGGAGACAGCATTGTCCTTGGCAGACCAGGCCCATTTAGGTGAAAGGACATCTCCTCCCCCTACTCTAAATTATTATTATTATTATTATTTAGCGATTTATAAAGCGCCTGGTGACCCGGAGGCATCCCCGCGCTAATGATACATGTGAAGGCCAGAGGGGAAAAGGGAGCTTATTTGGGGAAATGCAGCCCAGGTCTATTCATCCCAGCCCTGACTCATCAGGCTCTCTGGAGCCACTGCCCATATCAAGCCCTTGTCATCCAAAAGCCAGAAATGCAATACACAAACCTAGCGCAGGCACACTGGATGGCTAAGCAAAAAACTACCTACTTTCTAAAAGTGGTATTTTCAAACACAGAATGTAAAATTCACCCTCCTAAAAGATGCATTTTACCATTCTGAATTTAGGCATACTAAACTTTGTTTTCCTACCTGGTTCCCAGGGGCAGCTATGTTTATAAGATGCTATAAACAAACTCCCCATTCTGGCCTATGGGAACAGGTAGCCTTGCAATAGTGAAAAACGAAATTGGCAGTAATTCACTATCAGGTCATGCCACACACACCAGGGCATGTCCTACCTTTCACATACACTGCACTCTGCCCACATGGGTACCTTGATCCTACCTTAGGGGTGTCTGATATGTAAGAAATGAGAAGGTTAAGGCCAGCCAAGTGGGTGCAATTGCCAGGTCGACATGGCAGTACCAGACTGCACACAGGCTCTGCAATGGAAGGCCAGAGTTACCATTTACAGGGTGCTTCTGTGGGTGGCACAATCCGTGCTGCAGCCCACAGCAGCATTTGATTTACAGTCCCTGGGCACACACAGTGCACTCTACTAGGTTCTGACTAGTAAATCAAATATACCAATCATGAAATCACTAATCCATAACAACAATTTCCTAGGGGAGCACTTGCACTTTGGCACTGAACAGCAGTGGCAAAGTGCCCAAAGCATCTAAACGAGCAAAATGGAGTCCAACACACAGCAAAAACATAGAAGGCAAAAGCAAAACATGCAAGGGAGACCCACGCCAATGGTACCAGGTGTAACAGCTGTGTGTACTTGGAGGTCCAGTTGTTGCTTTGACAGGCGGATGATTTCTTGTTGTAGTTGCTCTATTTTTTCATCTTGAGATGTATCCTTTTCTTCAAGTATGTCTACTCTTTCTCTGATGTCTCTCACTTCCTTTTGTACCGCTTGCAGCTCACTTGTAAGATCCTTTTTGACTGCTAGGAGGTTTTCTCTCAGGCCTGAGAACAGGGCTTCTAGGTACAGCCGTGTGACCGGGCCTCTGGATCCTATGCTGTTGGAATGGTTGCTCTGCTCGGGCCTCCCTTGTTCTCTCCGTCTTGGGAGCCCCGTGATTTCATGAACATATTTTTTATACCCGGAAGCTTGTCTCCTTTCTGGTGAAGAATTGGCTTGGTAGTTTGGTCTGCCCTGTTCCCATGATGCACTGGGCCAGGGACAGACTAATTTGCATATAGCCAGGTTCTGAGCTGGGATGGGGCAGTGAGCTAAATAACGGTGATGGATCAAGCCCTGATATTTGGACTGGGTAAGAGTGGTCTGCTTAGTTCATCACCACCCCCTTTTCTGAATCATATTTTTTATAGAGCACTCTTTCTTCGCACTTGTGAACGCCATTAGTTCAATATTGTCCAAGTTTCTGGATGGGAGGAGTTCTATAGTTGTCCTTGGCACCCCTTTGTTCATTGGAGGCAAACAGAATTCGAGCAGACCCCGGGCGCAGGCACAGAAAAAAACCCTGTTCTTCTCCTCTCTCTTGCTATCTAATGCTATTGCCTGCTATCTAATGCTATTGCAGATAGCTTCCCGCAAGCAAAGTTGGGGTGGTCTTGTTTCTTGTGGGTTAGGTGAGGCTGGAGATTATCTGCCACAGCTACTCAGGTGTGACTCTTGTGAGTCAAGGCAGTCTGCGTGCCCCCAGTGTCGCACTGGGCCTCCTGTTCTCTCGCTGGATGCTCGCTAATGCTTAGAAGCTAATGTGGCACTTCCTCGCCCAGGGGCGCCCTCTGGGGCTCAGGCCCTTTCTTCGTGCTCCCACGTCAGTAGGGTGGGTCCACGACCAGCCCCCGCCTCCTGACTCAAGTTCGTTGGGGGGCCGAACTTATGGCTCTCAGTGTCTGTATTAGGCCCCAGCCCCTGGCTCCAAAATCGGAAGAAGCCCGTCTTGCTGCGCTCTCCGGCCGGGGATTTGCATTGGGCCTCTGCGTAGGCTAAGCAGCAGCTCCACTGCTCAGTGGGCCTCCCTCAACCAGTGAGGGCACAGCATCCTAACGAACAGCCCAGTCAACTTGCGTCTTGGCAGGAGCTGAACTCACTTCTCTCCTGTGTCATCTCTCTCGCCATTCCCTGTGTGCTCTCAGGCCTTCGGTCTGGCACCGGCTCCTCCATTCCATGCGGCACTGCCCCAACCACACTGCACCTTCCAGAAATCCGGGTCTGTGAGGGGCTCCTCCAGTGGCATCCTGGTACCTCTGCTAGTCAAGGCACGCGAGGGCTCGTCTCTCTCCTAAGTCTGTTTCTCCCGTGGAGGGCGCACTGCTATCTAGTACCTCCATGGACAGAGTTTCCAACACTGAGGAGAGGCGTTGCCGAGGACACTCCGAATGCCAAACTCTCTGCTGCTCGAGAGCAGCCGCCGTAGCTAGTGCCTCTGGGCGAGACAGGCCCCTGGCTCACACTTTAGGTCGGAGCCTGTCTTGTCTTTCTTGGTACTCTTAGCAGCAAGGAGGTCCCCCACTCTCTGTTGGGGGGCTTAGGAGTCTGCCTCGCATAGCTATATTTGAAACCTTTCCGAGGCGTATCAATCCCAGGGTTGGCAGGGAGGTTTCAGCACGGTGGAGATGGAGAGGTGGAGAAACACATCTCACTCCATCGCCATCTTGGCCACACCCCAATCCCTCTGTTTTGTTTTAAAGGAATTTCTGTCCTATACCGAAGCACATGACTGCTGTATTATACAAAAACAATTACAAACACCCACCCAACAAACATATTCAACAATTTTAACTCAAAGCAAAATCAAAACCAATATTGTTCACAGACGAACCAAATTAAAATAATACATGAACCTTAACAGTTCTGAATGTTCGTGCCAAACTAGGAAGATACATTGGTTATTGACACTGTTTTTACTTGACTTTTCCTAGTCTTATGTGCTACGCAACCTCACAATGTTCTGCTTATTCAATCAAGATATTATTTTTCAAGTTTAAAATTTTTATCCTGATTGGAGGGCCTCATTTTATAGCATGTAGGTTGCAATGTTGTGGACGCGTTTCGAACTCATGACTTCGTTTAAGGGTTTTCCTCAGGACTCAGAACTGATTTCAACTTTGGTTCAAAAGCCACTTTCCCACAATCTTTTTCCCTTCATTAATCAATTGTCCCATTGTCTAGTGTTGTTAACAAGGCAATAAACAAAAGGAATTACTTCTCTACTCATCCCAATTTTGCTGCTGGCTTCGGTTTTACTTTTCTGTCTGAGTGGCGGTTGATGCACTGGTCCGCTCCTTTCTGCAATTCTAATCATGTGATCACTATTATTAAATAGAGTGCTCAGAATAAAATTGATAGTGTAAAAAGAGTTGGTCAGTATTGGCATTTGTAGGGTTGCTGACGTTTCAGTGGTCCAGCATTACTGATGTAACAGGGTCCAACCCGGAGTATTGTTGTTACTTTTAGAAGGTTGGTATTTACTTACTTTAACAATTCTGTGCCTCTTGCCAGTCTTTGGATACATGTCTGGGTTCAGGTGACAGCTAGGCTTTGTGCATTCCCTCTAGAATAATCATGTAGTAACGGAACTAGTCTTCAGGCAAATCCATGATGCACAATAAGTAACATGGAACTTAAATTCAGAGCAACGTCCGTTTAATAGTCTTCAGGCATCATGGAGACTAATTCTGTTACTACATGATTGTCCATTTATTCAGAGACACTGAACGTTTTTTTTAGCTAATATTTCATCAGAGTGCATGGTGTTGTTGCTGACATAACGTATCTTGCTTGTGTTGAACTTTATTGGAGTCCTCTCCACTTTTCGACCACCCACTCTTCTAACCATTGCTTTACGTCAGGCAACTCCTGTCTACTCTGTGACACTATCTACAATATTTGGCCACCTTTAAGCATACGTGCTTTGAGGTTACATTGGAACAGGACGTTCATAATTTTTCATTCTTAACATACCACTACACTCCTGAATTCTTTCTCTTTAGCCTTGAAAAAGTTGTGGTACTGTGGAAAGGTCACGGTCCCTACCTCAGCGGGGAAACCTCCTCGCGCGGGGTCCGACGTGTCTAACCCCGATTGCACCTTGTTGCCTTTCCCCAGGTTTTCTCCCCTCTCTCATCCTCTGCAGGTACGACAGGATCCAATCACGACAAACGAGATACCGGAAGCAGTTCTCCCTGACCCCGGAAGTCCCACCCCAGCTACGACCCGGAAGACAGAAAAGCCGACGGTCCACAGGAGACGAGGTTCCCACCAGCGGACTCGTGGCAGGAGACAGCAAGGAAGGAACCGGAGCGGAGAGCGAGCAGCGAGGAGTCGGAGAGTCGAGTAGAGGGAGAGGAGGAGGACGCCGACGGCGACGTGTGGTCTGAGGACTGGTGGAGTCCTCAGGAGGTGGCTGGAGAGCGGCCGCGACTCACCAGGGAGTTGCGGCGGGCCACGTGAGTAACCGTCAACCTTCTCCGTGTGTCCCTTGTAAATATAGTTGTAAATATTGTATAAAGCTTCACAACCCTGAGCACTATAGCACTGTATATAGATAAATAGTTCCCCTTTCACCCCCTCGAGCACCCTACTCACCCCTTCCCTCCATCGTCTGTCTCTTCCACCTCCCCGTCCGCCCCTTCCTCACCTTCGCTCTTTCAGTATCCCCCCCACATCCCGGTGAAGGTGGTAGTATACGTTAATACACGAGAGTCAAGGACTAACGGCCCTGCACTTTCTCTCTTCCCACACCTCCGAGGCCCATCGGTGTAGTCCACGGGACCAGACGACCCAGCCCAGCAGAGGGAGAGAGCACACCGCCCTGACGACCACAGCCCAGCAGCGGGAAGCGGCCCACTGTACTTTCCTGTTCGACGTGCTATACAATCCGGATACCATCGTGGATACAGAGTCCCCCATTCCAGAGACTGCATATCATCTCCTGTACTCGGCAACAATAAAAACAGCTAGCCATAGCGCACTATATCTGGCCTCCCCGCTTGTTATTCCGGTCCGCTGTAGCCCACACACCACAGGTACTTATTAGTGCTAACGAAACACGTGTCGGCTGTTTCCATTGTGATGATTAAAGAATTTTTGAATAAACTGAATAACGGTTCCAAACATAAGGACATTGACTTGACTTTCCTGTCTTAAGCAAGATATATTGTTCAATTCAAATGTGCTGCATGACGTGTGTCTAGAGATATTGTGACTAGCATATCACTGCTCTGCTACTCAATTTAGGATGGTGCACGCTTGACCCAATTTTGTTTTATATGCATGTGTTAGATCTCTTTGACTTAACATATAGTCACCCCTGGTAGTGAGTGACGTGGGTTCCTGTTGCACTCTGCTTATATTGTTTCAGTCCTATTGGATTAGGGTTCTATAACTTAGCAGCTTTTTTACTATTCTTGTGATCGTGCGATCACTCCCCTTTGGTGAACACCACTACCAACTTCATTTCTCACCCAATCTAAATCAGTAGCAGGGACATGCTTTGGGCTCTTGCGAGTATTAAAACCTTAACTTGAGCACAAAGAACGCTTGCGGTCAGACTTTGGAACTTGTTTCCAGACTCCATCAGAGGGATTCAGAATCATCTTGCCTTTTGCAAAGCCATGAAGACCTGGCTCTTCCCGGCCAACTCCCTTCTATCTTCACAGTCTCTAGTCTTTGGTTGCGCTGGGATGCCCAGTCGCTGGGGCAGCCATGAGCATTACAAATCCGACAATAAATAAACTAGTGTATACCAGTGACGTAACTGGTACAGCCTTATGACCTTGCAGACTACTGTAGGTGAGTTTTAATTGTTCACCCACTGTTGCAGATGTGTTGGTGTGGTCTCATTATCACGTGGACTGCAGTGAATAAAAGTGGGCGTAGCCAGGCGGGGTCAGAGACTCCAGCGGAGCCGGGCCCAGAAAGTACAACACTTATGTATGTCCATGTGATTCTTGCCTGACCCTGACACCGGAGTTAGAGAGTGATTCTCGCACCACACACTATGCTGAACTCTACCACATTGGCATCGAGGTTGGGTGCGTCAAGCCTCAGGCAGTGCTTGCATCACATGAGTGCCATTTGGCCTCAGGCAGTGCTTGTGTCACACGAGCGCCATTTGGCCAGGTCCCTCAGACCATGCCAGTAGTAAAGCAGCACTGTAATGCCCCATAACTCTCCAGTCCTGCTTAGTGCTACCCCAGTACGTAACATCTCCCACACAAACAGAATGGCCATCATCCCATAAATTGAACTATTTTTGGTGGAAGGGGCTCCCTCTGTGCAGGCGCCTAAGTGAAGCGACTGTGTGGAGCGTTTGGACCTTTATTTTGATGCAACGGAGATCAGGATGACAGGAAGAGAGCTCACCTCTTCCTCCTGGGAGGGAATACCTTACACAAAATTTCAAAGATGATTGTGGAAATGACCCCGAAAACATACGCCACACTAGCAGCTGCTCACAAAGTATATTTTGAACCAATGACCAATCAATATTATGAACGTTTCATTTTCAGACAAGATAGACAAGGCCCGGAGGAGTTGATCGACGCGTTCTATACCATACTGAAAGGACTTTCTACGGGGGACAGATAATCCAGGGATGTGCCTCCATGAAACTAAGGGAATTCATTCTAAAGGAGTTGGGGAAGTAGCTGAAAGACATCCTGAACATGGGCCTCCCCAAAGAGTTGTCGAAGACCCGAGCCTCACACAAGGAAGTGGCACTACACAGGAAGGTAAAAGCAGAACCTGTCAATGCTGTCATGCCCCGTCAAGAGCTAGAGAAGCCCAAGAAAGCCCCTGACACACCCCAGGCATGTGAACTTCTGCGGTTCCCTGTCCATCAACCAGCAGACAGTCCAGTGAAAGCCAATAAATGCGCATGGTTTCGGGACTACAATCATTTTGCGGGAGTCTGTCTTTCGAGGAGAAGTCAGAAATCATGCACAACGGTCGACGTGCTACCCAAGGCCCGAGAAGAGGCGAGTGACATGGATGATGATGGAGACACAGAATATATGGTACACTTAGTCTTCATCATCGGCACGTCCACAACAACACAGAGTCAGTTGCCACAGTACCAGACACAAGTTGGAATACACCCACTGACAGTTATAATGGATGCAGACATGTCCACTGACATCATGTCCATAGAAGTGTCCGTAGCGCCAAGATGCCTCGGCAGTAGTGCGCTCTACAAATACCCACCGTCAGTCAGTCAGTCAGAAGTGTTTGAGACCATTAAACCAGCCCAACTCCCCAAAGAGTCACTCTACTGGTGTTTGCCAGTGGGCAAGACAGACTACTGCCTATACTGAGTAAGTTCAAAGCCTCTATCACAGAAGGATCCACAACCATGGATTCCCATATATACATTGCTCAAGTCGGACAAGGCATGCTTCTCAGCTGCTACACAGCAGAAGCCTATGGCTTTGTTAAATTCACATTCAAATGTTACCATGAAGACCTCTCACACATTTATCAGGATTTGGCGATGTTTTCGAAGACTGCATGAATGGAAAAGTCATCAAGCTGCATATCGACCAATCATTGAACTAGTGGCACTTTGACATTGACGTATTGCATTCCATTTGAGACAACAAGTGCAGAAAGAGGTGGAGAAGCTTGTGGCAGGTAGAATCATCGAGAAAGTGTCCAGCCCCACTTTCTGGGAGTCACGTATTGTTGTTACAAGGAAGCTGAAACAACAATATGTGGGCATTAGACTCCCAAATGTTGCAGTAAAGCAGGAACAACATATAACCCCCACTATTGATGACCTCATTGGAGCACTGAGACCAGCCTGCTGATTCTTCAAGGTAGACTTGCCATCTGGCTATCATCAACTTACCCTGGCTGAAGAGTCACAGTATATTATGACACATTCCACCCATGTTGCCCTGAGAAGGAATAAGAGGCTCAACTTCAGGATATCAAGTGCCACAGAGGTGTTTCAAACCACCAAACAAGAAAGGCTAGTGAGACTACCAGGCATAATTAATGTAAGTAGCAACATCCTAGTATATGCTGCCATATCCATGCAGGAACATAACCTGAGACTGAGGGGTGTCCTCCAGCAGGTACAAGAGTATGGCTCATGTTACACCAGACCAAATGTGAATTCCTTAAACCAGCAGATCAATTATTTGGGATATACCTTCTTTGTGGAAGGGATGGCCCTAGATCCAGAAAAAGTTTGGGACATAAAGGAAGTGTCCCCACCATCCAACTTCTCAGAGGTACGAAGTTTCTTAGGAATTGTCAATTACTGTGGCCATTTCATTAAGGACCTGACCACCCTGACCCACCTGCTCCAAAGCCTAACCAAATCATCTGCCATCTAGACATGGGGAAAAGATTCTGAATGGTCCTTCCAAGCTACCAAAGATGCTCTCTCAGCTGAGACCACACTAGTTTATTTCAACCCCCAGTGAAAGACAATCATAGCCATGGATGCCAGCACAAAAGGGCTGTGAGCTGTATTGATGCAATGGCAGGAGTGTGGGGAGTGGGAACCCATGGCATATGTGAGGCAATCGTTGACCCTGACAGGAACATAGATACTCCCAAAAGAAAAAGAAGCAATTGTGATACACTGGGGGTGTCTGCACTTCCATGTATATGTATGTAAGGCCATCCTTTTGCGGTCACAACAGATCACAAACCCCTAATCCCACTGTTCCGGGGAATAGCATCGAAGTCACGCCACACATTAAAAAATTGTTGTTACAATTGCAGGAGTATGACTGCTAGGCAGAATACTGTTCCGGATGCAGCAGCTTCACTGGCTATCAAAACAGAAGAGTACATGATGTACATAGCTGACTGGTCTCGCTCTCTACTGGTGTCGATAGACACCATATGCCAGGCTACGAAGGATGAGTGTCTGAAGTGAGCACTAGAAACTGTCTGAATGGATCGCTGGCACCAGATAAAAGCCCACTGGGCTCAATGCACACTGGAAGTTCAATGCATACTTGACTCCCTATACCGTGTATGCCATGAGCTGGTGGCAGACCCCAACAACTACCTCTTAAGGGGACTCCGCCTCATCATTCCCATATGCCTGACCAATGAGGTGGTGTAGCTAGCCCACACTGGCCATCAAGGGATAGTAAAGTTGAAAAACAGGCTCCACGTTAAAGTATGGTTCCCTTTCATGGATTAGTTAGTTTAGATGACAGTACAGTCCTGTCCATGGTGTCAAGCAGCTGAATCACCAGACCCCCCAGCTCCAGTCATTACAGAACGAGGGCCTCAGCAGCCCAGGATATATACGAGTCTTGACTTTGGAAGTCTGCCAGATGGGAGATATACTCTTGTCCTCATTGAAGACTATCCGGAACTGAAGATCTTCAATACCTAAGGGTTCCATGAAGCCACCCACGGCCTCCTCCAGGAAATTCAGACCGACAGTGGTGTGCAGTTTAAAGGGGAGGAGATGGCGACATACCTGAAGTCTCTGAACATCAAGCACAAGAGAGTCTCTCCTTAAAGGCCTCAAGTTAATGGGGAGTTGGGGAGATTTAAGAGAACACGACATAAGGTCATCCGGATACCCCGTGCCAACAAGCAGCCACTCAAGTGGGCCATATACTTGTTCTTACAAGAGTACCAACAAACTCCCAACACAACCACTGGACAAGCATCAGGGCACCTCATCATGGTACGGATAGTGCAGGAATGTATCCCTCACCATCTGGGTTGGACACCCACCTTGATAGATGATCGTCAGGTGCTGAGGAGAAGATATGTGACCTACACTTGACCAAGCAGGCGAAGGTGGGCAAAGGTGTCTTATCTACAAGTAAGTGACCAAATGCTCATCAAAGATAGCTTCTCAGTGAGAAAATACAGACTCCCATTTGAAAAACACCCTTGGGTAATTGTTCAGAGTCAAGGCACAAAGGTGACAGCCTGAAGGGAATAAGAATTGGTACCCAGATATATTTCCCACTTTAAGAAACTCTATCCTGCCCCCATGCACCCTGCAGCCAGAAAGAGTACTGGTGATGCAGAGACTGAGAGAGATGGTGAGGATTGGTAAGATTCCTGTCAGCAAGAGGAACCCACAAGGACATTTCCCGCTATTGAGGTGCCTAAGCTGACTTGAAGTTATGGACCTGAAGCTGATGAGGCCCTAGACTGAAGCAAAGAGGTGAAAGTAGAACCCCAGGAGACTCTGAGGTGCCAAGAAGGGCATACCAGGTATTGTCTCTGGGGCAATACACCCCCATCAATGAGGCTGAGAGATCACGTATTGTAAGTGATCATTCTATATCCTGCTCGGAGTACACTGGTTGTACCGGGGTGCGCTCCAGCTTTATGACCAGTGGGTAGTTGGTGGGTGATTCTGTTAGTAATGGAGTGAGGGTAGTTTGGGTTTTTGCTATATGCCATTGATTGCTAAAAGGGGGAAGGAGTGCAGTGTATACCAGTGACGTAGCTGGTTTACCCACAGAACCTTGTGAACTACTGTAGGGGTGTTTCATTTGTTCACCCTCTGTTGCGGGTGTGTTGGTTGTGGTCCTGCGATCATGTGGTCCACAGTAAATAAAAGTGGGCACAGCCAGGTGGGCTCGGATGCACCACTCGTTCTGGGGCCCAGAAAGCACACCAATACTTTGGTGTGTCCATGTGATTATTGCCTCTGCAGTTAGAGAGCGAGCGCTGCACCACACACCACCCTGACCCCTACCATAGGGACAACTAGATTCACCTATATAGCATAATAATCAATTTCAAATTTCAAATCGTTCTTTAATTTTTTTTTACACTGTATCAAATGTACGACCTTTGTGATCCGAAACCTAGTTAAGTCAAGCATTGTCAAAGCCTATTGGTCTGACTGGCATTTTCAGTTATGAGCTAGACCTTTTAGCATTGCCATATATTGGGAAATTAGTTTTTCAGACCTGGCATTGAGGGTAAAATGAGAGCAATACATATCTATTGTACTACAGACTTTCCAAAATACAGGCCATTTTTTATTATATAGCTATTTTCTATATTCTATATTGTGCCAATATATGTTGCTTGGAGATTTCTTCTGATTACAGTTAAAATCATGTTAACAGATGAAGCTAGCTGAGATAGATGGTGTAAGTGGAATGACAGCACATTGAAAGTCAAGCCTGGATTATGAATGGCTGAGAACATAATCCTATATACATTTGATCTAAGCAGATCACTACTAGCTAGGAGCCTGTCCCTGCCAGTTACTAGTGCGTTACTCATCAATTTTGCATCATATCATTTATTCCCAACAAAAAACACTGCAGCCCAAGAATCTTCTTTAATCATAGTGGTGGATTTTAAAGGTATGTCAATATCTGGGGTTCCTATATGATGTGAATGAAATGGGATTTCTGTTGGGGTTGTGCGTGAGCCATTACTCAATGTGTTTAAGTTTATGTTTTTGTTCTATAATGCACAAGGAGACAGCAAAATGATTATAAAGTAGCTAGAAAAGTCCCTTATTTGAGATTCCCACAGCAGGACAGATGAAGAAATGACCTCTAACTCCCTATATGTAATATTCAGCTGCAATTCTGAATGTTGATAGAAATCTCAGCAGGATATTGGTTTGTTGCTGAGATTTGAGTGGCACAAGCTCAACAAGGCTAGATCTGTCTCTTCCACCTGAGATTGATGTAATTGAGTAGCATGATTGAAAAATAATGAGACACCACAAAACAAATCCGGTTGTTCTGCAGCCGTTGTATAGTGCTGATCTACAAAAGTAGAGCTTGAGAAGCTCTAAAGAGAGAAACACTTTCTGTTTCTTTATTCCAGCGAGGGCGGAGCACTCATAACGCTTGGATGACAAAACAATCATGTCTGGTGAACACATTGAAATGGTCATAAACACTGTGGAGCCCAGCATGAGCAGTCACGTGTTCCATAATTGTGGCTAATGATACCAAAGCAGGACAGCAGTATTAAGTAAGAAACTAGGATACACTGCCGGGCTCCTCCTAACCAAACAAGCTTGTAGGCTGACTTTGGCATTCATTTTTAGGTCATACCACATTAAAAATAGCATATTTACCATAGAGGGCTATTTTAACACATTTCACTAATTTAAGAACTGATGTCAAGATCCATGATATGATGTGGATTGATCCAACATGGGATGGCTAGCCCATTACGCCATTGCCTGACAGCAGCTCATCCATGTAACCCAATGGATAATTAAGGCTTCTCCAAAGCCATTCTCTATGAATTGTGTTTGTGGGTCTGGTGTAGATGTGTTGGGTGTATTATGAGGTGATATAAGTCTTGCCACAAAGCTAGAGCTGTCTCTAGTCAGACCTAATGAAAGTAGAAGGGGGTCATCGAAATGGAGTATGGTGGGGGAACTTTGTGCTTGGGTTGACACCAATCTCATTGAATTTATGGAAAGTTATGTTCAATGTATCCCTAAACCTACTCAACGTTTAATAGAAATGTTGCTATTATCAGGCCCACATTGGGACATTCCCATTGGGGAAGTTGATTCAAAATTCCCCATTATACCCTTGCCAAGTGGCAGCACATTCAGTAATTTCATACATTTTATCTATGCTTGTTTCACTAGTTGACTAGCAGTTTTAAGATTAAAGGTGTAAAGGGAGATCTGGAACATTTTGCCTTTGGAATCTTATCCTACAATATACCTTTAATTCTCCCCCTTTTGGCTTCTTTTTTAAAAATTCTTATTAATAACAGACTGGTGGACCGAACATCCTTGGCATGGTGTCCCCCAACATTTTGCCTTCCATCCTCCTGTTGTTGCTGACTTCTATTTTTTCTGACATAAGGATTCTAAGCTCTTTATCACTGAAAAACAGTGCTAACGTGCTTGTGCTCTCTTTGTTAAACATGGTAAAATTGACCCACACCCAATACTTTTAATTTACTTGAAAGTCCATAGTAACATTGTACAGCATGTGCCAAGGGCCTGTAAATTAAATGTTACAAGTGGGCTTGAAGCAATGTTAAACATATCTCAGGCCTGCCATTGCAGCCTGTGTGTGCAGTTTACACTGCCATTTTGAACTGGGAAAATAAACCTTTTGCTAGACCTAAACCTTCCTTTTTAATCACAAAGCCTCTGCATGAGCACACTCCCAAAGGGTTTGGCAGGGGCTTTGGAATCCAAGGTGGCAATTGGGTGGTCAGTTTTCAGACTAGAAGTACCCCTTGCTAGCTGTTCCTTTAAAAAATGGGCACTTTTTGGCTTAGTACCTGGTGCCTCAGTCAGTTCTTTCCCATTATTCAATGTCCACTACCTCCTCAATCAAATGATCAATGTCATCTGAGGTGAAATTTTCAGCTGCATGTATGTTTGCAGATTTTACCTCGGCACCCACTGCATTGTTCCAACTTTCCTTTTGCCTATAGTGGTGATGGTCGTGATTTAACCCACCCCTGGTACTCACTATTTGCAGAAAACTAAATCTCTTTTGCTGTTATATTCCATATGGGTACTATAATATAGGACTTGGTAAACTCGTTACCCTTCACCTATATTCCCTGTATACCCCCATACAGGGAACAATAATATCCACAAACCCATAGCCCCACACCAAATCAACGTTCGTTCAGCCAGATCCATCAACTCTGCCACTACCTCCAACACCATGCTCAACAAAATAATCAGCTAACAATGACTCCTCTCAACTAGGCACTCCTAACTACAACACACCATTATCAGATTTCGCAACGCAACCTACCACTACCCTTCAACCGGAGTACTGGGTACTGTGACTCGATGAGATTGATCGTTGCCTAAAACACCTTAAAGAGGATATGCAGAGACTTACTTCCATCACAGTCAATCTTTGGCCATCTTGAAGCCTAAAAAGCACCAAGATAACCAGAAAGGACACCCATACAGACATCACCCCACTCCAGTCCACCCATACAGCCAACCTAGAACCGCAAACTACACCTTTCCCCAACGATCCTTCCAGACCAAAGAGATCAAATCAAGATCTATCAAATAATGAGACCCATGAACTCCTCTTATATTATAAGTCTGGAATAAATACAATCAAGACTGATCAAAATCCAATCCAATCCATCCAAGTGAACCCTTTCAGAGAACCGATTCCTAATCACAGAGGAATAATCAAGAACAAACTTAAACGAATCACTTTATCACAAATGGCCTCTCATCACAATAATAAATGGCTAAAGTGCATGCTACTCAACTGCAGATCAGCAAATAAACACACAGCAGATATCTACGACCTCATTCTCACACATAAGTTCGATATAGTTATCCTCACGGAAACATGGTTAAACAACTCACCTCATCCCATCATAGATCTACTAGTCCCACCTAGTCACAAGATCATACGACTAGAAAGACCAGAGAAAACGGGTGGTGGAATAGCATGCATCTACTATAATACTTCATCATTACGCCAATTGGAAACAATAGATGTAACAACATGTGAATATCTTAGCATCAATATCTCGTGCAACAGCAAAGCCATTTGTAATTTACATGCCTTCTATCACCCTCCGGGTAATAACCCGAAGTTCATCGAACAAATCATGGAGATCTTAACAATAAATGACAATCTTCAAAGACCCCAGATCTTCCTGGGTGATTTTAATCTGCACTGGAAAGACCTAAATGACCCCTCAGTCAATAGCCTAAAATCCTTCCTATTAAACCATGAAATGTCCCAAATCTGCGACAGTCCCACACTCAACAAGGGAGAGACTTTGGATCTTATCATCTCTAAGTTGGACACCATCTCCTTAGAGTCTATTACCCCATGTGATTGGTCAGACCATTATCGCATCACCTTCCTCATCAACTTAAAGGAGATCCCAAAGAATGGCCAACCGAAGAAAATCAAACAATGGAAAAGGAATCTTAGTAATATAAACCACAATGATCTAACCACTCTATGCAACAACACCTTGATCCCACAGACCAACATGGAGGATGTCAATGACCTCACAGCCTAATACAATACCTCAATACGGGAAATCATGGACTCTATTACACCCTTACAACAGAAAAACATCTCCATTAAAAACTCAAAGTCATGGTTTAATGACAACTTGAACACAGAAAGACACAATCTAAGAACGGCAGAAAGAGCATGGAAATAATCCCCATCAGTGGAATCTTTAAAACGCTTAAGATCAATGAGGAACACATACAATCGAAGAATAAGATAGGCGAAAGCTAATTTTATCAGAACTCAACTTGACCAGGCCACAAATAGGCCCAAAAAATTATTCGAAATAGTCAAACAGCAATCACATAACACATATAGGGCCAGATGTAGGTAGGCATTTACCGGTCGGTAACGGCCGAATTCGGCCGTTACCGACCGGTAAATGCAATTTGAGATGTAGGGCCCTGTATTTTACAGAATCGGTAAATTTACCGATCGGTAAATTTACCGATTCTGTAAAATACCGAATCGGTATTTTTACCGATTCGGTAAAATTGATATGTAGGTGGGACTCTTCTGAGTCCCACAAGCATTACAAAATCGGTATTTTACCATCAAATTCTATTTGATGGTAAAATACCGATTCCGGTGTGCATGCACATGTGTGCATGCACACCTGTGCCATATGACAGGCAGACCTGCCCTTAGGGCAGGTATGCCTGCCACATGGCACCCGAACCTGTTTTGGGGGTGCTAGAGGGTGTCAAAGTGACACCCCCTGCACCCTTGTGAAAATCGGTATTTACCGATTCGGTAAATACCGAATCGGTAATGCCCATTCATTCCTATGGGCTTCAAATACCGACTTTTACCGATTCGGTAAATCAACATCTGGATTTACCTAAATCTCGGAACTTCTATTTTACCGATTCATAAATACCAAATCGGTAAAATTGGGTATTTATGAGTCGGTAAAATTGAATTACGTACATCTGGCCGTAAATCCCTTAGACTCCGGACCCAGAACCCTGCCAAATTGTGAAGAACTAGCCACCTTCTTCAAGGATAAAACAACAAAGATAGAGAAGGAACTTCAACTAGCGAAGGAACTACTACCGGCTTCCCCAGTCAGACTATCTTACAACTCCCAATCTATGGGAGGGAAGGTACCACCCTGGCCCCCATCCAAAAATAATGCCACTTGGAACACCTTATCTCCAATCAGCGAACAGGAAATCTACAACATTTTCTCGTCTTTAAACACATCTAACCACTTCACAGACCCTCTACCTCCAGCATATTCAAGGAGATTGAAACCTGTATCCTCTCACTATGGTCAAAGATTGTAAACGCCTCTCTACAACAAGGCACTATCCCTAGACTGCCTAAAGATCGGTCAAGTAACATCCATTCTAAAAAAGCCTATGGCAGACTGTTCTGAACGTATCAACTTCCGGCCCATCTCCAACATCCCCACATGGGCAAAGCTCCTATAAAAATGTGTACAGAAACAACTCTGCAATCACATAGAAAAATTTCACCTACTCGATCAATTCCAATCAGGCTTCAGTCAAGATCACAGCACAGAATCTGCCCTTACTCATATTGTACATGACATACTAAAAATGCTGGACAAGAATGAATCGTGCCTTCTAATATTGCTTGATTTATCTGCTGCCTTTAACACCGTCAAACACGACAACCTACTAAAACTACTGGAACAACTAATGGGCTTATCAGGGGCCATATTACAATGGTGCTTTTCTTTCCTCCAAAACATATCCTTAAGAGTCAAAATGAATCAATCTCTATCTAAGTCTCACACTATAACTCTTGGTGTTCCTCAAGGATCCGCTCTCTCCCCCATTCTCTTTAACTTATTCCTGGAACCACTAGCAGACCTCCTAAAATCAGCTAACATACACTACCATATGTATGCAGATGACACCCAGCTACATCTCAAAAACACCGATCCAGATGACATTATATCCCTCAATTCCATCCTACAAAATACACACCTCTGGCTCACAGTTAACCAGCTCAAACTCAACGCTGTTAAAGTGGAATTGCTTCTCATCTCTCTGCCAAATAACAACCCCATGATTGATCTGTGGCTGAATCATCTTACAGCCCTCAAATGCTTGCCCCACATCATAGACTCTCCCAGATCCTTAGGTATTAAATTAGACAAACACCTAAATATGCAGGGTCACATTAGTGCAGCCACCAAAGGAGCAAACTACCAACTGACCATTCTGCGGAAATTGAAACCATTCCTACCTCATGAAGATCTAAAACAAGCAGTCCAAGCCCAAGTATTACCCAGATTGGATTGCTTCTCTCAATGCAGCAGCAAGACTCGTCCTCGGAACTAAAAGAAATGCACGCATCTCACCAGCCCTAAAACCCTTAAACTGGTTACCATACGAAACAAGAATCCAACTGAAAATCGCTTGCATGACGCACAAGGCATTACACTTCAACACCCCAGTTACCTGGCCCAAAAGCTAGAAAAATCAGGGGGCAGCAGATCCTCACGAAGTGCGCTCACCTTGTTGCTGAAACCCAACAAACCCACAAAAAGAAAACTGGGGCTAGACAATTCTCGGCTATCGCACCCAAGATATGGAACTCCTTACCATCGGACCTTCGCCTAATTTCCTCCACCTATGCCTTCAAGAGAGAAGCCAAATCTTATCTACTGACTAAGTTCTTACCCTAAGTCAACATATCAATGACATTGAATAGATTCAGATATCAAACTCTTATGTAGACTATCCTTCCTAGTACTGGCTTTATTCTAGTCCAACCACTGTTAGCTGGTTTTTAATTGTTGATTTGTTCGTCTCTCATGCATATGTTTGCATGTTGATCAGACCAAGTGCTAATAATTTTCTCTCCATGTAAAGCGCTCTGATACCCTCTGGGTCACGTTCGCGCTACACAAAACATTCTAAATAAATAAATAAATAAGAGAAGGCTTTAATGTGTCAGATGCCCCAGCCACTACTATCCGTCCCATAGACTCCCTGGACCAGCCACCTCATTACATTCTAGGTGTTACATCACTGGTCAAAAGAATCATAATGGGCCGACGAGACACCACATAAACCCTCGTTGTAGCTACTTTACTCCAATCCCCAACTATAGGGACACAGTCATTTTCTAAAGGATGCTTCTGAAAAATGTGCTAGGTTAAGTTTGGATTGTAACTTCAAAATGTGTGGATTTCGAAATTCAAAATGTCAAATAATTCAGTAGACTTATTCTTCACACAGTGTAATTTCTAGGGCATTCATGTATGTCTGATGTTTATAAGAACATATTCATTGAGTACAGTAGATGTGCTACGAATTGGTTGCAACCTCAGTTCCTTTAATGTCTTAGAAAGGTTAGATTTGAGAAGTCAATATCACACTGGTTCAGTGTCCGCGCTGTCAAGAAAAGCTAAAGTTTCATACGTATATTCTGCATATAACTCAAGGATTTCACTGTTCTGACCCATTCAGATGTCCCTACATGTTTCAATCAAAATCTTTTGTCACAGTCTAGTCTGTCATTTAATCATGTACCTAAACTTGTCCACCTATTATTTGTTTTGGTGGGGAATGATACCAGAAATGCATTCACTTTCTGTTAAAAGAGAAATTACGTTTAGTTTATTGTTATCGACTTCCCCTAATATTAGTTTGCCCGTTGGTGTTCAGAGTAAACTGAGAAGACTATATGATGTTACAAGGCATGTAATTACAACACAGGGTTTTACAACACAGTCTTTACATCGCAACTACCATTACATTGCATGATTTTACAACGCATGCCATTACAACACATTTTTTCAAACTATCACTACAATCAATCCATTACAACTCATACCATTACAACGCATAATATTTTTAGGGCAACAGTAGGGTAAGTGTTGGATAGTGAAGGGGTAAAAATTACTATTCCCACTCCAGTGAGTGCAACAGTAGGGTAAGTGTTGGATAGTGTAGGGGTACAAATTACTAAGTGTTGGATAGTGTAGGGGTAAACATTACTATTCCCACTCCAGTGAGAGCAACAGTAGGGAAAGTGTTGGATAGTGTAGGGGTACAAATTACTATTACCATGTACCCAAAAACCCATACCCACCCTAATACTAAATAAATCTCCATTACTTACCTTATAATGCGTTGTAATGACATGCGTTGTAATGATATGCGTTGTAGTGGCATGCGTTGTAGTACATTCATTGTAATGGCAAGCATTGTAATGACATGCGATGTAAAGGCAGTTGCGTTGTAACTGTTGTGTTATAAAGGTAGTTCGTTGAAATGACTGCATTGTAATGGATGTTTCCCAACTGAGAATATGGTTCTTGTACCCACTCTCACCCTGAGTTTTTATCCAAATTATATGTCTTTCCTGAAGTTGGACAGTCTAGTATTACCTCAAATCTTTCAATAGAAAAATCATGCCCTATTGAGATCTGATATAGTCTCTTGGTCTTGCCTCAGCCAATTTTTGGTGTCCACCGTTGAGGGGGCTCAGTATTTGCTGAGTAATGTGTTTCTTTAGGGAAACATCCTTTACAACGCAACTTTTACCACGCAGTGCCTTTACGACGCAACTTTTACAACGCAAACCATTACAACGCATTGTGCTGGGGGGCGCTCTAGGATAGGGAATAGGTTTAATTTACTATCCAACACCTTCCCTACTATCCACGGGGACTGGAGTTGGAATAGTAAATTAAACAATTCACTATCCAGCGCCCCAAAGCACTATGCGTTGTAAAGGCATGCTTTGTAAAAACAGCGTTGTAAAGGCATGCGTGGTAAAAGCATGCGTTGTAATGTCATACATTCATTTCTTTAGTCCCTTAACAGGTCTCTGTATCAAAACACGTGCAGTCCATGTTTGACATTTTCATCTTCTCATACTCAGCCTATCAGTTTACTAGTACCTATAATGAGAAATGAGCACACAGTTGTAAGTGAAAATCCCCGGGCCTTCAATACCAACCGAATATTCAGTTTAATACATGATTTGCACAGATTTTTATACATCGTGACTAATAAGTACATTTTAATAAATAATTGTTAGATACCAGATGTCAGAGAAAGTACTTTGACAAACAAAAGAAAACTGTTGTAAGCTACAGAGACTAAATACCAGAACAGTATTTATTGTGGAAACCCAGTTTCTGGACAAATCACACCCTTATTGTTTAATGCTGGTGACCTGCTTATGGACAATTCTTCTTTTTCTATTATGCAGAAAGCTAAAGGATTTGACCAGAACAAATTAGTTCAGCTATCTGAAGAGTTACAATTTGTTTATTTTGAGTGCAACCCATAAAGCATTAAAAAGATAAAAACACATAAAATTACAGATAGAAATTCCAACGCCGTATGAGCCAAGCAGCAAACATAGAAAAGAGGATACAACTGCCACCTTTTTTCCTAAGTCTGATAGAGCGCGCAGGTCACCCGACTAACAATTTTAGCATTACACACACTTGGGCCCATATATTTTCAATACACCATATTTATTAATCGGGTAACCTTACACTCTACTACCAGTAACCCAGTTCATTCCTATTATTTTCAAATGTACCCGACTTACCAATCCACGTCACGGGTACCTATGATCACAATGGATCAGGGAGCTAGCTGTAAAAGAAAGGCAGTCACAAAATACAATACCATTTATCTCATTTGCACTCATATAATAACCAGAGACATGGGAAGTTTTCAAAACCTTTATCTAAACTTCATCAGATTCAGAAAGCATAAGGTTCACAGCAAGTAAACTGTCAATAACTAAGATTATAAAAAGTTTATATCCATATAGGAAGAAAATAAGACCAACCATTTAGAAGTCTAAAGGGAAGGTAAGAACAGGGAACATGCTAGTATGCAAGTTTCAGAATTTTAGGCTTGATATGATGTGTCTACAGGGCGAGGAAAGATAAGGAACATGCTAGAATATTACAGCTTGAATACCCCTCAGGATGGGCAAAGCTAAAGAACTTCAATTTGTACTAAATGAGATTTGGAGATTCCATGTAGCTATAGGGAAGGTAAAAAGTGGAACACGCTATATACTTCAGAGTACCCACATTAATCAACTAAAGGAATGGGTAAAGAAAAGGAACATCTATATTTCATGAACTGTATGTATGAATGTACTTATAGGATGGGGAAGAATGGAACAATGCTAGTATAACAACTAAAATGTAGGACTTTATCATTGGTCAGAACAGGGAGGCTAAGAAAAGGAACAATGTGCAAGTACAATTTTATTAAATGCAAAGAACTAGAGAATGCGAAATGTGTTCCCTCAGATATATATTTACCTAGAACCGTGTGGAGATCAACCCTGGCCACGGGTCAGTTAAGGACAGTAGGAACCCAAGGAAGGACAGTCGCCAGTAAGCCAGCAGGTGCAGAATGGAAACCCAGGACAGGAAGACCAGATTAGGATCAGGACAGGACCACCAAGGTAAGACCAGCACCCGCAGTTCAGTTGCAACGCCTGCGCTACACCCTCTCTGCAGCTATCAGTCAAAACCCCGATTGGGTTCTCAAATTTCCCCGCAAAGTGCTCCGCCAGCACTTAAGGTTCTCAAAACCCCGCTTGAGACAATCGGACAGAGTGCTCCGCAGCACCTCTGTTTCTGGATCAGCTATTGAGTGCCTTGGGTCAGTGACAGGTCAGCTATTCGGACAAGTCGGACAAATTCTCTAGTTAAACCTAGGCTAGTTATACTGTTTTCGGGTCAGTGTACCACCCCCCAAATGTTGCAAGTGTAAGAATCCCCAATTTCGATTGGTCAAAAGTAAGGACAGGTCATCTCACCAACTAGGATTTGACTTTCTCAAGCCTACAATTTACATTTTTGGGACCTCCCATTGAATTTGGGGTTCCCATGACATGTGCTTTTCACCTAACAATAGTCAATACAATATTCATATACAATTGTTTCAAATGTAGTACAGTTCAGCTTCGTCTTGCTGGGTTACAGGTCGGTTCCCAGGAGCATCTTGGCTGTGGCTGTCAGCTGGCTGGGTTCCACTGGTACAAGTTTTTCTTCCCTCTGCCAGGGTGACATGCGCAGTAGGGACTTCAAAGATGGAGTAGTAAGCACCTCCCAGGCCCAAAAGATTCGATACATGAAAAGTAAAGGAAAACAATTTTGAACACAGAAATAAATGATTACACTGTATACCAGGAATCCCTATATAATTCCCATTACTTCAGTTTAACTATAGCCTTAGTTATTAATGCAGACAGACAGCATAGCAAAAAGCTGCAGGGCAAGCTTCGGCATGTGAGAACACAAAGCAGCCATCTTATTGCTAATGCGCAAGCGCAAAAGATATCCCCCCAGAACTGCGAGTACGTCACATCACATGGGTATGACCGACCCATGCACAGAAGAAATTCCCGCATAGCAGCAGCCATTTTAGTGGCAAGCGTATTAGGATGAGTAAACACATAAGCAAGCGTCACTGGGACACCCCATGTAATGTAAAATGTGCAATATTAGTAACACGTACAGGTTGATTATATTTTATTAACATTATTTGAGGTTCTTGATACAAGCAAGTCGCTTTACGTGCGAATCCTTGCTCCATCAAGTCTAAAAGCCTTCAATAACTCTAAGATTAGTGTTAGATTTCATACGCCCATGGCTAACAATAAGGGCAACAACCATTTAAGCCTTGGGTCAGCATGTGATGGGCACACAAATAGAAAGTGTATCTCATCTACTGTATAATTAGCACAACTAGGACAACAGTGTCTAAGAGAGGCTGAATTGTACCTACTAGAAGTGAAGTATTACTATTTCTTCTTGTTACATTGTTATGTCCTCTTTGCATGCATACAAAGAGGAATGCACGCGAAAGTGTAGTTTTGTGCAGGAAGGTATGCTTCCTGTACAAACGCTATCTTTAAAAACAAGACAGGTGTGTGGAGGGTCTAGGGGAACATTTAATGACCTGTCTGCTCACTCCCCTGTACCAATACACAAAACACAAAGGAGCAGACCAGGTCCAAAAATGGTGTGAGACTATGCTAGGCTACTGTGAGGCAAGGAGGATGCGTGAAATAAGATGTTGAGAACAACAACTGTTGAATACAGAAGACTAGAAACAATTTCCATCAGACCCCCCAAAAAGGTGGAGATTAACATCACGTGGAAATTGTTGTAAATCCCATACCGGATCCGACCATAAAGTGCCGGTGCGGAAGGATATCCGAAAGTATACTTATGTTGTACATCTAGGGATACAAAAACGTGCAGTGCTCAAATAATAAAAGTGAATAAAATTGACTACCTAAACTCTAAACAGTGTTTAAGCAGAGATCTAAGTGTCAGATATTAAAAACACGCCAGGTAGTGGAATATTGCATCCTGTGGCGCTGAGCAGTACGGTCGACATGTATCAGCCTAGTGGACATTTAGTCCGGCTTTCTTCAGGACCTTGAATTAGAGAAGCTACTGCAACTTGACAAGTTATATTTACGTGATATTTAACAAAAAATGTACTATTAAAGAGTTACATCTGTATCAAGAGTTTAGATACTTAAGTGTCCACTGAAGGGGAAGATATGCATCTTCTCTAATTCAAGGTCCTGAAGAAAGCCGGACTAAATGTCCACCAGGCTGAAACATGTCGACCGTACTGCTCAGGGCCACAGGATGCAATATTCCACTACCTGGCGTGTTTTTAATATCTGACACTTAGATCTCTGCTTAAACACTGTTTAGAGTTTAGGTAGTCAATTTTATTCACTTTTATTATTTGAGCACTGCACGTTTTTGTATCCCTAGATGTACAACATAAGTATACTTTCGGATATCCTTCCGCACCGGCACTTTATGGTCGGATCCGGTATGGGATTTACAACAATTTCCACGTGATGTTAATCTCCACCTTTTTGGGGGGTCTGATGGAAATTGTTTCTAGTCTTCTGTATTCAACAGTTGTTGTTCTCAACATCTTATTTCACGCATCCTCCTTGCCTCACAGTAGCCTAGCATAGTCTCACACCATTTTTGGACCTGGTCTGCTCCTTTGTGTTTTGTGCAAACGCTATCTTTACCTTAAGGCAAACACCTTTGCACCATGGCACAAGAAAAAAAGATCTAAACTGCTTCAAATCTTTGTAAATGCACACAGAAGGTTTTGCTTCCCTAAGCTTCACTATATTCATGAAAATTTAAACATTTGCTTCAATCAATGAATGAAGAGAGTCTAGCTTATGTTGGTATGTCACTGTGTGGAAGTTATCACCCGCATGACACTCTTACATTTTTCTTAAGGAATTGGTGAGGAAAATGTCATACAAAATTAGTGTGCATCTCTTCAGGTACAACTTTTTCAATATTTACAAACATTTTTAAAGGTTTTTACCACACTTATCTGCAGGCCCACTAAAGTTATAACTGTGATGCCGAGAATTAATTGCTTTGGAAAGTGTGGGAAAGAGCAATAATTGCTCACATTTTCACTCAGTGTGGAGGAAGAAGTGCATGTTAAGGAACATATGGGAACAGAAAAAAGAAAGCATTTCTAAAGTTACTTTAAAAAATAATCGTATTTCCTAAGCTTACATATTTCAGAAGTATTAGAAAAATCAGGGCTATGCCAACAGATCCCTGCGTCCTCTTTTACTGCATTTCAAACAACACATAGCACTCTTCCATGTGTGTGTACATCGGGCCCTATGTGCGTTATAGTTTAAGAGGTTTGGGTCTACCTTGGACATCTCTTGACAATCACAGTTGCCTTTAACTGTTACCAACTGAAACACACTAATTGTAGGGCCGGGAAGTATAGAAACGTGAGCCATCGCTTCCTGGATTTGAACTTCGTGCTGAAAAGTGTTATGTACCTATAGTGCATTTTCTAACTCAAAGATACTATCATTTAGAGGAAGAGCCGAAGTCAGCACGACTTGTAAATGCAGAGCATTGATTACCTGTTAGTGTTTCTGAGTTATGCAGTGTGCAGCCCATGTTTTAACTCACTGAGTTAGTTCATGACCAGTAGAAAGTGAAAACATGAGTATGTATGTATGTATGTATAGGCATTCTTGTAGAGCGCTATCACTGTCACCCACCGGGCATCCTGGCGCTTTAGACTGTTATGACACAGAGCGAGATTTTACCAACTTCTGATCTATTTACATTGTTCTGGGGAACAGGTGGGTCTTTAACTCTTTTTTAAAGATGGAGAAAACCTCCAGGCCCCTAAGTCCCAGCGGTAGAGCGGCAATCCTAAAGGAGCGTCCACCCATCCGGGTCCTCCGAAACTTGGGTACCACAACCAAGTGAGCCGATGCTGATCGGAGTGTTCTTGAGGGGATATACCATGAGAAAAGGTCCTGCAGAGGGGCCGGGCCTTGACTGTGTAAAGCTCTAAATACAATACACAGAGCCTTGAAGTTCACCCGTTGAGAAATTGGGAGCCAATGAAGGTCCCTGAGTGCCTTGGTGGAGGAGTCCGAGCGACGTCGCGAGAGTGCCAGTTTAGCGGCACAATTCTGAATCCGCTGGAGTTTTCCTAGCACGGTAGTTGGAGCCCCCAGTAGCAGTGCGTTGCAGTAGTCAAGGCGACTGAGGATTATGCTCCGCACTACTTCTGGTCTTGCCTGCGCCGGTAGCAGGGGTAGGATCTTTCTCAAGGATCCAAGTAAAGCCATACACGTAGCCACCGTTTTATTTACTGAGGTGTCCAGTTGTAGATCGGAACTGAACATGACCCCTAGATTCCGAACCGAGTCAGCAGGCAGACTAGTGCCTAGGAAGTCAGGAGGCCAAAAACCCTGTGGTAGGGATCTGGGGATCCGGTCCGAGGAGCAGTGTAATACCTCGGTTTTCGAGCTGTTGAATTGGAGGGAGTTTTTCCCTAACCATTCTGCCGTGGCCCTCATGCATTGATGGAAAACCTCCTGTGACACCCCGCCCTTACCCTCAAACGAGAAGATAAGTTGGGTGTCATCAGCGTAGTTGGTAACTGTTATACCAAACGACTTGATCAGTGTGATCAGGGGACGGAGGTACAGGTTAAAAAGAATAGGGCTGATGGCCGAGCCCTGGGGTACTACCTGTCCCACCCTCTTGATGTTAGATTGGTAGGGCGGTAGGTCAACTACCTGGTGTCTTTGCTCGAGATATGACACCAACCATTCAAGGGCTAAGCCTGACACCCCCGCCTCTGTCAATCTTCTGATCAAAGTAGCATGGTTGACCGTGTCGAACGCGGCCAACATGTCAAGCAGCACTAAAAAGGCTGCCTGACCCATGTCGGCCCGCGTCCGAAGGTCATCAAGAACAATCACCAAAGCTGACTTTGTCCCGTGTGCTGGTCGAAACCCAAACTGAGCCACATCCAAACAGTCGTTCTTCTCAAGAAAGTTGGATAGGTGTTTTGTGGCCAGTTTCTCTAAGATCTAGAAAGGGAATGGCAGGAGAGAGATGGGCCTGAAGTTAGCTGGGCATGTGGGGTCCAGGTTTTCCTTTTTGAGCAATGGGGAGACCACCGCCAGTTTCCAGCAGTCTGGCACCCGTGCCGAGGTGAGAGACTGACAGCAGATGGAGAACAACGGAGGAAACAGCTCTTCCCGACAGAGTTTCCAAAATCTGGGTGGTAGAGGGTCAAAGGGTGAGCAGTCATGAAGCAGCACCTGATCTGCAATTAAACCACAATCTCGACAACAGGTGCATAGATCCACTGATTTATAGATATGGGATTACTATGCATGTAAATAGACTGTTGATCAAACATCTCTGCAGAAGCCACTCAGCCTACTGAGCTACTAACTGGAATTGGTACTAATAGTAAGTTACAACCAAGGCTTTCCAGGATGTAAATAGACCTAAACTATTTTACTGGAATAGAAAATAATAAACTGCTGAATAGGTGTGGATGGGACTCAGACACAACCCAAGAACGAAACAAGATTTGAACCCCAAAGAACAAGAATAGTATGTGTGAGCAGAGCCGAGGTAAGAGCAACATTTTGTAACAACCAGCTACTCACAACACAGTATTGATGGAAGCATAGAAAAAAAAAAAAATTAGTCAATTTATATTTTGAAAGACAGAGACCTTTGAACACAAACAGAATAATCTAATATGTGACAATATCAGCAAATAAATAAAGTAACATAAAACTGGAAATGCACATCAAGTAAGAAGAGAGTAGAGGAATAAGACATACAACCATACTGGTAAAAGTGATATCAGCGATAAGTTCTAGTGGCAAAAGCAAAAAGCGCCATTTTGAGAAAGCTTTAAATGTTGAAGACCAAGTAATAGGAACATGTACTAAGGATTATATTAGTATCTGACAAACCTTTGTTTTTGGAAGGTAGATGTGGCTGTAAATACACAACTCACTGTTTTCTTCTCTGGTAAAATAGATTATTCTAATCTCTTTACTGCTGCAGAGATGTGTGTGCAATCTGCAGGAGTGAGGTTCACATACCAGGAAAGAAGAGTATTAGGCAATTCTAGGGTGTGCAGGTGCCTAAATGTACTATTATGTTATCCTACTTTGGTTTGTAGCCTGTTTACCCCCATAAGCTAGTGTTCATCTATTGTACTGTCTCAGGAACCCTGAGCTAGATACTCCAGAGGGGTCCTCACAACCCGTGGACGAGGAAGACAGGGGGACTGCCTAGGCTTATTCTATACCCGAGCTGCGCTGGGGCTGGGGAAAGCCACGTACATCTGAGGGTTGAGCGGACACTATGGAAAGAACAGTAAAAATGTTCTGAGACAGCACGGCATGATGGGACAGTGGGTGGATGGGAGGTGGGCTAGGAGGCCTGGTCTTCTAAGGTTGGGTAGAGCCTGACCCTCATGCCGATGTCTGTACTGTTTGCAAACCTAACGATTTTGAACGCAGAAATTGTCTACCTTTGCTTTACTGGCTGCATTACATTGACCATATATGTGGTATTGGGATATGAATTTTTGGGGAAATTAAATAAACAATTTGCACAAAAAATGTGGTTTATTGCCATTGATGCACGGTTATATCTGTTATATGTATGAAACAATATTCGTTTAAAATATGTCAACCAGATCTCGTGTCAAATGTGACAATTCTGTCATGGATAAGTGCATGTGCAGACTTTGGGCAAAGGCTATGATCAAGATCAAAACCTTCTTGTGCCACTGGATACTGATTTTGATTTATTGCAATATTTCAGTTTGATGCATACACCTACAGATATATATTTTTTTAAGAGCTACAATGCCTGTCAGACCTGTTGCATCAGTGATCTCTAACCCACCTTGGTGACATTTATATGGTCCTTTGACCATATTACCCTTCACGTTAATGGTAGATTTGTATGCGTTTTTGATATAGCAAAGACAAGCAGCTTATCTATATTCAAATAGTTTGTTTTTTGCTTCAACTATGCATCTTGACTATGGCATTCCCCTCGGCCTTATTACGGAAAGAGACCCAGGGGTCAAATAAGCATGTGCAACCCCGGGGCACTTTGGTATCACAAAGTGGTTGCAGACGCTTTGTGGCTCCTTCTATTATACTGATAGCACTGGTGCACATGTAGTGCCAGCACTATCTTCAGAGGGTGTTCCCCCATTTTCATGAGGCTGTAGCCTCATACAAATGGAGGAATCCTTTTGCTTCTGCATCCCAGCCTTAATGCGGATGAGGGCACAGAGGCAAGCACACCCTTAGGAGGCACACAAAAGTGTGCCACAAAATGATGCTCACTGTCAGTTTGCCCCCTGAGGAAATTGCATTGTATTTATTATGCAGTGCTTACTACCCTTATGTGGAGCACTGAAGCACTTGCTTACATGAGTAGCATGCTACAACATATGTAGTATGAGTCATTGGAAGGATTTTTTTGTTTTGATCCTAGGTAGGAAGTGCTCTGTGTCTTGCGTGATGACCACAGAGGTGCAATTATCGTGTTATGGGACACAGCACATAGCAGTGTGTTGGATGATGAAGTGTAAGAGACAGACAAGCATGCTTATGGTTTTCATCACATCGGTACAGCCCTGTCAAGTGTCACTCATCAGGGGTTAGGCTAACGCTTTCTGGGAATTTCCTCGCATTGCCTTGCAGGCCCAGAATGCTGGTGCAAATCAGTTGTTTCAGTTAATTTGGTGTTCTGGTCTCTCTGACTGCAGCCCCTTGATGTTTGCTTTTGTTTCTGTCTTTTGGTGCCAGAGGCCGCCAATGGAGTGGCTGTTCAGAGCCATCTGTGAGATTGGTCCTGCTTTGAGTAAACCTAATATCTTAGTTGGATGTCAGGTTGCCTCATTCCAACTGACAAGTACTTTGATTGATACCGTCTGATGTACCCTAGCTCTTTATACTTAGGTCGTAGCAATGCTGTCCCATACCATGGGACTTGCTCTTGACAGCTGTTTTTTCACCCCTTGTATTTTGTGAGGGCTAACTAGAGCCCCCACATCACTACAATCTAACTCTAACAATCCACAAGCCTGACTCTGGTGCTCACAGAGACAGATGTTGATTTGTAATTGAGCACTGTGAATGTGTGATGTTTCCTATCCTGGTGCCCCCCATTGAACATTTGTCCTTCTTTGCTAAGCCCTCCTGTATGAAGCTGACTCTTTATAAGGTATGCAAATAGAGGTATACCATGCAAAGAGTCCAGATATTACTAGTGGACAGGGGCTTGCTCTAGCAATCCGAAGGTGCTATGTGCAGGGTAGTGTGGTTGAGCAGCCTTAGGCTTACCAGAGAGACATCCACTGCACACCCACAGCCTCTAAATGATACACACGACTCAGTAAGGAGAACCACATCAGTTTATAAAAATAATACTTATTTTTATATAACTTTAGGCACCAAGATCATCAAAATCAGGTAAGAGCCTTTTAAAATAGCAGTTTGAAAAAGCATGTTTTTTATACTTTAAATCGTAATTGAAGCACTTTGTGGCAATGTAAACCTATAGAGGAAAAATTTGTATTACATTCAGGCACTCAATAGAGACCTATGGGAACAATCTTCTGAACTTAAAGTCAGTAAGGGGTAAGGTCCAATGCCGCACCAACAGTCATTTCAGACAGCACTGGGGTGGCTGGGTCCAGAGGTGCCTTACAACGACGGGTGCCCCATTCAAGTCTATGGAGATCAGTCTGTCAAAAAGAGGCCACAGGCTTGGTCTGGGGCACCAGTCAGGCTGAACCAACAAGGGAGCTCAACTGTTACAATGCTCAGGGATATGGGGATGCCTTTGGTCCTCTTCTCCAGGGGCGACGGGAGGAGAGAGGTCTTTAGGCGTCGGATTTTCGTCACCAGGAGCACTCGAGTTAGAGGGGGCCTGATAACAGAGGCTGCAGGGGGCAGAGGAAAGTCCACAGTGGGCAAGACCAAGGTGGACTTTGTCTCTGGAGGGCTTCAGGACCGCGCTGGCACCATTGAGCCACTTCAGCTCAGGCTAGGAAGTACGGGTGCAGTGGTGTTTGACGGTGTCAGGTTTTTGCGGTACCGACCACTCACAGTCTATTTTGGGGTGCCTTCAGGATGCAGAGAAGCAGCTCAGCTGCGCCACAGGAGATCTTGAGTCTTCATAGTAGACATGCCATCTTCTCAGGCTTTGGAGGTACAGCAACTGTAGGACGAGATGTCTTTGGTGCATTTTCAATGGGGAACAGCAGACAGGATAGCAGGGATGGTGCCATGTCAGTTGCTCTTCTTCTGTCTTTTGCTTTCCTGGCTGTGAGTGTCCTTCTTCTCCATAGGTCATCAGGATCTGGGGACCACGTTGGAACCATTGGCCTATTTCAGCTCAGACTAGGCAGCTTGGGTGCAGTGGTACACTCCGGTGTCCGGTCTTCACAGTCTTGGAGACTCGCAGCTCAGTTTTTGGCAGCTGCAAGATGCAGGGGACAGCTCTACTGTTCAACAGGAGTTCTTGAGTGAGTATTTGAGAGGTGCTGGCAGTTCTCCCAGGCTTTGGAGGATCATAAGCTTGCAGCATGATGTTACTGTGTGCAATTGTGGAGAATAGGCAAACAGGCCAGCAGGGCTGGTGCCAAGTCAGTTGCTTCTTCTGCAGTTCTTACTTTCGTGGCTCTTCTGCCCCTCTTCTTCTATTGGTCAGCAGGATCTGATTTCCTGGTGCCAGAGCTCCCCTAAATAATGGATTTAGGGGCATTAGTGGAGTATAGGGTAGTAGCCAATTGGCAACTTACCCCTGGGGTATTTATGTCCCCTATATGACAACTTCCTGGGCGAAGTGGGAATAACCCTGTCCCAGAAATCCTAAATTTGCCATCAGCAAGATGGTTACTTCTGAAAAGTTGCATCCACTTCAGGTAGCCCAGTTCAGGGTTGGTGCTTGCCTGTGAGTGGACATGCCTTTCTTGCCTAGCTAATTTTACCACCTGTCCAGGTGCAGAGGGCTCTGGAAAAAGGCGGACAGTTTTCTCTTCTGTGAGAGAAGCCATATTTGCATACATAAAGCGGTGGGCCACTTTGAAGCCACCCAGCCTTGGGATGCTAATCAGCAGGTCATCCTTGGCCAGTGATTCAAAGCACCCAGTGCTAGGACAGGCTTGGTTTATAGCCCCTGGAGAGCAAAGGCCTTCGTGCTTGGGAGTCACAAACCCATTTCTGGTGAAAAATACTCAGCACATCAGTAACTAATCTGTTTTCAGTGGGCATCTCTAGGGTGCCCTCTGGGTGAATGTATTACTAAATCTGACACTGGCATCTGGTTTATTAATACGAGATGTTTATGCCAAACATGACTATTTCTAGTGAGGCCATCATGCATCTGAGGAATTCGTTTTCTCCAGTGTCCAGCTCATGCTTTTAGAATGGCCTCCCTGATCACTTGTATTAGCAGTAATGGGGCATATCTGATCATACAGCTATGCCTTCACATGTAGTATAGTGCACCCTGCCTTAGAGCGGTGCACCCTCCTGTGGGGGTGACTTACTTATACTGCACGCAGTGTCGGCAGGCAGGACACACAGGCTGTGTGCCATGTTGTGTTTTCACTTTTGTCTGCACGAAGACAGGGAGCCTGCAGAGGTAGTTTGCATGAGCTTGGTGACAGGTTCCTTAGGATGGCACAATTCGTGCTGCAGCCCTTGGGGACCCTCTTTAGTACCTCAGCCTCTAGGTACAGCAGTACTCCTTAATAGCAACTTACAGAGGACACTAAAGATATCGTCAATTGGGGATAACAATTGCACAGGTTTGCGATAGAGATCAGTGACTGGAGACCTGGTTATCACGAACCCAGTGCACTTCTAGTCCAAATCACATCAAATACCAGCCAGGCAAAAGGTGTGGGTGCCCATGTCAGAAAAGGCACTTTCCTACACCCCTGGTAAGCAGCTCAATGCAGGTGAGGGCAGAAGGGTGATACCCTTGTGGGATTCATGCAGCCAAGGCCCGTGCAGGTAAGTGCTGTGGGGCGGAGGGGTCATGTTGTGAGGGTATTTCGACAGACGCCGATGATTAGATTAGATTAGATTAGATTAGATTTTATAAAGCGCGTAGTCACCCGTAAGTATCCCAGCGCTAAGATCCGTACATCAGAGGGTCACTGGGGCGAAGGGGGAAGTCAGATCAGGGGAAAAGGTGCGTTTTCAGCCGCTTCCTGAATCGGAGATAGTCTGGTTCCGTTCTTAGGTCGCGGGGTAGTGAATTCCAAAGGCGGGAAGTGTTAACAGAAAAGCGACGCCCACCCGTACACACCTTCTTGACTCTGGGGATGGTGATAAGGTATTCCTGATCGGATCGGAGGGCTCTTGGGGCTTTGTAGGGCCTGATACATTTTCTCAGAATAGGGGGGCCTTTGCTTTGTAGAAGTCTGTGAGACAGACAGAGAGCAGATGACAGATGACAGACAGATGAGGGAAACTTTATTATTTAATTAATTTTCCCTTATGGTCATCTGTTGAATACCCCCTCCCCCCAACCCAGTCCCACGGCTCTTACCTGCACGGGCCACGGCTGGTTTCATAGTGCCTGAAGACTGAGCACTCAAAACACAGCACCTTTTTGTTATATTCATATGTTATGCTTCCTTGCAACAGGATTATTAACAACAAGGGAGTACTCTGCTTAATTCAGAGACTCTGTCCATCACCACCCCTTGTTGTAAATAATTTTGTCCACCCTAAGCGTGGAAGGGTATACTCAGATGTGAGTCCCTTGCTCATTGCACCATCAGGATTCAAGCAAGCCGGGCCGAAGACGCCTGAAATGGCAGAAACCGGTCCCCGGAAGCTTGTTTCCTTCCCAGTGTAAGAATTGGCTTTTGTAGTCTGGTCTGCCCTGTTCCCATGATGCACTGGGCCAGGGACAGACTAATTTGCATACAGCCAGGTTCTGAAACTGGGATGGTGCAATGAGCTAAAAAACGGTGTTGGATCTAGCCCTGATCTCTTGACTGGGTGAGAGTACTGTGCTTAATTCAGAGACTCTGTCCATCACCACCCCTTGTTGTAAATAATTGTGTCCACCCTAAGCGTGGAAGGGTATACTCAGATGTGAGTCCCTTGCTCGTTGCACCATCAGGATTCAAGCAAGCCGGGCCGAAGACGCCTGAAATGGCAGAAACCGGTCCCCGGAAGCTTGTTTCCTTCCCAGTGTAAGAATTGGCTTTTGTAGTCTGGTCTGCCCTGTTCCCATGATGCACTGGGCCAGGGACAGACTAATTTGCATACAGCCAGGTTCTGAAACTGGGATGGTGCAATGAGCTAAAAAACGGTGTTGGATCTAGCCCTGATCTCTTGACTGGGTGCGAGTACTCTGCTTAATTCAGAGACTCTGTCCATCACCACCCCTTGTTGTAAATAATTTTGTCCACCCTAAGCGTGAAAGGGTATACTCAGATGTGAGTCCCTTGCTCATTGCACCATCAGGATTCAAGCAAGCCGGGCCGAAGACGCCTGAAATGGCAGAAACCGGTCCCCGGAAGCTTGTTTCCTTCCCAGTGTAAGAATTGGCTTTTGTAGTCTGGTCTGCCCTGTTCCCATGATGCACTGGGCCAGGGACAGACTAATTTGCATACAGCCAGGTTCTGAAACTGGGATGGTGCAATGAGCTAAAAAACGGTGTTGGATCTAGCCCTGATCTCTTGACTGGGTGAGAGTACTCTGCTTAATTCAGAGACTCTGTCCATCACCACCCCTTGTTGTAAATAATCCTTGCAACAGGAAGCTGCCCAGTCTTTCAAAAACTTGTAACTCCTCTGTTAAATGTTTATTTGCTCACACTTTTCATACCTTGGTTTTGTAAACTTATTTTTTTCCTCTAACTAATACCATTTCATATTACAAGTACACACTGGAGTCACATGTAGTGGCAGTACAAAGAGAACACAAAGGAGGGTAAAATGAAAACTGCTTGGATTTCCGCTTGCTGCAGGCAATGTTTGTTTTAATATCCGGTAAGTTAACAGTGAACCCAGGCTAAGCAGACCATATAACAGGCCCACAAATAGCCAAAAAACAGCCCAAACACTGACATGTCAGACCAGTCCATCGGGAGTTAGTACAAGTGATCAGGGAAGCCATTCTAAACGCATGTACTGGACACTGGTGAAAACGAGCTTGTGAATTAGGACTGTGAGCTGCTTTGAAGGAGTGTGTTCCATCTCATCCTTTGCTAATCTGTACTTCTTTCACCACTTCAGGAATGTTGCAGTTATTTTAAGGCCATTTCTTCATCTTTACCTTTTAAAAAAGAATCATTTCAAGGCTGACTTGTTCCACTCATGATAAAGCATCACCCGTAAGGTATTGCAGGGACAATGCAAGCATGAAAATATCACACGCGTACAAAGTAAAACCTTGGCAGATCTGTAAATCATTTAGATCACATTTTTGTGAATAATGAGTTCCCTTAAAGTTGTTAGGGGCACTACCTTGTTTAGGTTCTGCTTTGCGCAGAGGTTACATGTCACCTTCCTTGTTTTGTCCCTCTTGGAGACCAGAAGGTGATCACATTAAGGAGAATATTGTGGTTCTTTGTGTCTGAATGAACAACACATTGAACATTATTATAGCTTTTATGTTCAACCCTTCCAGTAACCTCTAGTCCCCCACAGATCACCGCTTAACTGTGTTTCCTCACTCCTGTTAACATTCCCAGTATTAAATGTTTGGAGATCCGCAATATCTTCTTCTGCACAAGGGAACTCCTCTATCAAGGTACCTCAACCTTCATGCCAGTGCCAGATGTTCATGGGTCAGTGCCTCTAAACACTGTTTGTGCCCAGCTCTCTTAAGGTACTACAATCCTCATACCAGTGCCAGCTGTTCACGGGCCAGTGCCGCTAAACAGGAGGGATTGAGGCACTACAAAGGCTATTGCCCCTTCCAAAGAAATAGTATTTTTCAGTGCACAGTCTAATATTCTCAGAACTTAAACATGTTCAATACTAATTATTAGTTATTATCATTAGTCATGAATCTGATACTGCTAACAAGCATTGGCAAAAACCAATGGGACGGTCTTGTTTCATACATATGTTCATTGTTGTGGGATATGTTTGGATGTTGTAACAGAAAGCTCACAGAGAGACATCAATTACTGGTCATTACTTTGATGTACTTGAAAGGAAGTGGCACTGAAAGTGCCAGACGTTTGTTGGTGGAGTGTCAATCGTATGCTAACGAAAACCATAGAAATGTCACACAAACAAAAGCTTAAAATTTGGCAGCTATGCTGGTAACTTTGAATTGCCTCGCAGGTCAGTTTATGGTACTTCATATTCTATAGTGTGCTTTTCAGGTTACTGCACTGGGTTGTCTAGTCCTAGATTTTGTATTTAGTTGTAGCCTTGAGCTGGCAGGGTTGGAGGGAGAGAGAAGTGGAGAGATTGTTGGGATGGACATTTTCTGTTATCATTCCATATCAGAGTATCTATGTGAGAAGTACAGAAGTTGTAAGTGTGTAAAGATATTTGGGAGCTACAGTGATTGGACTGTATTAAAGCCCTCCTAAATTGTCAAGTAATGTGTAACAGATCTCTTTTATTTCATGCATGCTCATTTAGAAGTCCATAACTATATAATGCCACAGTGAACCATAGGTCTGCCCTTTTTTTGCTTACCTGCATAATAAACACAGTTTGCTTGTAGAGTTGGCCATTCGTGGGTTGTAAGGGGAGGATTGCAGCTGAGGGTGCAACTGCTTTCTGGGCTTTCTTGCTGGGATGCTGGTGGTGCCGTTGTCAAGGAAATAGCCAAGTTTTCAACTGACTTATGAAGTGTATATGGTCCTGGATGCTTCTAATACTGGCTGGTTGTGAGTTCAAGGGCTTGGTGGCATGTATTAGCCATAATTAGCCATCTAGATGGGTAAAGGAGGTCCCATGGATCACCCAGACATCCCCTGCTGGCGGTGTAGTGTAGTTCCTATTATCCCAATAGGCTCTGCGCATTGGAATAATATCGTCAGTACGTGCATTCTTAGTTTCACCAGTTTGTAGAGAAATAAGAGATGGGCGTGGTTCAATAAAAAGATGTTATTTATTGATCAGTCTCTTTTCTCATACAAGAGAAATGAATCGCTATTATTGCAATACTTATAGTTAAGTAAAGTGCATACACTAAAAACAGAATTATAAAATAATACTGTAAAAGCATTTATATGGTTTCTTAGCCATATGATACTTAAAATGGATAAAAGATATACATACATATATACATTGACTAATCGTTCTCAACTGGTGCTTCTAACTACACCTACCCCGGTGTACCTGACCTAAGCCTAATACTTGGGCGGGAGTAAATAAGTAGCAGTTTAAGTTAAGTTCGTTTTGCCAAGAATCTGACTCAAGAATTCTCTGTAATGGGTTAGTCAGTTCAGTACCTGGGAGTTAGTAGGCTGGAGGGTTGGTATCTCTGTCACAGGACTCGATATTCCAGTTACCCGCGAGGGCGGCTGGAAACGCCGGAGGCTGGATTTCTCAGCAGGAGAAAAGGCAGCGTCTCTCTCAGCGCGTCAAAAGGGAGGGGCAGCATCCGTGGGCTTTTCTGCATCAGCTGGGCTCTCCGGCAAGTAGCGCTGCTCCAAGCTCGTCACCACCGTGTCTTAGCTTAGGGCAGCGTCGGTATATTTATACCTGAAAGGTGCCGTGTTTGACGTAAGGATGGACATAAGACGTCAGCAAGAATGTCATAAGGACTGGTCGTTCTTACATTCTTTGCAGGAGTTCTCGAGCGAAATCAAAACAATGGCTGCGGGGATTTCCCAGGTCTGCTGGAGGTTTAATTTGTTTTGAGAACTCGGTGTGGTTTCTAGGGGGCTGGAGGGATAGTGCTTGCTTAATGTGACAGCATGCGCTATGACCTAATCTGAAAACGGGTTTAGTGAATTAATAACTGGACAAGGGTCAGAAATAGGAGTATCAATATAGGTACCTAGATAAACACACTACAGCGGGAGCTGTCACTCACTCTATGTTCATGCAATGGGTCTCTTTCCTCTCTTCAAAGTGCAAGTGGGTTGCTACCTGCACAGAGAAACATGGAGTTCCTTTGAAGCACCCACTACATTCTTCACTGAATATGATGCCCCTGAGGGCAGCACATTCATCATAATAGGGCACACTGTGTCTGCTTGTGCCCACGTGCACCTGTTTAAAGGTAAGTGCAAACAGGGAAAGTGCACCCTTTGTATAATACTTCCCAGGTGTCCTACAATTTCTACAATTAAACATTGGACTTTTTTCCTTTGACATCTTTCAGAAACCCGACCACTGCAATACACTAATACTAGGTAAACCTGTCCTCTTTTTATAATTTGTTCTGGTGAAACTAGAGTTAGCAAATTACATACGGACAGTTTTTAGAACACTTTGGACATTTTCTCTTATCTAGACATTGTGACAAGTGTATGTTCGAAGGCTAAATGCAGACACAACAAATTGCTATCCCTTGTAGGTAGGCACACTTTCTATATTCTTGAATATCTATGCAGATGCGATGTGAAGATGAGGCAGTGATAGGATAATTGAAGATAGATCCTTTTGTTGCATAAGCCTAATTCTATTTTCTCCCCACCGATGTTTAGAAACTGATTCATGACGGAACTTATGATTCTTGTGAAGGACGCTTGAACGTTTTGTTGGCATATATTTAAACATTCTGTCCATGATAATGTTCTGATTGTGCTTCTCTGACCATCCAATTGATTTGGTTTATTAGATAGTGCAGGCTGTGTTATTTAGTCTATGTTTTATATGTTTATAGTATGGATTATATGTTTTCATCTTGTGATTTAATATATAGATGTTTAATATACAGCTCTGGAGAAGCTCCTCGTCTTGGGAGCGTAACTTACTGGTTTTATTGTTTTTAAGATGTGTTCAATAAAGAAGACTTTTCTGTAGCGTTATCCCTAGTTGGCAATTGATGTAAATGTTAAAAATATGAGTGCCTCCTGCAGTGATAACATTGTTCTCTCTGCTTGCGCAGCAGCATCATTAGCATTGGATGTTCAGGGTCTGCACCCACTCACTCTTCGGGACTGACTTGGGAGTGCAGTTTCACATGTCTTAGTTGCAATGTAAATTTCTTGGTGTTTATAAAAACGGGGTTTCTTGATAGGCCATTACTTTACATCATCGTTAAATAAGGGTCAAAGAAGGAACGGCAACACTGCTGAGCTGGCTGAGCCTGAAGCATCTTTAGAACATCTGTATCCCAAAGGTTTGAGGACAGGCAAAGAGCACCAAAAGATGGTGCCTGCTGGTAAGCGAGCACAGCCCAAACAACCTGCCAGTGACACCTTCTCTGATATGAAGAAAATTATTTAAGCCAAAGTAATTGTTTCACAGCAGGCATTCACTGAGATATGGAAATTTAAAATTCCTTTCACAGCTTCTCTCGTTGTTAATGCCAAGTTTCTATTTGTCAAATCTAGCTTATTTTCATTTTTTAATTTACTGCAATTGCTCACCAAAAGAAGACTATTCTTTTGTACTTTCACTTTTTCACTTTTCTGGTTTTTGGTATACGATTCATTGAATCACTATTTCAATTTGTGCTGCTGTACTGACAGGCATCCTTGCTTCTTTTGGGGTCATCCTTACTTTAAGAAGTGTAAGGATTAACCCCTTATGTCATACCGTAGACTGGCATTCAAGGCTCTTTTGAAGCACAGGTGTAGTTGTGAGGCCTGCAAAGTGTGGCAGGGTAACCATTGTGTCAATAGATTAAGCCACTGGCCCAAATGCGTGTGGACGAGGGGTAGTTGAAAAGTGTGAGCAGACAGCACAATGGAAAATACAGGCCATGAGTTGTAACATGTCCCTTGGTATATTGAACCCAGAAACTCATGATACCTTTTGGTGCTGGCATTTTGCCTTCCCCTGTGATATGTGCCTAGAAATACATATATGATGGAGGAGAAGCCTGTTACTTTCCCCGATGCTGAGGATGTTTTTGTAAGAATGCTGATTTGTAGGCAAAGAATGTGGTGTATTGTGTGATGGTGCACCTCAGGTTTGTAGTGTGCATGAGAAGGCGAAATGTGTGGGTCCGAGTCACAAAGATGTATCTGTGACTTACTCTAGTATCATCCCTGAAGTACAGCAATACGCAACAAGTCACAATTTTTCATAAACCAATCACTCTGCTTTGGCCTCAGTCTTGAAATGTTGCTCTCAGGATGATTGACTATGCTACCAACATGTACCATGATCAGCAGTTCATACGTGTGGTGCCTTGCAAAAGATAGGCATCCTATCTACCATAACATTCAAAAGCAATGCCTGGAGCTACACTGGGCAACACCGTAAAACACCCTGATCATTGCAAGGAAGTGACATTAAGATCCTGATAACCTTAATGCAGAAACAACCCGGCCAATGTAGTATTATCACTAGCAGTGCTTGCACCTTGTTAGATGGCCCGTATAGTGATAGCCATTTGTGAGATCTCCTCATGGTGTCTAGTGGTTTTACTAGTAAATATCGACCCACAGAATATTGTTGTACAAGAATATCGAGGACAGAATATCGAGGGATAAAATATCGAAATGGTAAGGGCAGATAAGGAAGTATACATTCACTCTTTCTATCTCCTTATCTCTGTACCTTGAAGATACATATACATTTCATAGGTACATATATGTGGAGTTAGGTATAGAAATTCTATACTTACATACCTGTCGTTATTTTGGGTTTGATATTTTACCCAGAATATTCGTTCCATCAATATTTCGGTGTAAAAATTTAGGGTGCAGTCTAGCTAGGAGCCAAGAACTTGTACAGCACAGTGACAATCACTGACGCTTTAGGAATCATGACCTCAAATGTACATCTGCTACAATAATTATCCATGTGCGGCCATGACTTTCACCTCTCTATATGTTGGCCATGTGACTTCAGCCTCCAACGAAGGTAGGAATACAAAAGACATATCTCAGAAATACTTTCATGAAGTTCTTTCTAAAACCTAAAAAAAATGATTCATGTATGAAGTCAGTTACATTCGCAACGGAAGCCAGTGATGCACCGATGCAAATCTTTGACAAGTTAGGGCCTCATATATTTCACTCCTCTGCGACAGCAAATTTTCATCTGACCGCCATTTTAACAGCCTCAGCTCACAAACGCAAACCAAATAAAGCACCTTACTGCCCGAGGACTAAAATTATATTGTTTAGTGCTTAATGCATCCATTCTGTGGCCGGGCACCCATAACTTTCTAAAGAGAGAAGCTTTTAAATTAGAGCTAAAAAGAACTGTTGGATACTGAAATAATTAACACCTGCTAAATGAGCCCCCCTGGTTCTTTTTGGTACGGGGGTGTTAGCTTAATTAAGAAACACCTCCGTACGTGTACTTTATATGGGATCCTTAAAGAAAATTGGCAGCATTTAAACTGCCTTCTCATAGCAGGCACACAATCTATGAATAGAAACGTGACACAAACAGTAGCTGCTTATAAAAATAAAACGAGCACTTAAAATATATTTTCTTAGGAACTGCTTGTTACTGGTAGCTGCCTTGTCTTTTGTAAATGAACACCTACCAGGTTTTACCAGAGTGAGCAACTGTGACATCAGATCCCTTCGCTGTTGGGTAAGAATCCCAATTTTATTTTCTGCTGCATTTTATTTTGCTTGCCACTCATGGTACATCTTGCGATTTCCGGCAGCGTTTCTTTACTGCATTATAGAAATGAGTGGTCAATATGGTTAACCTTTGAAAGACATATATTTTCTTTACATATAAAATGGTTTCTTACATGTGTGATGTTCTAAAAGATTAGTTTAGGAATAAAGCAAATTGTATGCCAGTACTATGTCAGTGCTAAATTGATATATTTTGCAGAGTTGACCTGCTTTTTCTCTCTCTACAATGCGCATAGTTTGCATATTTGCAAATGCTTGTCTTTCGTGCATGTGTTCACATTCTTTTCTTTTTTCATCGCGTATGTTAGTAATTGGGTCTCTTGTTGGCAGAGATATGTACTCTGTTCAAGTAGGAACCACAATCCTAACCAATGTAAGCTAGATACACACTTAAAAACAACCTGTGCTCACCCTTTGGTAGCTTGGAACAAAGCAGGCAGGCTTATCTAAATGTGTAAAGTATTTGTGCAACACACACAAACACAGTGACACAATGAATACACCACAAAAAGACTCCATACAGGTTTAGCAAAGTAGATTATATTTATCTGAGTAACACAAGACCAAAACAACAAAAACCCAATCAGTAGAAGTCAAGCTATGAATTTGTAAAGAATAAACACAAAAACTTTGCTTAGAAGTCAATAACGCTAAAAGGTTACTTGAAGCCGGGAGGTACTGCGGTGAATCCAAAATTCAGGCCGACTTAAATGGAGGGCAGGCAGGCTACAAGACTCAAGCAGGTTCTGCTGAAAAAATACCTTGGATGGAGCAATGTATTGATGCTGAGGGCATGATGTGTCGATCTTTTCCAATCAATCGGGTCACTACCTCATCGTTGAACTCTGTCAAAATGCAGGCAATGCGTCATCCTTGAGCTGTGCAGTCTGCAGAACTGCTTTAGTCGAACAGCCTCTGAATCAGTGTCAAAGGGCGATGCTTCGGTTCTGATCAGTGCAAAGGTGATGATGCATCTATTTTGTAGCAAAACAACTGCAGAACCTACTTTTGAAGCCCAGGACTGGAGGTGGCCTCAGGCAAGGATAGGACTCACAGATGGCAGAGTCCAGCAGCACCAGCAGAATTGCAGAAAGCCTTTTGTGTCCCTGAGACTTCAGAAAACAGGGGGCAAGCCAGCAAACCATTGGAGTCACTCTAGGTTCAAGTGAGATGGATCCCGTCCTTGTCCTCAGCAGGGTAGAGATCAGTATGCACGGGGCAGCTCAGCAAAGCAGAGAAGCAGGTCCTCAGAACAGTCAGTCAAGGCAAAGTGACAATCCTTACAGCACAGCAGCCCTTGCTCCAGCAGAGTTCTACCAAGGTCCAGTAGTCTAATGATTTGAAATGTGCCTTTGCTGTGGAAGTGACTTCAAAGCAGCTCCTTGAAGTGTGCGGGTCCCCTTTCATCTCAGCCCTATCTACCAGGCTATTTCTGGGGGGTAATGAGTCCTTTGAGTGGGGACAGGACACACCCTATTCAGATGTGTGTGTGAGCTCCCACTCCACCTTCCTCCTCAGAAAGGCTCTCACAATGCAAATGAATGCAGATGGGTCCTATTTCACACCCATCCTTACTGTGTTTGTGCCTCTTTGTGGCTGTCTAGAGGGAATGCAGAAAGTGAGCTGTCATCCAGCCCAAACGTGTATCGGAGACAGGCTGCCGACACACAGAGCAGAGAAATTTCCAGTTTCTAAAAGTGGAATTTCTAAAATAGCAATGTCAAATACAACTTTACCACTAAAGAGTATTTAAAATGTCCACTGCAAATATATAAAACATGATTTAGCTACTCCTTTCTAATCAGAAATAACAACGTAAAAATGTTTTAAGGAATTCCCAATGCTAGTCTATGACAGGAGTAGGCCTCACAGCAGTAAAAAACGTTGTTAGTTGTTTGTCACTACCATGACATGTAAAACTTAAAAGTACATATCCTACACAGCACCATGTTCTTAGGGCTACCTAGGGTCTATCTTATGGATGACCTATGTGCTATATAAGGGGAGTTTAAGGCTTGGCAAGCGGTTTTAAAATCCAAGTCGATTTGGCAGTAAACTGCACACACAGACCCTAGAATGACAGGCCTGAGGCAGGTTTGAAAGGCTACTAGTGTGGGTGGTACAACCAGTGCTGCAGGCCCACTAATAGAATTTAGGTTACAATCCCTGGGTATATGGCATAGCACTTTACAAGGGACTTACAGGTAAACTAAATATACCAATCAGATATATACCAATGTAACCATGTTTTAGGGGATAAGGACATGCATGATATCACTGGCCAGTAGTGGTAAAGTGCTCAGAGTCCTAAGGACAACAAAAATGAGGTCAGAAAAATAAGAGGAGGAAGGCAAAAAGCATGGGTTGGCCATTCATAGGGGGCTATTTTCCAACAGTGTACTCTTATTGTACTACAAAAGTATTTGACTGAAAAATGCAATTTTTATTATTTTCCTCCTAATTCTCACAGTGGCGTGGTTCTGCCATTTATAATTAATCTGCGAAATCCATCACACGGCTTTGAGCGTCTGCCGGTATTTTTTCAGAAATTTAGAGTACTGCTCTGCTGATTTCATTGTAATAGGCTGTCATGGTGGTCATGTAATTTAGATGGAATGCTCAACCTCAGTTTAAATATATATGGAATGATTCTTGGCCCTGAACCATTGCTTAGGTCATATTACACAGCCATTTGTCACTTCTTTCTCTGAGATTACAGAGAAAGGAAAAGGTTAATGGTCTAACTAGTCCAGAGGTATAAGAGGTTTGTCCTCACAGAACCTTTTCTCTCTACAAGAAGGACCAGGACAACCCTTTTACATTTGTGGGTACCATACAGAGTTGTGTCAGGCCATTCTACTTTATGTAAGGTCTTAGATAAGAGACAAGGTAGATATTTGGGTTGCAAAATATCACATAAATCAGTGACAACAAAAACCATGTACTAGACAAATATATGCTCAACCTGAAAAAAGCAATAGTGATTATACAGGTGAAAATACAGTTTTCGCAATAGCTACTGCATTCCAGGACACGCTATCAACTAAAGGCACATGAAGTTATTGATCTGAATACTGGAGTTTCCAAAACGTTCATTGCTACAAGTCAAGGTTTTCGTTACATTAACATATACAATGTTCTAAATATTAAAAGTGCAGGAACAATACATAATTCACTTGTCAATGTTGGGAAGACTCGTGTATTGAGAGTTCTAAGCAATAGGAAACCCAAGAACTGTCCCTTAAATTACCATAACCATATTTAGCAGAAACATTCAAATATCTTGGAATACGTATTGTCAGTCAGTTAAACTTGTGTGACTGTTTTAGGGCTCCTTGATCAGCCTTTGAGGCCCATGCCACTAGTTGTTCACATTTTAGGCTGGGTACGGAATTTATACTCATAGACTGCTAATTGGGGTTGATCAAAAGTGAGGGCAGGGTTTATGATTGAAAATAAAATGGTAGAGAAAATGGAAGGCTTAAAAAAAATGTTTGTTTTGAGTTGAAGGCACCCATGGACAATAAACAAGGTGCACTGTATTTTTGGATTTGGAAAGCAACTGCAAGCAAAATGTCAGTTTAAGTTATGTAATTGGGTCATAGATATCACCCATAGGCTGCATGGAAACCTATCAGAACCACATATTTTAACATCTACACATCCTAAGGTTTCTGTCGCTTGGTGCCTAACTTCTCTCACCCTTATTGGCTAGCTGCAATACCACATGGTACATGAACTTCGTCAAAACATGATGATTCTCTCCAAACTCCCTTGCGCCTAACATATCCCTGATAATGCTAAACCCTCACATTTGGTTCTCTGGGTCTCCAGAGTGTGGGTACCAGATACATATGTATTTTCTATGAATTCAGGGTGCCCACAAGCAATCTGGGTGCACTGCATTTTGGACATGTGCAAAGCAGCTGCAAGTGAAATTATGGTTTAGTTTACTGGTCATTTGGTCACAGATATCACCCCTGTAGCTCACATGTCATCTATGTGTTTAATAATATCTCCACATCATAAGATTTCTTTCACCGTGGACAACACTGCCCACACTCTCATCAGCTGACTGGGGTAAAGCGCTGAACATGATATTTGTCACATTTACAAAACATTTCCCTAAACCAGTGTGCTTCCTTCAATCTTCTTTTTCGAAGACTACAGTATGATCAAACCTTTGTTCCTCTAGACTTTTAAGTGTGGACTATCCCAATATATGTCAGCTTTCCATGGGATTGAGCAGGGACCCACACACTAAGTATTGTTGAATATTTTAGATGGGGAGATTCCATGTGGGATGTTTGCAGAATTTTGGAACAGGCTTGAAAGCCTACCATTCCCAGACATTTCTGAAAACAAGAGATACAGGGGAATCTACAGTGATTTGAACTGCCTGAATCTCAGCTTGTTTTATTTTCCAGAATTCCATGTAAAAGTAGGGTTAACAAATCACAATTCTTCCATTTTCTGAGACAGAAAACTCCATAACTTTGGGCAGATGACAAACATTCAATTACCTAATGTTTCTATTTGGTTCTCTATAAAAATGGTAATCCAGATTTGTGGGTGGTTCTATTTTTACTGGACAGGATTAGACCAGTATAGACCACGTGAAGACTACATTGACATTATATTGACTTCAAACTGTAGTATATTTCGCCTGTTCCCGTAAGTTCTGAAAGGTCCACTAACACATGTGAGGTACTGTTTTTAGACAGTTCAGTGGTAATACTGGGTGGTGGCAGCTTCTCCTCACATCCTGGAAATTTTTGCCATAGAAATGTGAAGAAATCTTCTGTTTACCAATTGTTGAAAATTTAACACAGCACGTCGGGAATCCCACAAGTCTAACATGCATTTATTACAAAAATAGCAAGCAGCACAGAAAATAATCATGAGTGAATTGTCATTTCAAATGACCAGAGCTCTGGCTAGAAAGTTGTCAGTTGGAGTCTAAATCTAAAATGTGAATGTGAACTTTAGAACAGTTTATTGAAGTTTTCTCTAAATAGAAGTCTTTGGAACCTAATCATGTAACAAAAACCTCTCCTGGAGAAAGAGTGTGGTGTCCTTGAAGAGAAGATATCATCCATGAATACAATGCTGAGCTCATTAGTGTCCCTAAATTCCACATCCTGTTACCAAGACTACAAATGGGGTTACACCTTGAAAAAATGTGGAAATGTACTCGTCTGATAAAAATGGCTTTGAGGCCTACCAGATTTATGAAAACTAGCAAGCACAATTAAGTCTCAAATGCACTTCAGATCAATAAGAACCAACATCCAAATTTGATTACAATTTATATCGGAACACACAGTAATATGCAGATACATTCATAGCTATGATCGTGCTTCCCTAGGAAATGACTTTTTGTATTGCTAATAACTTTAGTGCCGTTTGACAAATGATCCTGAAACTTTCCAAAAAAGTGCTATTTTTTACCTTGTTTGTGCATGGAAAGTTTCACGGTGATCCATTAAGGAGGGTCCAAGAAAAAGGGGGCCCACTACTCATTTTGTCCCTCCATTTTACCATACGAATTTTAGACATAGCTACAGCCCTATTGTATAAATGGATTTACACAAAATTTTGCAGTAAGCTAGATTTTGGTCCAGAAAGAGTGCTTTTTCTGATTTGGTATTAATTCGTTCAGTAGTTTTTGAGTAACTACAGCTAAAAGTCTCTGTACATCATGCCCTGGAGGCTCCACAGATACAATAGATCTCAAAGTGAGATCTGATGGCTGACACCACATCAACAAGGATGTGGCGGCACCCATTTTAGGACCTGGGACTGAGTCCTGTATCCTACAAAAAAAGATTTAAAAAAGACTTAAGGGGCAGGCTATAGATACCCTAGCCCCTTAGGCCTGGTGGTTGGGTCCCAGGGGGACCCAGCCTGGACCAAATATGTTTCTTTACATTTTGCAACAAATTTGAGGAGAGTCTGCAAGTCTGTGGCAAAATTATCAAAAAAGTACAGGAGCTCCCACACTACTATAAAGAAAGAAACACTGTGTGGGGCAAACATTATTTAGGGGAGGGGGCCTGTTGCCCCTTCCCTGTGCTGCAATAGGCCTCGGTGATTCCAGCCTCTGGCAATGTAGCATCAAATTGGAGGCAGGTGTGTGGCCCTCCTGCCTCAGACTCAAAAAGCCCAGGGACCCCATTCCTTGGGGCTGAATAACAAAACAATTGGATGGGCATGCAGCCCCCTCCCCGAGCCTCAATAGGACCCAGAGACCCCATCCACCAGGACTGTCACTTTAAAAAGGGGAGGAGGGCATGTGGCCCCACTCCCAGAGCCTTAATATGCCCTGGGGTCCCCATTCCCCAGGGCTAAACTAAATTGAAGGGGAGGGTGTGCACAATCCCCCTCCCCATCCTGTAAATGCCATGTGGAACCCATCCCCTGGGGCTGGCTCAATTACTGTGTGCCAGGGAGCCCATCCCCAGGACGCAGTATTTACCCTGCCCACAATAGCATGGGTAAGAAAACATATGTTGGTTCCACGTGGCAGGAGCATTTTAATGCTCCTGTCATGTGGGAGCACACATGTCTTCTCTGCTTGCAGGAACATGGGCAGGAATGTCATATCTGCTCCTACTTGGAGGGAGTCCTAAAAACACTTGCTCTGGTTGGGAGCAGACTTTTGTTTCCCTGTTTGTGCTCTTACGGGCTGGGAAACTTAAATTGTTTGCGCCTGGCTTGCTCCTGCTGAGTGGGAGCGATACCGGCTCCTGCAGCACCCATAACGGGTGCATGTGGGGAGATGGCTGGGCTCATTAGGTCCCTGGGACCCCCCTTGTGGCCCCCAACATACTATGTGGTGGGCCCAGGGGCATCCAACCAGATCTACCTCAGGTCCTGGGGGATGGGGCCTCTAGAGCCAGTATTGGCTCGGGGATGGGGACCACACTACCCCACCCTTAACAGCTCCAGGGGATGGGGCCTCCAGGGCGCCTTGAGGTTCAGAGAGGAGGGTTGGGTAGCCCCCGCTTTACCAATATGTTTTATCCCTGGGGCCCGAGGTCCCTGTGGTCACTATTAGCTCGGGAGGGCGGCCGCATCCCTTGCGGGCCTTTATTTCTTATTAATGGGAGTGGACCCTCCCCCAACTAAAAAAGTGGACCAAGGGGATGGAGTCCCTGGAGACCCTAGTGGGTAGAGGAGGGGGGCCACACTCTTCCTCCCTTAATAAATTGCCCCAGAAATGGGGTTCACATGGGCCCTTAGTGGCTCAGGCAGGGCCTCTTCCATTTAATAAAATATAAAGGCCTGAGGGATGCAGTCCCCGGGGCCCAAAGGGGGTTGGGACGGGGCTGCACCAATGGGCCAAAGCCTGTGTGTGGCATAGGTTAGCTGCACATGAGGGGTTGGTTTCGCGGATGGTGATAGCATATTATTTTATGTTAAAAAGGACCAGAGAAAATCACTGAAAACAACAAAGCTTAAAGTAACATTATAGGTAGGTGAAAACTTCAATGACAGCACAACGTTTTAAATGTACAAAAACACTGAAATTCACCAGTTATAGTTATTTCAAGTAAGTATAACTCGTACACATAAGAAACTATAACTCGCCCCCTCGCCATGCACTGCTAATTACCCCACATATTACAATAATCTTGACATCTTTCATTACATCATTGATAATATCACTGCAACACTAAAGAAATTATTCATGAGAAAGCTGTGCAGTATATGTACATTTGTATCAATCAGTCTAGTTGATAGACTGGATGAGCTGCGCATTCCTGGTATTGAACTAAACTGCACCACTGCAAGTAAACTGGGTTGCAATAAACTATGAAGTTTAAACCATTTTACAAAGTCTCTGGCCTGATTCTTGATTCTTTTGCAGCATAGAATATTAGGTGCAAAAAAGGTTGCAACCCTTTTCCATAAAAACATCAATACTCAGTCAACTGTGCCCTACTACAAAGTCGAAATGTGCAATGTACTGCCCAGTCAGGTAAATAAAAACCATCACAAACGAGTGAACCTATCTGGCCACATGAGCCAGTCCTCCTGACCTTGTCAGCCACAGCACTTAGGGGCATATTACCAAGGGTGGTGATAGGCAATTATCGCCGGTTTAGCGGCCGTTTTCGGACGCTTAGTGGCGTTAATTCTATCGCTCTATTAGCAAGCTGTCGCTAACTGATGTTAGCGACAGCTTTTAGGCGATAGCGAGCGGTTTGGACCCGCTTTGCATGTCAGCGATATTTATCGCTAATGACATGCAAAGTGGGCGCACCCAATCTGTTAGCGACTGAAAGCAGTCGCTAACGTCACTATCGCCTATTAGCAAGGCAGGCGTAGCGATGGAAATATTCCCGCTATCGCCAAAAACCAACGCCTGCTCAGACCAGTTCTTGGCCATGTTATCCAATGGGAGGTGGATAACATGGCTAAGAGCATTTCGTCACTAATGCGTGAAAATCGCTGTATTCTCAGCGATATTCACGCATTTCGCCGCTATCGCTGGATATTTTAGCACAATGGAGAAAAACGTTGCTAAAAGCATGTTTTCTATGCTAACATATCCAGCGATAGGCAGCGATAAAAAAAATCGTCGCTAAGCCTATTTAGCTACTTGTTGGTAATATGTCCCACAGTGTGTTTAGATGTGTTTGTGCTCATAAAACATGTACTACGTGATTGAAACTTGACTTTGACTAAGAAGCTAGAGCTGGCTGAAATGTTCAGCCATAATTAAAACCAATTGGCAGCTACCAGAACATTCTCAATCAATCAATCAATCAAGGGAGCCCAGAAACTCACCAAAATACCGTTAATACAGCTTTAATAATCATTTGTCAACATGTGCTTTTCACTGTGCTCATTTCTTAGTATGCAGGATAACCCAGGAAACATTCACAGTTGCAAAGCAGCAGAGAAGTAATGGACTTAGAAATTTGACCTCACACCTAATCATTGAAAAGCTTGAAAAATAATCAAACCTCGAAATCAGCCAAAAATGTATAGAGCAGATGTTTTTTACACAGAGCTATTAACAATTAACCTCTCCTTCAGCTATTATGAGCCTCATGAGTGACGGAAAGACACGAATGTCTAAAGCCAGAAGTCAGGTGTAACAAGCGGGCCACCATCACTGCAAGTGCGTCTCTGCGCACCGAGAGACGGAACGATGACATGTCAACTCCAGCTAAACAAACATGGCTCCCGTTCACAGTGCTCACGCACAGCATTCTACTGGCACTACTGTCTGTGGTATAAGAGCCAATTCCTGCCTTCGGCCCTGACAAAACATTTTACACTTTGTAGCACTCTGACAAAGGAACACTGCTTTCTCCCAGGCTGTACTTTCAAGAGTATATTTTCTAAACACTGCTAAAACGTAAAGTTTAAATAAAAGAAACATGTGTTTCTGTATTGCCTTTAGAATTGCCAGAAAATAAATATTTCTAACTGCTCTCATGCAAAGCCTTAACGCTATAAGCTGCTTTTGCTGTTTTTTTTTTCTAATGACTAATTGTGCTTATTCTTTCACTTTTTAATCCTTCAATGGTGCAAAACATCTTGTCTTGCTAGGACCATTTATTGTTATGGCCTTTAAAAAAATCATATCATTTCCATACATTTTTGCTTTTTCTAATATATCTTTCCAGTTATACCTATTGTTCTTATTGCGATCATCTGAAGATGTTGTTTTAAATTAATTTAAGCAGATTTCCCTGCCTTTACCTGCCTCCCATAGTGTCCGCCCGGGCCATGAAAGGGATATCACGTATTTATTTTCTTCAATTCTTGCGTGCCACACATATCCTGGCTCCAGTTGGTGCTCCAAGGATCTTGGAATGGCACATGGCATTTTTAGTTGGTTTGTTTGATTTATATAATATTGCGATGATGATGGTTGTAGGAGAGTAGGATCTGCTTCTTATAGTTACCCGCACTTTTTTCTGATGTTTCACTGTTTTTGACTTAGACTGGCTGCCTAGCTGCTTTCTTCTGTAAACTGTTCGCATGTACTTTAGTTACCCTCCAGATTGGATTCTGGGGTACCCTTATAAGTCCCTAGTATATGTTATACTAGCGACCTAGGGCATAGTTAAAAACAGAGGCCTCCCAGGGGCTGCAGCATGTATTATGCCACTCAAATTGACACCACAGGTCGGCTACTGCAACCTGTGTAAGGTGGTGCATGCACCCCTTACTTAGATATACGTTCACTATATCTACCTTATCACAGCACATATATGTCACCCCTATGGCAGGGTGCTGGATTTTATGTGAGAGGGTGCCCATGCATGAGCAGAGCCCCTCGGCAGCCTTTGGAATCTATTCTCCGGGGTTGTTCTGTGATGCAGCCATACCATATACTCTTAAGTGCATTATAACCTCGCTGTAAATGCTAACTTTAAAACGGCTGCACAGAAACCTGTTGTGTTTGGTGTCAAACACCTTAGAATCATACCTCCACCACAGTAACTGGTGTGGGAGGTATGATTCCACCCTCCTAGAGGGAAAAATATGACAACACGGTACTCCCGGTACCAGCTTTCTCAACCCTGGCATCACAAGTTGGATGCTGCCAGCCACAGACACGAGTCTGCCCTCCTGCTGCTGGACGAAACTCCAGTGGGTGAAGGCTAGACAATAGGTTTCCTGTCACAGGGAGGTGTAAGCACCTCCCAGACAGGCTTTAGTGTATTGGGGCAGGGTGGGTACACTCTAAGAGGGCTTTGATGTCTGCGCTGGGGGGACATTTGGTGTCCCTGTGCATAGTCCAGCTCAAACCGATTGCAGGGGCCATTTGCTCCAGCTCTGGCGTGAAACTGGACAAAAGACATGGGTGTAGCCACCCCTCTGTCCTGACCCTCCCATAGGTGGGTCCTTAGAGTTTGTCCACCCCTTCCTTGGGTATAAAGTAGGAACCCCTGGCTGCAGGACTTTAGAGTTACCTGGACGAAACTCTGCTACAGAAACCAAGTACTTCTACTATCTACACTGCGTTGGATGACTGAAGAATCTCCCTTGGAGTAAAGGAATTACTCCCCTGCTAAGCAGGCACCAAAGATGCATCTGACTGGTTTGCAACTCTGAAGCTCCTGTTGACTCTGAAGACGTTTGCAACACAGGAGGTGGGTGTCCAAGTGTCCCCAAGGTTGACTAGTGTGCTCAGCAAACCTGAGACCTGTATCCCTCTTGGAGACAGTGCAACTTGAACCCCTGGGCACAGTGCCCATTTGCAGAAGCATCTGCCTTCCGGTGACCCCTGAAGGTATGCTTTAGGCTACTTGTAGTCCAGACCCCGAGCAGTGATTCTATTGAAGATTACCGGCCTACACTCCACGAGTGTTCCGAGGGCTAGTATTTAGTGATTCCTCTTGAGGTCCCTTCACAATCCCTGGTCCGTTGGCCTGTGGGTCCCTGTGAAGGCAACTTTAACTTTCAGTGGGCTTACCTGGTTGCTCCCAATGTGCCCTGACTCTCCATTGCTTGGGGAGTCCCCATGATATTGCTGGTCCTCACCAAAGCATCTGCTCTCTGACAGCATGGGTTGCAGTTGTCAAATCTTGTTGGTGTTTAATCCGGACACTGACCCCCCAGCACCCGACATGCTTTGTGGGACAGCGTTCCTGCGGACTTTGGTCATCCTCAACGTCTCCTGGTCCTCATGGCTGCAGAGTCAAGCTTCACCTCTTCTCACCCGAAGCACCCGACATCGGTGGGCATTCGTCTACTTAGCCCCTGGTCACCCAGAAGTGACCCAGACTCTGTCCCCTCTGCTTTCAGGTGAATACTGTCTGTTGAGGATAGCAAATCTTGCTTTGTTAGGACAGGGAAGAAGAAGATGGACACAGCAAAGTGATGAAGTAGAGAAGGTGCCCTAAAGTGCTATAACTAACACCCTCGCCATGCACTGTTAATTTTCTCCTATATTACATCACTCATGACATGTTCTATGACATCATAAATAACATCACTAAAACATATGAAATTACAACATTGATGACAAGACTGTGCATGGTGAGAGTATGAGTTATAGGGCCAGATGTATCAATGAGCATTTTGCGATTCTCAAATAGCCTTTTTTCCGAATTGATACTCGGCAATCGCAAAATGCTATGTATGTAGGAATCACCAAAGATTTTGCAATTCCTTGATATTTCCTAATAGCGATTCGGTAAATAGCTATTTGTTACTGGGTAACACAACTCCATTGGTTCCTGTGGGCCGAAAGCCCATTTGTGCGAATAGTTATGCTTTAGCTAATTTGCAATAACCTAATTGGCAATCACAACTTAGTGAATGTAACGCCAAGGGTGCCCGGGGACCGAAGGCCCCTCTGAGGCACCCCCAAAATTTAAATTGTGCACTTGTAAAGGCCACACATCGCAACATGGCACTTTGAAGAATTAATTTTTGGGCATTTTTCAAAATTTGCACATGGTTACCATCAACTTGAAGTAGATGGTAATTAGAGTTTTCTAAATGCACAATTCACATTTACGGTAGACTTCTTACATGTGTATTATGGATTTGTAAATTGCTATTCCTCATTTGCATTTACAATTCAGGTAATCGCAAAAAATTGTGATTACCGAAATTGCAAATACAAAGCCTTTCATACATAACGAGAGGCCTTTTTGCCTTCGCAAATGGGCCGATTCTGTGAATCGGCCCATTTGCAACATCAAAAAGGCATGTATATGTTCTAATCTTGCAGACACAGAGTACTGCATAAATTATGCAAAAAAGAAGCAGAGAACTCTGGGAAGTTCCCAATTTAAGGGGAAGCAACCTATACATCGCTGGCATTACACCGCAATACCTTCACAACGCGGTCGCTACAACGAACGTGTTGTTCCCACGCAATGCTATTACTACGCAAGTCATTACATCGACTTGCAGTAGATGGCGCTCTAACATAAGGAAGAGTATAGCAACACCTTCCTTACTGTTGTGTAGGCTGGAGTTGGAATAGTAAATTATACATTCCTAATGTTGCGGCCTCATCTACTGCAAGTCGATGTAATGACTTGTGTAGTAATGGCATTGCTTGGTAACAATGCGGTCGTTGTAACAACTGCGTTGTGAAGGCACGTGATGTAATGATTCACGTAGAAAAGAGTCATGTTCCAATTTTAGGTGGAGAGCAGCTCCTGTGTAGAACACCCTACAACACCAGTGACACTCTGAATTTGCTCAATTCAAATATCTTGTTTTCTATCAAAGTTTTTAAGCATACGATTAGCAAAGTGTCATCCACGGTGAAATAGAAAGGGACAAACTCTTTTGCCATTACTATAGCAAATACTTCAAGCATAGGATGCGCATAGTGCCTTCCATGATGAGCTGTAAAATGACAAAAGCCATTTACCACTCCAGGCACAGTATTACAGCTTTGGATTAGTAAAATGCCATGCAAGCCAATGTGAAATGTACCTAGAGTTCTCTGCTTTTTTGTGTGCGTGTAATATATATGTAAACTCCTTAATCGCCAGTAGTGTGAAGGTTCTTGGCGTTCAGGGATATGTCTCATTTACACATATATGTTCTATGTTTTATCTGTGGCCCGAAGTGTACCTCACTCAAGATTCAATTTTAGCGACTCCAGTTTTAGTACAAATAACGTATAGACTGCTTATACTCGAGAGCGTCCTATTAGGCCATTTAACAGCGGTGCATCAGATTTGAGGGCCATCAGAGTGTTTTGTAATAGAGAGGAAGGATGTGTCTGACAGTTTTGCACTACTCTTGGGGCCATTGTACGACGCTAGAATATGTTAAAAAGACAGTTCTGTGACGTAGTCCTTGCATTTCATAGCTATACTCGTAAAACGCAAAGTGCATGCGTTTACACGTGTGCCATACCCTACATGTTTATGGGAGTGATGGCGTCATCAGTCCTCCACCTACAAGGTTTGAGGGGGGAACCCAGTGGAGGAACCGACAGAACCATGAATGAGAGCGACATCCCCACACTCCTGGGCGTTTACACTCTTTTCTGTTTAGCGAATATCACTTGTTTTTATCGTGAGCTTCCTGTGATAAAACAAGACATCTAGTGTACGACTGTGTAGACACAAAAAACAAAAACACGGATAGTAATGTACTGAAGAATGCTCCTTGCAGACTCTTCTAGTCAATACATTCTAAAGAGGATATTTGGGCGAGAACACATCTACACAGGAGCTATTCAGATTAAGCTCAAGGCAACCTAAACTCCTTTATCAGACGATTGTTATGCCAAATTTGCAAAGTACATTTTTCAAATACGTGGTGCGATAAACTCGGAAACGGCAGTGCTGAAAATGATATTCGATGCTTTTCCTGTCAACAGTATCAGTGGTGTGAAGGTTCTTGGCGTCCAGAGGAATCTGTCATTGTGCTGCGCAGAGAAAGGACAACTCTTCCAGAAAAACACTCTTAAGCGAGCTACAGCTTACATGTTTGCTATTCATTCAAAAGTGATTGCTGGTTTGGTTTCATGGACTGTCTCCGGTCGATTAGGTAACTGTTCTAAACAATTGTTCATGTGTACAATTATGAACTAGAAACAAATCCTAACTCAGGAAAGATGATGTGTCAGAAGGAGTGACGACTTTTAATAATTGTTTGTTATAAAAAATCAAGCAGAATTTAGCTGTTATTGCCAAAAATACTTTGAAGCTGAGACTACATCGTAATCGCAGTTATTTAGAACATGCAAACTGGTTGGTTGTTCTAGGAAAGGCTGCTTCTCCGGGTGATTTCACCAATTCTTAATTGAAGAGAATTGTTTAGGTCAAGGTAAAGACAGATTTAATTGCTTGGCAATCTTGTGACATGAATAAACAAGCATTGACAAAAGCCAATAGGTCTCAGCAGTACCCGAGTAATTGGACTTGTCCATGTGAATATCTTGTAGCCAGGTTGTATAGCAGCACATCTGCTGTTCAGTATGGATGAAAGTCATTGAAAGCCCAGAATCACAGGATGCTGAGCCAAGGCCGAGTCTCTTCGCCCTCTTGTTAAGTTTATTGTCCTGCCCCTCCTAATGCAAAAAAGCGCTATGGGGGGGCTTGCGCTGACCGCATCATAGCACTTTTTCAGTCACTTTTAGCTATGCTGAACAGCAGCTGTGCTGCTAGACAACATGGCTAAAAGACACTCATATTGACAAAGCCAATAGCTCGAGCATTGCTGAGATCTGTTGGCTTTCACAATGCTTGTTTGGTGTTGACGTGGTCTTGCTGAACAAATGTTGAAGTGATAGTGAGAAACAGCTTAGGAGCTTTGACGTGGAGTGAGGATATGGAGTAATGGCCATAACTGCAGACAGGGGTACTGGAGAACCAGGCTCAAAACTCGGTGTCGGCTGCACAGATTGTGGTTCTGGCCATCTCTCTGCATAAAACAATGGTGGTGAGCACTTAAAGCGCTCCTATACCATAGGCTCGTGTTCACGCTTTGGCAAGATGGAGGATGGCGCAAGAGCTCCAATACCATTAGATTGTGCAAAAAAAAATAAACAAGTGCTGTTCATGTTTTAATAAATGTATTTATTTATGTACTTGTGCTTGCATGTCAGTGGTATGGGTACAAGGGAGACTAGGGCAAGACGGAGGATGGAACAAGAGCTCCAATACCTTTGGATCATACAAAAGAAATAAAAGCATCAGTGACGAGGGAGGCAGAGGGGGACGGGTCAAGCAGAGAAGCAGGAGGGGATGGGGAGAGGGGCAGGCAACGATGGGAGAGGGCAGGAGGAAGCAACAATGAATGGGTAAAAAATATCTTAATTGAAGCAGGATGAGTGACAAAAATGAATGTGTCATTGTGGAATGTTACTTAGTAAGGGATCCTAAAGCCCTCGTGGAAACCGGCTAACAACAAGCGTCTGTCTGCCTCTAAGGGGTACCGCCTCAGTAAAGGGGTGATGTTATCAATGCTCACCGGGGACCCTCCCAGGGGCACCGTCCGGTGCGTACTTGTAGGGGGAGAGGCAGAGGCTGTGGCAAGAGGGCGCCCGGAAGGCTCACTGAAAGGCAACGAGGGGGGAGAAGAGAGCGTGAGTGGAGAAATCAACACCAGGGGCCCGGGGCCTGACTCAAACTTACTGACTACCCTTGCTCGCTGGCTGGGAGGTCTGCTTAGATTGGCAAGAGGCTGAGGTTGCGGGGTGGGGCCCCCCGCAGGTGTTGCAGGCGTGGACAAACTTACATGTCTTTCCCCAGTAACAAGACCCATTATTGAACAGACGGCAGGTGCCGGGGGGAGAACGCTTGAAGCCACCTCTGGCACCGCCTCCTCTGTGGCCCCCTCGAAAGGAATGCTTACCCTTGCCCCGAAAAAAGGAAGCTCCCCCCGAATAAGCCTGACTACTGGTACTGCTGCTAGCTGGACCCGCAGGAAGCTGGCCACGTGCTCCCATGTGCTCCATCCAGAGTTGTACCTCCTTCTGGTCCCAGTTTAACTCTGGGCACTGTGACATTTTCCTCCGAAACTCCCTATCATAATTGATCCACCCATTACCACCCCATTTCAAGGCCTCATTATGGATGATCCTGGAGTATTGAACAAGGCCTGGGCCCTGCTCAGGGAAACGTTCCATAGTAACGGACGCTAGGATAGAAAACGCTTCTAGCCAATTACCGATGTTCTTCTCAGGCCATGGCTGGTACTTGACCTTCTTCTCTTCTTCCTTAACCCCAAGCTTTCTAGCGTCCAAGCCTTCCTGCCCTAACATTAGAAGGGTGAAAATGTCGATGAACTCCCGTCTCCAGATGGCCTCTTTAGCGGCCTGGGGTACCTGCCAAGCCAGAGAGCATCGCCCCGAGAGGAGTGGAGCATTGGAGTTTGCGGGGACAGGAGTAGGCACGGGAACGGGCAAGGAGCTGGCCGCTGGTGGAGCATTGGAGATCGCAGGGACAGGAGTAGGCACAGGAGCATTGGAGATCGCAGGGACAGCAGTAGGCACAGGCAATGGCAACGCGCTGCCGGCTGGAGGACCCCCCGAAGTGGCGCTAGCAGAAGCGGAGGGGGAGCTAGAAACCAACGCAGTGGGCGCAGCAAGTGGAGCAGGGGAGCTCGCCGGCGGCGGGCCACTAGGGGCCCCCAGAGATATCGTAGGAGCCACCGATGGTGCAACAACATTGACTGAATCCCCCTGCTTAGCAGCTTGTACTGAAGACCAAACAGTGGAGGCTGCCAGAACAGCACTCCCGCTACCCATGCCACTACCCCCCGCTGTCGTGGCGCTAAGGCCAGGAGCCCCCCTTTGAAAACGCTCCATGAACATGTTCAATGAGTCCAAAACTTTTGTCAGGTCATCTTTGGTAGCAAAATTACCTTGCGACCCCAGAGTGTCCTTGGGGGGGGGCGGGAGGCGGTGGAGTAGCACTTGCCCCCGGCGACGGGACCTCCTTGGAGGTCGCCACAGACTTGTCAGCGGCAAAGCGTCCATGGGGAAATCCCTAACCGTGGGTTTTCTGATCCGCTTGGGCCTGGAAGGAGCCGCATCAGCATTGTTCGAGTTGTCGGCCGATGGGGATTCTGCCGGGCACCCCGAATCCTCTGGCTCTGGCGTGCTCATCAAGTTCTGAGCCCAAGCCAGGCCCTTCAATTTTGCCATATCCAAAAAGTCAGCCCACACTGCGTCTTGGGAGGTCCCTGGCAACGAATCCTCCACCTGGGTCGCTTCTTGGAAGAGGGGAGGGGAACTCTGGCTGTCCATTCTGCCTTCGCAACACTTGCTCTGAATCTGGGGATAAAAATTAATTGGATCAGCCACGGATACACCATAGGTGAAAGAGCCTGTCCCTCGTGAACATCACAGGTGCGTCACCCTCACCCTCCATACTTACATCCCAGTGATCCGATCAGAAGACCCCAAGTCCCAAGCGATACGAAGTATTCAGAGCGTGCGAGTGCGAAGTGGCTATGGAGGGAAAGGCGGACGTTAGATGCAGTGCTTGTGCAAGGCATTTCTTCAGATCAACACACCTCTGATCACTTTCCCCTACCGCCTGCCTGAGGTCTCCCTCCCATTTAACCCCACGCTGTTTCTTCTCCCAGTGTACCTGTCTCTGTACCCTAAAGGCAACCTGGCTCGCTTCACCGGTCTTCCGCTGCTGATTATTTATTTAGCAATCTGTAAAACAAAGAACACAGTTACAACGTTCCTTCACATTCCTTTTAATGTACTCCTTTGTCCGTTGTGATCCTTCCGCCTGTAGGCGTCTTGCAGCTGTATTCCTGTTCCTCTGCCTCCCGGCTTCACTAGCCGACTACCTTCATTCCTGTAAAATATGAATATTAGTGCCACATTAAATTACCAGAAACGGCGCCTGTAGAGAAAGGCGGCATGTCTGAAGTCCCTGTACAACGCACTGCTAGGTCCCCCTGCCTCGGAAGTGAACACACCACTTACAATCCCAAGCAATAAATAGGCCTTACATAAAACTTGCAGAGAAATCACCATTTCCACGCCCAAGAGCTCCAGCCCATGCGTGCAAGGACTCGCCCCCTCTCCCCACTCATGTGAAACGAGGACAGTGTTTGAAATCGTGGCTTTGGGGAGCAGCACAGTAATTTACCGTATCATGTTTCCCCTATTTCGGACAGCCTGCCACTGTCGGAGTAGGCTTCTAAACCGTTCATGTTTACCAGTGTGGAAAATGTGAGGTGCCTTTGTCAGCAAGGTGGCTGCCCAGATGAGTTAAAGTGGCCTATTCTGACGTGTTTCTCTCTGTGCTTTCTTCCTTGGGCACTTCACATTTGCTCATTCTTAAAAGCACTCCAGCGGCCGCGTGCCAAGCGCAGCTGTCGTCTCCGTTTTTTCCGGGAACTGTATAAAAACCGCCAGAATGTTCCCGTTCGCATCTCGGCGGGGCGCCGCCGCTGGCGCTCAGAGATGGGACCGCTCGGTCCCTGTCCTTCCCAGGCTGCCTGTAGTATATTTGTGCATTGCCGTTTGAGTTGACAATGCAGGGCTCGCTAAATCAGACTCTTCAATCGTGGCCTCTTAACCCGACGCGCCAAAGGACCACTGCGTGGGTAAAAGCCACCACATACTGACACAGTTCCTTTTTTGTATTAAATTTTTCATTTAAATAACGAGTTCGTGTAACGCTCCGTATGACTGCAGTCAAAATCTCTGCGAGCGCTACCAAGAGGGCAATAATAAAATTGAGCTGCTGTGCATGCCAGCTGCCGGCCGGAGCAGAAGAGGCTTTAACACCGGCGAAAACCTTATCAAAGTCACCGGCCCGTGTCTACACATGGGGCCAGCTGACCACGCGGTGCCCTGCCCCGCCAAGCATCCCTGTCCAAGTAAGACGCGAGCACCAGGCCAACCACAAAGTTCCACAAGGTATAGGCCCCTGCGCCACAGGGAAGGCCTGAGGTAAAGGTGAACAAAATGGCCACCCAACCCCGCCCCCCCCCCATGTCGAAACTGCCCGTTCCACCACAAAATGGCCGCTGGGTGCTTGACCCGTATGTCCGGCCATGACCATTACACAACAAAATGGCCGCCTGGGTGCTTGACCCTCCTGTCCGGCAATGGCGGCCCTGACCCAAGTACACTTACCAATTACCTGCCCACTGTGAGGCACGAACTCACTACCTTCAACTTACGAGGCTGACGCGCTGCCCACTGCGCTCCGAAGGCTCTAATTGGGCCCCTATCCCGACGAAGGACCACAGGCACCCAAAGCCCATGTCACCGTGAATTAATTCGAACACCGGAGCAACAGCGCTCATCAAGCAGGGTGAAGCCAGATAGTATGTCCCACATTCTCACCGTGAATCAAGAGTCTTTACGCCCTCTGTCCCAGCACCGAAGAAAATACCTGCCCCGAGGGATCTACGAGAGCAACCACTCTCCGCTCCTACTGTGGGGCCGAATCACCGAGTGTAATGCCCATCTCGCTCGCGGGAGCATGCCAGGACCCAGCACGCAACAGCCAACGACCCGCAGAGAAGGTACCTCCAAGTGAAAAGTTCCCTGACCCCGCGAGTCAGGTCAGGCCTGCTGCCCGCAGCCCCCCCACCCCCAGCTCACAATTCCGGGGGAAATACCATGCCCGGGAAGGACCAGGCTCTCTGAAGTACCCTGGCCCACCGGACCCCGAGGCAGACGCGCACCAGGGTTCCGCAGTTGCATGCTCACCACAAACCGGCCCCGCCATAGGAACAATTGAAATAAACAGAAGCGCACAAGGGTTCCACAGTTGCATGCTCCACACAAACCCGCCCCGCAATAGGAACAATTAAATAAATAAACAGACGCGCACAAGCATTCCGCAGATGCATGCTCCCCTACAAACCCGCCCCGCAATAGGGACAATTAAATAAATAAACAGACGCGCACAAGCATTCCGCAGATGCATGCTCCCCTACAAACCCGCCCCGCAATAGGGACAATTAAATAAATAAACCGACGCGCACAAGGATTCCGCAGATGCATGCTTCCCTACAAACCCGCCCAGCAATAGCGCACAGACCAGGTAGCGGAGCAACAGAGCGCCACGAACATATCCACAGCTAAGTGTGAAAAAACGCCGTGGCAAACAACATTAGAGGCCAGCTACGAAAAAGAAGCAATATTACCAATATAACCATCCTCAACCCAGTGCCCCGCAAAAACCCCCCCACATAGACAGACCCAAGCCCCCCAACGGCGCCCCCCAGCAGGATGCCAGACCCACAACGGCTCTCACCTTAAGTCCGTGACGTCCTGGGCGGCATCCAACATCGAGGGCAGTGAAGACAAAAGAGACTGCTCCGGGGCGTGTAGAAGACCTAAATACCTTGTCCCCCCACGCCCCCCAATAAATACCTATGACGTCATGGCCCGGGCAGCGGCCTCCGGCCACTGGACCCCAGAGGGCTGGTGGGCCGGTTCTCCTGTGGCACTAAGGTGCCCGCCCTCTTATGAGGGTCACCTGCGGCTCCGTGTTGGGCGGCCTGCATTGTGCTGCGCAGAGAAAGGACAACTCTTCCAGAAAAACACTCTTAAGCGAGCTACAGCTTACATGTTTGCTATTCATTCAAAAGTGATTGCTGGTTTGGTTTCATGGACTGTCTCCGGTCGATTAGGTAACTGTTCTAAACAATTGTTCATGTGTACAATTATGAACTAGAAACAAATCCTAACTCAGGAAAGATGATGTGTCAGAAGGAGTGACGACTTTTAATAATTGTTTGTTATAAAAAATCAAGCAGAATTTAGCTGTTATTGCCAAAAATACTTTGAAGCTGAGACTACATCGTAATCGCAGTTATTTAGAACATGCAAACTGGTTGGTTGTTCTAGGAAAGGCTGCTTCTCCGGATGATTTCACCAATTCTTAATTGAAGAGAATTGTTTAGGTCAAGGTAAAGACAGATTTAATTGCTTGGCAATCTTGTGACATGAATAAACAAGCATTGACAAAAGCCAATAGGTCTCAGCAGTACCCGAGTAATTGGACTTGTCCATGTGAATATCTTGTAGCCAGGTTGTCTAGCAGCACATCTGCTGTTCAGTATGGATGAAAGTCATTGAAAGCCCAGAATCACAGGATGCTGAGCCAAGGCCGAGTGTTAGACGGACCGGGAGGGTCGGCCGAGGATACGGGGAGAGGTCTCCGGGGAGAGCCGTCTCCGGTGAATCGTACAGACAAGTAACTTCCCCCCCACAGACGGACACCACACAACGATAAAGTTCAAGGATACTTTATAGACAATTCTTCAAGTACGGTAGAATGGTACAAGGAGGTCTGGACTCAGGGGTCCCCTCTATTCTGGTCTCTGTTTGGGAAAAGGGTAGCGGGACAGTCTTGTTACCAAAAAGATGGAAAATAGCTCTCAATCCTCGAGCTCGGTGGTGTAGATGAACGGGCCGCGGCGGAGCCAGCAGGTCCCGAGATGGATGAAGGAAGACGACGGTCCGCGGCAGAGCCAGCAGGTCCCGATGAAGGTGGTGGTTACAAACGGTCCGCGGCCACGCCAGCAGGTCCCGACGATGATGAAGGATAGGGTGGTTCCCAAAGCCGCGGCAGCGCCAGCAGGCAAGACGAGGGTGCACAAGACAGAGCTACGGCAGCGCCAGTAGTCCGTCAAGGATGAGTTCTTCTTTGCGTCTCTCGACTCCAAGATACAACTCCCGTCCTGCTCTGGAGCTGCCCCAGTTATAGGGCTGGTGTGCTTTGATGTCCGGACCCTCGCACTTGGAGGTCGGGAGGTCCGGGATGAGGGGGTTCAGACACCCAGCAGGGGGGTGGAGCCAGCGCCCGGGGAGGCGATGGGCGAGCGGCACTTGGCGGGGGAGAGCCATCGACACCTCCTGCTCCCATTGACTGACCAAGTAGCCCGCTCACCTCCTGGGTGGATGTTGGTGCCGGAATGTCTGAGGCCTGGCCAGGCCCAGGGTTGAGGTCGATCGGGGGCCAGGCGGCCTCGTGGTGGAGTGTCCAAGATGGCGCCCAGGAGGGGTGCGCAGGCCGGTAGTGGGTCGGCCTACGCGGTCAACAGGTTCGAGTGTAGGGGTCCCTGCGGGGACGGTGGACGTGCAATGGTGGTGTGTGGCACTTGCGTGGCTGGTTCGGGCCTGGTTGGGCCGGGGGAGAGCGGCCCTTCATGTGGCCTGTCCAACATGCGTCCCCCCCAGCTGAAGGCGGGGAGAGTTACCCATTCTCTTGGGGACTCTTCTCGTCGAGGCGGAAGAACCGGGACAGGCCATCTGCGTTGGCGTGATCGGGCCCAGGCCGATGTTCAACTGTGAAGTCCATCCCTTGTAGGGAGATGGACCAGCGTAGTAACTTCGGGTTTTCCCCCCGCATCTGCATCAGCCACTGCAGGGGTCGGTGGTCGGTCTGTACCCGAAAGGGTGTGCCAAAAAGGTAGGGCCGGAGCTTCTTGAGGGCCCATACCACCGCGAAGGCCTCCCTCTCTATGGTGCTCCAGCGTTGTTCCCGTGGTAGGAGTCGCCGGCTGATGAAGGCCACCGGCTGGTCATGGCCTTCGGGGTTCACTTGGGACAGGACTGCCCCAATGCCATGGTCGGAGGCATCCGTCTGGACGATGAACTCCCGGCTGTAGTCGGGGGCCTGGAGCACAGGGGCGGAGCACATGGCGGCTTTCAATTGTTCAAATGCAGCTTGACACTCTGGGGTCCAGTTGACTTTCTGGGGCTGATTTTTTGACGTGAGCTCTGTGAGGGGCCTCACGATAGTACCATAGTCTTTCACGAACCTTCGGTAATAGCCCGTGAGGCCCAGGAAGGCTCGTACCTCGGTCTGGGTAGTGGGGGGCTGCCAGGACTGGATGGCGGCAATTTTTAGCTGCAGAGGGGCCACCAGGCCGCTTCCCACCTGGTGCCCGAGGTAGGTTACAGACCCTTGCCCAATTTGACATTTGCTGGCCTTGATCGTGAGGCCAGCTTGCTGAAGGGCGTGCAGTACTGCTCGGAGGTGGTGGAGGTGCTCGGACCACTGGTTGCTGTATACAGCGATGTCGTCTAAGTAGGCGGCGCTGAATCCTTCGAGCCCCGCCAGGACCTGATTGACGAGCCGTTGGAACGTTGCTGGGGCATTCTTCATGCCGAAGGGCATGACTGTGAAATGGTAATGGCCATCGGGCGTGGAAAAGGCAGAACGTTCTTGTGCCCGGGGTGTGAGGCCGATTTGCCAGTAGCCCGCCGTTAGGTCGAAGATACTGAGGTAGCGGGCAGCTCCCATGCGGTCGATTAGTTCATCTGCCCGGGGGATGGGATGTGCGTCTGTCCTGGTGACCGCATTCAAGCCCCGGTAGTCGACGCAGAACCGGAGTTCTGGTGTGGTGCCGGGGGCAGCTGCTTTGGGGACCAGTACTACAGGGCTGGCCCAGGGGCTGTCTGAGGGCTCGATGACCCCGAGCGTGAGCATTTTGGCTACTTCCTCCTGGATGCAGGCCCGTACCCGATCTGGCACGCGGTAGGCCCGGTGGCGGATAGGGGGGCTGTCCCCCGTGTCCACATCGTGCGTACACCAGGAAGTGACACCTGGGGTGAGGGAGAACAGGCTGGCGAATTGTGACAGGAGAACTTGGCACTCCTGGTGTTGCTCTCGGGTGAGGGCCTCTGAGAGTCGGACCCCATCTACGGAACCGTCTTTCTCCCGCGTTCGTAGGAGGTCCGGGAGGGGCTCGGAGTCCTCTTCAGCCCCATTGTCTGTGGCCATCAGGAGGCTGAGTTCTGTCCGTACAAAGTGCGGTTTCAGTCTGTTAGCGTGGAGGACCCGGAGGGGGTTCCGGGAAGATTCCAAGTCGATGAGATAGGTAGCCGGACCCTTGCGCTCGACCACTTTGAAGGGCCCTGTCCACTTGTCTTGTAGGGCGCAGGGTTCGGTGGGGGACATCACCCATACCTGTTGCCCAGGTTCAAATTCGATGGAGGAGGCATTCCGGTCATACCACCTTTTCATGTCCTCCTGACTGGCCTCTAGGTTGGCTTTTGCTAGTTCTCGGAATCGCCGGGTCTGGTTGCGGAGTGTTAGGAGGTAGCGGAAAACATCTGGTGGGTTCTTTAGAGGGGGCATCTCCCAGCCTTCCTTAACTAGGCTGAGCGGCCCGCGCACGGGGTGTCCATATAGCAGTTCAAATGGGCTGAAGCCCAGGGACTTCTGGGGAACCTCTCGATATGCGAAGAGAAGGCACGGTAACAGTACATCCCACTGGCGACGGAGGGGCTCTTCCAACCCCCCGATCATCCCTTTGAGCGTGCGGTTGAACCGCTCAACGAGTCCGTTTCCTTGAGGGTGATAGGGGGTCGTGAACCGGTAGGTAACCCCGCACTGTTGCCAGAGAGATTTCATATATTTCGAAATAAAGTTCGTGCCTCTGTCACTGACGACCTCCCGGGGGAAGCCCACCCGGGAGAAGATCCCCATCAGAGCCCGGCCGACTACCGGGGCTGTCACAGTCCGCAGGGGAACAGCCTCCGGGTAGCGGGTGGCGTGGTCCACTAGCACCAGGATGAATCGATGGCCTTGTTTTGTGCGCGGGTCCAGGGGCCCTACGATATCGATTCCGACCCTCTCGAACGGGGTGGTGACCACGGGAAAAGGTTGCAGGGGGGCTTTCAGTTTGCGGCCGCTCTTCCCACTGGCTTGGCACGTGGGGCAAGATCGGCAATGCTGGTGTACATTGTCCCTCATTTTGGGCCAGAAGAAGTGGGTCACCAGGCGGCTATAGGTTTTGTCTTGACCCAAGTGTCCTGCCAGGGGGACATCATGGGCCAGGTTTAGCAGAAAGTCTCTAAAACGGAGGGGTACCACTAGGACTCGGCTGGCCCCCAGCTCCGCGATTCTTTGCTCACTGTACAGCAGATCATTGTCCCAGTAGACCCAGTGAGTTCCGGAGGTATCCCCTGCGCTTTGGGCTAGCGCTTGCTGGCGGAGTCCCTCGAGGGAGGGACAGGTCTTTTGTTCTTGGCGAAATTGTTCTTGCGTGGGCCCCCCCTCTTGAGGCCACTGGTCGAGGTTAGCGAGGTCTGGAGGTTGAGCTGGTTCGGGGGGGACGTCACGGTCGGTGGTTTCGGCGGGGGCGACCGGAGGCGGTGGCGCCGGCCATTCGAGTTCCTCTGGGCGGGTGTTGGCACGGGCGGTCATGGACCGGGTGGTGACGCACGCCCAGTCCGGGACGCCCAGCATCCCCAGGTGCTCTTTTCGTTCGACTGCTGCCCATGGAGAGCTTTCCAGGTCATTACCCAGGAGGCAGTCTACGGGGGCATCATCTCGGACCGTCACCTTCAACATGCCGGAGACCCCTCCCCATTCGAAGGGGACGCAGGCCATCCGACACAGACTTTCTGAGTTATCGGCTGAACGTACAGGGCAGAGAATGTTTGGTAAGTATTGTTCGGGGGTCACCAGGTGACAGCGGACGGCTGTTACACTGGCCCCAGTGTCACGAAGGGCTTCAGCCCGGCGTCCATTGATGCCCACCCATTGGCTGTACTTCTGGGTATTAGCGGGTAGGGGGACCCGCGGGACCATGTCTCTCCCCCCTAGGCAGGCGAGAGCCATGGCGGCTGGCTCCCATTCTTGGTGTTCCTGTTCATATTCTTCTTGTTCCTCTGAGATCCGTTCCTCCCCCAGAGCAGCAGCGGCTACTTGGCGGGGTCTTGGGCTCTGGTACTGGGGGCAGTTTGGGTCGTTTGCATAGTGTCCGACTCGTTGACATCGATGGCAGGTAACATTGGCTCGATGTCCCGGTCGCGCTGGGGTGCTGCCCCGGTTGGCCGGGGGGGTGGGGCTGGTAGTGGGGGTGACCGGAGCGTTGCTTCTTCCGCGTCCTTGGCCTCCACCTCCTCGGGGACGGTGCTGACCATTGTTGTTCCGGTTCTGTTCGGAGGACCCATTTCGACTCACTCTGGTGATCTCCCACCGGTCTGCTTCGGCTGCGAGCTGCCGGGGATCCGTTAACTTGCTGTCGAGGAGGTGCTGGCGAAGTTCAATGAAGCAATTGTTCGACAGATGCTCCCATACCATAAGATTGAACAGTTGTTCGTAGGTTGTGACCTTGCTTCCTTTGATCCAGCCCTCGAAGGCTCGGCTAAAGTAATTGACATAGTCCACCCAAGTTGTACCTGGGATGCGGGTGCAGTCTCGGAACCTCTGACGGTACATCTCGGGTGTGAGGCCATAGCGGGTGAGGAGTGCAGCTTTCATATGGTCATAGGAGGTCATCTGCTGGTCCGGGAGTTGCAGCAGGGCGTCGCGGCCCTCATTGAGGAATCTCCCCCACAGACCGGCCCCCCAATCGCTTCTATCGATCCGGTGTGCAGTCATAGCGATTTCATAGGCCTTAAACCATTGCTGGATGTCGTCCTCTCGGAAGTATTCTCGAACGACATCCTTGGGGATGTGTACCTTCTTCTCTGTTGCCCCTGGAGTGTGGGGTTGCTCGGGCACCCCTGTTTCTTTATTCTGTTTGCGTAGGTCGATTTCAGCTAATTTCCGCTCATGTTCATATGCCAGTTTCTTTTCCTCGAGCTCCCTTTGTCTCTGTTTCTCCTCTCTTTCTTCTCGGAGACGCAGGTGCTCTAAGTTGATTTTCTGTTCGGCCAACTTTAGTTCAACGTCCATTTTGAGCCGGGCCATTTCCAGCTCGTGTAGTCGGGTTCTTTCTCGTTCCTGGATCTCGTCTGGCGAGAGACCCGTTCTTCGTTCTTCAGGGGCCATGGGGGTTTGTGCTGCGATGTCTTGATCGGGGGTTCCGGCAGCCCCGGTTTCTGCCCAAGATTCCAGGGCCTGCTTAAAGTCATCTTTGGTATTTAGTCCGGTGGTCGCGATACCTAATTCGATACAGAACTGTTTAAGTTCACGATGGCTGTACTCGCCCAATTTCTCCATCTGGAATTTCTCCGTTGATCCGCTGTCTTTAGTTGACATCGTGATTCGCCGTGGGGTGAGCTACTCTCTGTACGGTTTATGCGGTGATTCGGATCCCGTCGCTGGCCACCAATGTTAGACGGACCGGGAGGGTCGGCCGAGGATACGGGGAGAGGTCTCCGGGGAGAGCCGTCTCCGGTGAATCGTACAGACAAGTAACTTCCCCCCCACAGATGGACACCACACAACGATAAAGTTCAAGGATACTTTATAGACAATTCTTCAAGTACGGTAGAATGGTACAAGGAGGTCTGGACTCAGGGGTCCCCTCTATTCTGGTCTCTGTTTGGGAAAAGGGTAGCGGGACAGTCTTGTTACCAAAAAGATGGAAAATAGCTCTCAATCCTCGAGCTCGGTGGTGTAGATGAACGGGCCGCGGCGGAGCCAGCAGGTCCCGAGATGGATGAAGGAAGACGACGGTCCGCGGCAGAGCCAGCAGGTCCCGATGAAGGTGGTGGTTACAAACGGTCCGCGGCCACGCCAGCAGGTCCCGACGATGATGAAGGATAGGGTGGTTCCCAAAGCCGCGGCAGCGCCAGCAGGCAAGACGAGGGTGCACAAGACAGAGCTACGGCAGCGCCAGTAGTCCGTCAAGGATGAGTTCTTCTTTGCGTCTCTCGACTCCAAGATACAACTCCCGTCCTGCTCTGGAGCTGCCCCAGTTATAGGGCTGGTGTGCTTTGATGTCCGGACCCTCGCACTTGGAGGTCGGGAGGTCCGGGATGAGGGGGTTCAGACACCCAGCAGGGGGGTGGAGCCAGCGCCCGGGGAGGCGATGGGCGAGCGGCACTTGGCGGGGGAGAGCCATCGACACCTCCTGCTCCCATTGACTGACCAAGTAGCCCGCTCACCTCCTGGGTGGATGTTGGTGCCGGAATGTCTGAGGCCTGGCCAGGCCCAGGGTTGAGGTCGATCGGGGGCCAGGCGGCCTCGTGGTGGAGTGTCCAAGATGGCGCCCAGGAGGGGTGCGCAGGCCGGTAGTGGGTCGGCCTACGCGGTCAACAGGTTCGAGTGTAGGGGTCCCTGCGGGGACGGTGGACGTGCAATGGTGGTGTGTGGCACTTGCGTGGCTGGTTCGGGCCTGGTTGGGCCGGGGGAGAGCGGCCCTTCATGTGGCCTGTCCAACACCGAGTCTCTTCGCCCTCTTGTTAAGTTTATTGTCCTGCCCCTCCTAATGCAAAAAAGCGCTATGGGGGGGCTTGCGCTGACCGCATCATAGCACTTTTTCAGTCACTTTTAGCTATGCTGAACAGCAGCTGTGCTGCTAGACAACATGGCTAAAATACACTCATACTGACAAAGCCAATAGCTCGAGCATTGCTGAGATCTGTTGGCTTTCACAATGCTTGTTTGGTGTTGACGTGGTCTTGCTGAACAAATGTTGAAGTGATAGTGAGAAACAGCTTAGGAGCTTTGACGTGGAGTGAGGATATGGAGTAATGGCCATAACTGCAGACAGGGGTACTGGAGAACCAGGCTCAAAACTCTGTGTCGGCTGCACAGATTGTGGTTCTGGCCATCTCTCTGCATAAAACAATGGTGGTGAGCACTTAAAGCGCTCCTATACCATAGGCTCGTGTTCACGCTTTGGCAAGATGGAGGATGGCGCAAGAGCTCCAATACCATTAGATTGTGCAAAAAAAAATAAACAAGTGCTGTTCATGTTTTAATAAATGTATTTATTTATGTACTTGTGCTTGCATTTCAGTGGTATGGGTACAAGGGAGACTAGGGCAAGACGGAGGATGGAACAAGAGCTCCAATACCTTTGGATCATACAAAAGAAATTTAAGCATCAGTGACGAGGGAGGTAGAGGGGGACGGGTCAAGCAGAGAAGCAGGAGGGGATGGGGAGAGGGGCAAGCAACGATGGGAGAGGGCAGGAGGAAGCAACAATGAATGGGTAAAAAGAATCTTAATTGAAGCAGGATCAGTGACAAAAATGAATGTGTCATTGTGGAATGTAACTTGAAATGTCAGAAATTCCACGAATCAGACAAACATTATAAAGTCAAAAGCTGTAAATAGTAGGAGCAGTGGAAATGTGCCCGGGGAGGATAGGCCAAACCAAGATTTCAGGAAGAGATGGAGAGAGAAGTGAAGAGTAAAATAGATCTGGAATGCAGGGGTGGGGAAGGGAGGTGTGAGGGGAGCTGCATGAAGGAAAATAATTCATTTTTAGATGTGTTCATGTGTCAGGTGTGAGAAGATACATAGGATTTATAACAGACATAGATGATAGGATGACATCATGAAGCGTAGGAGTAAAGGAAGCAAACTGAGTGAGCCAAGGCCTTTTATCGCAGTCCACATAAGACAGGTAGGATTACTCAGTTGTTATATAACTTTCAGTTCTTCTGAACCTAAAAAATGAGAAGGAAACTGTTCAGGTGTCTTCAAATGCTTGGAACAACTTGTCAAGAAACATGGCCTCTGTTTTCTCAAACCCTACATGCTGAAATTCTCATGATCACATCATGCAACTGACAAGCTCTAAACATGGAGAAGTACATGTGTGATTGTTGAACATCTTGCAGAGATGTCTGTCTCTGTCTGAAATGTTGCTGCATTAAAGGGACTTTGCCTTTTCATTGCCTTTTTATTGCGACATATACCTAGGTGATTTAATACCGTCCACTCAAGCCAAACATTCCCCATTGAAAAGTGCACACAATGCCACGATTAAGATGCAGGGCTGTGACTGTGTGGGGGTACTATGCCATACCATTTTAGAGGGGCACCGCCCCTTATTTCTTACACATGCTCCTTGTTCCTGCTGTAAGCATTTGCTAATCCTTGTCTCCTTATGACCGCAGCTGTATCAGTTTAAGTTTAAGTGTGCGATATGTTAAGTGTAACAGTGCCAAAAACTAAAACCAACTTTGCGATCCCTTCATTCACAATGCCTTTTTATTGCAACATATTAAGTGATTTAGGGACAGATGCAGGTAATTCATATTTACCGACTCTTAAATACCGAATTTTACCGATTCGGTATTTAAGAGTCGGTAAATATGAAGGGGGGAGATGTAGGTATTACAGATTCTGTAAATACCGAATCGTTAAGATTCGGTATTTACCGAATCCGTAAATACCGAATCTGTATTGCCCATTGATTCCTATGGGCCTTGAAGCCCATAGGAATCAATGGGCAATACCGATTCTGTAATTACAGAATCGGTAAATACCGAATTTTGCAAGGGTGCAGAGGGTGTCACTTTGACACCCTCTGGCACCCCAAAAATAGGCATGTGCACCATGTGACACACAGACATGCCCTAAGGGCATGTCTGTCTGTCACATGGCTAGGTGTGCATGCACACATTAGCATGCACACCTGAATTCGGTATTTTAACACCCAATTGGATTGGGTGGTAAAATACCGAATTTGTAGGGCCTTTGGGACTCAGAAGAGTCCCACCTACATCTGGAAGGTACCGAATCGGTAAAAATACCGATTTGGTATTTTACAGATTCTGTTAATTTACCGATTCGGTAAATTTACAGAATCTGTCAAATCTGGCCCCCTACATCTCAAGATGCCAAATACCGGTCGGAAACGGCCGAATTCGGCCGTTTCCGACCGGTATTTGCCACCTACATCTGGCCCTTAGTTTCTTCCACTGAAGCCGAAAGTACCTTATTGAAAAGTGCACACATTGCCACAATAAAGCTGCAGAGCTGTGACAGAGTGGGGTACTTCCCCTTATTTCTTACACACCGCTGGTCTAAGCATTTTCTATTCCACAAGATACTTCTGGTCTACTTTCGGCCCCAGCTGTAGCAGTTTAAATTTAAGTGCACAATATGTGACATGTAACAATGCCATAAACTAAAACCAACTTTGTAATTCCTTCACTTGCTTTACAAGTAGTATTTTTGCCGACATCTGCAGAATTGCTTCTTGGGCTAGCACAGCCTAACAATGTGTCACATATAGTTTCATGCTATTAATATAATAGTGATGGGTGTACATGCAATAGATTTAAGTACACAACATGTGACGTATAACAATGACATAAACTAAAAGCAACTTCATAATTCCTTCATTCGAATGACATGTAGTATTTTTGCTGACATCTGCAGAACTGCTTCTTGGGCCAGCACAGCGTAACAATGTGTTACATACCATTTCATGCTAATAATATGATAACAATGGGTTTACGTGCAATAGATTAACAAGCAACAAATATCAACTAGTAAAAACAGGAGCGCTAGTGAAAAAGAAATAAAGAAGTAGTCCCGAAACAATGATATAAAATAGACACTGCAAATGTTTAAGAGTAGTTGGTCGCTGCTATCGGGGAGGGCTAAACCCTGGAAGAGGCATGACAAATGCATGTCATGGACAAATGGAGAGAACTAAAAATGGAGCAACGATGGAGCCAGCAAATGGGAAGCCTATGGGCAGGCTGTAAGCCCATAAAGTAGATACAGCATGTCCCTTTGAGACAGCGCATGTGCTGTCTACAGCTGAGACCTAAAACAATCAAGAGAGGCCAATCAAGACAGCCCCCTTCAGCCTTTGGTTGATTGGGTTCAGCTCCTTCAGTCATTGCTTGTTGAAAGTGGCCTTCACATTTCATATTTTCTCTTTACAGAGCTCCATCCATTTTATTGTGGTATTAGGTGCAACAATCTGCCGAGAAATGCTTCAATTGCAATTCATGGACGGTAACGCATCCTTGCACTTTAGAGAATGCACAGGCACATTATTGTCTTTTATATTCATAAGACACCTTGGCTAACCGAGTCTCAGAGCCCTGCTGCCCTCAGAGGAAAGCTGGAGCAATGGTCCATCCACTAGCTTCCATACCTGTGAGAGATATCCTGCATAGTGACAGGAGCAGTAGTGTATCACACAACTACCCCGTACCCACTACCAAACCTCCAAGCAGAGCACTGTTTTACTCTAAGTGTTAGCAGCACAAAACAGACACAGTAAGTGCATTGACGTATATGTGATACAATGAAGGATAGAGGTGTCTTGAGGACTTGCCATGCATATGGCAGGTGAAAGGGGTGGAGCTTGACCAGTTGAATACTGGATTCTTTGGGTCACTTTTCTTTTCCATTGACTGACAGTGCTTCTTTTTGTTATGTTAAAATGAGGGAAACGGTGTGCACATTTTAGGAAGTGTAGACTCTGCATCTCCAATACTTAGAGAAGAGTGAATGAGCTTGGGTTTTTGTGCACATTCTGTGGCCTGGAAAGTGGTGAGCACACATGAAGACCTCTGGCCGCTGAAGCCAATTTATCATGGTAGGTGGCCATCAGCACAAAAGGTGGTCCAGAGAGCATATGGGTCCAAGATGAGGTTGTCTTGCCAGCTGTTGCTTACCCTTGCCCCTCCAAACACACATCCACATACCTTTTCCCCTAGGGATGGTTACGCCCACAACAGGCAACAGTTGAGAGCTGGGCAATGGTGGCACAGCCAAGAGGAGACAGAGGCTATGCAAGGCAAGGAATTCACGGTCTTCCCTTTATCTAACCTTTGTTTGCTAATGATGAATGTGGGGGTGTCAAGTTTGCTCGGTAATACACATGGAGGATCCCACAAGAATAGTGAAATTTCACAGAATTAAGGACAATTTGATAATTCTATGATATTTGAGAGGTGTCCTTGCAGGTGCCAAAAGTAGCAGACTGGGAAAAGAGGACTAGCAGGTAAAATCATATTGGGGTGTCTATATCACTATGATATGCAATCTTTTCTCCTTCAACTTCAGCTTGAAATCTTACAATTCAGAACCCTGCTTTTAGAGCATCAGTTGTAAGTTTATGAATAAATATGTGAAAACAAATGGGCCACCTTATTCTTATAACATAGCACTGGTGAGTGAATGAAATTGTGGTAACATACAGCATCTTGGCCTCAGCTATCTATGCACTCATTATCTTAATCATTCATCAATAAAGGTGCTCAATCTTTTGTCACTTTTTTATCAATCTAAGCACATATCAACTCACACAGACATTAATCCATACCCCCACTCACAAATCTATTTATTCATTCTTTGACTCATTCTTTTGTTCACTTACTCGCCAATCATTGCAACCACACATACAAAGTTTCCAGTCAAAGAAGAAGCTCTTTAATTAAACAACAACAAAATAATTGGTATCAGATTTCCAATGTTTGCTTTTCTGATGAATTATCTTTGTGTTGCAGTAAAAATCACTGACTGAAATAGTCCTGAAAACTAAAAGTAAATTCCGAAAAAATGAAAAGGTGTATGCCACATGTGGAACAGTTTTCTTGCTGGTCACTGAAAACACTATAAGCCTGATTCACAAACCGCACTCTTGAGTAAGTTTACACTTTGACGTAGGTTTACTACTTTTCAGTACTCAGTATTCAGTATTCACAAACTGCCCTTTTGTTGTAACTTTCACTTTTGCTTTAAATTACAAATAAAGACTTTAAAGAATTTTCTGTTAAATTTTTGGGATGGGCCCAGTTACCAGGGGCCCTAAACCTTTCATTAGGAGAGACATGGTTTTATAATCCTTGTGTCTGGTTGCTATGTCTGGTGATTATGGTATGTCATCTTTTTTTTTTTTATACATTTGTTTTATTGAAGTCTTTAGTGGCATCATTAATCATGACATACATATCAGGATTAGCAAAAATCATAACATACAACATATTGGATTGCAAGCAGCCCGGTGGCAGTGGGCTTGCTGGCAGGGACTGGATGGTTGCTCCTTTATTTTAAACGTGCGCTTTCTGTCACGCTGATTGCGAGCGGTGACACGCTTTGTTAATTGTTTGAATTTGAATGTTTTTAATTGTGCACTAACCTGCCCTGAAAATCAACAGGTTACTAACCTTATCTTGGATCCTATGGGCTGTATGTGGCTGTCTGTGAGCCGATTGACATCGCGGGCTTACAGCGGCCGCGGCCACCATCTTGGCTTGGGCTGGTTCGCCTAACCCCACCCACGCCACTCCCCCGCGCTACTCCTCCATTTAGGAGTGTTTCTGACGCCTCCCCAGCGATTGCAAGCAGCCCGGTGGCAGTGGGCTTGCTGGCAGGGACTGGATGGTTGCTCCTTTATTTTAAACGTGCGCTTTCTGTCACGCTGATTGCGAGCGGTGACACGCTTTGTTAACTGTTTGAATTTGAATGTTTTTAACTGTGCACTAACCTGCCCTGAAAATCAACAGGCTACTAACCTTATCTTGGATCCTAGGGGCTGTATGTGGCTGTCTGTGAGCCAAATGACATCGCGGGCTTACAGCGGCTGCGGCCACCATCTTGGCTTGGGCTGGTTCACCTAACCCCACCCACGCCACTCCCCCCGCGCTACTCCTCCATTTAGGAGTGTTTCTGACGCCTCCCCAGCGATTGCTAACAGCCCGGTGGCAGTGGGCTTGCTGGCAGGGACTGGATGGTTGCTCCTTTATTTTAAACGTGCGCTTTCTGTCACGCTGATTGCGAGCGGTGACACGCTTTGTTAATTGTTTGAATTTGAATGTTTTTAACTGTGCACTAACCTGCCCTGAAAATCAACAGGTTACTAACCTTATCTTGGATCCTAGGGGCTGTACGTGGCTGTCTGTGAGCCGATTGACATCGCGGGCTTACAGCGGCCGCGGCCACCATCTTGGCTTGGGCTGGTTCGCCTAACCCCACCCACGCCACTCCCCCCGCGCTACTCCTCCATTTAGGAGTGTTTCTGACGCCTCCCCAGCGATTGCAAGCAGCCCGGTGGCAGTGGGCTTTCTGGCAGGGACTGGATGGTTGCTCCTTTATTTTAAACGTGCGCTTTCTGTCACGCTGATTGCGAGCGGTGACACGCTTTGTTAATTGTTTGAATTTGAATGTTTTTAACTGTGCACTAACCTGCCCTGAAAATCAACAGGTTACTAACCTTATCTTGGATCCTAGGGGCTGTACGTGGCTGTCTGTGAGCCGATTGACATCGCGGGCTTACAGCGGCCGCGGCCACCATCTTGGCTTGGGCTGGTTCGCCTAACCCCACCCACGCCACTCCCCCCGCGCTACTCCTCCATTTAGGAGTGTTTCTGACGCCTCCCCAGCGATTGCAAGCAGCCCGGTGGCATTGGGCTTGCTGGCAGGGACTGGATGGTTGCTCCTTTATTTTAAACGTGCGCTTTCTGTCACGCTGATTGCGAGCGGTGACACGCTTTGTTAACTGTTTGAATTTGAATGTTTTTAACTGTGCACTAACCTGCCCTGAAAATCAACAGGCTACTAACCTTATCTTGGATCCTAGGGGCTGTACGTGGCTGTCTGTGAGCCGATTGACATCGCGGGCTTACAGCGGCCGCGGCCACCATCTTGGCTTGGGCTGGTTCGCCTAACCCCACCCACGCCACTCCCCCCGCGCTACTCCTTCATTTAAACGGCCCTCATGTGTCAGCGCAGCGGACGAGCGCAGCGGGCGCGACGTAGGCGCGCCGGAGTCACGCCAGAGACGAGCCCGTCTGCGCCCGTCCGCGACAGGCCGGGGCATGGGGCATCTCATCATGTCCCCTTGCTCACATATTCTTCGTCCCATCTATGCTCATTCTGGAATCCTGGCTCGATCGGCCCCACTGTCACTGGCCTTCTGACCCATCTTGGTCTGCTCTCCTTCCCTTCCCGCACTCCACCCGCTATTATATCACGGCTAATCTCCTTGCCTACCTTTCCTTCACCCACCCTTTCCCCCCCCTCTGTCCTCCATACTCCGGTATTTAATACCGCGGCCACGCTTCTGAACACCAGGTCGGCGGTTAATCATCAGTACGAGCTATTTGATTACATCGATACATATGAACCGGATCTCCTGTTCTTAACCGAGACCTGCTTCAAGGCCGACTCCCTGCCTAACGTTCTAGCCACACTGCCCCCCTCATACTCTGCCATCCGAGCGGACCGACCGGAGGGCAGAAGAGGCGGCGGAGTGGCCTTGATAGCTCGTACTGACCTTCATTTCCAGATCCTTCCCTCCCCTCCTATTCCTGAAGTGGACTATTTGGTAACTCGGTCGAGCTCTCACCAAACCCCTTTGACCTCTGTTCTTATTTATCGCCCCCTCACTCCACCCCTTCTTTTGTCTCCAGCCTCCAAGATCTTCTGGCCACACTAATAATAAACAACTCCTCAGTGTTAGTCTTGGGGGACTTTAATTTTTGGCCGAACGACCCTGCTGAAAGCTCCCTTTCCAAGGAGTTTACCGACCTTATGATCAGCCTCAATTTCACATCCCACATTCACAGTCCTACTCATACTCAGGGCCATACGTTGGACCAGGTTTGGACCCTGAATATTCCCACATCACTTCCTCTTATCTCCCCTTGCTCCTGGTCTGACCATTCCCTAATTTCCTTTTCCCTTGCCCTAGCCCCAGAGACTAAGCCCCCGCATCCCAAGAACACCTGGGTCAGGAAATGGGGCAAAGCAGACATGCCATCCTTCTGCTCGTCTCTGGCCAAATCCAGCCCTGACCTCTCCGGACTTGCAGCCCCTACCCAGCTGGCTATCATTAACAAATGGCTGACCCAAGCGGGCGATAAATTCGCCCCTCTGAGGCGAATCACGGTTAAGCGAGCTCACGCTGCTAACCGTTGGTTCACCTCAGACCTTAAGGAGAAGAAGCTTGCCGCACGCAGAGCTGAGCGAGCATGGAGAAGAGCGTATTGTCCTGCTTTAAAAAACACTTATTTATCTGTTCTCAAGATATATAAACAGGGCATTCTTCACGCCAAAACTGAGTTCTATTCTAATAGGATATTGGCGGCGGAGTCCCAATCTAAAGAAATTTTTGCTACCGTGCATGAATTGGCCTCATCTGACAGAACTGCGGCTGTGATTCCCCCCTCCCAATCTCTCTGCGAGCAACTCAACGATTTTTTCGTTGATAAGGTCGCAAAGATCAAAGCCAATATTTCCCCTCCATCCTCTGCATTCATCAATCCTTCCCCTCCTCCTACCATCTCCAAATTAACTGCCATTCCCATCTTGACCAAAGCTACTCTTCTTCCCCTGCTTCAAAGGGTGAAGTCGGGCTCTCCTCTGGACTTTGCCCCCGCCTGTATCCTTAGAGAAATCTTCCTAGCTTGTCCTACCCCGCCACTCACACTCCTCAATGACTCACTTGGTAATGGGGTTGTTCCTATCCCTCACAAATCCGCGGTTGTCATCCCCATCCTGAAAAAGGCCGGTGCCGATCCATCATCCCCTTCGAATTACCGTCCCATTTCTCTCTTGCCTTACCTCGGCAAGGTTTTAGAAACTTATGTGACCAGCACCTTGAGTACCCATGTGGAGATTAATCACTGCCTCTCCCCCTGCCAGGCGGGCTTCCGGCCCCTCCACTCTACGGAGAAGGTGGTGATCTCGGTGATGGACGGGCTACGCGAAGGCATTGATACCAACCTCCCGCAAGCCCTCATTCTCTTAGATCTGTCCGCCGCTTTTGACACGGTGGACCATTCCATCCTTCTCACCCGTGTCAGGGCGGCGGGCATAGAGGGCTTAGCCTTCGCGTGGCTCGAGTCCTTCCTGAGCGAGAGGGCTCAGGCGGTCCATCTTGCTGGTTTCACTGCCGCCCCCCGTAAGGTGGTGTGTGGCGTTCCCCAGGGCTCTTCACTTTCCCCTCTTTTGTTTAATTTATACATCTACCCCCTCATTTTTATGTTACAGCAGCTCGAGGTCACGGTGTTCAATTACGCCGATGACCTCCAGCTAATTTTTAATCTTTCCCATTCTTCCTCATCCGCCTTGAATGTCCAAACTGTTATGCTGTTCATTCAGGACTGGATGAACTGCAACCACCTCAAACTTAATCCGGACAAGACGGAGTTGGTCCTGACCGGAGGTGGTTGCAGTCCTTGGTCTCCTTCTCACTGGCCCCCTTCACTTGTTGTTCCCCCACTTCCTGTCCCTAAAGTCAAAACTCTTGGTATTTTCCTCAATTCCCAACTTTCCGTTAATTCTCAGGTTAGTTCTGTTGTGTCCTCTTGTTTTTTCTCCCTCAGGACAATCAGGAAGATCTCCCGCTTTTTCTCCCTCCCGGCACTAAAAATCACCGTAATGGCAATGGTGCTCTCACGCCTTGATTATGGCAACATAATCTATAATGGCGCGCCGGCCTATGCTATTCATCGTCTGCAACTAGTGCAGAACCAGGCTGCCCGCCTGATTCATGGCCTGCCCAAATTTCATCGTGCCACCCCCTTACTGCAGACATTACACTGGCTGCCTGTGAAAGAGAGAGCCTTATTCAAACTTGGCTGCCTCACTTTCCAGGCCAAAATGGGCACCGCTCCGGAGTTCATATGTTCTGCTATCAAGCCTTACATGCCGGGTAGAGAACTTCGCTCCACCCACATGGCACTTCTGACCACTCCACGATTCAAAAAGAAGAAGGCTGGTGGAACCAAATTCTCTGTTCTCGGCCCAGCTTTCTGGAACTCCCTCCCTGTGGGACTCCGCACTTCATCTTCCTATATACAGTTCCGGAAAAGCCTTAAAACTTTTCTTTTCTCCCGAGCTTTCCCCGCCTAATTTCCCCCTGCCACTGCCGCTGTTTGTAATCTGTAAAGCGCCATGAAACCGCTGGGTAAAAGTGCGCTCAACAAATGTTTTTAAATTCAAATTAAATTCAAATAATCTTGTAACAAAATCAGCCGGGGAATACGGACATCCATTTGACATTCACTTTTGATTTACAAAATCTTATAAACAATAAATCGAAATATGATCCCCAAATTTTTTCAAATTTTTTCGCCCCCGATCTTCTGAGCATACATTTATTTGCTTTTTCTAACTCTTTTTACTTTCTGAAACCATTCCTGCACTGAGGGAATCTGCTCTGAATGCCAATTCTGCAGTAACAATGACCTAACCACCGCTATTACGATGTACACAAGTTTTGCCAATTGGTCTGGAAGTTTAAGGTCCGGATCGAAACCATATAACATTAGTTTGACATTCAGGAAAATCATAATCCTTTGATAAGTTCGAAGAAAAATAAAGATTTCATCCCAAAATGCCTTAATTTTAGAGCAGTAAAGCATTATGTGAGACCAATTGGCCGGGGCATATTGTAAACATCTGAAACAATTTGATGGAATATTAGTGTACATTTTGGCAATAGCCGCGGGAGTGCGATACAGAAGCCATTTACCGAAAAATAGCATTCTGCGTCAATTGGCTCCCTTTAAAACACTAAAATTAAATTTATTAATGGCCTTCCAAATATTCAGATATAACCCATGATATTCTTGTTCCTGCCATTTTCTGATTGCTTGGTATGTCATCTTGTTGTTGACTGTATGTGCGTGGTATCGCATTGCAAGGTTGAGAGCACTTAGTAATCCGCTACTGGTCTTGGTCACTTACTGGGCAGGGTGACATAACAACTAGATATTGTAGAGAGATCTTTCAGGAACTCAGCATGAATGCCATTTGTTAATCATACATTTATTATTACTAAACAGCATGCTATGTTGACACTACCATATCATTATGATGAAATGTACACAATGAAATATCATTAGACACTATTGGTATGTACTCTGAAAATGTGTTAAGCGTAATTATTAAGGCACTATACAATATAAAGACAGCTGTCATGTGTCATGTATTGATGTACTGAATAACATAATGAGGAAATAAATTAGAAAAAATATCGCTCTGCAGTATGAAGTTGTGAAAATCACATGGCATTGTCTATAAAGGAATGCTATAGTAATCGGTAAGAAGAGTTTCCAAGAAGGTAATATACTAGTTTTGCATGCAATGTAACTGGACCACAGTGAGAACTGAAGAAAACTAATAAGCACTAAGAATGATTGAAATAATCATTGATTATTCTGCATTTCTTGATTTTTACCTCTGGGATGAAAAGATAAAGTGCTAGATAGTAAGTTGTATTCCAGTGATGGATCTCTGTTTGCTGTTGCTGCTTGTCTTTAGCAATGCCCTTTCAAGCCTTAATGTAATATTTCAGCACTGTTATCTCCAGAGTATGCTCTGAGGCTGATGGGGGTCAGGTGGGCATTCATTGCTCCTACAAAGAAAATCAACAAAGATATGGTCTCCAAGTTAGCACAAATCTAGTTTCAAGGTTGGACTCACTACAGAATTTGCAGTCTTGAAAGTCCTGAATGATGAGCAACAGATTCTTGACAGAGGAGACACGTCTGGGTGTGTTTATTGACCTGTCACCTTCGATGTAATTGGTGTACCTAACTCAATTCTGGTGGGAAAAGGTGGTGGGTGGAATGCTTAAATTACCCCCTCCCCCCACACTGCTAAATAGTTTTGACCACTCTGGCACTTAAGACCAGTCCATACACATGCAAATTAGCTTGCTTCTGATCCAGTAGGAATAGTCCAGCCAACACTGTCACTTCAGGTCCCCTTCAAATGGAAAACCATCAACCCCTGACCAGTTTTGGCCTACTTAGGCCTCATCAGTGAAGGTTACCTTGAATGCTATGGCACAACTAGGACAGGGCTATGTCAAGGCATGTCTGTCACAATTAGGACGTCACACGGAAGAAGTAAAAAGGCAATGGTTGTAATGCCTCAATTCTGCTGCCCACATAGGCTTTAAGGGAAATATCTTAAAATGTTTTTTATCTTTCTTCAATGGCTGACACCTCCTGCTGAAAAAATTGAATATCACACATCTTGTCTAGCAAACATAAGTTATGAGGTTCCTCAAAAGAGTCTGATTCTGAAAGACTCTGCTGTCAATCTATATCAAGCTGCAGACAATGCAAACTTATATCTAAAATCATTCAAGAAATGTCCATCCTGATAAATTAACCGTCTTGTCTGTGAACTTGGATGAATGAGAATTTCCCTGCTTTTAAACTTGGAGAGCACTAATATGCTATTTAGACTCTGGCAGATGGCACGGGCTCTGGTCCCTTTCTCCCAGAAGAAGGCCACTTACTAAATTATGTCTCTACCAGACAGGGACATCTGTGAGGTTATTGTAAGGTTTCCCTGCCTGGGATCTACAATGCATTAGATGGTGGTCCTTGGCAGGGACTTCTAGTACCATCATCCTAAATATGTCAAGGCAACTGGCACAATGACCAGACTGCTTTGAATCCAGGCAGTCAGAGGCTTCTATGGTGGAGACAGCTATGTCACCTTTGTTGTAAATCCAGTGGTTCTCTCACCACTAAAACAGGTGCAACCTGCAAATTTGGTGGTGATGGACACCATTAATGTATGGTGGTAATTTATCTGCCAAAGTCTGAAGGAACACCTGAGCACATCACTTCTGAATTTAGCAAAGTTAAGCAGATCCGTCCCTCTCTTGAGTGCCATCCACTAAATTCGTGGCCGTCATAATTGATTCTGCTGTCTCATTAACAAACTACCAAAAGCTGCAAATTTTCACGGCTTAAAAACTATCACACGTCTTCAGAGGGCTGATAATCTCAAATTGGAGGGAAGTGCCAGGAGTTAGTGATCCTGATCATGTTCACGTTCCAAAGAGCCAACCCGATCTACGGGCTATTCTGAAATGTTTTCCAAACCTTGGAGCGGAGTCCAAGAAACTGTATGCTGAGGTGGACACGATTGTTCCTGTTTCAAAGGTATTATGGGAAGATTTGGATGCATTCTTTTTGATCATGCTGCCAAAGGATTTGTGAAGTGAATGCAAGATGATGGTGAAGATGCCACATCAAGAACCGTTTAGGATTCCGATGAGTTATCACCCTCCTTCATAGAATAGGGATACAAATGGAGAGGTTATTGAAGGAAAGGTTCCAGAGAAACAGGTCTACTAACAGATTTATACTTAGACAATAGTGGAATGGAACACTTAGCTAAAGAGAGTGCATTGGGTATTGTGTGAGCATTTATCTTGGTACTGCATGTGGAGTTGAGTGGGCAGAATAATCATAGCACTGTGTGATGTGCTGGCAAGCAAAATCACTTGATGAGATTTTAGCCTACATGATTATTATGAGCCCAAAAATGAAATCGATAAATGAGAAATTGATGAAGGCACAGGTTGAATTCTTTCAGCAAAGATTAGAAGGTTTGGAACCTCAAGGAAATAGTGCATTGAATAATGTATGCAAGCCTGCCTGGAGCTCAGATTTGCTTAGTGTAAGGCACCGTCTCTAGGAATGCATGATCAGGAGAAAGAGCTTTGTTTATTCTGTAATGAAAAAGAAGGAAACTCACTTAAAAAAGGCATGTGGAATAATTTTTTGAAACTCTAGATCAAGTTGCCACAGCTTTGCGTGGCAGCTTGAGATCAGTGGTACCTGTTTCTAGTGCACTAATCAGAGTGATTCAATTGTCATGGGTTATATGTTAATCGTGCTAGTATCTCCTTCAATGAAGACACTTCTGATACTGACAAAGGTACCTAACAAAGGTTAAATTGACTAAATGGGACCAAATTATCCTAGCAGCACCAAATATGACAGTAAAAATATCTGGTATTTTAAATCCTGCAACTTTATTGCCATTTCCAAAAGATGTCAGTGATTGAGATGTACCTGAAATTGAACATGATTGCCTTGATATAACAGAATTTTGCTCTAACCTAAAAACAGACATTCAAGATGTACCCCTTGGTCTGGCTGGTTTTACTTTATTTGTGGAGGGCTCATGTTTGAGAGATGGCCAAGAAAATGTACGAGCCGCATATGCAGTTTGCACATTGACATGCATTATGGAGGCATCATACATGTGTAATGTGACTCCTGCTTAAGTGGATGAATTGGTTGCCATCTCTAGAGCTTGCAGCATAGACAGTACATTGAGTTTTACATTCTATACTTGTAATCAGTACTCTTTTTGATTAGTTCATGATTTAGGCCATTTGTAATCACAGCATGGTTTTGTGACTTCAGATGAGACACCAACTCACAATGGACCATGCATTCTTTTTGTTTTCTTTGAGGGAAACATCCTTTACACCGCAGTCAGAACAACTACTTGTGTTTCAAATCAGTCACTAGCCGACTGCAATGTTGCCACACTTCCGTTTACTCCACAAGCTGCTACAATGGAGTGCTTTAGGGGGTGTGTTGTTGGACTGGTGTTGGATTTTCAGTCCAACACCTGCACTACTGTTGCATAGACTGGAGTTAGAATAGTAATTTATACTATTCCAGAGTACGGCGCCCCGCTAAGCCAAATCATTGTAATGGGTTGCATTGTAAAATAACGTGTGGTATCGTTGCAGTCGGGGTAGTGACTATGTCGTAAAGGCATGCAGGATAAATTAATGCAGGGTTCCGTCATACAACCGTTCTTTGAAATTTCCTTCCAAGATAGCAGCTGTAAAATGAGGAGTTTAATAGCATGGAAATGATGTAGTCACTAAGGGTAATACATTCCCAAAATATTACACTGCAGTTAATACCACGTTATACTTGAAAACAGATGAAAAATAAGAACACGTTTAGAATGCTTATGCTTGTGTATCATTACAAACGTTTGATTAATATAGAGATGTACAAAAGGAGATGTCAGATCAGTAGAAGACAATGTGGGAAACTGTAGGCTCTATTCAAGATGAGAAAGATCTTTGGCGATACATTCATGAGAGGTTTGTCTTTCCGGATTCACTGTTACAGCAGATGGTAAGGCTGTTTCACAGACCTAAATATGTGGGTAATGGGGGGGTAGGCACGCTTGTTTAATGTTTACTAGTTTAATTCTTATATCAGAACAGGTGTGAGAACTATGGTTAGAAATGTACAGTGTGTCAGCAAAATAATGTTGGAAAGAAAACTTACATTGTTACAAGGAGCCACGTAGGGAAAACAGCTCATCCCTTCATAAGGCTACAGATGCCACCATATATTCGCTTAATGTTCATATTGGTTATCATTTATCTGTTTTCAAAATACATTCCAACTTTAATTGAGTTAGTCAAGGTGACACACAATTGAAATTAAAATATGAGAGTTTTGTGTGCTGCACTGAGTATTGATCAGAAGTTCTATTATACTTAATAAGCATCAGGAGTAGTGGAGAGACAAACCAGTAGACTTATGAAGCAGCTTGAGAAAGTGTGTGCTTTATCTTCTCTCAAATGGCCAGATGGATTTCTTTTGGTGTTGCTAAGCATGAGGTGTACTCCAAATATGAAAACAGGATTGAGTCCCCATGATGTGCTCATAGGAAGGCAAATGAGACTGCTGGATATTCCATCTGGAGCTTTGATTACTATCACTGATGATTTGATCTTGGAATAATACAAGCGCTAGCGGATACAAATAGTGAGTCCCGATCAAGAAGCATGTAGGGCAATTATGCATGGAAGGGTGCTGGAAGGGCTCCTGCCAACTGATCTTGGTAACAAACATCACCGTGAAGTCATACCCATGTATGTCACACAAGAAGAGTGAATGCTGCTGCTGATGAAACAATCAAAAACGCTGTTGAATCACAATAGCAAAACCAAGTTTAAAATGTGGATCGGGGCTGGGGGGTGAAGGAAAACAACAAGAAGCAAACCAAGAATATTGAAGTTTAAAACAAGCTGACCTGCCTAAAGCTCATCTGCCTGAAGTTTGGTTGTCTGAAAGTGAGGGAGAGAAATAGGGCAGTGCAAAATGATCCTCAACAAAGTGGTGTGAAGTTGGCTGAAGCAGTTAAAGGAGGTGATTTCAAAGAGACTGAAATGAATACTGGAGAATCATCGGAAGTGGGTACAACAACAAATGGTGCAACAAGAAAATCAATGATATAAAAAGTTGCAAACAAGAAGTACACAGCTACTGAAAGGACGTACTTGACAAGCTTGAACTAGATGAAACAGACATTAATGTGAAATATCTTTGATTTTTGTCTGGAGATACCCAAGAACCACCATGACAAAATAAATGGACTGAGAAATATTTTTAATGAGTTTGATTTTTGAGACACTGTCAACTACTTTGGATTTCTGACTATTTTTAAAACGTTAAAATTTTATATTTCAAGATTGAGATTTTGAAAATACACTGGTTGCAAAGAACTGAAGTAAATGTCTTCAAGAAATGGGAGTATCCGTATAGCTTTTCAAATAATGTTATTCATTATCATTTTGACTGCACTTATTGATTTATTAGTATGGTATTTGGACAAAATATCGAGTTTTAAATATCGGGCGACAGAAATATTAGAAAAAAAATATTCAGATACAAAAATATCGTGATGCAGAAATATAGTTGCAAAAAACACAGTTGATGGACAGAATGTAGAACATTGTCATACATTCACCCCAGTACAGAGATCTGGGCCTAAATCCATCGTGTTTGTTGCACTCCACACCACCCTGGGTTAGACACTGGCTATATGCAAATCAGCTCTGACCCTGTGCCTCATGGGAACAGTCCAGTCCGAACTACCAAGCCATGTCTTTCCCAGACCGGAATCAAGCATCCAAGGACCGGTTTCTGGCTATCAGCCTTCATCAGCCTGGATAGCTTGACTCCAGTGGTGTGGAGAGCCTGGGACTCACGTCTGAGCCTACCCAGCACACTTGGGGTGAAAATTGCAAAAAACACAGTTGATGGACAGAATGTAGAACAATGTCATACATTCACCCCAGTACAGAGATCTGGGCCTAAATCCATTGTATTTTTTTGCACTCCACACCACCCTGGGTTAGACACTGGCTATATGCAAATCAGCTCTGACCCTGTGCCTCATGGGAACAGTCCAGTCCGTACTACCAAGTCATGTCTTTCCCAGACCGGAATCAAGCATCCAAGGACCGGTTTCTGGCTATCAGCCTTCATCAGCCTGGATAGCTTGACTCCAGTGGTGTGGAGAGCCTGGGACTCACGTCTGAGCATGCCCAGCACACTCGGGGTGAAAATTGCAAAAAACACAGTTGATGGACAGAATGTAGAACAATGTCATACATTCACCCCAGTACAGAGATCTGGGCCTAAATCCATCGTTTTTTTGCACTCCACACCACCCTGGGTTAGACACTGGCTATATGCAAATCAGCTCTGACCCTGTGCCTCATGGGAACAGTCCAGTCCGAACTATCAAGCCATGTCTTTCCCAGACCGGAATCAAGCATCCAAGGACCGGTTTCTGGCTATCAGCCTTCATCAGCCTGGATAGCTTGACTCCAGTGGTGTGGAGAGCCTGGGACTCACGTCTGAGCATACCCAGCACACTCGGGGTGAAAATTGCAAAAAACACAGTTGATGGACAGAATGTAGAACAATGTCAAACATTCACCCCTGTACAGAGATCTGGGCCTAAATCCATCGTTTTTTTGCACTCCACACCACCCTGGGCTAGACACTGGCTATATGCAAATCATCTCTGATCCTGTGCCTCATGGGAACAGTCCAGTCCGAACTACATATATATATAGTTGTCAGAAATGTTATTTTCTTAGGTAAGTAATATCGTTGTTAAGAATATCATTGTTTTTAATATCGTTTTCAGTGTTAAAGATGTTAAATATTGTTTTTTGATTAGTTTAATGTATTTTAGTGCTTATATAAATTTGATGTTTTATTATTGTGTGTATAATTGTTATTCATTTTGTTCAAATCAAAATTGTTTATTTTGGATTACAAACGCATACATCAATTCAACAATTTAATAAATACAATAATCACATATTAAAATTCAATAGAACCATAAAATTAAAATTAAAACAAAAAAGAAATTTAAGACAGGGTTGCAATTTAGATTTCTCCACATAGGGGGACAGGTGACCCAATTTCAACTAGGCCTCTATGGAATTTGGACTCATACAAGGTTTTTATTTAACCACCCTTCCTGCACTGTTACATAGTATCCAGACTGAGTGTAGGAACTTTGTCATACTAATCACTATCACCTCCGTTTTGTCAGATTTCAGTATTCTTAAGGTTGTCTGGAGAAACCTTAGACTTAGGAGTCGGCACACAGGGAGAATCCATTTCTTACAGGGTTGTCTTAGAGCAGGGCATAGGAAAGCAAAATAAAGAGTGGTGTCAAGATCAGAAGTGCACATAAGGGAGTTATAGCTAAGGTACTAGAATTCCCCCATCTTCCTGTAAAATCTGAAAAAGAGAGCATTCCCTAACGAAACTTAATGTAAAGCTAACTGGTAAAAGAGCCTTGTATGGCATCTAATGTAGGTTCATAACAAGGAATAATCTTGTGGTCTAGAAATAAGATTTGTTGGACTTCATGTGGAGCACTTCTTAATCTGCTCATCCCACAGGATGCACCGATCTTTAATTGGCTTCCAGGGCAAGAGCTTTAAGCATTCTTTTAAGAGCCAAGGGATTCTCAAATGACCTGGTGAATTTAGGAGTTCTCTTCGGGGAGATCTGTAGGGCTCCAGTTCGGGTGTTGTCCAAATCCTATGCCAGAACAATAAGGCCCTTATTATAATGTTGGGTGGACGACACTGTTGGGGATTGGGAACCGACTAACCTCAGGTTGGCGGTTCTGACCGCATCATTTTGAAACATTCATTTTTCCATGGAAGCTTGTGTGGCGGGTGGAAAACGCTTGCAGCATAAGCGTCCACAGAAAAATGTATGTTTTCACACACATGCAGCATGTAGCAGGCACCTCATTGTGCCTGCCGCACAGTGCAGGGATGTTTAGGGAGGCACCATAGGTGCCCCACCAGGGCCAAATGTGGAGGGTCACGGGGGAAGGAGGTCCTACGAGGGCCCCCCAAAGTTAGTTTCCGACCGTCAATCCATGTCAGAGAGAACCACATGGATTGGCTGTCAGAAACCGACAGCACAATCCCGATATTGGAAATGCTGTCCTTAAGGGATTATGAGGCCTTTCCGACTTCCCAACGGGCTCCTTGAGCCCGTCAGAACTCAGACGGATTCCCCGGCGGGTTTGACTCCCATCATCATAATACGGCAGTTGGACCAGCAGTCAGAGTCTTTCGAACTGACATTGTAAGTAGGCCCTAAGGGTCTTAGCTGGATTGTAAAATATATTGGGTACAAGCCCATATCCTGGAGTACAGCATGTGTTGGTGTGACTTGGAGAAGAATAAGGAGTTGTCTAAGGAAACGGTTCTCTGCTAAAGATATCTCATTAGTGGAAGAGTGGTCCACAGTTTTGCACCATATAGGGCAGTGCTTTTTAATGTTAGAGCACATGGGTTAGAGTCTTAGATTTCATCTTTTTGGCCATTTTGAGATTTGCCCTCCAACTCTTGCTGGAGTTTGAGTGCGCTCTTGCTGACCTTCATTTTCCAACTGAAGTTATGGGACTGTGTCACCCCTAAATAAGCAAAATTATGTACCTGGTTGAGAGGGGAATTGTTAGCCCCAGTTCTTGAGTGAAGGGGCCACCTAGGATTCAATGTTATAGATACTGTTTTCAATATATTTGCTTGCTTTGGTAATGTCAGAGTATTGTCTGCGAATAACAAGGAGGGAATCTTTTGTATGGTCAATTCTAGGGGCATCATTCTTTGCAAAGATAAGTGCCACTGCCAAATCATTGATGTACAATATAAAGAGTGTTGGCGCTAACATAGACGTCTGGTGCACTCCCCTCTCTATCCTAAACGCATCTAACAGCTCCCAGTACTAGCCACGCCTGAATCTTGCGGTGTTTTTTTCAGGGGTCTCTGACCTCCTGGCCAGGGCCCACTCTCTACCCCTGTAGCTTTGCTGCTCTGCCACTGCTGCCTAAACCTCTCCTGAAGGGGTTCAAGGCCCACTGCCTGCCATCGCGTGTGGTGCCCCTGACAGCTGCCCTTGCTTACATTATTGTGCATTCTTGTAAGCTGGGATTCTGTTTTACTGTACTATTAAATGTAACTGTGCTTTCGTGCTACTGTTTTTTTGTTTTGCGTGTGTCCTGTGTTTTTCTTCCCCTGTCCTGTTACCATCGTTGCTGCCCCACCGCCCCTTCTCCCCGGCCATTCCCGCTCCCTACTCCCAGCTCTGCCTCCCTCCTCCCTAACCTATTTTATTGCGGTTGCTGCGCAGCCACATGCCACTGGCAAGGTTGCCCCAAAGGCAGGCCTGCCTGCGCCTGTCTGTGACCTGACCGCGACCAGTGCCATGGACTCTGGATCTCCGACCATCCACCTCTACGACTCAGTCGCCCTTCTTGCACTCAACCCTGGAAAAAACACCTGCCAGCAGTCCACACCGAACACGACCCACGGCCAGTTCTGCCGCTTCTGCCGCCAGACCTTCACCACCACCCCTGCCGCTAACACCGCTGACACCCTAAGGTGCATCCGCCTCAACGTATGCTCCATGCACAGATACGCCGCTGAGATTTGCAACCTCCTGGACACTCTCTCACCCGATGCTGCCTTCCATACAGAAACCTGGACCAATGCCTGCTCCACCCCTGACATAGCCATCGGCATCCTGGACGGATACAAGATCCAGATGAAGGACTGCTCCAACCACCCAGTAGATGGACTCGCCATCGCGCACATAAACTCCCTCCACCTCTCCACTTCCAGTGACACCTTCCCTGCTGCCGAACACCTGCATTTCCAGGTCCAGACCAGCCCGAACTCCACACTCCGTGGCTCCCTCCCCTAGAGACCTCCCAGCCCCCAGGCCCTCTTCGCCGACACCATCATAGACCTCATCGCACCCCACACCATCTTCTCCATGGACTACATACTCATCGGAGACCTGAACTTCCACATTGATAACCCCACCAACCCCAACTCCACCACCCTCCTGGACAACTTGCCAACATCGGACTGAAACAACTCATCACCACGCCGACCCCCAAGGCAGGACACACCCTTGACCCCAACTTTGCAGGTGGAAACAGCATTCACTTCAGCCACACCACGCAACCCCATTGGACGGACCACCACTGTGTACACTTCCTCATAGACAAACCCAAGCTGCCCAAACCTGCTCCACACCCTTCACAAAGGCATTGGAGCAGAGTAACCAAGAAGCAGCTCTCAATGGCAACAACCCCACCGCCGCAACTGATGCCAACCTTGCAGCCAGGGAACTGCACAAATGGATCTCCAACTGAGCAGACAAGATCGCCTGCTACGCAACTCTGACAGACAGAACCCCAGGAAAGCCACCTGGTTCACCACCGACCACCAGGAAACCAAACCCACCTGCAGATGACTCGAGAAGAACTGGAGAAACAGCAAGACGCCTGCATATCACACCACCTTCAAGAATGCCTTGACGGAATACCACCAATGCATCAGAACTACCAAAAGAACCTTCATCCACAACAAAATCCTCACCAACTTCAGCAACTCTAAGGAACTCTTCAGCATCATCCAGGAGTTCACCAAGCCCCCAGCAAAGCCACAGACATCACCCTGTCCCAGGACCTCTGTGACAAGCTCAGATCCTACTTCCACCTGAAGATCAAAAACCTCTACGACAACTTCAACGACCAAACACCTGACTCCGCAACTATCCTGCCCTCTGGCAACGCCGACCAACCCATAATCTCCTCCTGGACACTGGTCACGTCCAAAGAGACCGCCTCAATCATGAAAGGCATCCACTCAGAGGCCCCAACAGACTCTTGCCCACCACACATCTACCACAGAGATTCCACCTCCATTGCACCAGAATTACGTCGCACCATCAACGCCACCTTCTAGACTGGCACCTTCCCCGATGAAGAAGTCAGCCCCCTGCTCAAGAAGGCCTCAGCAGATCCCACGTTCCTCAAGAACTCCCGGTCCATTTCGCTCATCCCCTTGTGGGAAAAGTCACTGAGAAGACCGTCAACGCAGAACTAACAAGGTTCATCGAAGACCACTCCATCCTCGACCCCTCTCAATCTGGTTTCCGCATCAACCACAGCACCGAGCCTGCCCTACTCGCCGCAACAGATGACATTCGCACCCTCCTCGACCAAGGCCACACCCTAGCCCTGATCCTACTCAACCTGTCAGCAGCATTCGACACCATCTCCGACGGCACACTCGCCGCCAGACTACATGACCCTGGCATACAAGGAACCACCCTCGACTGGATCATCTCGTGCCTCACCGGCAGAAGCCAAAGTGTCAGAGTGCCACCCGTCCTCTCCGAACCCACGGAAATCAACTGCGGAGTACCCCGGGGATCATCACTCAGCCCAACCTTCTTCAACATCTAAATGGCCCCTCTCAGACAGCACAGCCTCAGCATATTATCCTATGCCAACGACACCCAGCTCATCCTCTCCCTCACCAAGGACCCCACCACCACCAGACTCATCTTCCAGGAAGGAATGCAGGACATCGCATCCTGGATGAGCAACAGCTGCCTAAAGCTCAACTCGGAGAATGCAGAAGTCCTCATCCTTGGAACCTTCCCATCAGCATGGGACAACACCTGGTGGCCCATCACCCTCAGCACCACTCTGACCCCATCAGACCAAGCCGGAAACCTCTACATCATACTCGAGTCCTCCATCTCCATGATCCGACAGGCTAACGCAGGCACTTCCAGCTGCTTCAACACCCTCTGCATCCTCCGTAAAACCTTCAAATGGATCTCCCCTGAGTCAAGGAATACAGTAACCCATGCACTCATAACGAACAGACTTGACTGCGGAAATGCCCTCTATGCCGGCATCAAAAAGTCTCTACTCTGTAAGCTCCAGATGTTACAGAACACCGCCACCAGACTCGTCCTCGGCATCGCTCGACACAAGCACATCAGTCAACACCTACGGAATCTCCACTGGCTCCTCGTCAAGACGAGAGTCACCTTCAAGATACTTACCCACGCCTACAAATGCCTCCACAACACCAGCTGCAATACCTCAACAAGAGAATCACCTTCCACGTACCCAAAAGAAACTTCGGATCCGCCAACCTCGCCCTCGTCAAAACCCAATCCATCCACAGAGCCAAAAGAGGGACGAGAGTCTTCCTAGCAGAGGATGGAAGCCAGGGGAACACTTTCCTTAATATTCACGTAGTGGCGAAACAGGCACCCAAGACAGATGCAACCTCTTTTATGGGCTGAGCCTAATCAAACCTGATAATGAGATTTTTCACTGTCTGCCTAGGTGATGGGGCTGCCCCGAGTTCTGCAGGCCACCAGCCCGCTGATCAGAGCAATTTAGCTTTACCAAAAAGCGCTATCTCAGTTTTGTCTCTGTTCAGTTGCAGACAGTTGTTCATCATCCAGGCAGCAATCCTTCTCATACAATCTATGAATCAATGTTTACCTCTTCCAGGACTTGACCAACCGTAAGAACCAGCTGGGTGTTGTCAGCATATGATATTACTTCCAAGCCACATGTTTTGACAATCTGAGCAAGGGGAGCCACATTGTTGTTAAACAATATGGGGCTCAGCGATGAGCCATGAGTGACCCCTCATTAATAAGTATTGTACATGACTTAAAAGGGCCTAACATGATTGCATTTGTTTGACTGTCCAGTAAGTCTACAAGCCAAAGTAAGGCTTTATCGTAAAAATGCCTATCTCATATAGCCTGTAAATAAGTATTGCATGAGAGACAGTGTCAAAAGATGCTGACAAATCCAGCAGCACCAACATTGTAGACGTGCCAGAATCGAGAGCCAGTCAGATTATATAAGAGACTTCCACTAACATAGTCTCAGCGCTAGGAAAGGCTCTAAAATTGGATTGAGATAAATCAAGGACATCATGCCCTTTTCGGTACGCCATAAACTGTTTATTTTCCATGATTTTACCTAGCAATGGGAAAAGAGAGATGGGGGACATAGTTAGAAAGGTTTCCAGGTTATGCGTTGTTTTTTTAGAGACCAACGCAGCTTCCCAAGCTGATGAGAATGTTGCAGTTTCAAAGGATAGATTGAAAAGAGACAACATGGAAGGTGCAATATAGTTTGAAAAACTGGCAGTGATTCCAGGTCAGATGGAGAACCAGATTTAACATTATCAAGCATCCCTAGAATATGGTCTAAAGTTACCAGTTCGTATCTGTCCAAGTGAAATACTGTGTAAAGGAAGTTAAAACTAGCACAGACATCTAACTGCCTGGAATCTTACCAACATTTTCATATATTATATCTATTTTCTAATTAAAGAAATTGGCCAGGGAGTCACAAAGCTCTTGGGATGCTGCCATGGTGAGGGAACATGTTTGGGGCTCAGTAAAATCATTGAGTACTTTATTAAGTTCTTTCGCTGAATTGTCAGCTTGCTCAATTTTATTACTAATATGTGTTTTACTAGCCTTTCTGATTTTCCTGTGATAGCTAGTGAGCATTTTCTTATATGCTTCTTTATCCACATTTTTCGACTGATCTTGTCTCAAGTTTTTGCGGTAAGCGTTCATGCTTCTTAGCTCCACATGGAGCACAAGGTCTACATGAGATGGAAGCTACTTGTTCAAGAGGAGCAATCCTGTTGAACTCTTAAAAGAGGGGGTTATGGTGGCTAGACAATGTTGCATTCATATCACAGCTCTGTGAGGCATCCAACAAGAGAAGGTTTTTAGAAAAGGAGTCCGGTGAGACAGACTTCCACTGTCTCAAGGCTCTTTTGTCAGTTCTGAAAGATTTGTTGGTCAGGATGGCCTATGAGATCTGAAATTTGATTAAATGATGGTCAGTCCAAGCAAGGGGAAGTGGAGCATCACTCTCCAGATGTGGCGAAATCTAGGTCTAGGGTGTGACCAGCCTCATGAGTGGAGCTGTGCACTCTCTGATAAAGATCTAACATTTCAATGTCGGTTAGGAGTTGGTCTACCTCTGGTTTTAGAATGTCTTCCCTGTGAAAATTAAAATCTCCCCCAAGGAGAAAGTTGTGTGATCCCAGTAAATACGGAGCAATACATTTAGCTAAAATGCAAGCTGAACTCTTTCGTGGACCCGGACGGGCCGTATATAAGCGTGCCCTTCTAATGGTTTTCTGCGGAGAGCTCAATTTAAAAATACACAGTTCACCCCAGTCATTTAAAACCCTCAACGATTTTCGGGGTTCTCCTTAGGACCAGGACTAGTTCAATGTCTATGGAAGGTAATGTGGGACAGTACGTTAACATTCTAAACTGTGGCTTTTACCTGTCAGTTAACTCCACACTTAATATCATGGTAAATAAGTATTACCTCTATTTATCGTTACGCTGAGTCAAATATTATATTGACAGTTTAAATTTCAAATGGATTTGTAGCCGGCTCACTGATGTGCGTCCTGTATTACATTGAGATTTGTATGCCTGTGAAAGGAATAATGTATAAACTCATTGGTTGGTCCAATTTCGTAATATAAATCTGAACATGTAGTTCACTGAGGAGAATCCCGCAAATCGTTGAGGGTTTGAAACACGTTGACCTATGCTCCCGGGAGAAGAATACATGCAATTAAAGTAACAATACTTGGGAGTGATTACCAAGGTAAAACAATTTTGAGACAGTGGCTCCTGTCAGCCTACACCGGCAGGATATAGTGTATAGAGAAACAGAAACTTAACATTCCGCCAGGTATTAATGTGTTAAATGAAAGACTGATCTGGGATAGATCATTTATATTGTGGTTTTTGAATTTGATGGGACAACCACATTGTTTTCACTTTAATGTTTTTGTTGTTTTATGGTGTTTGCATTTGTTGCAATGCCAAATGTATTCTGAAGTGCACATATGAATTTGTTTTCCCCCAAAAAAGTGTGCCCTTCTCAAAAGACATTTACATTGAAGGATATGAAATTTAGCATCGAATATAGAAAAAAGTAAAATAAAACACAAAGGCTAATGAAATATTACTATTGGTACTTTCTTTGGTAAAGACAATTAATATTTGGCAACTAGATAATCTGTCAGTTTATAAAGTTTAAGGAGGCCCAATCTAGTTACAGCGAAGGGCCCAACCCCTTTTTATTCTTGACACTTTTGGAAAGTTGACCTTTTTGTGCCTTAGCCATTTAGTGCATGCAGCCTGTCTCTGGGTCTTATGACTGGTTTTAGCTGACAGTTGAGCTTTGTGTATTTTTCCTAGACAGCCACACACAATAGGGGGCTTAAGTGTGACTGGATGGGCCATCACTGGCAAGAAGAGTGGGCGGATCTGGGCACAGCCCTACTTACACTTGAATAAGCTATGTCCTGTCTTCAAACAAAGGATTGCATAACCCCTGTAGTTAGTCTGGCGGCAGAAAAGGCAGGAAACCTGTGCACTTCAAAGGGAAACCTCTAGGAGGTTCCCCCACTCCAAAGGAGGCAACAGGTATACATTTTGGGCTTCAGACACCACCTCTTCATTACACTTCTGGACCAGGAAGAAAGACCACTGTGCTGCTGAAAGGACTGCCACTCTGCTGGACTGATATTCTGAAGGACTGCTGCCCTGCTGTGCTGACCTGCTACATGCTGCCCTATTGCCTGGGTGAGAAGGACTGGACTTACATCTGTTGAACCCAGGATCCCAGAGTGTCTCCAATGGCTAGTTGGCTGGCCTCCTGACTAGAGTCTCAGGAACAGAAGACTCTAACAACCTTGAAACCAGCAGCTGAACTTTGCTATTGGTGAGTCGTACTCTGCCAAGTAGTGCCACCCCAGTCCTTGACCCTTGGAAGTGGACCTGAAGTTACTCTTCTAGCCTATCTGTGGATCCAGCAGAACTGAGGCCTCTCCTCTGCTACATGGTGCAACCCCAAGCAGAACCAATTCATTGCCTCTGCTGTGAGGATTCTCCTAACACAAGGACTCTGCATACATCTTGCAGCCCACATTGGAACCACTGCTGCTTGACGCCTCACCAACATCGGTCCTCTCATCACAAATCTCTTGTCGACGGCGGCCTTGATCGAGCGTGGGCTCACCGGCTCGGGGTTTTACCATACTCACCTGGGCCCATAAAACATACACACTTTGAACAGGTAAACCTAAGCAAAATCAGAAATGTATTTTAACCATTTAGGACCTATACCATTTATCTTACCAATCCTTGTCACCGATACCTACAGTCCTAAGAGATCAAGGGTGTTAGAATAATAGGCAGTAAATAAACATTTGCACTCATTAAAATAACCACAGACTCGGGAAAGATTTAAACATTTTATCTAAGTAAATTCTTAAATGCCAGAGTCCATACTAATTCAATCAAAGCTACTTCAATTAGGTAGAATATAATCAAAGCAAGGTGATGCGAAAATATTATGAGACTTTCTTTAAGCATTGAAACATAGGAAGGGTAAAAAAAAAAGGAAACAGTACAATGACATACCCACATGAATTTTATATTTCCCTAGAATGGTGAGAAGACCAACCCTGGCCACGGGTTGGGATAAAAGACAGGACTTCTAGCAGTTCAGATGCCAATAAGACAGCACAGGTGTAAATCAGGACCAGTGATGACCAAATTAGGATGGATTTAGGTTTGAAACAGGTACCCTCAGCTAAGTGCAATGCCAGCGGCACACCCCTCACTGCGGCTAACATTTGGACCCCGATTGGGTTAGCGAATCTTCTCCCTCAGGAACCCCGATTGGGTTATCGAATCTCCTTCCCAGAACCCCGATTGGGTTATCAATTCTTCTGACAGAGTACTCGGCCAGCACCTCTGCTCTCGAATCCTCTGACAGAGTTCTCCGCCAGCACCTCTGCTCTCGATCGCCTATTGAGTGCGTTGGGTCAGTGATAGGTCAGCTATTCGGACAAGTCGGACAAACTAACTAGCTAAGCCTACCTTAGTTATACCATTTTCCAGGGCAGTGTACCACCCCCCAATGTTGCAAATGTGTGTATTGCCTCAATTTGATTGGTCAAAAGACGAGGAGAGGTCATCACACCATACCAGTTATGAGGTCACTTGATTCAATAATGCAAATTATCTTCCTGCCCATAATTTTAATTTTCCCATGCATTTTATTCCACTCAACAATAAATGTTCTAATAGTGAATACAATGTTAAACAATTTATCAAATTTTCTTCCTCTTGAGAGGTCACAGGGTAAGTTTCCCAGGCGCATATTCAGGTAACACAGTCGTTGGCATGGATTCAATGCCATGGCTTGTGGACTCTTGAGAACTCAGCACATGCACAGTCACGGGACCCAAGATGGAGCAACATTGTACTTGATTGGTCCAAACACGAGCTAATTGCAAAGTCAAAGAAGAAAAGTTTTAGAACAAAGAAAAAATAAATGCACTGTATACCACTTATTCCCATTACTTTATTTTAACTACAGCGTTAGAAGTAAGCAGAACTAACAATTTAGTAAAAGTAGTAATGCAAGCATTAGCATTTGAAAACATAGAGCAGCCATCTTTAGTTCTAGTGCGCAGAAGCAACATTTTCCCACCATGCTAAGAATATGTCACATGAGTGTGACAGACGCATGCGCAGAAAAGTTCCCACATTGCGGTGGCCATTTTAAGACACTCGAGTTACGGTTAGTAGAAAGCACATTAAAAAGCTTCCCCTAGATACTAGAAATGTTGTGTGGTGCATTGTTAGTAAGACAAAACATGTTTATTAGTGCATTATGGTTTATTTCGAGAGGGTTGAGTACAAGCAAGTCCCTTTACGTGCCAAACCTTGCTCCATCAATCCCCTCTTTGATGATATTTTATATCATCACATATTACAGAAACAGATGCCAACTTTTCAACATTTACTCATTTCTATTTCTTCAAACACTCTTTTAGGTTTTTCACCATTATTCATGTGGAAGTTTTTCATCTTTTTATACAGATCCCCGTTTAATTCTTCAAACTCGATTTCACTTAAGTTTCTTTTCTTCCCTTTCTGATTTACTTTATATGTCTTTTTATGTTTGTGACATTTGCAACAAATTATTATCCATAAAATCAGTAGTGCTACTCCCACCATTGGCATCAGCATTTTACCTACAAAACTCTTTCCTACATTAGTGAACCAACTACCTATTGAAGAGAGACCACTAATTAGTCTCTTCCATGCACTGTCAACCTCCACTGGTTTCAATTCTTCTTTCAAATTGGTAATATTTCTCACGTACTTTTTAATTTCTATGATTTCCTCTGAAATGTAAGTGCAACAATGTTGCATCTTCAACATTCTACAGACTCCGCCCTCTTTTGCCAATAATATATCAAGAGCAAGTCGATTCTGTAAAACCATTGATCTTACCGCAACTAATTCGGTATTGATCATCAAAAATCCACTAGCAGTGTCAGTCGATAAGCGATCCACTACAGTTGACAATTTGCAAATTCTTTGAGTGTTCAGAACCACTCCCACTGAAGGTATTATTGCACTAAATATGACACCTACTATTTCAGCAAACAATGCACTTTTACTACGAGTTAATCCATTAGTTTCTTCATTGCTTCCAGTGATTTTCTCCACATGGTACACCTTTAGGAATACTATTCCAAAATAGCAACTCCCATACCAATGATCAGGCAATTTAAAATAGGCCTTGTTCCCACAAATGTATTAAATTCCAGATAAACTGGTTCAGTTCCATCTTTGAAACCTCAACCCCCAATAACTTTAAAATTATGTTCACATTCACTGGAACCGATGAATATATTGCTATAATAATGTTTTTCTCCATGGAGACAGAGTTTCCCTTTCTATTCGAAATCCAGAAATTTAGCAGCTTGAGTCTTGCCATTAGAAGTAAACTCTTTATTTACAGCCCATTTAGGAATCTTTTGTTTATGATCAGTGGCTTTTCTATGGAAATCCTGTCTCCTTTTCTCTACTAAATCTAGAAAAATATTTTCTTTCTCCTGTAATGTACATGTTAGATTGTTTTTGTGTGCTTCAACTATGTCTATTCATCCTACTGTTAGAAAATAATCTCCCATAAAGTGTGTAGAGTCTCTAGTACTAGAAATACGATTCAAATTTCTGCATAAAGGAACTTCAGAAAAGACTGCATCAAAATTAGAATAATAATACTGCAATTTTCCAGTTCTATAAAACAGAATAGCTAAAATGCTACATGAAATACCATAGGTCAGGGGTAAGTGATGGTAAGTGACCCCTTCAGCTACTGATGTGGGCAACTTCATGTACACATAGCAATCACTAATTTCCGTAGCTTCTACATAATGTACTAACAAATTAGCAAATACATTTAAATGCGTTCTATTTCTAGCTCTTGTATAATGTAAATCTCCCTCATCTGGTGCTTCTAAACCTACTGATTCAATCAACTGGGAGGGTTGAGGAAACTGTGTACCCTTTTATTTCCCCATGGTAAGAGCAGTAATTTATCAAAGGAAAAAGGGGACACTTGTAACACTTCAAGACCGTTGGTTTCGGAAAAAGTGATTGGAAACCCTCAAAGAAAACAATGTTAATGTCAGAACATCCGGGGGCAGAGCCAGCACAAGTCGAAGGAAAAGCCTCGTTGCGGCACTGCGCTTATTAAAGCTGTAACCCCGCTGAGGAGAAGCGTCCATACAAAACAGAAAACGCTGATCCTAGTATCACGATTGGTAAAGACTGACCAATTGCAACATACCGCACAAATCGTGTGAGTATTAGTACTTGTTTGTTAGTCCTGACGAAAGCTTCATAGACCCCTAGGGCCATAGGAGCTGAAACATGTCGACAATTTTTTAATACCAATAGATCCAGTAACGCGATCTTTTTCAAGTATGAATACAATTTTAATCTGAGGGAGCTCACCACCATTAAACTTTTTGGGTGCTCTTCCTCAATTTTTAAAGATTTTTTCCTTTTTTTGCAAAGTTTGTTTTACACACTTTTTTGTGGGAAAAATCCTCTATCTCTGACACTGCACTTTGAGACTGGAGGTACCTCTGGTTGAGGTCGGCACCTACCATTCTTTGGAATACCCAATGATAACTGCCACGACTTCAATGTGGGGCGGATGAAACACATATACCGCATTCCCCAAATTAACATTGTTTTCTTTGAGGGTTTCCAATCACTTTTTCCGAAACCAACGGTCTTGAAGTGTTACAAGTGTCCCCTTTTTCCTTTGATAAATTACTGCTTCTAAACCTACTCCAGGTTGCTTAAGACTGACTGCTTTCTCATGTATATGTGTATCTATTGTCTTAGGTGAATCTACTTGCTCAGGTATATTCGTTTTATTCTGCATTTCTTTGCTCATTAGATAAGGTATAGCTAATGTCAATCCAAACCATACTATAATTACTATTACTATACTACATGTGCATATTATACAACATGTCTTTAGACAATTTCTTTTCGGTCTTCCGTTAACACTATAATCAGCCATTTCTTACTAAGGAGATTTTATCCCCTTTTCTCAAGTTGGTCCCACTTCTTCGTCTGTCTGATCAACAATCAGTTTGTCATCACTTAGTTCCAGATTTTCAAAATCTTCAAGTATGACGTAGGTCCACTCAGGTCCTTTGAACTTATTGTTCAGTCTTTTCAAATGTGGACTTTTCCTTTTTGGTTGCTCTGTGGATGGTCCAGCTTGACTTGATATTTCATTTACTTGGTATGGCTCTTAATTTATTGTTTGAAGGAAAAGTTTATATCTTTTTACAAACCTAGGCCACTTATCTCCCTTTCTGAGTCTTTTAGCTGGCACTGTGCTTTGACTTTCTTCAGTTGTTCTTTTATTTTCGTTCAGTTGTGACACTACTTGTTCTTCATCAGATTCAGAATTCCTCCCTATCTGACTTGGTCCAGGGCTTAATTTCATTTCTTCTGCCTGGAGACTAATCTGGCCTTGTTCAGGTGTTTGCTGTATTTGACTTTGACATTAAATTTTAATTTGACTTTTTTTGACCTTCCTTTTCCTGAACACGTTTGTCTACACCTATCCGGTCCTGCTCAGTTCTTTGGATTTCTTGACTGTCTTCTTCCTGAGCTTTCGCCCTAATACCTATCTGTCCATCCTCAGACTCAGGTGTTCCTGCTGGAGTTTCAAATGTCTGAGGACATTGATCTTTCCTTATCTGGTCCTCCTCAGAATTACTATTGTCTTGGGTTTCTGTAATCTGAGTACCTTCTTCTATTCCTAACTCGTCCTCACTATCACCCTGTCTATCTAGATAAGTTTGACTTCTGGTTCTCACAAAATATGCAGGTATATCGACTACTGGAATCCATTCATCCTGACTGTTGCTCGGTTGCTCTTCATCAACTAATGTGCCATTCAGTTGTTCTACCACTCCAGAAGCCTCTGGGCAGCATGCACAGTGCAGCATTTGCTCAATTTGGAATGCTGCACAGATCAGACGAATTATTTCATTATTAAAATGAGACACTCGGTCTGATTCAATTGTTACTGGAAAATCGAAACGTGCTATGAGTTCCCTCAATAGTAGTTTAGCTACAGTGATGCTATAATTTCTGCGAGCAGGGTAGGCTTCCACCCATTTTGAAAACAGGCAGACAATGACAAGGACGTACTTCAGTCCTCGGCAAGGGGGCAATTGGATGAAATCAATCTGTAGTCGTATGAAGGGACCTTCAGCCTTTCCAATCTTTCCTGGTAATACTACAGTTCTCTTACCAGGATTCATTTTTTGGCATTTTATGCACCTCTGGCAAAGACTCTCTGCTACATTCCTGAATCTCACATTGAACCAACTCTGTCTGAACTGCCTAATGATCGCGTCTCTACCTATGTGTGAACTTCCATGATACATCCTAGCCATAGGAGCAAGCATACAATCTGGTAACACAGGTCTCCCATCAAGGTAAACAATAACACCAGCCTCAGCCCTTCTTTGACATTCTATTTTCTCCCACTATTCCTTTTCCTTCATTTCTGCCTCATTTTGCAAATCTCTCACTTCTTCCCATGTTTTCACTCTTTCCAGCAACATAAGTTGGCAGCTGTTTCCATGTGCATCAATTTTCTTATTTATTGCCAACTTATGTTTGGCACAATGCTGGGCTAGTTGGTCAACATATCGGTTACCTGCTGTCACTCTGTCACTTCCAGATTGGTGAGCAGCACATTTGACCACAGCCACTTCTTTTGGTAATTGAATTGCTTCTAGTAAGTCCTTTACATAATGTCCATTTTTAATAGGAGTACCTAAAGAAGTCAGAAACTCCCTTTGCATCCAAAGTTGGCCAAAGTCATGCACAACTCCGTAACCATATTGACTATCAGTATATATGGTTACTTTCAAATGTTTTCCAAATTTGCAAGCTCTTGTCAGTGCAATTAATTCAGCTACTTGTGCAGACTTGACTCCAGGCAAATAGGATGCTTCAACTGGACCCCACAAAGTACACACAGCATAAGCAGCACTTAATCCTCCTTCCTTATGCCTCATGCATGCGCCATCCACAAACAGCTCATATTCAAATGTCAACAATGGCTCTTCTTTTATGTCTGGTCGGGGCTTTGTACTGTATTCTGTGAGGTCGATGAAATCATGTTCGACTTCCCCTTTCACTTCTTCAAAGTGTGAGTCAGGTAACAGTGTTGCTGGATTTAAGACAGTGAATCTGGCAATGGTCACATTCCCTGTACCTAGAAGAATTTGCTCATACTTAGTCAGCCGACTAGGAATCAAATACTGAGTACGTGTTCTGGTTAACAGAATCACCACTGAATGTGGGACAGGGTGTCCCATAATGATGGATTCACTTTGCTCAGGACTCATGCAGCTTGCAGCTACTGCTTTCAAGCATCCTGGCAATGCAGATGCCACTGTATCTAGTGTGGATGAATAATATGCCACAGGACGTCTCATTAAACCATGAGTTTGGGTCAAAACGGACAATGCACAATTGTCGCATACATCACAGAACAATGCGAACTCTTTTGAATAATCAGGCATCCCTAGTGCTGGAGCAGAGCAGAGACAGTCTCGCAGCTTCAAAAAGGCAGTCATCCCACTCTACTGGGTCTTTTGCTCTTTTCGTTGTCATTTGTATCAGAGGTTTAGCCAGAACTGAAAATCCCACAATCCACTGCCTGCGGTAACCTACAACCCCAAAGAACATTCTGATTTCTTTCTGCGTTTTAGGTAGATTCATGTTTCTGATTATTTTGATTCTTTCAGAGGTAACTCGTCTGACAACTCTCTCTATGTGGTGCCCCAGATATTTTACTGATGTGGTGCAGAATTGCAACTTCTCAGGTGACACTTTATGCCCTCCTTCTGCCAAATGATTCAGCAATACAATGGTATCAACAACACAGTCATTTTGAGTCTTAGACGCCACCAACAGGTCGTCTATGTATTGCACTAGGACAGGACCAGTGATTCAAGACATTTTTCCAATATCTGATTGAAAATCGATGGACTTTCTGTGTACCCCTGAGGGACACGGTTCCAAACGTAGACATGGTCGTCGAATTTGAACGAGAAAAGATATTTACTATCTGGATGTAATGGTATGGAGAAAAATGCATGGCACAAATCAATTACCGTGAACCATCCAGTTCCCCACGGTATCCGATACAGGATCACTGCAGGATTTTTCACAACTGGACAACATGGGACGACAATTTTATTAACTTTGCAGAGGTCATGTACGACCCTATATTTCCCGCTCAGTTTCTTTAGGCCAATTATGCCAATTATAGGTGAATTACATGGACTTCTCATTATTTCCTGTAAAATGCCTTGTTCAACCAAACGCTTTATTTCTGCTGCAACACCTGCTTTTATTTCTGGGCTCATTTTGAATTGTCCAGTATTTGGGTAAACTGCACCTTCTTTCCCTGTCACTTTTACTGGGTCAACATTTGTCATTAATCCTACATCTTTCCCAGTGAAATCCCAGACTTCAGGATTCACCGTATGTTGTAATTCCTTTGGTAGATATTCCACTAGCATCTTTTTTATTTTCAGGTTCTAGTTTGGCTAACATTAATTTATAAACTCCATCTTTGTCTGGGGTTGGAATTTCAACACCACTTGGGGTGCAAAAGATTGTGCAATTCATTTTGCACAGTAAGTCCCTACCTAATCGCACACTACAAATTTGTGCATTTCTTTGAAATTATCTATTCTGATTCCCATAGGTTCTGTAACAGGGGTACTAATTTGTTTATTACAAACGCCCACTACTTGGATCACTCCTCCCGAGAGGGGTAGGTTTTGAACGTCTGCTGTTCTCACAGTAGAACGGGTAGCACCAGTATCCAACAAAAAGGTAACATCATTTCCCTCAACTTTTCCGTCAATGTATGGACCTGACTGATCTACCGGCATGGATGCGCCAAGCACGCACTCCTCGTCCTCACCTCTCAGGCACCGTCAGTAACTATCTTCCTCGAAAAATGCATCACTCAAAAGAAATTGTGATGTCACTGCGTCTCTCCTTCCACTTCCCTCCCAATTTGTGATATCCAACATTGTAATTTGCTTGGCTCCCAGAATCTGGCATAGGTGCAAGTGGTAACTGGTTCTGTATTACCTGTTGCTGTGGCTTCCTTGACAACCCATTCTGCGTCTGTGGATTTACATTTTTTGCACATTGTTACTCAATACAGCCTTACACTCGTTCCTCCAATGCCCCATTTTTCCACACCCATGACAAGGAAACTTTTTCTTGGCCTACTCTCTGTTCATTCTACCTCTTGGTTTACCCCCAATTCCATCTCCTTGATTCTGATTATTTTTCAATTGTTTTAACTGGAGTTCCTGGTGTTCTGCTAATTTTACCTGTGCCCACAATACCTTTTCTTCTAAATTCTTTTTTTTATTGTCAATTTCATCCCCACAATATTTTGCATACTTAAGTATTTCATCTACTGGCTTGGCCTGCCAGCAGATTTTATGATCTTTAATCATTTGTGAAATTTCTGGCTTTAACCCGGATACAAACCGATAAATAAAATGTGTCATGCCTTTTGTATCAATGCTTTCAAACCCACTGTACTGCTTGAATACCTGTAAAAGGCGTTCATAATATGCATGTACTGATTCAACTTTATTTTGGGTAGTTCTGTCTATTCTTGTCCAATCTGTTTCTTTCGGGGGTACTTTCCCTTTCAGAAATGTTATGACTTGATGATACTTTTTCATCAAGTCATCTGATGGTGCTCCTGTCTTTAGGTCTCTGGGGTATTCTTCACTGGGCCAGTCAATAGTAATTTTACATCCTGTCCATAAATCTGCGGGTACTACAATGTCAAGCAACCCATCTGAATCCTTTAACAGTACTTTTGAAACTTTTACAAATCTTTTGACTTGTCTGTACCACTCTACAGGTTTCTCTCTTAGTTTTGGAAAATCATTTGTAAATGATAAAATATCCTGTCGGGACCATGGGACATGCACATAACCCCCTCCGGGCACTTCTCTCATTGGGCACAACCTTTCCAACTTTTCTGGTTCTTTTAGTAAATATTTAGATGCAGTGCTTTTCCCCTGGGCTTCCTCCCTTTTCTTTGTCCAGCTTGCTTTCCATTTGTCTAATTCACCCCATTTTTGTAACAACGACAATAATTCTTTGATTTGCAATTTACAACCTGACACATTCATGTTTTCTGAATCTTTATCGGAAAATTCAGCTCGGTAAGGTTTCTGTAATACTTTAGATTTTCCAATGTCAATTTCCATTTCAGAAGCCAAACTCATTAACTTTTCATGAAATGTTTTTGTATTTCGAGTGATACTTCGACATATAAACAACACTTTGTCTTCACTGAAAGTGTTTAACCTGTCCAATCCCACATTTCCAGCAATCATTTCTTCTAATTCAACTCTTAATTTAAAAATATCCAATACCTTTGGCTGTGATTTTGGCTTTTCTATTTTTCGGGCCCATCTCTATATTTCTTCTGGGGATACTACAGTAGCCCTTCTTGTACCCAAGGATGTTTCCATCCGTACCTCTCGAGAACTTCCAGGAGTGTTTTTCCTGATCGAGTCACCCACTGGTTCCCTTATAGGTAAATCCATCAGGGAAATCACTGACTGGCATTCACTTGCTTGATCATCAACTATCAAGGGTTCTTTTCTGGATTGCACTACTGGTGTAGTCAGAGCAGGAGTTTTTGGACAGGACTGCTTTTCTCCATATAATAGAACCACGGGACCTATAGTTACCGGAATGGCCAATGCTTCAGGATTAATATTCAACTGGGAGATTTTCTGAATTAATTCACTTCTCTGTTTATTTATGGCTTCTCGTTCCCTCTCCTGTAGCACTTTTTCTAACGACGTTTCATGCACTACTTGCGGAACCAAAGGTGGTATTAAGAACGGGGCGCTAGGGTTGACTCTTTTTGCTCCTTCATGGTAAGGTGGTGGATTTTCCATTAACAAATCCTCCAAGTAGTCATCATCTGATTCACCACTACTCATTAAATTTCTCGTTTTCTCTTTGCACTTGCTTCCTGATGATTCCTCCAAAGTCAGCACAGGATATAATCCTTCTACTAACATAGACTGTCTCCATTTCTTCATTTGTATATCTGTTGTCTCTTTAGGAAATCTGGGATAACATTTTCTCCAATTTCTGTCACTTCTGGGTCTATCTCGCTCGAAAGCCTCAGTCTCCCATTCTTCTAATGCTTCGTACTGGGTTAATCTAGGTCTAGGATCTAGTTCATTCATGCGTGTTCTCAAATTGTACAAAACTCTACCATTAAAAGTACCATGCTCTGGAAATGCCAAAACACCATCATCTTTTGTGTTCTCTGTCCAATTCTCTAACCACACACAAGTGTGGTAGCCCCTTTCTACCATCATGTATGATGCGGGTGTATTTGGTGGAGGATTAATAATCCTTTCTCTAGTTTTAATCGTTTCATCTTTCTTAAAGAAATTCTTAATTTTCTTAAAAAGCAACATTTTTCTCTCTCCTCCGTACATGATATGAGGTCTTCCCCTTATGTATTGCTCTTGCGCAAAACCTAAGTACCTCCTGTCGAGTCTGTTTCCTATAATTGCTGGATCTATATGCCACATATGTTTTGCACCGATAAATTCAATATGCAGCTACACTCAATTGTTCACTAAATGCTTCACCAATACCAGCGCGTTTCTTATTTTTCGAGACCCAATCAGTGATTTGAATTCAAATAACTTTCGACCAATGATTGCGCTGCTTTTCTCGTGAGACAAGTTCTCACGCTCCTGCACTCACCCCTCCTTTACAATTACTACCTCAGCTACACACCCGCTGTTTCAACCAATAACAGCGCGGCTCTAGACGACGTCAGCGCAGCTCCACAACTGACTCCCTCCTTTGCAAGGTAATACTTTTAAATGCAATATTCACTAATTAAAAACGTAAAAACATTCCCCACTGTGCCTAAGTGCCTACATTCAAAGAAAAGATGATTTGCACCTACTGCGAGTAAAAAACTTTTTCCGCTTACTCTTCATACACTGCGAGTAGATCCCTTACGCCTACTCTTCATACAAGCATTAGAGAACCTGTTACTCCCTCGGGCTTACCCTTTCTAGGAGATATAAGGCCAAAGTTTCACCAGCGAACTCCTTTGCTATCATTTATTCACACACTTATACAGGAAAAATCCCTAATCGGTGCTTCCAGTTTTACTTAACCATAGACCTATTCTGCCCCAGGGGATTCAAAACAAACATAGAACAATACAAACGGGTTTTGATTAATACATAAAATGAATAAAAAATCAAATAATCAATACACGACTAACTACCTATCTTAACTAAATCCTAACCATCTTACTGCTACCAAAAGAATACTGATAGAGTGCGGGCTCACCTGCTAGGGAATTTACCATACTCACCTGGGCCCATAAAACATACACAGTTTGAACAGGTAAACCTACGCTAATGTATTTGAACCATTTAGGACCTATACCACTTATCTTACTAATCCTTGTCACCAGTACCTAAAGTCCTAAGGGGTCAAGGGCGTTAGAATAATAGGCAGTAAATAAACATTTGCACTCATTAAAATAATCACAGACTCGGGAAAGATTTAAACACTTTAGCTAAGTAAATTCTTAAATGTCAGAGTTCATACTAATTTAATCAAAGCTTGTTCAATTAGGAAGAATATAATCAAAGCAAGATGATGTGAAAATATTATGAGACTTTCTTTAAGCATTGAAACGTAGGAAGGGTAAGAAAAGGGAAACAGTACAATGACATACCCACATGAATTTTATATTTACCTAGAATGGTTTGAAGACCAACCCTGGCCATGGGCTGGGATAAAAGACAGGGCTTCTAGCAGTTCAGATGCCAATAAGACAGCACAGGTGTAGATCTGGACCAGTGATGACCAAATTAGGATGTATTCAGGTTGGAAACTGGTACCCTCAGCTAAGTGCGACGCCAGCGTCACACCCCTCACTGTGGCTAACAGTTGGACCCCAATTGGGTTAGCGAACCTTCTCCTTCAGAAACCCCGATTGGGTTATCGAATCTCCTTCCCAGAACACGGATTTGGTTATCGATTCTTCTGACAGAGTGCTCCGCCAGCACCTCTGCTCTCCAATCTTTTGACAGAGTGCTCCGCCAGCACCTCTGCTCTCGATCGCTCATTGAGTTCATTGGATCACTGACAGGTCAGCTATTCGGGCAAGTCTGACAAACTAACTAGCTAAGCCTACCTTAGTTATACCATTTTCCAGGGCAGTGTACCACCCCCCAATGTTGCAAATGTGTGTATTCTCTCAATTTGATTGGTAAAAAGACGAGGAGAGGTCATCACACCATACCAGTTATGAGGTCACTTGATTCAATAATCCAAATTATCTTCCCGCACATAACCAATGCATTTTATTCCATCCAACAATGAATTTTCTAATAGTAAATACAATGTTAAACAATTTATCTAATTTTCTTCCTCTCGAGAGGTCACAGGGTAAGTTTCCCAGGCGCATCTTCAGGCAAGACTGTCGGCATGGATTCAATGCCATGGCTTGTGGACTCTTGAGAACTCAGCACTCCAAGATGGAGCAACGTTGTACTTGATTGGTCCAAACACGAGCTAATAGCAAAGTCAAAGAAGAACAGTTTTAGAACAAAGAAAAAATGAATGCACTGTATACCACTTATCTCTACTCTATTCCCATGACTTTATTTCAACTACAGCGTCAGGAATTTAGCAGAACGAACAATTTAGTAAAAGCAGCAATGCAAGCATTAGCATATGAAAACATAGAGCAGCCATCTTTAGTTCTAGTGCGCAGAAGCAAAGTTTTCCCACCAAGCTAAGAATACGTCACGTCACGTGAGTGTGATACAAGCATGCGCAGAAAAGTTCCCACATTCTGGCGGCCATTTTAAGACACTCGAGTTACAGTTAGTAGAAAGCACATTGAAAAGCATCCCCTAGATACTAGAAATGTTGTGTGGTGCATTGTTAGTAAGACAAAACATGTTTATTAGTGCATTACGGTTTATTTCGAGAGGGTTCATACAAGCAAGTCCCTTTACATGCGAAACCTTACTCCATCAGCCTCGATGACAACTTAGGTTCTCACATTGCAGCTAGTTGCTCCTCGAAAATGATGAATCACCTTGGCAGCGTAAAGCATCCTCGATGCCACACTTTACAGCAACCGGATTCTCAACGATGAAGTCAGACCTAGCATCACATCTTCCCAGCTCCAAGGCACCGACACCTAACCTGGGCTGACGCATCCTCAGCGCGGAATCTCGCAATGCTCCACAACCACAGAGGTACTCTTGTTTAGCCATTCCTAACTGGGTCCCTGTAGCCAGCACATCCTCTATTATGGCAGCTCTGAACTTGTGAGTTTCTCCAGGTCTAGTGTGACCAGATATCCACAGTTCGTGCTTTTTGCTTTTTTGGTGCTATTTTCACTTACAATTTTAAACCTTTATATCTCCGATTCTACTGATTGGAATTTTCTCTTTTTTGGTCTTGTTTTATTTATTAAAGATTACTAAATTATTCTATTCTGGTGAAGGATCCCTTTTGTGGGTTGTTTTCAAATACTTTACAGTATGCTTCAAAGTTAAGCCAGACTGCCCTGTGCCAAGCTACCAGGGGTCTGTGCACAAGTTAATTTGGGGGTTGCTTGTGATTTATCCCTGACATGGATTGTGGATTCTGCTTGAGTAGAATTTAACCACCATCCCTCCCCCCCTCAGCCAGCAACCCAATCTCTTACAGGGAGAAGAATTTGATTCCTGAGAATCAGTGAGGCAAAGCCATGAGCACAAGAACTAAGCTAACCTGTGGGCAAATTATCAATGAACGGCGTTAAAATTATCGCCGCTTCAGTGGTCGAAAACTGCCGCTAAAACTGTGATAATGGGCTTGATAATATGCCATAGAGAATTCCAATAGAAGCCAAGGTTAACACCAGAACATGGGCTTATATTGGAATTCTCAAGGGCATATTATCAAGCCCATTATCGCCGCTTTAGCAGCAGTTTCCTGCCGCTAAAGCGGCGATACTTTTAACGCCGTTACATGATAATTTGTCCCTTAGTGAGATAGAGCATTAAGGTTATGAAGGATTTGTTGTAGCTTTATTGGAGAAAAGGTAATTGTCAGAAAGTTGGAAGAATGACTAGTTTGGAGTGCTTATTTACAGTAACTTTGGATATACTTTTATATTTTCTTAAGTACTTTGAATATTTTTAGTTTCTTCTTTTAGTTGATATTAAGATAAATCGTTTATTTTGTTTGAAATTGCAATCAAGCTGGGATTTTCAGTTTTGGAGTTGCATTGAGACAGGTTTTAATAGTTTGAAATAAGGTTCTGGACTTGATAATAGCCTGAGTAACTGAGAAAATAAGTATCCTTGGTGATGACAACTGTATAATTTTGTATTACTCATTTTTTGATTTTTCAGTGTTTGTAGTGCTTAGGGGGTACGCACTCTTCTCTCAATGTTTTCTATTTACTTGCTTGTTCAAGAGACTAGTTGTTAAAATAGTAAGATTTTTGTTAGATTGTTTTTTTTTTATATTTTTGCTTTAATTTTGTGCAGGAAATGCTGAACAAAGGTATCTTACTGCGGCCACCTAAAGAGGATATCGACGTGTTAATGTAATCTCATAGAAAAATCAGAGTGGTTTACTGTCTTGTCTGAAGCGACACTCCATTTTATACCTATGGGAGAGCTGCCATGGTCCACAGCTCAGAAGACTATTATTGCTAATGTTTAAAAACCCAGGAGATTTTGCTTGACTTAATTGCTCCCCCGGAGGTATAGAGACAGACTCTTTTGTTTGTATCTGCACCGCAAGATTAGCGGCTGCTTTGAGCCGCTTCTGCGTCATTCTTTGTGCCATTGTGCTGGATTGTTCGCTCTTCCTCTTATTAAGGATATCTCCTGGAGCCACTGACATATATCTTTGGATAGAGCCCCGTCCTCATCTTTGAACCTAGAGGGGAACCCTGCTTTTATTCAGTGCAGTATGCTAGGAGCCACACACCATACAGGATGTACCCTTTGTCACCCTATTATTGATTTTGTTAGAACCCTGAAGGTGTGACCAAGATTGGGGGTCTTCACTGAAATGCACCTCTGTGCATTTCTAGTCAACAAGATGTGATTGTTAGGATATTTAATGTATGAGATTTCAAGCAGGGAAGAACTGAGTCCAACCAAGCTGAAGCGATGCACAATCTATATACAGCAATTGCGATGCTTAACAGGGCAACTCCATCCTCTGCCCTCAGATTAGTTATGCCCAATTACATTAGCGGGGGTTAAATCAATATGCAGCTATAATTTCCTTCTTAAAAATTCAGTAATTTCCTTATTTAATTACCCAACCGTATTACATGTAACAAACATGTGAACCATGTCTGCTTCATAGTAGAGCACTTTTCCAGATCATCTTTCATGTATTCTTTAAGCAACCTGTACATGCTCCCAATACGTGGAGGAGTAGGCTGTATTAGTTTGTCCACACTTTCGCTGTTTCCATATCTCTCAACCTCCCTTCCTCTGTAAATAATCTCTAATCCTAAGATATTTAAAGAACTCTCTATGGGTAAGAGGAAATTTCAATCTCAATTCATCTAATGATATTACAGCACAAGTTGCGTATAAACAGCCTATTTGCTTCATTCCGGCCTTTAACCAATTCTTAAAATAAAGGTCATAAAGAATCTCTGCACATTCTTATTACATCATGAGGGGGTATAGAAATTCAACCTCCCCAGCCTTAGTAGACATTGTACAGGAGTCCAACTTTAAATGCAGTGAGCAGTGTCTTAAAACACACCCTTTTATATTAACCATAATCAAGCGTGTGCCGTAAGCATCCTTAGGCTTTGGGGCCAATCAGTAACTCAAGTGGGGAAGAGTACCTTGGCATCCCACTGCTAGGGTCTTCCCTCAAGAGTGCTGTATAGTCTACCAACGAGGCCCCCCCACCAATATAGCTTGAGGTTAGGATGGGCCAATAAACCAGGTTCCCTGAGTAATGACAGAAATTTGTACGATCTTCTTGTCTCCAATATGCCCAGATAAATTGTGCAAATATGCTTTCATATTTCTTCAACCAGTAATTTGGAAAGGCAAGGGGAATTGATAAAAAAATACTGTATTTTAGGAAAAAATACCATCTTAATTAAATTACTTCTGCCAATCAGTGTTAAATGTAAATTATCTACCCTTTTCAGCACCTTTTTGTTTTTTTTCTGTGCACAGCCTCAAGTTTTCATTTACCGCCTCATCAAGATCAAAGCTTATCATAACCCCTAAGTATACTGCTTTTTTACTACCCTGTAATCATCAAAGGAAGAGAATTTGTTTGTGACAATCTGAGTCTTATCCTTGTTGAGGGCATATACTGATAATGTACCATATCTCCGAGCTTCTTCTGTTTCCCCAATAGCCTGTCCGGGATCAGAGGTGACTAAAGCTATATCGCCAGTATAAGCTAACACCTTGCTCTCATACTCATACAAAACTATTGAGGGCATATCCAGAGCTAATTCCAGGTGCTTTAAAAAGGGTGGATGTACAATGCAAAAAGGAGCGGTGAACAGGGACACCCTTGTCGCGTCCCTCTTGTGATTTTGATGGGTTCCGCCATCTCCCCACTAATACAAATACTAGTCACAGGATCCTTGTATAGAGCATTAACAGCCCCAATAAAGTTTGGCTCCATGCCTTTCGTTCGTATTGTAATCCAAAGAAACTGCCAGAAGACCCATTTGAATGCTTTTTCAGCATTAAATAGAATTGCCGCCATAGGGTCTCCTGACACTTGTCTGGCATCAAATATGGTAATGATCCTTCTAATATGCTCTATTGTTCCCTGTAGGGGATAAAGCCATGCTGCCCCATTCATACAATCCTATGAAATAGCTGTGATAAACAAGAAGCTAATATATTTTTACATTCCCATTAATTAATGCTATTGGATGGTAGGAGCCAAACTCCTGCGAGGGTTTATTTTTCTTCGGGAAGGCTATGATCTTTGCAATAGCCCAAGAGTTCGATGGGGCAGCTACTTCCGAGTTCTATAGAAACAAAGCGTCATAGCTTCTTTGAACTGATTCCCAAAGATCTTAAAAAATTCTGTGGGGATTAAATCTGGACCACCGCTTTCCCTCTGTGTCGTTTCGACATTGCATCAAAGATCTCATCCCAAGTCAATGGATTGTCTCATTGATCCCTCTTATCCCAAGTCAATACCTCAGTTATAGAAAAATCTAGATATTTATGTATAAGGTCCTCATGTTGACCCCTCCCAGATCTTCAAAATCTTCTGTATATAGACCCTGACAGAATTTTAAAAAGGCTGCTCTGATTTTACATGGTTCAGATACCAGCCCAAGTAAGGGATCGCTCACCATATTAATTTCACTGCGTCTAAGTTCCTGCCTAGTTCTTACTGCTAATCGGTGACCCACTTTTTCGCTACACTCATACATCTTCTCTCGATAAACTGCTGATGTATTTATTGTACTCTTCAAAAGCCTTCCCCCAATTGCTGCCCTAGTGCGAGTCACTTCAGCCTGGGCTTCCTCCACCCCTCTCCTCTGCTGCAAGGCGGTGATTAGATTTTTTTCTGCCCAAGCCAAATTTTGTTGAATATTCCGCAGAGAGTCCCTTTCCCTTTTCCCCTTCTTTATCAAGAATTTAATTGTTTCTCCCCGGATGCCTGCCTTTAGGATATCCCAAACTATACCCAGCTGAGCCGTTCCCAAGTTCCTCTGCAAAAATTCTGGTATCCACTCCTTCATGTGTCCTACATAGGCCTCATCCAGTAATAATGCCCTCTCAAATGTCCAGGAAGAAGATCTTTCAGGAGGCCCCCGCCCAACCAATTCTAAAACTAATGGATCATGGTCCGATATAATGTTGGAAAACATTTGATTCTGCTCTCATAGATTAAACAAAAAAGTAATCCAGCCTAACATTTTTTTGGTGTAGGGCAGAGTAAAAGGAAAGCCTGTGTTCCAGCTGTCTCGTTTTGGACCATGCATCCCACGGTCCATGTGTCTGACATAAGTTAAGTAGTGCTTGGGATATTTAGGCTTCTTCCTTATATACTTCTGCCCCGGCCCCCAGTCGCATGGCAGATTGATGTTTAAGTCTCCACATAAAGTAATAGGGAGCGGCCAGTGTCCTAATACATTAGACACCCACTCAAATAAGGAAGGATATTCTACATTGCTACCATACAATGAGCATAAGGTAAATGTGGGAATCCCTGGGACTCTGGAGCCAGCAATAACCCATCACCCTAGTGCATCCACCCGGACTTGAGTAAATTGAATACATTTGTTACAGGTTAAAATTGCGTGTGTGAGTACCTTGGGTCGTTGCCCCCACTATGCTATACCCAAGATTCTTTAAGAGACACTTCTGTGAATCCTCTAAGTGGGTTTCTTGCAAACAGACAATTTATGCCTGCAACAGTTGCAGCCGTTGTGACACCATCTGTCTTTTTTTTAACATAGTTTAATCCACAAATATTTACCATAGCTATCCGTAATCTCCCCATATTTTTGGTCTCCTTAACTTGCAACATGAAGTGATTCTCCACTGCATAAGCAAACACACCAAAACAAACCAACAAAAAATGAACCCCACAAACTGTTACCTTTCTTTGTCCCTCCATATCCCCCTTTGTGTGATCACCCCCCCTCCCTCCTACCCTCCAAACAAGCAAGCAATCAGGCATAGCCTGAGCAATCTGGGTACACAATCTGCATCCGATTGCCCAGTCCCAAAAATCATCATTACACCCATAGGTACATAATATAACAACCCTCAGCTCATTCGGGAGGGTCTCTCCCTTCCACCTTTCTCCTGAATTCCTCTAGATACTCCTGTGCTTGGACCTGCGAGGTAAAGCTATGTATCGTTCCTTTAAACCTAATTTTGAGTTTGGCAGGATGCTGGAGAAAGACCTCAGCCCCTATTTTTTAAAGGGATGAAGCAGTTGCCCTTGGCCCCATCGTGGTTCTACTGTTGCATGAGCAAAGTCAGGCTTGACAATGAATGATACACCATCACAAGAGTTCAGACCAATAGCGCGGACTTGATCATAAATGAGTTGCCTCTATACAAAGTTGCCGAAAATTACCATCATAGCTCTAGGTCTTTCCTTTATACTTTGTATGTGTTTCTTCAAGGTTAACGGAAATCAATGAGCTCATTGGATTTCTGAGTCCCAGTTCACTTGGTCAGGAATGCACCTTTCAGTAGGTTCACCATATAGGCTCTAGGGTCTCTACCTTCCAGTTCTTCCAGAATCCCTAAAAAGTTAAGTTGTTTCTTCGCTGGCAATTTTCTTGATCTATGAGCTTGAACATAACGTTGGACATAGCTGTGCCTTGAGTAGTACTTTGTGACTTCAGGGATTTAGCCTCAGCTTCCAATACCTCTGTCCACGTTTCAACAGAAGTTAATCGCTCAGCAATTTCTCTGCATGTTTTATTCGACTTACGGATCCCCGCTTGCACATTTTTAGCAGCGACTCTTGCTCTCCGTCCATCATTCCTGGGTTCTTCTTGCATTTGTTTAATTGACATAAATATAGCCATCAGAGAGGGTTCTTTAGACTGTATATCCATATTCGAACCGTCTTCAACACCGTCTTCCTGAGGCATTATCTGGGTGTCAGAATAGTCCCATTGTAACTGTTTTCCGGCACTACCCTTCTGGCTTTCTTTCCTCTTTTGCTTTTTGGAGGACTTCTCCTTTGTGTTGCTTGAATATTCTCAGTTGATGCACCACTGCTGGAATCCAAAAAAGCCTCATTGCTTGAGGAAGTGTTTTCCTGCCTAGCAGAGTTTGAGTCATCTGTTAATGAGAAGAACTTCTCTCTTGGCAGGTCAGGAGAAAATGCCGCCCTACGCTGACATATGAAGCTAGAGGATCCTGTACTCAGAGGTGTATCGTGTTTCGAGTCTCCAGGGCCTTCCTTCATTCTGACAGCTTCCTTACCATCCACTCCTTGCGCTACATACTCCGCCATGGTCAGCTGGTCCCACTCCTCCCCTCTAATCCCTCACTGAGCTCTCCATGCCAAATTCCAATATAGCGGATAGGGGCAAAGTAGCATTAATTTTTACATCCTGCATCCCATGGCTGTCATCCCAACTGTATCCTTTTTGCCTGTGCCACAGTCCACAGACTCCTCTGTCTGCTTTTCATCCCCCCCTTCTCCAACAGTACGTTGCTTTTTCGGAAAATCACCGATAGACATGCAAACATTGAAGCAACAGTGGGTTGTGCAGAACCCCCTTGTACCTGTAACGTGGACTTAGTGTCTGTCTTTCTTGCTCCAGTCTCGCTCTTCACTTTGCTGAGTCCACCAAGCAGCCTCAGATCAGGGATCACTCCATTAGCATCCACGGACTGGCAGCTTCCCGCGAACATCACTCCACCGCTGGGAAATCCGTCAGTCCGCAACTTCCCCATTTTTGTGCCTCTGGACATCATGAGCTGGCTCAGCAGTTCTCTCGGAGCCGCCGGAGCCGCCACCCCCAGCCGGCTAAGATTGAGTGCCACGCAGATGCGCCCACTGTGGTTTGCAGCAGGACCTCCCGACACAAAGCACACAGTAAGCAGTTCACCAAGCCCAGGCTGAGCAATCGATTGTCACACCCCTGAACAATGGAGAGCAACGGTGAGCAGTGCCGCAGTTAGTCACACACCATCTTTCCCCTGTATGTCAGTACCAGGTCATTCCTATTGTTTGTCGAGTTTGGTCTTCGTGACCACTTTGTCTTGAGGAATTCTTATATTTTTCTCTCTCTATCTCTTCAGTAGATAATCCAGGTTCCCAACTTGAGTCCCTCGAAAGAAGAATTAATACAAGTATATATAAGTATACTGCATTGGGATTCCTCAATTTAAACCCTATTTTCAAATAGTAATTATACTGGGTTTTGGGTGGCTTCTCCTTTATGGCTTTTCTGCTTTTCATAAGTCCTAGTTGAATTTTACATGCATCCTCTCAGGATTCTGGGGTTTCTTTTAGTTATTTCCGTACTTTATCTCTAGGGAAATATAACTGGATACACGGTTATACTTCCCTTCATATCATCTAGCTGACACAACACCATAAGTATTTCACATTCTCCCTTTGAGTTTCTGAATCCTCAAAAAAACAACTGTTGGATAAGTTAACATCGGATAAAATAAACAACAGCACTTGTTTCATAATGGTTTTCTCCCCACAAGACTTCTCCGTGCTTAGGCTAATATCATTCATAATGTTTCTAACTTGAGGACGAAAGGGAAGATTTTTTAGTAGAAACATAAATAAGTATTTTTATTTCAAGCTGATCTCTTCTCTTTTCAATTTTCCTTCATATCAATCTCTGCTGTTTTGTTGGTCCCCTCACCCACCCTTCGTGAATGCTAGCACTGTAATCATTCACTAACAAGTGTCAACCATGCACCATCTTCCAGCTCCACCTCGCTGCTTCCTCCTTGGGGAAACATAAAAGACCTTCTTACATTTTTTACCTTTTATTTAATGCAATTTTATATAGCGCGAACTTTACCCAAAGATGTCAGAGCACTTTACATAAGAACCAGTTTCAATACATAAGGACTTAGGATTACGTGCGTTACATAAAAGATACAAGCAGAAAAGATTGCAAATGTACTAGTTGTAAAGTCACTCAAGGAAGCAATACAAATGGATAAACTCTAAGCGTCACATAGGAATGGTAGAGAGTACAATAGTCTACAGCATATACTAGTGATTAGAGTTATCTCTATATACATATATAAACAAATAGTAGATTTGGGTGGGAGTAGGGAGGGTGGGAGCAGATACAGGTGTATGGAGAAAAGGCAAATCAGAAACATTTGAAGATTGTCAAGGGGGAAATGAGGGAGAAGGGTAAAGGCCGAGGGAACGGACAAGATGGCGGGCCAGGGTCAGGAGAAAAAAGCAACCGAGAGCAGCAGCAAAATGGCAGCCAGGACAAAAGAAAAAAAAAGTAAAGAAGTCCCTGAGAGTAACCCAGTGAGTATAACCCAAAGTGCCAGGAGAAGTCCGGGGGGGTACATAGTTAAAGCAAATCAAAGTCAGGAAGGGAGAAGAGGCTTGAGTGCAAGTGCCTCACTCCGACTTCTCCCAAATATTAAGCAACCGCTCTATCTACGGAGGCAGTGGATAGGGCAGCGCAGAGGGTGACGGTCTCCGTGGAGCCGACGGGGGGAGAGAAACCGCAAAAGTGAAAGCGCACCATGCTCGCGCCAGCCTCCAGGGACAGGCGATGTGCACGCGTACGGAGTTCACATATCCTGTCCACGCGTGCCACCTCCTGTCTCCCTTCGCGAATGAAAGCCACAGCAATAGAGTCTCCCAAGTGAAGCAGCAACGCTGCATTCACTAGAGAGACCTAATAACAAGCGAAGCAGCTAAGCTGCATTCGCTAGCGAGACCTAATAACTGTATATGGATTAATCTTAAAAATGTAAGATTGTGATGGAAGTGGAATTTGTAATGGCAGTTGGTCTGGCGAAGTTTTTTTTTTTCAGACTGTGTAGTAATAGATGTAGCACTCCTTTGTTGTGGCGAGACTATAGTTGTGGACTTGAGCGGTCGTAATCCATCTCGGCTCCCGGTTCCTGTGCTGTGCGGTAGCTTAATTTGGTGGTCCCCCAGAGTCCCGGGCCTGAATTCAGCACCTTTCGGCAGCAGAAGGTGTAGCGCACCGCTGGAGAGCGCCTACCTGCTCCATTAGATGCGGGATCGTCCCAGGCGCGCCCTCGGAAGGATCCCATACCCGTGAGACAAAATGGCAGCTGCCGGGCGGCCTTGATCACCGGATGCGTTGGTGCCAGCGGAGGATGCCACCTGAAGACCTTGGCCTCTCATTTGATATCAGCACTAGAGGTGAGCCGGGCCCCACCGCGATGAACCGGGCGCCCTCGCTTCTCTCCTCAGAGAGCGCTCTGGTCTGCTCTGCCCCGCTGCTCGCTTGCCTGACTCCAAAATTGCAGTGCCTTAGGGACCTCGGCGCCAACGACTCCCCGGATGAAC